>NC_057349.1:52607074-53264574 GCF_016509475.1 Prionailurus bengalensis | reverse complement strand
AGTCAGTTGAGTGTCCAACTTCAGCTCAGTCATGATCTTATGGGAGTTTGAGCCCCACATCCGGCTTGCTGCTGTCAGTGTGGAGCCTGCTTCAAATCCTCTGTCTCCCTCTCTCTCTGCCCCTCTTCTGCTGGTGCTCTCTATCTCAAAAATAAATAAGCATTAAAAAATGGATAAGTAAAAATGTCGAACTATGGGGAGGTGTTCTGAAAGATTCCCTTACTCTCTAAAATCTCTTCTGGCAACCGGCTTCATTGTCTGAGATGATCACTTTTCAACTTTTTAAAAGTTATTATTGTAATAAAGTTCCTGATGGAGGCAACAGGGTAGGCTGGAAGGACTGTTAAATAGGAAGCCAAAGACCTGGGCAGTTTCCCAAAAGTACTGGGCAAGATTATGAAGGAAGTAGATTGCCTTCAAAGTTACCCTTTGGGGGGTGGTGCTTCTTCATCCCCCTTCCTCTGCTCAGCTCCAGAATAAGCTCAGGATTGTCAGGTTTGTTCTGCCCTTATCAAAATCTGTGAGGGGAATGTGGACGTGTTTCAGGAGACCTGCTCTGCCTCTGATGTATCTGAGGGAGAAATGAATGTGACATCAAATCATTACCAGACATTGACACTATAACAGGAAGTAGTTGATTGGATCATCCAGTCATCTTCTCCAAGGGAATAGAAGTCAGAGGCAAGGTTTTGATTAACTGGGAGGAGGAGGAAGTTGCTCGAAAGATTAGGACTGTGGGTGCTATTGAGATAGGGGTGGGGGACAGTGTGGGGAAATGTATGGCTGCACACATGCTGTTCAGAACCAGCATGAAAACACCAGGCCCCAAGTCAAGGACAGGCAGGGTTTTAGTTGGGCTGGCCTAACAAAATATCGCAGACTTGAACAACAGACATTTATATTCTTATAGCTCTGGAGGATGGAAGTCCAAAATCAGGGTGCCAGTATGGTCAGGTTCTGGTGAGACCTCCCCTCATGGCTTGTGGATGGCCACCTTCTCCATGTGGGGTACATGGCCTTTTTTGAGTGCATGTGGATGGAGAGAGAGCCAGAGTGAAAGAGCTCTTTCTCTTCTTATAAGGCCACCAATCCTCTTGGATTAGGACCTTACCCTTATGACCTCATTTAACCTTAATTCCCTCCTGAAAGCCCCATCTCCAAATACAGTCACATTGGAGATTAGGGCTTCAATATATGAATTTTGTGTTGGCTGGAGATGGGGACACAGTTCATCCTGGTGCAGGAAGAGAGAGAAGGGGGCTGGGGGGAGCAGAGAACCTATTTCCCAACTTCACCTCTGATGATGCCTGCTTCTTCATAAAGTGGTTTTCTTTAAAAAGACAACAACAAAATCACCTGATTTGTCTACAGAATTGTGGGGCTATGGAGACAATACAATTCTTTTGTTCCATATGAAAGACAAGTATATGCTGGAATGACTAGTGGTTACTTAGGAGGGAGGACTTGGGCATTTCCAGTGCAGTTCCAGGGCACTTAAATTACACTTACCAGATTAATCACCAAAATAAAAAAAAATTCAGTGGTGCAACTGTACAGGTCATACATAGTAAAGCTCACCAGCTCTGACAGGTATGGTCTGCTTGCCGCCCTAGTGGTGATAAACTTGACCACGTATCAAATCAGGTGATTTTGTTTAGTCTCCTTTTACAGTTCTGTATGCATGTCATCAAGAATTATTTGCATGTAGGTCACAGATTCATATCTGTTGCTGAAGCCAAATTACTGGCAGAGAGGACAATGGACAAGGAGAAGCTTTCGCATGGTGTCATTGTGTAAGGGTGTTGCTATCAGAGTCTGAAAATCAGCCATCGCCTGAGATTTGACAAGTGGAGGGGCTAGAAGTGTGACTTATAATTTGGAATCAGTTTGTCACTTTCAGCTTCATTTAAATACGACTTGTGGACTCTCTTAGCTGGTAATTGACCAAATAGTCCTCATTTTGCTAGAAGGTAGGTCTTCATTCTTTTGGAGATGATCCCAGTCAAAATTGATTAAAGGGAAAGTTTTATTATAATTGCCCAAAGTAACTTTTGTAGCTTATGTTGGGTGAAAGTTAATGTGACCTCCAAAGTATAATAATATTCCTACTGCAAATTTTGTAGAAATGGAAGTGACCATTTTCATGCATTTCTTTGTAACTGAAGCCATGGGCTCATGCCATCCCCAAGTAAATATTTCAAGGATAAAGTGAAACAGCACTCCTGGGAATCTAATTGCTTCCCTTTGAAGTAGTAGACATATAATCTTTCTTTTCCTCTGTATCAGGTAGGTTTTATTTGAGTGGATGGAGAGATATCTTGTTTCTGCTTGGGCAGAGCTCCACAGACCAGATGGCAGGTAACACCTGGATTCAGGTGTTTATTCCACTCATTCTTCTTTTTCTTCTAAACAAGTCACAATAGCTGGAGATGTATAGTAAACAAAACTTCATAAATATGACTACATGAAAAAAAAACATATATCCTTGCCAAAGAAACCAAACTAAATGACAAATGACAGGCTGAGCACAATAATTACAGCCTATATCACAGAGGGTTCACTTCCCAAGTGGTTATCATTATTTACATTAGTCTTATGTTCTATAAAGTCACTGTAAATACTGAATTAGCAAATGCTGAACCATTCTCTTAGGGGAAATTCAGGAGTACTTTCCTGTTAGCTTTGGTCACGACATTTTTGTCAACCAGTCCATACATAACCTCGTTCTATGCATGTTTCTGTGTAAAGACACCTTGTGTAATATAACCAATAGCACTATAACTTGTGCCTGCACGGAGCTTATCAAACATACATATTTTCTCAATAAAACCCATCGTAACCCTCTTGCTCCTAGAAAGACTAGGCAGAGCTTCAGCACTGTGGTTAGAGGGCCATTTAAAACAGCCAAATTACCAACAAAAACTCAAAAATGTGAAAAATGCGGTGTGAAGTAGACCATGAAAAGGATACTTGTTTACAGAATGGAAGTTGAAACAAGAAGGCAGAGCATGGCCTTGTTTGACCTTGTTTGACCTTGTTTGCCTGGGAGCAGGGTTGGGTGACTCACACTTTTCACCTCTCTGTGCTTATCTGAGAATGACCACAAAAGCACTGCAAATATTGACTTGGGGATTACAAGTACATTTTCATAAGTGGGTGAATTTGCAAATACGGAATTCATGAATAATGAGGACCTAGCGTATATAGGTAAAAAGAGTTTATTAAAATCAGTAAGAAAAAAAACAACTGCCTAGTTGAAAAATGAACGGGCAAAGGCAATGAATAGACAGATCTCAGAACAGGAAACACAAATGGCTCCTGAGTATGTACAAAGATACTTGATCTCCCTCAGATTAAGAGAAATGCCAATTAATTTAAAATTATCAGATGTCATTTTATTTTATTTATTAAAATTTTTTTTTAACGTTTATTTATTTTTGAGACAGAGAAAGAGCATGAACGGGGGAGGGTCAGAGAGAGGGAGACACAGAATCTGAAACAGGCCTCAGGTTCTGAGCTGTCAGCACAGAGCCCGACGCGGGCTCGAACTCACAGACCGGGAGATCATGACCTGAGCCGAAGTTGGCCGCTTAACCAACTGAGCCACCCAGGCGCCCCCAGATGTCATTTTAAAACCTATCAGACTAGGGGCGCCTGGGTGGCGCAGTCGGTTAAGCGTCCGACTTCAGCCAGGTCACTATCTTGCGGTCCGTGAGTTCGAGCCCGCGTCAGGCTCTGGGCTGATAGCTCAGGCTCTGGGCTGATAGCTCAGAGCCTGGAGCCTGTTTCTGATTCTGTGTCTCCCTCTCTCTCTGCCCCTCCCCTGTTCATGCTCTGTCTCTCTCTGTCCCAAAAATAAATAAACGTTGAAAAAAAAATTAAAAAAAAAACTATCAGACTAGTGTAGATAAAAATTTTGTTAGGGGTGCCTGGGTGGCTCAGTTGGTCAGCAAAAAGTATCCAGATTTCTGCTCAGGTCATGATGTCACAGTTCATGAAATTGAGCCCAGGTTGGGCTCTGCACTGACAGTGAGGAGGAGTCTTCTTGGGATTCTCTCCCTCTCCCTCCCTCTCTGCCCTTCCCCCACTTGCACTCTCTGTTTCTCTCTCAAATAAAATTTAAAGAAAAGTAAGTTTTTTCAGAGTGCCATTTCAGAGAGGTTGTGAGGAAATCGGCACTCATATTTTGCCTGTGGGAGTGTAAAATGATACGATATTAAGTAGTAAGTCACATGCCCTTTCACTTAGCAATCCCACTCCCAGGAATTCATTCTATAGATGTATTCATTTCTCTGCAAAATGACGTACATATGATGTTATTTACTGCAGCAATATTTATAAAAACATGAGTCTTAATAACAAGCTACACGTCTTGTTAAAGTAACTCTCTGGTTAAAGAAATAATGGTACATCAAGACTATGAAATATCATGCAGCTTTATAAGAGAATGAGACAGCTCACTGAGATACTGAATTAAAAAAGTATGTAGTATGTTACCACTGCATGTGCTTGCGTGTGTGTGCTTGTGTGTGTGTGTGTGTGTGTGTGTGTGTGTTTACTGCCCAAATGACAAAGTTTAGCATTCTTCTAATTTCCAGTTTATTTTATTTTAGCCAAGGTCATATCTACTGTTATTTGATCACATCTTGGTACTGGAGGATACTAGAGCATTCCCTCCACCCTCGCCGTCCCCTCCTCCTCTAAATTTAACAGGTTCTTTGTATGAATATAAATTTCAGGGAAGGAGAGTAGGTGGGGAGAAGGGAGGAAACTGATGAGTACACATTATTTTGCCTTAGCCTAATTATCTATATATTATCTAACTTCATCTATATCTTATCTATATTTAATTTTCTTCCTGCTAGTGGACACCACACAGTCCTCCCCATGGGTCTTTAATTATAAAAAATTTAGGTCATCCATCATCCCCCTCCATCTTCAGAGTATTTCCATGTACCCCTCCATTTTTTCTCTGACTATTCACAGTCTCCTAAGACTCCTATCCTATTTTAGTGCCTCACATCAAATTTCCATGACCCTTAACTTATTGAAAAAATTGAGGCCATAAGGTATAAAATGTCTGAACTTGTTCTCCATCTCTGAGACTTATCTACACATCCGCTCATCCTTACTTTCTTCCCCTCTTCTACATGAGGGATGAAGGCCCTCATATTCAAGTTCAACTTTTGGGAGCCTGCCTCTCCTTGGCCTGTTGTAGGGTGAAACTCTTCCTCTCTATTGAGATATTTCTCTCTGCATAGAATGATTCTCATGTTTCTCCCATTACAAAAAAAAAAAATCCCCCCCTTCCCCTGTTCCTTCTCTGGTTACTGTCGAATCTTAGTCTACCTTCTTTTCTAATCCGGGGTGCCTAAACACAAGTCTCTACATTCTGCCTCCATGTCCTCTTCTTCCTTTTCACTGTGGATTCCCAGGCAGCTGGTGTCCACAGTCCCACTGTTTGGAAGTTTCTCTGACAAAGGTGGTAACTGTCTCCTCAAATGTTGCAGCCAATAGATAAGCTTCAGTCATTATCCTACAGGTCTTTTCTTAGAATCATACTGACAACCAGTCAGCTCTTTCCCCTTAAAAGCCCTACTCCTGACACTTGAGTGTCATCTCTCCACTGGCTTATTCCTCCTTCTTGATTGCCCCTTTTCAGTTGCCATGCTCCCTTTTATCCATTACACACCCATGTCCTGGAGAATGCATCAGCTGCCCACAGAATTTCTCAACATTTTTTTTTCTTTAATCACTTTTGTGGAGGTATAAGTTTTGTACAACAAGTAATGTCCTCTTAAAGTATCCAATCCAATGACTTTTGACAAATGCATACACTCATGAGTCCACTACTACAATCCAGACACAGAATAATTCCATCATACTCGAAGTTTTCTTTTCCGTCTATCTTGGTCTGATTCGTGACTCCAGCAACCAATGAAATCTTTGTTTTGTCACTACAGATTAGTTTGCCATTCCTAGAACTTTATATAAATAGAATCATACACTGTGGCCTCTTTTGTTTCTGGCTACTTTCACACAGCGTAATGTTTTGATTCATAGTGTTTTTGAGTATATCAGTGGTTGGCTTCTTTTTGTTGCAGAGAACTACTTCATTGTATGGATATATCATACAGGGGGATATATGTCCATTCATGTTTTCAAAACCCTGTTTGATATTTTTCACCAAGTCCTGTTCTTAGTGCCACCTGCTAATTTGTTTCATGTACTTCAACCTAAATTTCATTCATCTTTTGTCATTTATGTGGATATATAGTTTCACTATACGCTACAAGAAAAACAATATATGATTGAAAGTTTATAAAGGACATGTATATTTAAGTGGAATTACTTAGGATTTTTTAAAGTTTTGAGTTCTTAATGATTTCTTTCTCAAAAGAAATTGCTTCTATTCAAGAATGTAATCTTTTCCTCTGGAGGTCACTTTTATCTCTGGGCCATTTTGTCACCTGGATGACAGCAATGATGAGATCTCTGTAGAAATGTATGCTGACATTTAAGTGGAGCAGAACTTTTCTAACAAGGCCCTTCCTTGCTTCAAAGAAACATTATCTCAAATTTACAGGGACTTCGGTTATAAAAGTTGGTGATCGCAGTCTGTCTTCCCCATTTGAAATTTAGCTCTTTGAGGCTTTTGTTAGTTTTTTAAAAATTATAATCAAGAGTCTCTTCTCACCTGTTATTTCCTGAACCACTTTATCTACTTTCCTAGTTTTATTGTCTACTTACCTGTGAGGAATTCCTAAACTTCCATCTCCAAAAATGAAACGTTGACCCTCGTTCACATATTTGACATCTCTACTTGGATGCAATGTTAAGAACACGTCTGGACTGAATGTAACACATCTACTACCCTCATCCCAATTCTGCTTGTTCTCTTGCCTTTGAATCTATCCATTCCCCCACCCCCCACCCCCTACCCTAGGCTGCCTGTGGTCAGTCATTGGGTCTTTCAGAGAATGTTTTCATTTTGTGTCAGTCACAGACCCAGCAGGAAACTGATGGCGATACTCAACTGATGTAACTAAGGGGTATAAACACCACTATGTAAAGGGACCTGTTTACTCTATGGGGGTTGATTTAGGGAAACCAATAAGGGATGGAGCAGTGCACTAGGGCTAGAACAGAAGACAGTGCCTTCCACCCCGGCCATGAAAGGGCCTGGGGAAGGGGCAGTGAGCAGAACCCAGAACAAGTAGCCACATAGAGACGACTTCCTGATGGGGGCTGTGGTCTTGCTGGGAGAGAAGCAGGAAAGTAAAATTTCAGACCTCACTCACTTTCTTCCTACTTTTCTATCTTCTGCTGGTGCCTCCCACTGGCTGAACCCAACTGGAAGCCAGCAGAGAACTGATAGATGCCGTCCACATGGCTCAGACTTCTCGGTCAGTGAACAAAGCGGGGAAGCATGGAGAGTGGATCTGGAAAGCCAAATGGAAAATATCCCACACAGACTCCTTCTGCAGGGACTCGGCATACAGCTGTTACTATTTATATTAGGGTTTTGCTGACCTTGATGCAATTTCGTACATGTTCCCCCCTCTCATTCTCTAACATTCTTTCTATCCTATTCCCTCTGGCCCTGCTTTTCTCTCACTTTTCTTCTAAACTGGCTTTCTGCCTTCGGCTGAGTCCTACTTCCCAAGAGTTCTGGCAACATGTAAGAGTCTACTCAGCATGTGGTGGGGCTCCTGCTCTCTGGGGTGCAGCGACACTATGTAATGATTGGAGCTGGGTTTTTTTTTCCCTCAGCGAAGCCTGGTTTCCTGGCAAACGTCCACCAGGAGAATCATCTTCCCATAGACTAAAGAATCTCACCACATTCTAGGTGACCAGAAATGGGGAGATAATTAAAAGAAAGCAGGGTGGGGATTTTGTTTAGAAGTGATTTCCTAATTATGTCTAGATGTTATTGAAAATATGTTCTACAAACTTTCCAAGGCCTAGAGAGAAGAAAACATAGTTTATCTTATTTTGAGAAAATCCATACACAAGGTCCCTCCTACTTCTCCTATTCCTTGCCTTTTTTACTTTACAGTATCCTATTTTATTCTTCTGAAGAGGTAAACAAGATTTGTTCTTTCAATTCTTTGTAGTTTGGTGTTTGTCAGTTTTAAAAGACTGGTCAATGAGCAGGGAAAATTCTATATAACAGGAAAGGGTTTATCACAGACATCTATTTCCTTTGGGGAGAGTTTACCTCCTCCATTCTGTAAGATCCTTGTGAGGTTGTCTTTCATGAGGTCCATTGTCCTTGGCCACAGACATGGACATTTCACACAGGTTAAGCCAATCTTAGAGTCCCATTCTTCTAGCAACATGATTGGGGTAGAAGTGGGTATGTGATCCCCAAAACATTGATAGGAATCCTTGCCTGGATTGATATACACTCTTAAAGAACCTCCTTTTCAAGTGGAGTTAAACTGAGACAGTGTGAATCTGGGGCAGCTGTTTGCAGTCAGGTTCTTATGTGCTAGCAATAGAAACCCATTCTGGATGATTTAAGTAGAAATATGTTTGTGGATAGCAGAAGGAATCCCTGGGATGGCCAGAGAATCAGATGCTTTGTTCAAAAACCAGAAATATGGTCCCATATTGCCTCAGGATGGGTCCAGCAAGGACAGCATTGCCATCATAGCTGAGCACAAAATCCTCCAGGTTCTAGAGCTGACACTATGAGAATAGGGCCCTAGAAACCACCACAATGTGGCCACCAGTGTCCCAGGAACATGAGCTTGTCAGGGAGGCCCTCAGAATGTTTTTTCTCTTTTTTTTCCCTTTGCTCTTTCTTTGCTTTATCTGTGTCTGGTTCCAAATTTAGGATGGCTGTGTTTGACTGGTGTCGTCTGGGTTACATGTCTGAACCCCAGCTGCAAAGCAGTTTGGGAAGACAAGCATCTGACATTTGCAGCTTCCGCAATGGGAGAGCACGTGTCCCACCAAGACTTATGAGGTTGGAAATTCCCTAAGCAGAGAGAGGAGTTCCAGATGCTGCAGAACAAAAGAATGACCAACACCGTTACAGTAACTACCTTTGCTAGTCATTGGAGAACAGGTCTGCAGAAGTAAGCCAACATAGAGAAGGAAGAAAAGCCAAGAAGTGAAGAAACAGACAAAACCCAGATGATATTATTGAAGCCTCTGAATCTAGATGTGCCTGAGCCTTTAAAAAAAAACAACTCTGGCCTATTTATGTAAGCTGATAAATTCCCCTTTTGGCTTAAGTTACAAACTCCCTTTTAGTTGAGCATCTGTCACTTGTAAACAAGAGACTCCTGCCTTTTATGGTGCTGCTTTCATTATTGTTGAAATCATATTCTTGTTTCTTTATTGGGGCATTTTTACTGAGTTTCCTCTGCCAATACTTTCTGAATACTCTTGGTGTGTTGGCACATGGACAAACCAGGGTGAGGAGGGAGAGAACCACCACGCCCATTGGCCAACCTTATAGATTGGGCCTTATCCTCAGATAAAATTCCCCAGATTTTCTCTAATTTTGCTTCTTTCTCCTGTGTTTGAAAAAATATTGTTTCCAGTTGTAGAGACTCTGAGAGCCAGTGTCCAACTGCAGGGTCCAGGTGTCTATTTTGATTATTTCTAAAAATTTTTGGTTTTGTACAGGGATCCATTTGTAAGCACAGGATCAAGGGTTGAACCTTTCCTTTCCAGGAATTGGCATACCTGGAACCCTGTGGAATTAGTTTTCTGGTGTAAGACACATCCCAAGGATTTATTCTTTGGAGGGATGAATACCTTGGAGCTGTCCTCTCAGTCCTCAGGGCAGGCAGGACATGTATAGCCTTGACCCCCTTGGGTCTCTGGTCTCCGTCTTTCATGGGCTCACCCTGGACATGAGGGGGCTTATCTCAGCTTCACAGAGCAGGGTTTTGGCGATGGGTGATGGACACTACTTCCTGCTTGCCTTGTATCTTTCCTTCTTTGATGGCGCAGGGGGCTGAGGCCTTTGGGGCTTTAGCCCAAGGGAAATGAGTAAGAGGTCAGGAATTTCTGAAATGGAAAAGGAAGTCTAATGTCTTCTTAGCATCCAAAGAGGTACTCATTGCTCCTGAATGGCTGAGACACTCCTATGGAGACCTTGGTTCTCTTAGCTGGTCTCAGTGGGAGGCTGGACTGTAGATTTTGCATGGCTCCAGCACATTTTGGGTTGGTGAGAACCGGCCCTTCAACCTAATTGTCCTCTCCTAGGGAACCGTGATAAATTCCAGGCTACCAAGCGGGGGCAAACCAGTAGAAGAGGAAAGGATGTTCAGGGTGGCTGGGTAAGTCTAGGTTGGAGCTAATCTCTCTTTATCTAGTAGACCCTAAATGGATGGGGCACCTGGCCCCGGACATGCCTGTGAGCTGATAAGATGTTCATCCTCAGGATGCAGCAGGTTGAACATGATGCTTTGTCATCCAGCTGAGCTGAAGCCAAATAACTCTTAAGACATACCTCATCTTACACTATCTTGGTGTACACCATTAGACTGTAAATCCTCTTCTGCACTGGGATTTGCAGTGAATCGACTGAGTAAATAGCAGAGGCTGAAGAATTCCACGATGATACATTTTTACATTTTCAAACATGGTTGGCATTTAACTTCTCTTGAGGTTTCTAGACTCTGGAATCTATCATACTTGTTGACTAGATTTCCCTTTGAACCTGGAGGTTTTCAGCAGACATGAGTAACTGGTGAGCAGAGGTTGTGGTCAGCATATGGTGTAGATCCTGAAGGAAGTGAAAGCAGATTTGTTCAATGACTATTCAATTCTTTAAGGCATTTCCTTTTCCCATAAAAAAAATCTACATTAACCTGATTTGGAATATGTAAATAAGCCACCTCCTTCCTCTTATTTTCATCTGTTGCTCTGCAAAATCCATTCTTCCTCTGGAAATGGAAGGAACTGATGTAATTGCTCTGTGTGGAAGACAATGAAGAGCTGTGGGAGCCTTGCCAAGTATATTTCCTGCCAGGGCTGCTCCTTCACTCAGTTTAATTATGAGCGATTGTTTGGGCTGCGATGTGAAGAAATATTAGAGAATGGAAAAAAAGAAGAACAGAGCTCAGAATATTCTGCTGCAACTGATTCATGTTTTGGCAAGAACTCTTAACTAGATTTTTATGCTTTAGCCTTGTGACGGTATCGCAAGGAGCAACCTTGCCATATAAGCACATAAAGCCCAATTCTACGGTTTATTTTGAAAAGGTCTGAGTAAAAGCATTTGAAAAATGTAGGAATAACATCAGCCATCGGGTAAAGTTCTGCGTTAATCATGTAGCGGTGCCCTCATCCGAGGGACCAAAGTTATTTTAAATGGGATGTTAGCACTCCCTGTATTTAGCTGCTGTGTCTGTCAAATTTTACTGCTTAATTTTCATATAGTTGACAAACCTCACATTTTACAGAAAGATTCTGATTAGTTCTCACTGTATGTGCTCAAGGAGGGACCTAAAGCTGGGGGAAGTTGAACCCTGGGAAGAAGGCTGGGAACAGAGATTTTTTGTTCAGATCTGGGTCTGAATCAGGCAGTTCTGAGCAGAAGTATCCTCAAGTGGCTGCTCCTGAGAGAGTGAAATCAGACTCCAAGGGGGAAAAGGAGGCATTTGTGGTTTCTGTCTTTGGATCAATAAAGTAAAAGACAAATACAGAAAAGATAAAAAGAAATCTATTTTTTTAAGAAATTTAAAATAGCCTAGAATCCCATAACCTGTAGATAAAATCCTGTGAGACTTCAAGTCATTTTCTATGCATATATTTACACATAAGCATATATTTTTGAATACATTAGTCTCCCCATTATCTGTGGTTTCACATTCTGCAGTTTCAGCTACCTGCTACGTCACAACGCCCACGTCATTGACGTCATTGATGTCCGGTCATCTCATCACGTGGGCATGTTATACTCACATCATCACAGGAAGAGTGAGCGCAGTACAATAGGGTATTTTGAGTGTGAGAGAGAGACCACATTCACATGACTCTTGTCACACTATATTGTTATACTTGTTCTATTTTATTGTTAGTTGTTGTTAATCTCTTACTAATTTATAATTAAATGTCACAGTTATGTATATATAGGAAAAGGTATAGTATACAAACGTGTCAGTACTACCCACAGATTCAGGCATCCACTGGGGGTCTTGGAAGGTATTCCACTCTGGTAATGGTGGGGGTCTGCTGTAATTACAAACCTTCAGCACAACTGTTTTGTAATATACTTTTTCATGAGCATTTTTCTTGCATTTAATTCACAGGACACACATGTTTGTGCCTGGCAAAGATTACATCTAACATCTCTACAATCACTCTGAATATTAGATGGTTCTGCATAAGTCTGTATTATGGTTGTTTTAATTTGTGTTTATTTGAGTATCATTGAGGTGGAGCTTTATTTTCCAGATTTATGGACGTTTATGTAATTCGTGACCTTTGTTCACGGGGCATGGAATTTATCCTAAATGATTTGAATGATCTCTCTCTGTTAAACCTATAACTCCTTTTATCAAACCTTGCAAAAAGATTTCACAGTTGTTTACCTTCTTACTTTGTTCAGGATTTTTTTTAATGGAAAGATTTATATTCTTGTGCAGTCACATACACCAGGTTTTTTTTTTCTTTTCTTTATGTTTTCTTCTGCTGCTTTTATGCCCCGAAAAGCCTCTGGGCCCCAAGATCAAATACTTTCACCCGTGTTTCCTCCCACTTCCTTCATGGATGCAATTTTACATTTAACTCCCTCATACATCTGGAATTTCTTTTGCTGTGTGATGTGCAGGATGGTTTTTGATGGTCTAGGCAGGCATTTGCTGAGTCTTCTATTTTGAATTCATTTGTCTCTTCTCATACCATTACCACAGTGATTGAACTATTGTAACTTCATTATATGACTTCATATGTGAGGGCAAGACTTCCTTCTTTTTCACTAGTGCTTCAGAATTTGCTTGGCTATTTGTGCCAGTTTAGTTTTTGTGATAAATTTTAGAATCATTTTGTCAAATTGTCTTTGGAAAATGTTCCAATTCGGGAACATAATGTTTCTCTCCATTTACTTAAATAGGCTTTTATATTCTTCCTTGATATTTTGTAGTTTTCCTCACAGGTAGTCTGTGAAAAGAATAGCTTAATTTAGTGCTTAAAAAATCAGCTTTGGATGAAAATAAAACACACTAGCTGGTAATTCCCGTTCTGATATATTCTGAGCCACTTGTAGAATACAGACTTATTTTTAATATCTGAATAATATAAAATCAGTAATACCAAAATATTTTTCTCCTTATCAAATACGTTCAATAAGATCAGATATTCAAAGCATTCTATAATTTCATATGTATTTACTGGAAAATTTCAATAAGCTTTCTCCTTGTGGTCTTGCATATGTAATCAGAAAGTGAAAATGGTCATTCTATTAACTGATTATTCCTTCTCTACAACGTCATCAATGATTAAAATACTTTTTTTTTTTTTACTTAATGGGATGTTTTCATTTGAACAAAGGGATTAGCTAATAAAGATGACTAAAGCAATTGTATTTTGATATTCAGCGAAAGGCAGATATTCTGGATTCATACCTAGGATTTATTTGCAGTGACTTCTAAGCAGTCTGTACTCAACCTAGTTCATTTCCAAAGATGGAAGAAAATACTGTGCTGCCCATTTAACAGATAGAGTCTTAGCAAGGACTGAGACTCTCTCTTATAGTAGAGAAATTATGTTGACATTTTTCTACCGAGATAGTTAAGATTAAATGAAATGGATGGCTCACCAGCACATATTTGCAAACTGCTGTGGAGGACTGAAAATTAGAGACCATTGAGAATTTCTCTTCCTCAGTGCTATTGCGAGTAGGAACAGGAAATGCCCTGAGTGACACTTGCTGACAGGGAATTAATGGTAGGAAGTGACCTTGAAGCTTTGCTCCCAAGAAATATAAACGGACTTTCCCTGGCAGCTGAAAGCAGATAATTCTGAAACCAGGGAAGTGTAAATGAATTTTAATGGGAGTGAGAAGAAGAGAGTGTGGAGTGAGGACCAGGTTCCAACTATGACCAACTGGAATTTTAATCAAGCTACAAAGCGGTCACTGCCTGGCATGTCACTTCTGCACTCTTAACCAAGCTTTTCTTTCAGCTACAGAAAAACCAAACTGTTCAGTATTTAGTTTTCTCCACTGCCATGAGTCAGGTTGTGCATTTCATTATTCATCTAAAATCGTTATGGAAAATGCCATTTTATCTCTTCCTGATTAATCCACGTACCTAAAGAACATACCTTTAAAGTCTGTAGCTGTAGAGCTTTAAAATTTTATTTTTGTCTAGTCCATGAATAACAGATTATAGATCAATAAATGAGGGAATAATTTAAAAGGGTGAGATTATTCTAGAATGATTTATTTATCTTAATTCTTAGAATCATTTATGCAATACAGAAATACAAATATGCTGCAAATACCATTCCCAGTTCCACCTTACTGAATCAAAGGACAGATTGCTGAATAATTTCCGACTGGAGTGTTGAGATGACTACAAATTTGAAATGCTTGACTTCATTATGTAGTGTTTTAACTAAAGCAATTGTACTCAAATGCTTATGGGTATGTATGATGAACCTTTAAGAATTATTTTACTTCTGAGGCACCTGGGTGACTCAGTTGGTTAAGGGTCTGGCTCTTGGTTTTGGCTCAGGTCAAAAACTCACAGTTTGGGAGCTCAAGCTCCACACTGTCAGTGTGGAACCTGCTTGGGATTCTCTTTCTCTCTCCTTCTCTCTGTTCCTCCTCTGCTCACTTTCTCTCTCTAAATAAAAAATAAATAAATAAAAGTAAAAAAAAAGAATTATTTCACTTCCAAGGAATAGAAAACTGGATAAATGGACTTAAATAATGAGTATATTTATTATTTCATGTAACAAGACGTCCAGAAGTAGATGCTCTAGAGCAGGCTAATTCATTCATCTAGTTACTTTCTCTCTGCTCTGGTATTTTCAGGGTATTGTAAGAGACTATTATCTCCCCTCCTTGTCTCAAAGTATCATTTCAGACACAAAATTATCCTGTAGAAAATGTGACTGTTTTTTCTTACTTCTGTTTGTTTTTTTAGATGGAGGAAATTTTTTCCAGAAGTCCCCAGAAGACTTCCCCTCACATTTCATTGGCCAGATCTGGGCCACATGCCCACTCCTACACTAATCACTGGCAAGGGAAATAAAATGACCTTTGTGGCTTTAGACTAATCAGGTTTACACTCTGAGTCATATGGGGAAGGGATGAGCAAACAAACAAAATTAGGATTCTATTAGCAGCAATGAAGAAGGAGACATTAGAGACTGATTTCCCCATCTATCATACATACAATCAATGAATAATGGCATTTTCAATCAGTTCTAAATATTTTAATATCGATTCAACTAAAAGGGAAAGCTACTAAATTTACATATTTCTGATGTGCCATTAAACTTTGTAAGATCCTAGAGACCTCATATATTCTTGAAATTTTAAACTTCTTTTTATTTTTTTTATTTTTTAACTATTTATTTTGAGAGAGAGAGAGAGAGGGAGGGAGGGAGGGAGGGAGAGAATGTGAGTGGGGGAGGGGCAGAGAGAGAGGGAGAGAGAGAATTCCAAGCAGGCTGTGTGCTGACAGCTACTCAGGACCAAATCCCATGAACCATGAGATCATGACCTGAGCTGAAATCAAGAGTCAGATGCTTAACCAACTGAGCCATCCAGGTGCCCTGAAATTTTAAACTTCTGATCTAGATGTAACTTTGAGGAGATTATATTTTAAGTAAGTGAAGGTGGGGTGTATACAGGTGTGTTCTTAATAGTAAAAAGAACACCCCAAGACCTTAGAAATGCCATTAGTCTTGCATGGTTGACCATCTCTCTCTCTGAACACAAATTGGCCCAGTGAGAATTAAATCTCTTACAAGCTATTGCTTCATCAGTTGCTAAAATCATTCTGCTTTTTCTTGCCATAAAACAATTTTCCACTCGTGGTACTGTGGGAACACTCATCTGGAAGAAACCTGCATTTGTCCTTTTGAGAGATGTTGGCCTAGAGTTCAAACCAAATCCCATCAACCTAATTGATCCTGCCACATGGCCTCAGGAGTGAAGAATTCTCCCTTTGTTCACAACCTGACAGAGGGGCAGAGTTCCACAAAATATATTGCTTGCACAAAAAGACAGAAATATGACTTTAGATGACATCCTCCTCCCGGTTAGTTGCTTTTTTGGCACTGTCTGGGCATACATTTGGATGTTGCTGCATTCAAAAACAAAACAAAACAAAACGAAACAAAACAAAACAAAACAAAACACAAAACCAACATATTTCTTTTCAAATGGAAGCAGCCCATTCTCATTCCTGATACTCAGCTTCTGAGAATTGACATGATCTCAACCAGACACTTGTAAGATTTTCCTGTTGTAAGACTTGGCCATCAAAGCTAAAAGCCTGTTCCTGTACAGGTCCACTGGTCTCCCCAATTTGCAGAAAGGTGTCATGGGATGAATGTGAGCACTGAACAGGCTCAGCTTTGTCAAGGCTGTGCCATCATCAAGGTTTTGTCTGGTGAGCCAGATCTTCTTACCTTTAGTCTTGTTTCCATTCCCATGCTTTCTCCTGCTGCAGCTTCTTCTTTTTTTTTTTTAATTTTTTAAATTAATGTTTTATTTATTTTTGAGAGAGAGAGAGAGAGAGACAGAGCACCAGCATGGGGGAGGGCGGGAGAGAGGGAAACACAGGATCTGAAGCAGGCTTCAGGCTCTGAGCTGTCAGCACAGAACCTGACACAGGGCTCAAACCCACGAACTGTGAGATCATGACCTGAGCCAAAGTTGGATGCTTAACCGACTGAGCCACCCAGGTACCTCCTCCTGCTACAGCTTCGGTATCTGCAGCCTTTCTAATTTTTTTAAACCCCTTTCCTCCTATCAAAATGTGATTTGGGGCGCCTGGGTGGCGCAGTCGGTTGGGCGTCCGACTTCAGCCAGGTCACGATCTCGCGGTCCGTGAGTTCGAGCCCCGCGTCGGGCTCTGGGCTGATGGCTCGGAGCCTGGAGCCTGTTTCCGATTCTGTGTCTCCCTCTCTCTCTCTGCCCCTCCCCCATTCATGCTCTGTCTCTCTCTGTCCCAAAAATAAATAAACGTTGAAAAAAAAAATTAAAAAAAAAAATTAAAAAAAAAATGTGATTTCAGAAAAGGAATCCAATAAACTCAATAATATACATTGAGTTCCATAAATTCCATAAGGTTAGAGACACATTTGCATTCATCCTTTCCTTGACTTTTCAAGTGAGACAAATCTCTAAATCAAAGCATCCATCTCTAATGGTGACATTTTCTTTTTTTCTTTTCTTTTTTTCTTCTTTCTTTCTTTTTTTTTTGAGACAGCGAGCCAGTGTGCAAGCAGGGGAGGGGCAGAGAGAGAGAATCTTAAGCTGGCGCCATGCTCAGCATGGAGCCTGATGCAGGGCTCAATTTTACAACCATGAGATCATGATCTGAGTTGAAATCGAGAAGAGGATGCTTAACCAACTGAGCTACCTAGGCGCCTCTAATTGTGACATTTTAGTCTTCAGTAAAAGCTAGTAAGAAAGGTTCTCTTCTTTTTTAAAAATTTTTTTAACGTTTATTTTATTTTTGAGACAGAGAGAGACAGAGCATGAACAGGGGAGGAGCAGAGAGAGAGGGAGACACAGAATCTGAAACAGGCTCCAGGCTCTGAGCTGTCAGCACAGAGCCCGACATGGGGCTCAAACTCACGGACTGTGAGATCATGACCTGAGCCGAAGTCGGATGCTTAACCGACCAAACCACCCAGGCGCCCCAGAAAGGTTCTCTTCTATTCCTAGTTTTCTTTTCTTTTCTTTTTTCTTTTCTTTTCTTTTCTCTTCTCTCTTTCTTCCTTCCTTTCTGCCTTCCTTCCTTCCTTCCTTCCTTCCTTTGGAGGGGCTGTTGAAATTCTTCATGGGGACTTTAAAATCCCATGTACTGAGATGGGTTCCTACTTTAAGAGAAGAATGTAGTGAAATGAAAAGAGACTTGGAAAGAAATAATTGTTATAGAGGATGTAGAAGTTCAGAGTCAAATCCGTGAAATGAATGAACTGTTCAGTGGCAAACCAGCTCACCACCCTCCCCATCTGTGAGGCTTTAGCATACGAGGATTGTGAGAACATTTTACTGCCACATTGGAACTCATGGTTTTATAACCTTGGATGGTCTTCTGGCCTTAAGGAAATAGATAAACTATTGGGAATAAATCTGAGATTAGGAATATTTTAGAAAATCCTAAACACTATATTTGTATCATACCTATAGCCAAAGCAGGGGCGAGACAGCTTACATTAACACATCTCAAGCAGCAAACTAGCAAAACCACTAAAACAAGAGGGTGGGAAAAAGAACTCAAGAACCAAGAAGTTAAAGGGTAAGAGTGGTTTTAAATATCAAGCTATTTAAACGAGTTTAATATTAAACTATTCTTTGGAGCATAAAGGTCAGGTTAGCACTGACCTTAGAATCAAGAGACAGTTAAGGGGTACACAGATCTCTTTATCTTCCTTGTCCATCCAGTAGGAGAGAGAGAGAGGGAGAGAGAGAGAGAAGAATCCTAGCTTTCATCTCAGGAAGGAATCTATCATGTAGGCTTTTATATGGGGAACACTGAACAATAAAGAAGATAAATTATTACTGATGAGTCATTTTGGTCAAGTACAGATAACTATTTAAAATTATTAGAGATTTGAGAATCTCTAATAATAGATTGGGGGAAGGCTTGTGGTGAGCTGTCATTTTTTTTCCTGATAAATTTGACTCCTGACTGTTTAATATTCCTGAGATTAAAGGATGTATTCGAATCTATTTTAGGAACCTCAAAAATTATGTTTTCTGGAATTGTTACCTATGAAACAATGTTTTAGATAATATGAGCATCCCAGCATCCTCTCTTGGGGAAAGAATTTTACACAACACCCCAGGGCTTTTAGAGAATTCAATTCTCCAGCGACTCAGAAACAAAAATGGAACCAAAATACTTTCTTGAAACCTGTATAGTCCCTCTTGTATAAGCCTGAAAAGTGCCCCAATCGTAGCTATGGTAAATGATTATGCCTTCTGTGAGAGAGAGCAGGCTGCTTGAATTTCTGAATCCTTTCTTTCTGGGCTCTTTAAAGAGTGAGATATCATCTAGCAAACTGGGTAGAATAAGATCAGAGCTGCTTTTGCCATGTAATCTTTACTCATGGCAAAGCAAATTGTAGCCCTAAAGCCATCCAAGAGAAAATGAAAGGCACCCAGTTTGGCTGTCTGAGAACCAGGCAAGGCTTGTGATGGGAAAAACAGCACAGCACAAAGCTCTTTTCACCAGCTGCTTGTGTGATTCAGATGGTTAGCTATGGATGGAGATAAGTTGGATTTATGGGAGGGGTCTCCCCAAAGGGTCTAGCACACAATCCCCTCTCCTAGTCAAACAGGAAAGCTCATTCATCTGTTAACAACATCCAGGAGAAAATAGCCCTTGAAGATGGTATCTGTGTAAAAGCATTGTGTGCTAGTAAAAGAAACTACTTGTTTCCATGGAGGTGGGGGATCATTGAGGCTTCTAATTCTTGTCTGCCTCTTTTCTGAAAGGTTGCTGCTTAGATTCTCTCATTTACAGCACCTGACACTGCTACTTCTGCCAGGGTCCATTAGTACTGTCTCGATGACTCCCTTTGCCAATTAGAAAGAATTTAACATTAATGAGGGTCTGGGACACTAAAGAACTCATCCTTGCCAATTCAAAGGACAGCTGAGAGAGGCACATACTCTGTCAAAGATGTAGATATTTGTTTTTTTTCCATTCTAATAAAATCACACAACACTCATTATGCTCATAATGCGTTTATCCTGGCAGCCAACCTATTGAGAGTTTGTTGATTACATCAGCCATCAAATCTGATGTTCAATACAAACTCCGACTTAGTCCAGGTCAGCTCAGTTCAAATTATCTGCCCTGTCTAGTAATTTTTTTCCCACTGGTACAATTATTGTTTCCAGTTGTCACCTATTAGCAATACAGGCACAACTTTTAGATCAGAGGTTCTCATCTGGAGAAAGCATAGTCCCTCCAGGGGTGTTTAAAAATGTGTGGAGGCACTTTGGATTATCCCAATCAGATTTTAGTGGGCAGGTATCAGGAATGCTGAACACCCTGAAACATGGAAGACTGCCTCACCCAAAATGTGTAAGGTGAGTACAAATTGATAAATATTACCTCAGGTCTACCTCTCACACTCAGGTAGGTTTCTCCCAGGATTCACTTATTTCCATCTGAAGCAAATCTTCTGAAACACACAACCAGCTGGTAATGCCACAGGTGACCAAATTTAAAATAACTCCCACAGTGAACTGTGATACAGCAGAGACTCTCTGGTACAAAGCCACATGACTTGTATTTAAGTTTCTCTCTAACATTTACCAGCAGTGTGACTTGTGCTAACCTTCTTAACTTCTGCAAGCCTCAGTTTCTATATCAGCAAAATGAAGGTATAAAAGCCTATCTTACACAGCTATGAGCATTAAAATAGATGGTAAGTGTGTGATCCCAAGATGCCTATGATGTCTGTATGGCCTGGTCCTTCTGCTATCTGGGACAGTGACTTAGTAAAAAGAGGCTTAAGTCTTGTCCCCAGAAGGTCGTGGAAGTGAGTCCTCACTCTCCCAAAGCATGCTTTCATTTATTAGTTTAATTTGTTTCTCCATGCAGGTCTACACATAGTAGGTGTCAGCCATTCCTGCTTCATGAAAGAATGCCTCAGAGAAATTACTGAGCCACTGCTAGTCTCCTGTGGCCTTTGATCATACCTGGCCCTGACAGAGATTCAGAGTAGAAACATTTCATAGAAGTTGAGATAGAGGTATAGCTGTAGTGAGCCCTTGGGACTCAAGGGACAATGTAGGGCGGGGTGAGGTTCAAGCCTGTTCTGTCATGTGGAAGAATCACAAGCTTCCCAATAGGAAGACTTACACTGAAACCAGGGAAGGTTGCTGGGTCCTTCATGGAAGGGCTAGGAAGCTGGGGGGGCTGGGAGGTAGAAGTGGTGAGGGTGGATCCTTGCTTATAAAAGTCAGCAGGAATGGGAGATGCAGGGCCCTAATATAGAGAAAAGTGTCTTCATTGTGATGAGGGAGCAGAAGACAAGCTGACACCCTGCAACCTGTCCCTCCCCCCCCAACCCCCCTCCAGGATGTGTGACATTCCTCAGGCACTCTTGGCTGCCCAGGAACAAAGGTAAAGGGAAAACCAATGGTTAACTGATAGAGATCACAGTCATGCAGGGCAGGAGTCTCCATCAGTTTACAGATGTCTTAGTAAATTACAAGAAAAAGGCAATCTTATCAATAGCCTAATTTCCAGAAACATATAGACTCAGTTTTCTGGAGTCCCAACCTTACCCTCCCCTCCATACTGATGTGGGGAGCAAAGAAGGAAATGGCAGGTAAAATGAAAACTTTTTAGAACCTGCAGCCCATTGACAAATACTTCAGGCAAATACAGAGTATAACATTTCTTCAGGAAACCCCTCCTGTCTTAATGTTGATGGCTTGCTAGAGGAAAAACAACTTTAGCTTGACAATAGCAAGGCCTCAGATATCTTCTGAGTGCTCTTTAGCATATGAAAGTCCTTCTGGAGGCATCTGTTTTGCCTTTACTTCCCCCAACTCCATAGTATATAACCAGTCACTCTTCACAACCTCATTGCAGCTCTTTCTGCCCATGGCCCTGTCGCCATGCTTTAATAACACCACCTTTTTGCACCAAAGACGTCTCAAGAATTCTTTCTTGGCCATCAGCTCTGGACCCCCACTACTCCAAAACCCCATCAGTAGTGGGTGAGGGAGGAGGAACATTCCTTCAAGGACAGACCCCAGATGGGATGCCAGTAGTAAAAGCCAAACCTGGCCACCATTAAACACAGGGCCATTTGAGTAAATTTAGTAAAAATCCCAATACTGTAACCATTCAGTCTTTTAGAGAGCTATTACTTATATTTCATAAGTATAAATTTATACTTATTTATAAATAATTATAAATATGGGCTTGGATATGGATGTATTTATAACCAGGGGATCCCAAATTATTGGCTTGATTAAAATGACAAAATAACTCTTAATCAATGTATTTATTATTTATTTATTTATTTATTTTTAAAAATTTTTTAACATTTATTTATTTTTGGGACAGAGAGAGACAGAGCATGAATGGGGGAGGGGCAGAGAGAGAGGGAGACACAGAATCGGAAGCAGGCTCCAGGCTCTGAGCCATCAGCCCAGAGCCTGACGCGGGGCTCGAACTCACGGACCGCGAGATCGTGACCTGAGCTGAAGTTGGACGCCCAACCGACTGAGCCACCCAGGCGCCCCTTAATCATTGTATTTAAAATTATAAAATGATACATATTTATTGTAAAATATTTAGAAAACAGAGATCAGCAAAATAAGAAAATTTAAGGCACTCATAGTTCCACCACACAGAGATAATCATGACTAACATTTTGGTGAATTTCCTTCATATGTTATTACTGTTATAAGTTTTTAAAATAAAACACTGAGATCGCACTTTACATACTTTTTTCTTCTTTCACTTGCAAGACTATCTTTTGAGTTTGGTTGAATTCGCTACTTGTCAGTGTTCCCTCATCTGGTAAAATCAGGTGGGGCCTCGGCTGGTGTGTGAGGCATTGGATGGGTCATGGGACAGGTTCACCGGGGTTTCCAGGGGCAAGCGCTCATTGTGTTCCATTAACCTAGAGACCTGATTCATATCCTCTCAGTGACCAGGAAGGTGGTTGTTCTTGCTGGGAGGCCAAATGGCCAGTGAGCCAAAGGAAAATGTTCTGTCTGCTTGAAAACAATGCCCAATATCCTTGTAAATGACCCAAGGGCACTCTGAGCTTGGCTTTCTTGCAAGGGCTATAGTAGAAGTGGGACTTTTGGAGTTTTCAAAAAGATATCAGTTGTCTTTGTGTTGTTTATATTGTAGAAAAGCACATACATACACACACACACACACACACACACCATAAAAAATCCTACAAATCAGCAATTGCTGTTAACTTTTTAATTTTTATGCTTTAGCCTTCTGTTCTTAATATAAATGAATCCTGGCAACCAGAGATGAACATTGTTAGCATTTCGGTGTCACTAAAAAAAAAAAAAAGTGTGATCATTCTGTTTTGCAGCTTCCTTTTCTCCCTGTGATTAAACTAGTATGAGCATTTTCCCCAAGCCACTGTATGATCTATGTCATTTCCAATGGATACCTGATAGTCCAATGATATATCACAATTATGAAAAATAATATCCTATCATTGAGCATTTAGTCTATTTCCAACTTTGGACTTGTTTTAAAAAATGTTTATCACATTAAAAATGAAGTTAAGCAAATAACTGTGCAACCTGCAATCAAAATCATGACTAATCAATGCCCTGGTTATTCATGTAGGAGACAGAGCATGAACTGGGAGAAACTCAGAAGATGGACATTCCCCTGGCTGTTTTGAAGGATGTAGTGTAGTCTAATCCTCTTATTTTACACTGTGGGAATCATGAGTCGGCAAAGCTAAACTACCTGTCTCAATCACATAATGAGCAAATAATAGAAACTACAGGTTTCTGACTTCCTGTCTTGTGTCCTTTATGTGATTAAGATTTAAATCCATATTATTATAATTAAAAAATAAGAAAAGAAAAAGGTGGGGGTTGATGCTAATAATTCCAGCATTCTACCTGAGGCTTATAGAAATAGGTTTTGTTATTCAAATGTACCCATTTAGTTCCCAGGAATGGTGCCCTGGGTATTTGCTCTCTTCAACTGATACCATTTTTATTTTAAAGCTTTTCAGTCAATGCCTTTTAAAATCGTGCTGCCAACTTTTTGCCAAGACATTTTCTTTTACCTGTTGCTCTTGCGTGTTGCATCTCCTGCTGTCTTAGTTTTGTGACAAATAAGCTCACTGACCCAATCAAAGGAGGGATGTGAAGACTTGGAGCACTGTGAAGTGAGGCTTTAATCGACATTCTTGCAAGAGCCGGTGTCTGACAACAGACACGCTCAGGGCAATTACAGCAGACAATTTATCTCCTAGTGGAAAGTCCCTCCCCTGATTCCTCATTGGCTGAGTAGTACAGAGGTTACAGCTTTTCAGGGGTTGCCTATGCCCAGGTAAGGCAAACAGTAGTCTGATTGGAACAAATGTCCATTTCCTGAGGTGACCCAGAGACTTTCAGTCCCTCCTTTGTTCTTTGGCGCATGCTCATTGAAAGCCTAGGAAAATATGCCCCCATTAGTCGGAGAGGGGAAGAAGAACCAGGAAGTGAAGTGTCTAAGGGTTTGGGACTCCATTATGTGGGACGGGGAGTTCATATATATTTCCAATAGGTTGTAAACCCAGTGTTAACTAGACAGCACAGCTTTTATTTGGTATTTCGGAAAATGAATCATCTCCCTTATCTCTCACAGTTTCTATTTCTGTGAACTCTTGTGGCCCCATCACTTCCATTGGTTCTCAGGTTCACAACACTTATGGTGGCAGGGATTTCTTTTTTCTTTTTTAATAAAAGGGCCTTTTCATGTCTTTCATCAGGTTTGCAATAATCTCATGCTCATCCCTGGTCTGTAGCATCTGTTCTCCCTGATGTTGCAATTTTGAATTCCGCTATTGTAACCTGCAGAGTGGTCCACGTTGCCACACCAGTGTGAAGCCGAAACAGATGCCGTGGCACAATGCAACCAGCTTTATTCCCTTTCTGTGCATGGAGCACACACCCTCCTGGCCCTCCCTGGTCGCTTTTATTAGTCTCTGCCCTCTGCTTTCTCATCACCATTGTGTTTAGAAGGACTTCTAATTCCAGGAGAATGATTTAAAATCCTATGAAAAAGAATCAGTGCTACAATACCACTGTCTGTCATTCTTTTTAGGATAATCAATAGGCATTCTTTGTTTTGTGGTTATTTATTTGCAGTGCAAATAAGATTATGCAGCGGTGTTCCGGACACATCATATCTCACTAGTTTATTGTCCCTCAGTTTGCAACGACTTTATACTTAAAGAGAATCTCAAATTAGATTAAGGAATACATTTCATTTCCTTTGATGTAAGACTCGGATGAGACTTCAGAGGCGCCAGCAATTCTCCTTTGTCTTGCTTTTCAGACTCACATAATAGAACATCAATCTTGCAAAGAATCCTTCTGCCAAAATCACCCAGTTTAATTTAATATGCTACTTGGTTAAGACTGGAAGTCTTTATCTTTCATCCTGCATTAATATGTCAATCTTTTCTTTTAAGTTTATTTTTGAGAGAGAGAAATAGAGAGTGAGTGGGGGAGGGGCAAAGAGAGAGGGAGAAAGAGAATCCCCAGCAAGCTCTGTGCTGTCAATGCAAAGCCTGTCGCGGGGCTCGAACTCACGAACTGGGAGATCATGACCGGAGCCAAAATCAAGAGTCAGACGCTAAACCCACTGAACCACCCAGGTGCCCCTAATGTGTCAATCTTAAGCACTACTAAAAAATGGGAATATTACTCATATGGAGAACTTTGGGGGTGTGCTCAGACATAACTTTTAGGAAAATCAATGGCAAATGTCTGAATACCTCTTATTTCCAAGTTTAAAAAATGTAATTCATTAACTGATATAATAAAAGGCTCACAAG
The DNA here is from genome assembly GCF_016509475.1 of Prionailurus bengalensis. Lineage (NCBI taxonomy): Eukaryota > Metazoa > Chordata > Mammalia > Carnivora > Felidae > Prionailurus > Prionailurus bengalensis. Next base: position 53,238,849 of record NC_057349.1, on the reverse strand, counting down.
AAAACCAACAGCTTCATTCCATGATCCAACTTGGTGAATGAAAAACTGAAGGAAAGGTATTATGAGATGCTTTGCTGCCCTCTGATGGTTAATCATCTCAACAACACAGACATGGCTCAGAGGTTCATTTTGAAGAGGCCGATCTCCAAGCTTTATAGGACAGGAAAGGGAGCAGGTGGGGCCCTGTGACTGGTACAGACTACAGGGAACAAAATCCTGTTGGGGTTCAACTGCAAGCATTCATATTAAGGTTACTGGATGTTTTTATACATATATTGTAGTGTATATTATTATATGATGTGATATACATTTGAACTAGTTTTTGGAAAATACCTATTATCAGAAAAATTCTACTACAGAATAATTTCGATGCCAAAGGAGTGATATATTCTATGCTTTTTTTTTAAACATTTATTTATTTTTGAGATAGAGAGAGACAGAGCATGAATGGGGGAAGGTCAGAGAGAGAGAGGGAGACACAGAATCTGAAACAGGCTTCAGGCTCTAAGCTGTCAGCACAGAGCCGACACGGGGCTCGAACTCACGGACCGTGAGATCATGACCTGAGCCGAAGTCGGACGCTTAACCGGCTGAGCCACCCAGGCGCCCCATTCTATGCTAACTTTTGACAGAAAGTTACATTTGGGGACTGAATTCATCATCAAAATTCTTGTTAAATTTTGGGAAAGTTTTAAGAAACATTATTTAGTGTATTGTACCTTTAGTGTATTGTGTAGAAACCTTAACACTGAAAGTATACAAAATATGCTTTGCTTTAGGTAAACACCTATTAAATGGAAGTCATGTCTTTGAGAAGGGAAAACACTTCACATTTTACTGTTTGTATAGAACAAAAGTTCCACATACATTCCTCTATGTCTTTTTATCCATTTGGCCATAACAGGTATTTTCATACAATTAAAAATATCAACAAATGTGACTTCTTTTCCCAGAACATTTGGAGATTGTAGATCTTTTCTTTTCTTCTTTAATTTATATTCTTTGAGTATCTCTTCTGACGTGGGGCTATGTTTGGGGGAATTCTATACTCAGAAGCTGTTCCTTTCTTCTGAATTCCTTTATATTCCATTGAGATTTAACCAAAAGTACTAGAAGCTTAACAATGTACAGGATTGTTATGGGTGTGCAAGCCAGTGGGTGAGTGTGGCTTTAATTTCTAGTTCTCTCACTCTGCCTGCCTTCTGATGCTGTTGGACTGTCTGCTACGTGGACAAGATAACTAGGGAAAGAGTGTAAGAGAGAATAGGATTGAAATTACACTTTGGAGTTAAGTTATTATTTGAGGATGCAAATTCAACATGAAATCAATAGCTTAGAGAGGACTTTGATGGTTAAGCTATTATATAGCATCATCTGTATCACACCTGATTTGGGAGATTTTTTTTTTTTACAGAATAAATTTGTATTCTCAAATGTTGCCTCTCAATTTGACCAGATTTGATAACTATGAAATCCTAGCAACAACATCTACAGTTTGTTGATAACCAGCTAGGTGTGAACCATGGTATTGGCCTTCTCTGTGTTGTATTCCCTCAAATCTAAAACAAATGTGATGTACACCATCATTTTATGCATCATTAAGGAAGAAAAAGTGTGCAGTTAAACATACAATTTTTGTTGTATACATATTGCAAGAGCTATTTTGGACTTAGCTAAATGTTCTTTTTTATTACTGATCACCCTTGCACATATACAAGAAGCAAAGTACAAATTCGGTTGGTTAAGGAATCCCTGAAAGATTGTTGTTGTTGTTTTGTTTGTTTGCTTTGTTTTGTTTTTGCATTCAGACTCTATTGAATCCCTTTTTGTTTCAGAGTTGTTGAGATTCTTATTTCTCTACCCAACATTTTCTTTGTTACCTGTAAGAATGTGGGTGACACAGCTTTCCTTAGAAGATGCTTCCCTATGACCTCTGGGATTTCTTTCCACACCACTGACGCCTTTTCTGCAAAGTTTGGTGTGGTGCTTCCTTTAAGTATCAGCAGAGGGTTTTCAGACAACAACCAGGACTCACACTCCTTCCTCAGATGATTCTGGAATGGTCTGTTGGCTGAAAGCTGAAGAGTTGCCAGTCGTGTCACCGGGGTCAACAATACGTTAGTGCAGGGGCAGGCGATGACAGGAAGACTGTGGCTGCTCCCTCCTGGTGGGGAGTTAGATGCTAGAGATTTTAAGATACATTCCCATTCTTGAGATGCTCAGATGCAGAGGAACTGTACTTTTACAAATCAGTGAAGTACTGTGTATGACCCTTTAATCTTTATTATAACCCCCTGAGGTAGGTATTGCCTTCTCTGATTGACAGATCATTCAGGCAAACTACAGCACCGAGGGAAGATTCAAGATTACAGAAAGCCGACTTCATAAGAACTATGGCTAGTCCTTTCATAAGTAGCTGGAAGAAATGAAAAGTGATCATACCCGTTCATGTTACCTGGCATCAGGTACCCTATTTATAAGGAAACCAGTTTATTATGTATGGCATGTTCAGAGAACCCAGAAAGCATTTCAGAGGGTACTGCAGAATTTGGTGCGAGTGGCCTTTGGCTGCGATTTCTGGGAAACAAATGGAGGCATCCATAGTATTTCTGCACCATACCCCAAACCAGAATCACTGATGCTGCCATGATGATGTTTCAGGATTGTGAAAATTGGGCTGTTGACGTTATTTTTGTAAATGGGCAGCAGGACTCCTCCATGGAGAAATTTTAATCATCTACAGCAAAGGCACAATAGCCTCTTCAGAGGGAAGTGGTTCACAGCAGGACTTGGTGGCCAAGGGATTCATCCTACAGAAACAAGTATGTGTCAACATATTTCCCAAGGCATGCTCCAAGGAACTGCTTGAGGAATTTAAGTTGCAAGCAGGCTGTCAACATTTGGCCACAAAGGATACCTTTTATGAGGAAATCACATTGTTATTCCATAAGGCAGTCATTATTTTACGTTGGCTGCATTTCATGCAGCACACCCCTCCCTCTATGGTTATTATGAAGACATTGGGTAGAAACGATAATTTTTTGCCCCCTGTGGGACATTTGGCACTGTCTGTGGACATTTTTTATTTGTATGGCCGCTGCTGGTGGTGGTGCGACCAGCATCTAGTGGGTAGAGGCCAAGAATGCTGCTAAATACCCTATGAGTCACAGGACGGCCCCCCTACAACTGAGAATTATCAGCCCCACAAGTGTCAGTAGTGGTGAGGTTGAGATTCCCTGGTCTAGCCCCGCCATTGTCCTTCAGTCCCCACAGTAGCATGGCTTCTGGAAAGCTTTTTTTAAAAATTTTATTATTATTAAAAAAAATTATATCCAAATTAGTTAGCATATAGTGCAACAATGATTTCAGGAGTAGATTCCTTAGTGCCTCTTACCCATTTAGCCCATCCCCCCTCCCACAACCCCTCTAGCAACCCTCAGTTTGTTCTCCATATTTATGAGTCTCTTAGGTTTTGTCTCCCTCCCTGTTTTTAAATTATTTTTGTTTCCCTACCCTTATGTTCATCTGTTTTGTCTCTTAAAGTCCTCATATGAGTGAAGTCATATGATTTTTGTCTTTCTCTGACTGACTAATGTCACTTAGCATAATACCCTCCAGTTCCATCCACGTAGTTGCAAATGGCAAGATTTCATTCTTTTTTTTTTTTAATTTTTTTTCAACGTTTTTAATTTATTTTTGGGACAGAGAGAGACAGAGCATGAATGGGGGAGGGACAGAGAGAGAGGGAGAGACAGAATCAGAAACAGGCTCCAGGCTCCGAGCCATCAGCCCAGAGCCTGACGCAGGGCTCGAACTCACGGACTGCGAGATCGTGACCTGGCTGAAGTCGGATGCTTAACCGACTGCGCCACCCAGGCGCCCCAAGATTTCATTCTTTTTAATTGCCGAGTAATACTCCATTGTGTGTGTGTGTGTGTGTGTGTGTGTGTATATATATATATATATATATATATATATACCACATCTTCTTTATCCATTCATCCATTGATGGACATTTGGGCTCTTTCCATACTTTGGCTATTGTTGATAGTGCTGCTAGAAACATGGGGTGCATGTGTCCCTTCGAAACAGCACACCTGTATCCCTTGGATAAATGCCTAGTAGTGCAATTGCTGGGTCACAGGGTAGTTCTATTTTTGATTTTTTGAGGAACCTCCATACTGTTTTCCAGAGTGGTTGCACCAGCTTGTATTGCCACCAACAATGCAAAAGAGATCCTCTTTCTCTGCATCCTCGCCAACATCTGTTGTTGCCTGAGTTGTTAATGTTAGCCACTCTGACAGGTGTGAGGTGGTATCTCATTGTGGTTTTGATTTGTATTTCCCTGATGATGAGTGATGTTGAGCATTTTTTCATGTATCAGTTGGCCATCTGGATGTCTTCTTTGGAGAAATGTCTATTCATGTCTTTTGCCCATTTCTTCACTGAATTATTTGTTGTTTGGGTGTTGAGTTCAAGAAATTCTTTATAGATTTTGGATACTAACCCTTTATCTGATATGTCATTTGCAAATATCTTCTCCCATTCTGTTGGTTGCCTTTTAGTTTTGCTGATTGTTTCCTTTGCTGTGCAGAAGCTTTTTATTTTGATGAGGTCTGAATAGGTCATTTTTGCTTTTGTTTCCCTTGCCTCTGGAGACGTGTTGAGTAGGAAGTTGCTGTGGCCAAGATCAAAGAGGTTTTTGCCTGCTTTTTCCTCGAGGATTTTGATGGCTTCCTGTCCTACAATGAGGTCTTTCATCCATTTTGAGTTTATTTTTGTGTATTGTGTAAGAAAGTGGTCCAGGTTAATTCTTCTGCATGTTGCTGTCCAGTTTTCCCAGCACCACTTGCTGAAGAGACTGTCTTTATTCCATTGGATATTCTTTCCTGCCTTTTCAAAGATTAGTTGGCCATACATGTGTGGGTCCATTTCTGGGTTCTCTATTCTGTTCCATTGATCTGAGTGTCTGTTTTTGTGCTAGTACCATACTGTCTTGATGATTACAGCTTTGTAGTATAGCTTGAAGTCTGGGATTGTGATGACTCCTGCTTTGGTTTTCTTTTTCGAGATTGTTTTTGCTATTCGGGGTCTTTTCTGGTTCCATACAAATTTTAGGATTATTTGTTCTAGCTCTGTGAAGAATGCTGGTGTTACTTTGATAGGGATTGCATTGAATATGTAGATTGCTTTGGGTAGTGACATTTTAACAATATTTGTTCTTCCTATCCAGGAGCATGGAATCTTCTTCCATTTTTTTGTGTCTTCTTCAATTTCTTTCATAAGCTTTCTATAGTTTTCAGTGTATAGTTTTTCACCTCTTTGGTTAGATTTATTCCTAGGTATTTTATGGTTTTTTTGTGCAACTGTAAATGGGATCAATTTCCTTGATTTCTCTTTCTGTTGCTTCATTGTTGGTGTATAGGAATGCAACCGATTTCTGTTCATTGATTTTATAACCTGGAACTTTGCTGAATTCATGAATCAATTCTAGCAGTTTTTTGGTGGAATCTTTTGGGTTTTCCATATAGAGTATCATGTCATCTGCAAAGAGTGAAAGTTTGACCTCCTCCTGGCCGATTTGGATGCCTTTTATTTCTTTGTGATGTCTGATTGCAGAGGCTAAGACTTCCAATACTATGTTGAATAACAGTGGTGAGAGTGGACATCCCTGTTTTGTTCCTGACCTTAGGGGGAAAGCTCTCAGTTTTTCAACATTGAGGATGATATTAGTGTTGTGTCATTCATATATGGCTTTTATGATCTCGAGGTATGCTCCTTCTATCCCTACTTTCTTGAGGGTTTTTTCAAGAAAGGATGCTGTATTTTGTCAAATGCTTTCTCTGCATCTGTTGAGAGGATCATGTGGTTCTTGTCCTTTCTTTTATTGATGTGAGGAATCATGTTAATTGTTTTGCAGATATTGAACCAGCCCTGCATCCCAGGTATAAATCCCACTTGGCCGTGGTGAATAATTTTTTTAATGTATTGTTGGATCCGGTTGGCTAATATCTTGTTGAGGATTTTTGCATCCATGTTCATCAGGGAAATTGGTCTATAGTTCTCCTTTTTAGTGGGGTCTCTGTCTGGTTTTGGAATCAAGGTAATTCTGGCTTCCTAGAATGAGTTTGGAAGTTCTTCTTCCATTTCTATTTTTTGGAACACCTTTAAGAGAATAGGTGTTAAGTCTTCCTTCAGTGTTTGGTGGAAATCTCCTGGAAAGCCATCTAGCCCTGGATTCTTGTTTTTTGGGAGATTTTTGATTACTAGCTCAATTTCCTTATTTGTTATGGGTCTGTTCAAATTTTCTATTTCTTCCTATTTCAGTTTTGGTAGTGTATATGTTTCTAGGAATTTTTCCATTTCATCCAGATTGCCTATTTTATTGGCATATAATTGCTCATAATATTCTCATTATTGTTTTTATTTCTGCTGTGTTGGTTGTGATCTCTCCTCTTTCATTCTTGATTTTATTTATTTGGGTCCTTTCCTTTTTCTTTTGAACAAACTGGCTAGTGGTTTATCAATTTTGTTAATTCTTTCAAAGAACCAGCTTCTGATTTCATTGATGTGTTATAGTGTTTTTTTGTTTTTTTGTTTTTTGGTTTCGATAGCATTGATTTCTGCTCTAATCTTTATTATTTCCTGTCTTATTCTGTTTTTGGGGTTTATTTGCTGTTCTTTTTCCAGCTCCTTAAGGTGTAAGGTTAGGTTGTGTATCTGAGATTTTTTTTCCATCTTTAGGAAGGCCTGGATTGCTATATACTTTCCTCTTATGACCGCCTTTACTGCAATCCAGAGGGTTGTGGTGTTATCATTTTCATTGGCTTCCATATACTTTTTAATTTCCTCTTTAACTTCTTGGTTATCCCATTCATTCTTTAGTAGGATGTTCTTCAGTCTCCAGGTATTTGTTACCCTTCCAATTTTTTCTTGTGGCTGATTTCGAGTTTCATAGCATTGTGGTCTGAAAATATGCATGGTATGATCTTGATCTTTTTGTACTTGCTGAGTGCTGATTTGTGTCCCAGTATATGGTCTGTTCCAGAGAATGTTCCATGTACACTGGAGAAGAATGTATATTCTGCTGCTTTAGGATAAAATGTTCTGTATATATCTGTTATGTCTATCTGGTCCAGTGTGTCATTCAAAGCCATTGTTTCCTTGTTGACTTTTTGATTAGACAATCTGTCCATTGCTGTGAGTGAGGTGTTGAAGTCTCCTACTATTATGGTATTGGTATAGATGAGTTTCTTCATGTTTGTGATTAATTGATTTATATATTTGGGTGCTCTCACATTTGGCGCATAAATGTTTACAGTTGTTAGGTTTTCTTGGTAGATAGACCCCTTGATTATGATATAATGCCCTCCTGCATCTCTTGATACAGTTTTTATTTTAAAGTCTAGATTGTCTGATATAAGTATGGCTACTCTGGCTTTCTTTTATTGACCATTAGCATGATAGATGGTTTTCCATCCCCTTACTTTCAATCTGAAGGTGTCTTTAGGTCTAAAGTGGGTCTCTTGTAAACAGCATATAGATGGATCTTGTTTTCTTATCCATTCTGTTACCCTATGTCTTTTGAGCATTGATTGGAGCATTGATTGGAGCATTGATTGGAGCATTGAGTCCATTGACGTTTAGAGTGAGTACTGAAAGATATGAATTTATTGTCATTATGTTTCTTGTAGAGTTTGAGTTTCTGGTGGTGTTCTCTGGTCCTTTCTAATCTTTGTTCCTTTTCATATATATATATATATATATATATATATATATTTTTTTTTTTTTTTTTTCATCTTTTCTCCCCTCAGAGGGTCCCCCTTAAAACTTCTTGCAGGGCTGGTTTAGTGGTCACAAACTCCTTTAATTTTTGTTTGTCTGGGAAACTTTTTGTCTCTCCTTATATTTTGAATGCCAGACTTGCTGGATAAAGAATTCTTGGCTGCATATTTTTCTGATTCAGCACATTGAATATATCCTGCCACTCCTTTCTAGCCTGCCAAGTTTCTGTGGATAGACCTGTTGCAAACCTGATCTGTCTTCCCTTGTAGGTTAGGGACTTTTTTCCCCTTGCTGTGTTCATGATTCTCTCCTTGCCTGAGTATTTTGTGAATTTGACTATGATATGCCTTGTTGATAGTCAGTTTTTGTTGAATCTAATGGGGGTCCTCTGTGCTCCCTGGATTTTGATGTCTGTGTCTTTCCCCAGGTTAGGAAAGTTTTCTGCTATGATTTGCTCACATAACCCTTCTACCCCTATTTCTCTTTCTTCCTCTTCTGGGACCCCTATGATTCTGATGTTGTTCATTTTTAATTAGTCACTGATTTCTCTAATTCTTAAAGCGTGCTCTTTTGCCTTAATCTCCCTCTTTTTTTCTGCTGCATTAATTGTCTATAAGTTTGTCCTCTGTATCACTGATTCTCTGTTCTGCCTCATCCATCCTTGCCGCCATGGCATCCATTCATGACTGCAGCTCAGTTATAGCATTTTTTATTTCATTCTGACTAGTTTTTACTTATTTTATCTCTGCAGAAAGGGATTCTGATCTATTTTAGACTCCAGCTAGTATTCTTACTATTGTGATTCTAAATTCTGGTCCAGACATCTTGCTTGTATCTGTGTTGGTTATCCCTGGCTGTCGTTTCTTCATGCTCTTTCTTTTGGGTGAATTCTTTTGTTTTGTCATTTTGAAGAGAGAAAAGTAATTAATGAGGTAGAAAAATTAAAATTAAAAAAAATTATAATTAAAAAAAATTAAGTTAAGAAATTAATTTACACACACACACACAATCAAATAAATGATTCTAGATCCTAGGTGTGTTTTGGTCTTGGTGTTGAAAGTGGTTTGACAGATTAGAGAGAAAAAAGTGTGGGGGAGGAAATCATTTGAGAACTTGAAAAAACGAATACACTGAATTAGACTAAAATGAGACGATAGGAGTAAAATAGAACTTGAAAAAATTTACACAAAAGTAAGGAATATAGTAGAAAAAAATTAAAGAAAAATATTTTTAATAAAAATTAAAAATAAAAATGAATTTTTTCTCTTTCTGTATTCAAAAAAAGAAAAGAAACAAAAAGGAGAAAAAAGAGAGGAAAAAAACGAAATCGTTTGAAAATTTGAAAAATGAATACACTATAGTACAGTAAAATAAAATGATGGAAGTAAAATAGAATTTGAAAAAATTTACATAAAAGTAAAAATATAGTAAAAAAATTAAAGAAAAATATTTTTAATAAAAATTGAAAATAAAAAGGATTTTTTTCTTTCTGTATTCAAGAAAAAGAAGTGAAAAAGAGAAAAAAAAAGAAAATTGAATAGATAGACCTGCTATCAGATTGAAATAGGACTAAAATTACTTCGTTTTCCCCTAGAAGTTAGACTATGAAGTGCTTTATAGTCCATAAACTAAGCAGGCAGTGAGACTTGTGTTCTTGAAGAGTGAGGTTGGCCCAGTTGGGCAGGGGTTAGTGTAATGGCTCCATTCTCCACTAGATGGCGCTGCTAGCCTACTGGGGTGGAGTGTTGTGGTGCTTTTAGGTGTGTATGTGCATGCACGGGAGCAGTGAAAATGGCGTTACCCAGGTACCGAGTCTCTAGTATCGGAACTCTGTCCTCCCCGATCAGCAATTGCGTATCTGTCCTCTGTCATCAGCTTTCGTCCACTCCCCAATTCTTCACTGTCCGTGACCAAGCCCCAGGCAGTACCTCTCTCCTGAGTTTTGTCTCAGATGCGACTGTTTTCCACGGCCCTTTACTTCTGAAGGATTATGGCTTTGACCCGTTCAGCTCCTATGCAGGAGGGTCTCACCGAGCAATGGCCAAATGTCAGCTGCACCCAGGAACGCCTGCTCGATCCTGCTGCTGCTGCTGGTGCCCTGAGACTGTGGCCAGGTGCCAATCTGCCCAGGAAAAAGTTCGCGAGATAGTGTAGCAGCAGCGTTCAGGGATTATGAAAATCACAACACACATCTGGCACCAGGCTTCACCCTTAATGACCTTGTTCCAGCACCAGCGAATGTGGCTGTTTTCTGGGATCTGCTTGGACCAGGTGGCTTCAACAGTCTCTACCAAATGTCCTTCCAGCAGTGGAACTGCTTTTTCCCGTGTGGCCCAAGAACCTCCTGGACCCAAGTCTGTTCCTGGGGATTCGTCCTTCCCACCAGAGCACCACCAGGTATTGAGCTGCTGAGTTGCAGACTTTGCACTCCCCTTGTTTACAGTCTTAATGGAATTTAAACCCTCTCCTTTCTCCTTTCTCCCTTTTTAGTTTAGTCCCTGTGGCTGTTTCCAATTTTCCTCTTTCTCTCCAGCTGCTTTTGGGGAGGCTGCTTTTCCCATATTCTACCCCGCCACCCCCATCTCTGTCCTCTGCCCGCAAAAGCAGCTTCCTGCCCTCTGTGGCTTCTAGCAAACCAAGTTCACCTCTCCACGCCACAGACCTGCTGAATTCTGTGGTTCAGGTTGTGCAGATTGTTGTGTTAATCATCCAATCAGTTTTCTAGGTATGCAGGATGGTTTAGTGTTGGGCTTGCTGTATTTCATGGACACGAGACACACAAAAAACTTCCATGCTGTTCTGCCATCTTGGCTTCTCCCCTGGAAAGCTTTTCTGGGTGCCTCTTCCATGGGCTGCATAGTGCCTTGTGCTCACTACCTTCACAGAGCGTATCACTCTGTTCTGAAGTCAACTGCATTTTTGTACCTGTCTTCACATTATCCTTTAAGCATCTTGAGGGTGGGGTGACCATGGCATTGCACCTGATTACATTAAATTATTACAAATGAATGATAGCTATTAATTAGAGCTAGGTTTCACAAAATAAAGAATCCCAGGAAAAGTTGAAATATCCAAATTTAGCAAGGCCAGGGATATAGCTGGAGTTCAGGAAGAGTTCAGGAATAGCAAAACCTGACAAAGCTCTCACCCTTTCTCTTTCTCTGTTCCTCTCTCTGTGTGACCATTAGTCTCCTACATGGGAAAATGTGGCCATGGATAGTTACTGAGTTTTTAGTCTCATGACTGCCTCCCTTGCAGAGGAATAGGGCCATCTTTCTCTGGGTCTCAAATTCAAAAGTCTAAGGAATTTTGTAGGTTTCACTCATTGGCTGTCTTGGATCAGTTGTCCACCCTGAGCTATTCAATTGTGGATCAAGCTAAGAGCAGGAGCAGTTTCTACAAAAAGAAGACTACTGGGCAGACAAAAGATAGGTGTCTACTACACCTGGTAGATACTCAGTGATCATCCATTCAGTGAATGACTATTGAAAATCCCAGAGGAATATAATGTGTGCCAACATATTAGAATAACCCCCAAGGACCTCTAATTTTGATAGGAGATGAAATTTCTAAGAGGTGGCATGGTTGTCTGGGAATCCTGAAATTGAGGGAAAGCTTCCATTAGTTGGTGTTCTTTGGCCCCAGATGGCTAAAACCTGACTTAAATGAGCTTACCCATAACAGAAGCTTTTTGGTTCCTGTAACTCTGAAGTCTGGAGATAGATCAAGCTACAGTCATGATTAGATTCTGGATCTCAAACAATCTTATACCCTCTTTGCTTAGCCTAATTCTGTATGCAGACTTTCTCCATATTTTGGAAAAGAAGGACACGGGAAGCCCTAGACTCACATCTTACCAGTTTAGCCATGAAAAAGAGAATGGTCTCATACGCGAATATCTGAAAAGATTCCAAGTGACTCTTTTTGGGGTTTGGGTCCAATATTGATCAATTTCTGTGGTTAAGTGCATAGGGATGTCTAACTGGTGCATCTGCATCTCATGACCACTCTTGTGATATACACTGAGTTTGTAGCCACATGGAATCAAGGAGTCAAGGAGGAGTTTCCTTAAATTTTTTTAATGTTTATTAATTTTTGAGTGACAGATAGAGAGAGAGAGACAGAGCATGATCGGGGAAGTGCAGAGAGAGAAGGAGACACAGAATCTGAAGCAGGCTCCAGGCTGCTGGAGCTGCTGTCAGCTCAGAGCCTGATGTGGGGCTCAAACTCATGGACCGTGAGATCATGACCTGAGCTGAAGTGGCTCAGTTAACCGACTGAGCCACCCAGGCGTCCCAAGGAAGAGTTTCTTTAAGGTTCTAGAAGTCATGATAGAAAGACAGATACAGCTATCACAGTTCACTGCACTGCTCTACTGCTTTTCACTCACATGACTTTGGAGAAAGAAACTTAAAAAATCTGAGGTCCTTATTCAAATAAAATATAAAGACTGCTTACTAAATATGAATAATAACAATAAAATTATAGACATTTTATTTAATAAATACTTAGTCTTGCAATTAATTGCCAGGGGCTTTGGCTTTGACCTACTCTTTTTAGATAATGGTGCCTTGCTGCTAATTAGCCAAGAGAGGAGGGAGATTACTACACAGAACCTTGTGTTTCCTTTCTCCTCCTCGGCTTCTGCGCCTTTCCTCTTCCTCTCTTTGAAAGTTCAAATTTGGTGCCAAAGCCCTCAAGTTGGGGGCTTGTACATTTAGGAACTTCATCAGTGTTATTTTTTTTTAAATAATTGTAATACATGAGATGAGAAAAGGCCTTTATATTAAATAGAACATTCTAGTATAATGGCCCCTTGGGGCCCATCCCCCTGCTCAACAACCATCAACTCTTGGTTTATACTGCATCATTCATAATGGCACCCTCTTTGCACATCTTTACCAATCATCCCAAAGCAAATTTTTTTTCTGAATTTCATGTGTGTCTCTGAGAGATAAAGACACTTTAAAAGAAAATCACAATGCCATTATCATGCCTGAAAAAAGAGCAATAGTTTTTAAATAACATCAAATAGGCCACAAGGTTTACATTTCTTTGATTGTCTCATTCATGCATTTGTTTATTTATTTGTATTATTAATTTATTTATCTTTTAAAGTTTTTGAGGGGGGAGGTATGACTCATCTAAGGTCCAGGCATTACAATTGGTTGACAGGACTCTTAAGTCTCATTTAATCTATAGGCTTCCCTTTTCATCTTTCTTTTTTTCCTTGTATTTTTTTCATTGAAAAACTATTTATTTGTCCTGTAGAGTTGCCCATAGTCTGGATTTTGCTGATTGAATCCCTGTGTTGTTGTTTAATGAGCTTCTCTGTCTGCTGTGGTTCTGGAGATTGGCAGTTGTATTTAGAGGGCTGATCAGAATCAGGTTCAGTCCCCTGAACAAGACCATTCCTGTAGGTGGTGGCAAATACTCCCATCATGAGGCACGTAATGACTGCTTGTCTTTCTTTTTGTGATCTTAGTAACCATTGTTCCATTAATTTATTGGGGATTGCAAAGTGATTACAGTTTAGTTCTATCATCCCTTATAATTGATTAACTGGAGTGATCTATAAAGAGAAATCTCATTACCAACTCCTCACTCCTTCTGAGGTTTAATTTGTATAGGAATGGTAGAATTCAGGCCTGATTCTTTCTTTTTACTTGAAGTAATGAATTGTTTTTCCATCATTATCCAGGGTGATCAGTGAGAACTGCTTTTTATTAGCATGGACTTTACATGTTAGATATGTTCTATTCCACTGTATTTATTCTTCTTCTTATCCTTAACACTTAATTTAAGTTGTCCTATATGTGGTCAGTGGAAATCTATATGAGTTAGGTCCTGAGTCTTTTTTTTCAGTCTTGTCTTGTAGTATCAATACATGTATTGATTTTATCCCTTAATTTTTAAAATGAGATTTTAATTATAGTAGAACATATACACAGAAAAATGCATAATTCATGAGTGTAACAGATCAAATTTTCATGAGGTGAACACACCTATAAGCCTGATGCCCATACCAAGAAACAGAAAATTACCTGCATGTCTTGGCCCTTCCTGGTCATTACCCCTTCAAAAACAACTGCTATCTGACTCTTAGCTCCAATAGATTCATTTTGCCTGTTTTTCACTTTGTGTACATGAAATCATGCAGTGTGTTCTTTTTTATGTTTTTATTTTTTTAATTCAACATTTGTTTGTGAAATACATCTATGTTCTTGTATGCGGAAATAGTTTATTCATTTTCTACCATCAGATGTTGGGCCTCTTGGATAGACTCTCTACCTTTTCAATTCTTTTTCTCTTGCACATTTAAAAGTTTTGGTTCTACTTTTTGGTAGATTTTCTCAAACTTATGTTCAGGTTTTCTTCTGTTCCCTGCATTGTCTCTTTTTGCTCAAAGTTACTTCTTTCCTGATTGCTTTGGTCTTTACCTTTTATTTAATAGCTTTCCTGAGATGATTTGTAACTGGTTATTCATATTTACATGTAAAGACTAAATAGCCATTTGGAAACAACTGTGGGATAACTGGATGGAAACCCACATTTTTATTTGGGAGAACTCCAAATGTTGCAGTTCTGATTACTTAATTGCTTCATAACAAACCACTCCAAACATAGGTGTCTACCTAGTGGCAAAAACAAAACAAAACAAAAAAACAAGAATACTTAAATGTTATTGTTGCCTCTCATGATTCTGGGGATTGAGTGGACTCAAATAGGTGGTTCTCCTCCACTGGCTCTCATAAGATTGCTGTCAGAGTGTGTGGAGCTGGGGTCCTCTGGAAGCTTCTGTATTCACATAGCTGGCTCCTGGGCTAGGAAGACTCAAATAGCTGGAGAATAGAACTCCTGGGGCTCTTCAGTCATTTCTCTGTCTTGCTGTGGTCTCTCCAGTGTGGCAGCTACAGAGTAGATAGACATTTTACACAGAACCTCAGCGTTCCAAAGGCATGTGTTTCAAGATGGAGAGTGAGATGAAAGCTGTAGGAATGTTCTCTTCTGACCTAGTCTGGGAAATCTTGCAGCATCACTTCTATAACATTGTGGTCACTATGAGGGAGCCACTAAGGAAGCCCATGGTCAAAGAGAAGGAAATTGGACTCCACTTCTCGATGGGATAAGTGCTAAATAATCTGTAGACATGTTTTACCACCACTGAAGTTGATATTTTCAGGTCTTTTCTTTAGGGTTCTTGGGTTCTTCCTAAGATGAAATATCTAGTCTACTGTTGAGGATGGGAGATAAGTCAATGCTTGATAAGCCTCTCTGTTCGTATTCTTAGACCAGGGTGCAGAGAGAAAGGAGATTGCAATTTTCCGGTGGGAATGTCCATGGTTTAGTATGCAGATTTTAATTCAATCCTCCCTTTCATCAACTGCATTTTTTCCTTAGTCCTATTTTCTTAATTTAAATTCCTTGGGAGCTCTGGTTTCCTGCTGGGTAGAGCAAGGGAGTCCACCTGCTCCTTGTAAACCCTTTCAACATATCCTCATTTTCAGAGGCACACCTGTCCACTTTTGTGATATATGGTGGTTGCAGTACTTGAGTCACCAATACTGGTGTCCTGGATATGTTCTGTTTTTCTGTCTGAATTTACTTTCTATCCCTCTCTGTTCTGCCTCGGACTTTGGGATACTGACCATATAGACTACATGAAGGGGCTCCTTTCCACATTGCTTCCAGCATCAGTAATGGTGCTCTGCTGAGCCATATTAGAGCTCCATACAAAAGGAAAAATTAATAATACTGATTCTGTCTTTAGTTAAAATGTTTATATTTTGTCCATCATGGAAGTTTTTGCATCAATTTTGACTTTTTAAGATATTGTGTTAAAATATCATTTATCTTCATCACTGAGTCTTTTGGTCCTGCTCTCCTTTAAATTTTGCACCCAAAGCAAATATTTCGTTTACCTCACCCTAGTCCCACCTCTGACATTCAGAATATTATGTGGCAAGACTCTGTGTCCTGTTAAAATCATCTGGAGAATGTCTTTTTTTTTTGCTTTATTTTGTTTTACAAGGCAGTGAGCCCATGAGGTTCAGACTGCCAATTCTGTCTCACCTTCTTTCAGTGGTGGTTCCAGTGTCAGCACAGACTTCAAAGGCTTTGCCATGCTTTGGGGTCTCTGCTCTTGGCCACCCAGGGTTAGTCTGGAACTGGGTTATAGTTTATCTCATAACTAAGTTCTCAAGGCCCTCTCCTGAGGGAGATCACAGGACTTGTGTCAATTCACATACAGAATTAGGGAACCCCTTTCTGAGATTTCAGCCATACTCCCCAGCTCCAGGTCCTGGTTACTGATTCCTCTATCCAGAAAAATGAGGCTTCCTCTGAGTTTCAGCCTCCTGTGTGTTGTGCAGTTACGGTGAATGGGCCTGCCCTCTGGAGAAGCTGTAAGAGGTAAGAGAAAGGGAAAAATAATGTGAATTTCTTCCCTTCTCTTTTGATAGGACCTTTTTTCTTGTATCTCTCTTAACATTAGTCACTTTACGGCAAAAATACTTATCACTTTCTTCTGCAGTGGCCTCCGGGGAATACAATAAAGAACCTAAAAGATAATTCGGCAGAGCTACCAAAGTCATATAGACCATAAGCTCTTTGCACCAGTTTGGGCGTCTAATTATAGATTCTAATATGTAGAATCTGTAGTACCTGCTAGGTTATAAGCTCATGCCTGGCATGAGCCAGGCACATGGCACAGGGCTTTAACACACAGCATAGGGTTGGACACAGAGTAGGTGTTAAATAAATACTGATTAAATGTTCCATTGACAGATTTCACCATAACCATTTGAAGTTTGACTACAGAAAATTGTATTTCCAAAGTTTTAAAATAATGAGCCAACATTGCATCAGGCAAGTGTTTCTACTGTCAAAGACAGAAACCTGGGGCCTCTGTGGGTTGCTGAAGGAATGGGCTAAGCTGAGGCTGGGGTGTCTTCTTGGGTTTGGGGGTTTAGCCATCACTGCCATCTTGGCTCTGCAGTGTGTCCTCTCTAGTCCAAAGCCCCAGGTTACTAACTGGTAGAAAGCAGTCCCAACTGGTTGTGAGTCTTTGAATACAGTTCTGGTACATACCCAATAATATTTATGTCCTCTTCTTCTAGATTACTAATTAAATTAAGTCATCTGGAGGAGAGATGTCAGAACTTTAAGTCCTTTGACACAGGTTCAGAAAACAAAAGCAAACTGAAAAATCACTGATATTCTTGAATATTTCCCTGAAATGTATTTTAGCTTGCCTTTTCTTTATTTTTTCAGTACTCACCACTTAATGCCTTAATGTTGTAAGAGACAACACGCAATGCCCTTTGAGGAATAAAAAGAAACACTTATTTAAAAAGCTAAAAAGAGGGGCCCTGGGTGGCTCAGTCGGTTAAGCATCCCACTCTTGGTTTCAGTTCATGTCATGATCTCATGGTTTGTGAATTCGAGCCCTGCATCAGGCTCTGCACAGGCTTGGGATTCTTTCTCTCCCTCTCCTCTTGCTCTGTTTCTGCTTCTCCCTCTGTCTCTCAAAAAAAAAAAAATGCTAAAAAGGCATTTCTCTGCTCTTCTCTTACCATTAGGTAACATTCTCTTGGAGGATGAAACATCTAAGCCCTGGTTGTAACACAAGTGCTCTGAGAGGTTGCCAACCCTTCCTCACTCACCTCTCCTTCATGTGGCTCTTTCCACCTGCCTAGGCTTTTTCAGGCTTTCATCTGGAGCAGTCTCATTCCTGCTGAGCTGGCGGCAGGTCACGTGACCCTCAGCACACACTCCCCACTCCAAGTTTGGAGTGGACCCGAAGTGCATACTTGATCATTACTGGCCAGTCAGATTCCTTCTCCTTATAATTTTGAGTTGGGACCAAGATTTGAATTGGCTAGGCTTACATGCTGATGTGGACTCTAATGTGAAACTGCCATTTTGAGCAGACCTCTGGGGACATGTGACTAATTAGTAAGGAAGTGTGTTGACCTACACTGTGGAAAGAAAGGGGGAATGTAGAAAGGATCTGACAAAGGATCCATGTCAGTGCCTGAGGAAGATGGAGACAGGATCCTGCTTGGTTCCTATTGGTGTCCCAGGCCCCTGTACAGGCCATCGGTGTTTCTGCCCTTGGCTTCCGGCAGATGCCCTAATTCCTTAGGATAAAACCCCTTTTAGGACCAACTCGAGTGGACTTCTGGATTGTTTTCTTTTAACAACAAAATGCTTCTTGATTAAAATAAAAAAAGAATGAAATATAAGGTAAATAATAATAATGGAAAAGAAGAAATGGCAAATAATTCTGGCTGGTTAATTCAAAGGACAGGAATATTATTTTATATTTTCTCTAAATTATTGCTATACTCCTCCTCCCCAGGTTTTTAAGCAGAAAAGTTCAAAATCACTGCTCTGAAATTTTGAATTATTTTCTTTCTGATTGATGATTTTTAAAAGTTGATCACTTTGGTGATAGCCTTAGCATCTCCAATTTCTTTGGTAAAAAACCACTTGCTGGTAAGAATGCAACTTGAGATAATTATGGCTTTGCATGCTGAGTTTGTTTTCTAAAGGTTATTTTGATTTATGGTGACTCAACCCCTCAGTCTATGTGGTTAACGTTTTGGGGGTGGGAAAAGGTCTTCATGGATTCCCAAACTCTGTCTACAAAAAGCATGAAATTTAAGGAACTCTAGTTTCATTTCTTATCTCAATTCATTTTGCTCTCCCTGGGGTATTTAGTCTAAAGGTGCCTGGGAAGAAAGCATTTGTCTCACTAAACTGGTAATTATCAGTGTAGTGGGTTATTTTCAAGGCTTGTTTGATTCCTAGACAAGGATTAAAAGAATGCCTTTTTAATTTCTCTTAATCAGAGTCAATTCTCTGCTTTTTTCTCTGCTTTAGGGACATTTTTCCCCTGAGGGAACATTCTATAAAGGAAAAGTCTATTTTCCTTTCCTCTGTAAGTGATAAGGACAAGTGTAGCATTTTTATCTTCTGATTTAACCATTCTAAACTTCCACATTGAATTTTTATCCCCCACCTTGTTCTATTTTTTGAAATTGAGTGAAAACACCAAATCCTTTTGTCTTTCTGAGTTTCATAGATGACGTGAAAATTTTTATAGTAAATTCTGACAAGAAAAGTTCACAAAAGGAGAAACTTATAGGGCTATAAAGGGCCACCTCCCTGTCTTCCCAAAGGACGGAAATTTCCCTCTTCTCTAATCCTAAAGTGTCTGGAGGGAGGCTGGCCCAGTCTGAATTATAAAGGAGAATAAATTTGTCTTCTCTGCTTCCCTAACATTTCTGACTGAGATTCATGGCTATTTTCAGTGCTCAACTCTTTCTGGTCTCCTAGCAAGTTGTCTCTCCCTGCTGGCCTCTTTTACTGCCCTGAGTTCCAACCAGCTCACCTGCTAGGATTACAGACCAACCTCTCCCTCCTTATCTTCATTATTCCTTATCTTACTTTGGCTGGAAGAATTTCCCATGACTGAAGCAAGAATTCCCAGAGTGGTTATGTGAAAAGTGTTTGTGGGGGCAGGAGTGGGGGTATTAGGGAAAGTGAAATGGAAATGAGGGAGATGGAAGGTGGGGTGTGCCCTGAGCTGCATCCCATATATCACCTTAGAACTCCTCACCTTGCCCCTCACAGTTATATGCCTTAGTTCCTTTTTCAATATGACCGCCTTCTCTTCTGGGCTCAGCTTCTTATGAGAAGAGAGCAGGTTTCTCCAACTGCCCTTCTTATATGCTAAAGAACATGAGCCCCAGTAAGCACTCAGTAAACAGTTGTTCAATAAATGAAGAGAATCCTCTCTTTTACTCTAATCATGACATCTATATAGCACTATAACACTAGTCCCGACTACTCTTTTATGGAATGATGTGGGCCACAGTAGGTGAATGAATGGATAAATGAGAAAAATGAAAGGAGTATGGGGATGATATTTTGAAAATGTTTTTGAGAACACTTTTGTAAACTATAGGGTTTGAAGGCAGATGAAATGACTATAGCACAACCCCAACACAAAGGAGAGGGAGAAGTAGGAGAACAGGGCAAAGAGGTCAGACAGGAATGATTTGGCTTTCTCTTGAGGGATGAACCTTGGCATGGGGCTGAGTAGGGGGCAGCAGGGAACACCCAGACAGGTTAGGAAATGCCTGGTGTGGGACTTACTCAAAGCTTCTCAAATGCTTCATAGGAGAATCCCAAGCCATGTAGGTATTGTGTTCAACATGATGCTGAGCATGGGGCTGCTCTGGTGATACTTTAAGAATATCTGAAGAATCTAAGTTGATGGGCCAGAAATAAGTCCTCAAAGCCCATATTTCTCCAGTTTGGTACAGCAAAGGCAGCTGAGAATTTTTGGGACCCAAGGGGGATGCAGATGTGGTGACAGGACTGGTTGACTAAATAGGGCTGAGGTTGGGATGGGGAGATTGCTGAGTGTAGAAACCTCTTGCAAGAGGCTCTGGCAGGGACCAGAGAGTGCTACAGTGAGTGGCTGTGGCATCCTAATACCCAAAGGACTAGATTCTCAGTGGGCAACAGACCAGCAAAGACCTTGGGTGTGGCTCTTGTCTGAAACCCCACTGCCTGCTGCCCTGAAGACAGGAACATCTTCCCCTCCATCCAGCCACAACACTGGGAAGGCAGAAATAGCCCTCATTGGGGATTGGACCTTTGAGTTGAATTCATATTCTCTCCAAATCAATTTGGACCAACATACATTGTTTTAAGCTGGAAGGTATCAAGTTATATTTAATTGTTATTTGTATGTTTCTGCTGCCAGTGAAAGTAGGAACAACAGGGCAAGATGAGATGGTTATAGATAATAAAGTTATATGTCTTGCGTGTCTGGTTTGTTGTATGTAATTTTTTGAGGTGACACAAATAATACAAAAGATGAACTCAAATATTGACCAAGTAGATCTAATAATTTCTCATTACTATTTCATAAAAGTACAGTGGGATAGTACTCATCAATGATAAAGTAAATGCTAATACATACAACAATCTGAATGAAATGCAAAAACAATGAACAAAAGAAGCCAGGCCCAAAAGAGTGCATATAATTTGTTAATATGAACTTGGGGAATGGGAAAAGTAATTGATATGATAGAAGTCAGAATAGTGATAATTGTGGTTATTGACTGGAAGGGCATGAGGTAACTCTTTGGGGTGATGGGTATGTTCTACATGTAGATCTGGGTGGTAGATAAATAGATGTATACATATGTAAAATTCCACTGAGTTGTCCACATAAGAGTTGCATATTTTATTGTATATAAATTATAAATAAAAGTACTTTTATAAAAAAGGTAGGGGGTAAATGAAGAAAAGCAGTCCTACTCATTTTTCACCCAAAGATTAAGTTAAATTGTCAGAATACAAAGCCAAGTGTTGAAAAGTGAATGGTGCCATATAAAAATATATGTGGTGCTTAAGTTTGCCAGAGGTTGACTCAGTCAGGCTCCTGGAATAGTTGAGAGAAGACAGAGATTTAGACATGAGCAATGAGGAAAATGTGTTTTCACCAAAAAGCCCCTTGGGCTTACTCTGACAGCTTCTTTCTCTCCCTTGGAAATTTTTAGATGCATTATGTTACCACAGCATTTTTCCAAAACTCTCCTTCTGGAATTGATTTGTCTAAAGACATACTGGCTTCTTTAAAATCAAAACTAAGCTGTCAACACATCTTAATGGCATTTTTTTGGAGAGAAGATTGGTTGTGTAAGTGGCCCTGGAAGACACAGAAATCATGCATGCATATGTTCTGAGTCTTTAGGAAGGTTGCTTGTTTTTGTTGTGGTGTAGTGGGAAGACTGTGTTGGTTTCAACATGAAAAAGATGTGAGGTCAGCTTCCAACTTCACTATTTCCTATCTGGGTGATCTTGGGAAAGTGGCTTGTTCTTTCAGTACCTTTGTTTCTTTACCTGTAAAAAGGATATAATATCTCTTTCACAGATTGGGGTATGAAGATTAGATTAGATCATGTATTGGTGCGTGGCATATGATAGGCTCCCTATAGATGAGTACTCATTATTATTGCTATTATAAAATTACAAACAGTCACCTACCCAGATATCATCCTCATCAGTCATGGACCTTAGTTCATACACTTCTGTTCTTTTAGAGTTCTCTTCCTCTTTCCAATCTCAACCCAAACGCTATCTGCCTCAAATCATAGTCTGCCTTTTGTCTCCTTTGTTACCTTATAAGGCTCTTAAAGGAAGAGTCTTTTCTGTTCACCAGTGTGCCCCACAGAGGGGTGAGCTCAGTGGTATATGGGAAAACACCTAATGTTTGTTAACCTGAAGGATTTGTTAAAAATACAAAGGTTTTAGTAGAGAAAATATATACTATTAACATATTTGCAATGGTTTACACAGTAACCTCTATCAGTTTATTGTATCAACTGCTTATGAACTTCCAGAGAGCATTCCCTGAAGTTAGGAAGAGGATATTACAACAAGTACCTTATGGGTGAGATGGTAGTGTCTGGGCACTTTCAAGAGTTCGGCTGATACTAAGCCTGTTGTACTAGTTATCTATTGCTGTGTAAAAATCTCTCCAAAACTCAACGGCTTAACACAACAATAAATCATTTATTATCTCTCACAGGCAACGAGAGTCGAGAGTTTACAAACAGCTTGGCTGAGTGGTTCTGACTTGAGGTTCCTCGTGGAATTACAGGTAGGTGTCAGATGGTGCTACAGTCATTGGAAAGCTTGGCTGGAGCTCAAGGTTCCACTTCAGGGGGCTTATGGTATCAAGTTAGTCCCAGATGTTGTGGGAGACGTCAGTTCCTCTCCATGTGGGCCTCTCTACAGGGTGGCTTAATGTCTTCACAGCACGGCCACTGACATTCCAGAGTTAGCAATTCAAGAAGCCAAGCAGGAGCTACAGTGCCTTTGTGTAGCATTGGAAGTCATGCAATGTGACTTCTGCCACATTCTATTGGTCACACAAACCTACCCTGACTCAGTGTGAAAGCAGGGCATGTGCTGGGCATGTGAAAGCACGATGCAAGGGCATGAATACCATGAGGTGAATATTGTTGGAACCATTTTGGAAGTAGGTACCACATTCTGGCACTAGGGACTAGGTAGAACCTATTCTATATGCTTCCTGCAGGATGGTGAGTTGTACTACATTTGTCTCCACTGAAAGAAGTGCTTTGTTGTGTAGCTGTGGAGATTTTCTTGGCATTTGAGTATGCGTGCCCTCTTGAGTTGTATAACAAAGTAGCCCACTGGAAGGCCCTTAGAAGTCCTGCTTTAGAGAGACTTTTGGACCGGAATAAGGGGACTAGAAATTTAAAAAGCAAAGGACAATGTTAGAAAATACCCTCCTATGGAGCAATCTTTCTGAGAGAGGATTTTTTTCTACTTGTACACAGCTTTATCCCCAGAGTCAGAACAGTGCCTGACATACGATCAATGCTCAAAAAATATATGTGGATAAATAAATGCATGAGTTTGAAACCTGTTTAATAACTGATGTCTAGTACAACTTGTCATAAGAAAACTGTAGGAACCTTAGTCTGTTATGTAAATATACATATGATTTATGATGAGACATTGTTAATCATTAATGTTTAGAAAAGGTTGTTTTGTAGTTAGATGAGTGTTACTTGAAAAATTACCTAAAATATCTGAAACTTAGTTTTATAAAATTATTTTATATGGCATTTTCTTGTGAAACATCTCTTTTCTTTTTTCTTATTTGTAAATCATTGTCATGGGGAAATAATAGGAAATTGGAAATGCTCTTGGAAACACTGATTCTGGAAATAGAGTTTTTTGTATTTTGATTATTACAGTAAGTTGTAAGTGACTGTTACTATTATATGATGGCAGGCACACTGTAGGAAAATGTCCTTGGTGAAATATGTAAGATAATGAATTTAGTTGCTCTATCTCTATGATATTGAATAATGTATTTTATTTGAATAACTAGCCACAAAAATAGAATGTAGGAGGGGCACCTAGGTGGCTAAGTTGGTTAAGCAGCTGGCTCTTGATTTTGAGTCAAGTCATGATCTCACAGTTCATGAGTTCCTGCGTCAGAGTCTGTGCTGATAGTGTAGAGCCTGTTGGGGATTCTCTCTTTCTGCATCCCCCCTCCCCTTCCCTGGTCATGTGCACATGTGCATGCACACTCTCTCAAAATAAATAAACAAACTTAAAAAAAAGAATGTAGAAAAACTCTGAAGGTAAATTTGAACTCTGCAATTGGGGTTGCTCTTCACAATAAAAACTGGCTGAAATCAACAGTCAAATACCATTATCCACCACTCTCAACTTCCCACTGGTTTATCATCAACGGTTATTGTGAAAATGACTTTGCTCCTAAAGTGGAGGGAGGCATCTGAGAGAGGCTGAGGTAACCTTCATGTCCATTCCAGGAAATGTATAAAGAGCCATGGGCAAAAGCAGATAAACAATGCTCCCCTAACCAGAAAGAATAATGTGTTGTCAAAAATAGAGCTAAGTTTCAGCATTTAAATTGTGATGGAAGTTGACAGTTTTTGCTTCCATATGCAAGAAAAATGCAGTTTTTAAAAGTTTGTCATGAATTATTATTAGGCATTCTGGAGGTTATTACAATGACAGACTGGGAAGTTAGGGGGTTCTCGGGCAATGGGACTAGAGTGGCAAGTCTAATTTGTACTGGTGAACAGCTGCTCCTTAGGACAGAAAGCAACATATATTGTGGATCTTTTCAGAGATCAGATACAGACACTCAGTTGCTTATCAAAGTCCTGCCTTCTCTTTGGGTGGCTCCAGTGGTGATTACTATGAAAGGAAATGCTTCCTGTGAGCCTTAGAGACGTTTTATAGGTGGGTCCATAGGAACGTGGAAATATCACTTTCCTGGGGTTGTCTTGAGAAACAGCCCAAAGTTCTGTTCATATACAGGTAATGGAGTCCCTCCCTTAGCAATTTCCACCTTAAAATTTAATTTGATTTTATCAGCTATGAGTTGTTAGCAATGGGTCCTACAGCACTTAGCTCTAGGGGAGTCTCTTCCTGCTGAGGAACTGACTGGGGTCCCAGGAAATTTCTGGTTGGACATGTTCTGCAGGATTCCTGCCCCCAAATGCTGAGAACTGACAACAGAAGACCCCATTAGCCCAGAATTTTCAGTTGGTGTGTTGGCAAAAGTATACATGTGCAAGAAAGAAGGTCCAGATTTTGCTTCCACTAGTCTTATTAATTTGCACAGTGACTTGAGCTTTACAGTTTCTTTCTGTGTCTCCATTTCTCTTTCCATTAAAAGGAGATAATTTTAATTTTAAATTGCTGCTTTCCAGTTCCAGTGTGTTCTAGCCAAGTCCCTGTAGGCAAAACACATTTGAGTGTTTTCCCATCTCTAAAATGGAAATAGAAATGACATATAAGCCAGATGGTAAAATTCTAATATATGTGGAAGCATGTTATAAAGCATAAAGCAAGGTATACACATTGATTTTGTCTTGTCAGTGTAAAATCCAGGTGGTTAGCACATAGGCAGGTCAGCTGCCCTCTTCCTAGGGGATTCCTTTGCTCACTTACATGGAGTCAGAGTTAACTGCAGTGTGGATGACTGAGTTTCCTCCTCAGGCCAATGGGATTTGTGAAAGAAGAAATAATATGAAATAATATATTAGAATGAATTGAAGTAAAATAACAAACTCTTGTGTGGTCTAGATGGGATTCAATTATGCCATAATAGTAATCCAGGATATTTACGGCTCTTTTCTAATACAAACCATGTATATGCATGTCTGGAATCAAACATTAATTTTTCCTAAAGTTTGCCTGCTCCTGACTTATCTCCTTCCCCAAGGTACAGAAAAAAACATGTTATTCCTTTTCTTATTTTCATATGCAAAAACTAGAACCACAGATGAGAATGTATATGCAGAACTTCCAAACCAGAGTTCAGCATAACTTTGTTTAGCATTAAATACACCCAGTCACTCACTGTTTGGAACTCAGTCATGTAGCAATTGGAATAGGGAAAGGAAAATGACCGGTTTAAAAGCCAGTGACTGTTAATGACACTTCAGGTGGAGAAATGAGCATTCAAGTGGATGTGAGACTAACTTTACATTGGTCTGGACTAGATTGAATTAAAAAAAAATTCCAGTATAATTAACATATAGTGTTATATTAGTTTCAGGTGTACAATATAGTGATTCACCAATTCTTTACATTACTCAGTGCTCATCACAAATGTGCTCACAACCCCCTTCACTCATCCCTCACCTTCACAAATCATGGGATTTCACCCATCCCCTCTCTCCCTCACCTTCCCTCTGGTAACCATCAGTGTGTTCTCTATACTTAAGACTTTGTTTTTTGTTGATGTTGTTGCTTTTTTTCTTTCGTTGATTTGTTTCTTTTTTTAAGCTTATTTATTTATTTTGAGAGAGAGAGAGGGAGAGAGAGAGAGAGAGAGAGCAAGAGCATGAGCAGGGGAGAGGCAGAGAGAGGGGGAGAGAGACAGAATCCCAAGCAGGCCCTGTGCTGTCAGCATAGAGCCCGATGCAGGTCTTGATCTCACAAATAATGAGATCATGACCTGAGCTGAGATCAAGTGTCAGACACTTAACTGACTGAGCCACCCAGGCACCCCACTTTGTTTTGTCTCTTAAATGAGTGAAATCATATGGTATTTGTCTTTCTCTGGCTTATTTCATTTATCATTATACCCTCTAGGTCCATCCATGTTGTTGCAAATGGCAAGATTTAATTTGTTTTTATGGTTGAAAAATATTGCATTGTATATAAATACATCTTTTTTATCCATTCATCTATTGATGGATACTTAGATTGCTTTCATAATTTGGCTATTGTACTGCAATAATACTGCAAAAAACATATAGGTGCATGTATCTTTTTGAATTAGTGTTTTCTTATTCTTTGAGTAAATATTCAGTGGTGGAATTAGTGGATCATATAGTAATTCTATTTCTAATTTTTTTGAGGAAACTCCATACTCTTTCCCACAGTGACTGCACCAGTTTGCACCCCCCCAACAATGTATGAGGGTTCCTTTACCTCCACATCCTCATCAACACTCATTGTGTCTTGTGTTTTTGATTTTAGTCATTCTGACAGGTGTGAGGGGATATCTCATGGTGGTTTTGATTTGCATTCCCCTGATTATTAGTGATTTTGAGCATATTCCATGGGTCTGTTGCCTATCTGTTTGTCTTCTTTGGAGAATGTCTGTTCATGTCTTCTGCCCAATTTTAATTGAATTATTAGGTTTTTATTTGTATGGTTTTGAGTTGTATAAGTACTTTATATATTTTGGATACTAACCCTTTATTGGATATGTCATTTGCAAATATTTTTGTAGATGGGACTTTTAATTTTAATACCTGCAAATGACTCCAAATCAATGGAATATCTCCAAAATGAAGTTAAAAGGGTTTGCTATAGCACATTGTGATGGCAGCACATGGAGAGAAGGAAAACCATTTCTGTGTGTATTCCACTGTATTTAGACATATCAGTAAGCTGGTTACATGTGCATTATCTCAATTTATCCTCACTACATTTCATAGACATTAAAACTGAGGCCTAAGAGGCCCAAGATTACATGGCATGGAATGGAATGTGTGGTTCCAGAGCTGAGACCGTAATCAGAAACCCGGATTGGTGGTTGAAAGCAGGAATTAGGAGTCACAAAGGTAAAGATTCTTAGTATGTTATAACATTTTCATGTCAGCCAAGGACTGTTTATGGGCAGGACGCCTTACAGAAATTATTTATTTTCAGGGGAATATATCCTTTCACTGTCCAGGCTGGGAGGGTGGAAATGAGAACTAGAAGATCTTGGAACATCCCAGGGCTTCATTGAAGGTAGTAGTTATTATTGCTATTGTTATTTTTATTATGTAGTGAAGCCCTTGTGAAACCCGTTGGAAATAATAGCAAAGAGGTTCATTGCCCAGGAAATTTTTAAAACTCAGGTCATACGATATTGTCATGTCCACTCATAGTTGTTATGCTGGCGGATAGAGAAAAACATCTAGGAAAAATGCATTGGTAGAGCATGTTTGGAAGAGAGAAAGAAGTGTGACAATATTTTGGAAGAGTAAGCTGAGGTCTAGCTAAGAACAATTCCATGAAACAAGGGTGGCAAAGGAGGATTCATGGAGACTGAAATGTGGAAAAAGGCATAGAAAGTATTTACTTAGTCAAAACAAAGCAGCTGGTTTTGCCAAAATAACTGGATGGAAAATGATCTACCCATTGTTTTGGACTAGACAGTACCAAATAACTGCTTTAACAGATTTCTTTCTCCCAGTACATTGACCAACATTTTGGCATTGAGTAGACACTACTTAAATCACAGGGCAGAGAGAGGAACCAAGGGGGATCATTTGCAGATACTGGGTCTAGCTAACAATAATGGCGGTAACTTGAATTTGTATAATTCCTTAAAAAGTATTTTCACATAAGTGATCTCATTTGTTTGAGACTGATCTCAGTTTGTGTTTTTGGGTAATTCCCTGTTACATAGCCTTAAGGCAAAAGTGGTTACTGGGAAAAATAGTTGATCTTGGAAATTTATATAATCTCTAAGGCTGGTCTTTCTTCAGGGCTCTGAGGGGAAAATATCTTTAATATCAGAATATTTTATTTTCATCCATTTGTCCTTGTGCCACTTTAATTACAACTCACAAAGTGAATAGTATCCACATAGACCAAGTAGATAAAGAAAATTGGAAACTTTTCATATTTTCTCTCGTAGCTAGAGAGGCAGTATAGAGAATCAGACTGTCCAGGTTTGAACCCAGCCTTTATCTCTTCCTAAATGTGTGAATATGGGCAAGTTAGACAGCTGCCTTGTACCTCACTGTTCTTATCTTAAAATGATATGAATTAAAATGATGTCATGGGGTATTCCATTGGCTCTCAAACTTTAGTGGCATCAGAATCACCTGGAGGACCAGTCAGTAGATGGGGGGAAGGGACAGAGAATTTACAGTCCTAACAAGTCCTCAGATGAGACTTGATGTACTTTGAGAATTTGGGGGGTATTCTATGAGTTAATTGTGTAACCAAAGTGCAGAGAACTCAGAATACTACAAGAGTTCAATAAACATTAGTTGTTGTTATTCCTCTTGTCCTCCTCGTCCTCATCACCATCGCTGTCATCATTACCATTGTCATCAAATAAATGATAGTGAATTGAGTCAATAGCAAGGCAGTCCCCAAGTTCTCCCAGCTAAAATAATAAAATTTACACAAAGTAGAGGCATTTTTCAAGATTCCTGAGCAATTACCAATGAAGAAACTAAACTGGTATCCATGGCAGGTCTCCCTGTGGGCGGCTCAGCCTGGCTTACCCATACAGCTGTGGAAATAAACCAAGACAATCAGATGAGAAAAGTAAAGGCTGTTTATATGACTCTTTATATGTTTATATGACTACCTTACTATAGCAAGGTAGTCAGCCACCACTTGTGTTTTGGCAGACTTGAAGGCAAACAGAAGAGTAGAATAGCCAAATCGTAGGAAAAAAGTAAGACTTCTGGTATGCCCTGATTGGAGGCTGTTTGCAGGGGAAAGTGGAAGGCAGGCTATGTAGAATTGGGGAATTCTGTGTGATTGGTTAGGGTGCATATTTGGTTTTCTCTGGTTGGTCCTAATTTTGATGCTGTCAGTTATTAATCAAGTCCTGATCATTTGGGGATGATTGTTAGAGAGTTATTGTTCAGCTTCCTGGATTGTCACCAGAGATGGCAATCTGACTTCCCACACATTTGACTCATAGCAGGCAGGCTTCCTGGGTTGTTTAATGCAGATAAGGAGTTGATTTCCTGTTTAATGCAGATAACCTGTAGATTACTGCAGGTTGTGGGTCAAATTTCAATGTTTATATATGGTCTGGCTATTGTCTATTTTTATATTCAGTCTCTCATAGTGCAGGGACAATCCACAGGGAGAAGTCCTGGCTACATTGACTAGGGATCCAACCCATGTGGCACTTATAATTATTATTACAGCTCACACATTGGCTTTCTTCTGCATCAGTTACTTGTGATCCTAGCTAGTGTTAGTCTCTCTAAGGAAATGACTTACTCTTGGCACACTAGCAAATCAAGACTTACCAAAACAAAAGAATAGATTCTATAATTTACTAAGTCATAAGCTAATGCCACTTGACAAGCTTCTTGTTGGCCATGCAGCCATTCTTTCACGGGCAACAGCCCAACTTCATTGTCATTTATGTTTAACTTATGACTGTCTTGCTCCATACAGCTGCTTTAAGCCACCACACCAGGGTCTAGAAGTAATGACACTTATAACTCAAAATTATTGTGTTTTGTATGTCAGGCTAAAGTGTACAAAAGTGCTTTACATACATCATTTCACTTACTCTACACAGCAATGCTGTAAGGTGGTAAATGATTCAATTGCTCATTTCAAACATGTATGTGAGGTGGGCTTCCGCCAAACCAAAAGGCAATTCTAGGGACCCTAGATGGGTGTTCTGCAATTTAACTCATTCTGACTCTACCTACTCCGAGATAATGTCATATCCCACAGGTTAAGGGGTCAGTCCTACATATCTGCCTCCCCCGCCCCACTTGAGATTCTAGTCACAAGCCCAGGTTGTTACCCATACTTTTAACTGGCTCTAAATCAGAGGCTCCCATGACTCCCTCCTGAGGTTCTATTCATTTGCTAAAGTAGCTCATGGAACTCAGAGAAACATTTTACTTACTCAATTACTGTTTATTAAAAAAAAGAGGATGTAACTCAGGAACAACCAGATAAAAGAGATGCATAGAGTGAGGTATGGGGAAAGGATGCAGAGCTTCCCTGCCCTTTCTAAACATACTCCTCCCCAGAACCTCTATGTGTTCATCAACCGGAAAGTTTTCCAAACACCCTCCTTTTGAGTTTTTATGGAGGCCTCATTACAAAGGCATGATTGATCACATCATTGACCATTGGTGGTTGATTCAATCTCCAGCCCCTTTGCACTCCCTGAAACTCAGAGGGGTAGGATTGAAAGTTCCAACCCTCTAATCACATGGTTGGTTTTCCTGGCAACCAGCCCCCTCTTTAGGGGATTGCCAAAAGCCACCTCATTAACTTAACAAAAGACACCTATATCTTTCTATGCACCTGGGAAATTACAAAGATTTTAGGAGCTTTGTGCCAGCTGGGGATGAAGACCAAATCTCTGGAAACAGGGATGAAGACCAAACAGATCACAATGTCACTGGTGGGTGATAGATATGTTCCTTATCTTGAATGGGTGATGGCTTCATAGGTGTATGTGTTTGTCAAAATTTATCAAATTGCACACTTTAAACTTGTGCAGTTGATTGTATGTCAGTGATACCTCCATAACACTCTTTCAAAACATTAAAAAATGAAACCATAAGTTGGAGGAAAACATGGCAATTTCTTATCTCCGAGTGGGAAGACCTTCTTAAACATAAGTGCAAAAAATGTACCATAAAATGAAGAAAAGTTTAAAGAATTAAAGTACATGAACATCTAAAACTTATTAAGGAAAACACAATAGAATGAAAATTAAAGGGCACATGACAAATTGGTAAAATATTGACCAACATGTCCTTGTAATTTTTAAAGTATAAAGAATTTTTACAGAGAAATCAGATGACTAAGAACATGCCAATTGATTAATGGGCAAAGGACATAAATAAGCAATTTGGAAAAGGAGGACTACAAATGGTGAAGAAACATCTAGAAATGTTTAGGCTGTTTAACTGACTTCCTCCATGCCCATCTCCTTACCTACAGCCCTGTAACTTGGGTAGTGCTCATAGAACCAGAGAACAGGGAGGGTGGTGCTCATAATTAAAATTAAGCAGGGTGATAATGTCACTCTCTACTTTGTAAACTCATATGGTAAATTCACTTTTAAAAACTGATATAATTTAGTGTTGACAATGGCAATAGAGGAAAAAAAAACACCACCTCATACTGTCCCACTAATGGAAGGACAGGCATGCAGCCCATTTGGAGGACAGGTTGGTGGCATGTATTACAAGCCCTCATATTTTGAGTTAGAAATTCCACACTAGTAATACATCCTAAGAAAATAACTCCAATTTAGGAAAAAATGTTTTCCCCAATTCACAGCTAAGTTCAATACCTAAAGGGTGTTTTGAATATCCCACCATCTTACTGATTATCTACGATAGCTCTTCCCAGCCTGGAGCTTGGGTTCTAAAACTTAAGGGGTAATTACTACCCAAATGTTACTTTTCTTTATGATTTACATAGTTAGATAAAGACTATATTTACTATTAACTTATTCTTTTTTTGTGTTTCAGAAATATTAACACTGTATCTTCTGTGTCCTTTTGCAAGTAGTTTTATTTCTACAATGCAGCAGTTAATTTGGTTTCTACTAAAAGTCCAGCTTAATAATTTCCAAATTTACTTGGAATGATTTCAAATAAACTCCAAATTATTTCCAAATAATTTTAAATTTTAATGTTTACATTTTAAATTTAAATCCATGAATTACATTTTCTTAAACATGAATGATATATTTTGAGATCAATATATGCTTATATTCAGAGAATTGAGTTTGTTTGTACAATATAGCAAACCAAATATAGTTCTAGACTTCCAGTGGTTTTAAGATATAATAGGTTATATTGAACAGAATACTTTAAGAAAAAGCAGATCATAATTTTTATTTTTATAAAATTATTTTGCCACGTGGTGTTTGATTGTCAAATGAGACAATCAATGAGAAGTTTCATTGGTAAGATTCTTTAAAGATTCTTTCCTTGAAGAAAATTAATTTTGTGGTATCTTTGCCATGCTGAAATTACAGATGTCTAGATTATCCTATGAATCACTGGCCTATATGTGAAACTTTTATTAAGCTTAGCTCAGGAAACTGGGACCACATGTCACACCTATGATAAAACAGAAGGAGACTAGTTGAGATTCATCCAAAAGTTTCATGCGTTCTGAGTTTGTCATTGCATTAACTACATCTGTGACTTAAGTTTGTGGTATTACTTAGGTATATTGCTACATAAACAACTTTTGTTGAGTGCATATTCTCAGCTGCATACAGAGAACTTATTTCCTGACAAACAACCCTTTTCATTTCCTCTCACCTCTGAACTAAACTGTTGTAAATGTAGAGGGAAAAAAATCAGTTTACATTATTCAGGCAGTAATATTAAATATCAAGAGAGGAAATGGTCCAATGTGGTTATACAGATTTGGCTTTTGACTAGTTACTAATGTGAACTACTTTTCCTGACTGCCTCCACGCTGACTTCCTCCATGCCCATCTCCTTCCCTACAGCCCTGTGACCCTGGTAGAGCTCACAGAACCAGGAAACCGGGGAGGGTCGTGCTCATAATTATCAGATGTGTGAGAGTGTGAGGGTATGACTATATGCACACAAAATATTAAGAAGTTAGTTTTTATAGTTAAAGAATCCTTAAACTTGAAATGGCAGTAGATACATGTCATATAATAATCATAATGATAATAGCTATTATGTTTGAGCCTGTGCTATTTGCCTCATGCTATTACAAGCAATTTGTGAATAGATACTGCTTTTCCCATTTTAAAGATGAGAGAGCTGAGATGAGAGAGGTTATATCACTTGCTCTAGGTCATTCAGCTATAGTAAGTAGGTGGCCAAGCTGGGATTTGAATCCAAGTTTCCTCTGGTCCTAAACCCAGGCTCTGAACTATATGGACTTTCCTTTTCAAAACTGTATCCATGAAGCAGGAGCCTTGCTGCTGGGGGAAGATTTGGATTCATCAGGCCAGTGATCATGGAGCAGCAGACTGTGAGCTCAGTTAGCAGAATTTGCTGATTAGAATTTTTCTCCCTACTTACCACTTGATAGTATGCTTTTCAGTTATATATTTTAAAATAGTAGATGTAAAACATACAGTACTGGTAGAGTTCCATTATTTAAAGTTTATTTATTTATTTATTTTGAGAGAGAGAGAGAGAGAGAGAGAGAGCATGCAGAGGGGAAGGGGCAGAGAGAGAGGTAGAGGCAGAATCCCAAGCAGACTTTGCTGCTAGCATAGAGCCTGACATGAGGCTCAAACCCACGAACTGTGAGATCATGACCTGAGTCATGTCCAAGAGTTGGACACTCAACTGACTGAGCCACCAGGGCACACCGGTAGAGTCCCATATTTACAAAGAATTACAGAGAATATCTCGAAAAAATTTGGGAATCCTTTAAGGAAATAATTCCAAACATTGATAGTTATCAGTTCTTCCAGGTGATTTTTGTAGATAAGATCTAAAGTGTTTCTACCTTTGACATGGTTCCAAATGTATAGGTTTCATCAAACTGAAAGAGGTTTGGTCTTTCTGTGACTCACATTAATGCGTTAATAGTGACTTATTAATTCAACAGTATTTCCTTGGCTTTGGGGATTTTGTGGAAAACATAACAAGCAGAGTCTCTACTTGATTTTTTTTTCCAGTTCAATTACCGCTCTTGAGATTGGGAACATGACTTAAAACTAATGGCAAATGAAGAGACAATTATACACTGGCTTTAGGAGTACAAAAGCTAGTGAGTCTTATACCTAGAATTCAGTATGAATCCTATGATATCAAATTTGAACTGGGATAGATTTTAAAATATGTAAGAATTTTTTAATGAAAGGAACTTGTATTTTAAAAATAGTTGACCTTAAAACTATTTGCGGCTGTCACTATAAAGACAAGTTTATGTACTTGGTTTATATAATGACCAATTTATTTTGACTTATGTAATTAAAGATCTGAGAAATAATTAAAGAATCTGGAAGAAAGGGAGTAAAATGTGAGCCTCTTAAAACAGAAATATTTAAAATGTTCCTAAAGGCAAAATATGAGCTACAGTTTGCATCAGAATGTCAAGTGTCTGCAGCTAATTAATCAACTAATTATTTTCCATATTTGATGTCGCAAGTTGGAAGATAAGGAATAAAGGTGAGTTTTCACTTGTAGAAGATAAAGAGGGGCATTTTGCAAATTGTGATACTGAGCTGAGCTTAATCTGTGTGGACAAAGACGTGCACTGTCTTTCTAGATGAGAAGTTATTAAACCTCATGGTCACACTGGGCAGTCTGCAGAGAATTAAAGATCTAATAAGAAAATGTTCAGATCTTTGGCAGAGGAAGAGGTTGTGACCTTTGGAAAGCAAGTCTGCTTAACTTAGACAAAGCAAGATTTAAAGACATTATACAGTTAGGGCTGTTAGAAAAGATGACTCATATTAATTCTTCACTCGCATTCTAGAAACCATGTGATTATGAGTCATAGAAAATGAATTTTTGAATTAATGATGTGAATATAACCAGAATGTGGGTTGGACAAATTTATATATTGTAACAACTACTAGGTTGCTTCCAAGTCATATTTGCGTGTAAAATGAGAAAATGTGCTTTTTTATTTTAAAGCAGGTAGTAAATGACCCAACTCCTGATTGTGCAGTGGACAGCCTGACCCCCCGTTTATGGGTTTTTACTGTGTCTTTTTTATATTCCTTAAGATTGCAAATTGGTTCCTAATTACCAACTTCCCTCTTCTCAACACTACTCCTCAGCTGCAGGTGCTGCTTTGTGACCAGGCCTTGTGCTAAGTGTATTATGTGGATGATTGTTCATTGTTCCTCATAACAATCCTAGGAGAGAAGCATTGTGATCATCTCCATTTACAGTTTTTAAATGTTTATTTCTGAGAGGAGGGAGGGGCAGAGAGAGAGAGAGAGAGAGAGAGAGAGAAAGAGAGAGGGAGAGAGAGGATCTGAAGCAGGCTCTGCACTGACAGCAGAGAGCCTGATGAGGGGCTCGAATTCATGATCCACAAGATCATGACCTGAGCCAAAGTCAGATGCTTAACTCACTGAGCCACCCAGACGCCCATCTCCATTTCCATTTTGAAGAAACTGAAGCTCTGAGGACAGTAGCTGGCCCAAGAGTATCTAGTTACTAACTGGTAAAGTCAGGATTTGAGTTCAGGCATGTTGGATTTGTCGAGTTCATACCTTCAACCATATTCCAAGGTGGGCATAATTCTCTGAAATTATCCAAGTGCCTCATTGACTTCAGACCACCCCTGTCTCCCCTTGGACTCTTCTACTGGGGGACTTATAGCCACTGACCTGTTACCTGATATTTGTTCTTTACCATGGATAGGCTTCTGGAGACATGCTCATTTCCTTATTTTTGAACCTGTTACTTTAGTTTCTTCCATTCCTTAGGTGGAGCTGTGTTATTCTATTGTTGAAATTCACTGCAGACCATGTGGCATGAGTCTCATATTTTTACTTGCCTTTAATGAAATTAGATAATTTTTTATTTCTGCCCAATGTATTCCCAAATTTCTGAAATCCAGAGTTCCTCTAAAACCAAGCTGTCCGTGTTTTAAAATATTTACAGAGCTTCAGAACATTTGAAGAAAATATGTAATATTAGGAGGCTCACAAAAATAAAATCAAAGTAATTAAGTTTTATATCATGTACTGCAAATTAGAATGTTTAACTTGATCATATTGGTTTATGTAAAAAGGAAAAAAAAATCCATGCTGAAGATGCATGCATTTCCACGAACCATTTCCCAAGTATGTAACTAGGATGGAAGAAATTCCCATTTTCCGTTAAGATTTCCCTCTATCAAGCCCAGGTGTCCGGTGCAAGTAACTTTTGGAGATAGTTTTAGATTTTTCTGTCTAGTCTCAATTAAGACTAAATCACTCCTCTATTGATTACCGTTGTTCCCGATCGAGTCAAGATAGAAATTTATGTTTTTAACTGAACAGATGAGTTGAATTAATGGTTATTTTATTAGAGGTCTTTCAGAATTTCCTAACTTAAAATAGTTACTTTTCTAGCAATAAATGTCTTGAAATATTGTTAGAATCGTTTCAGCTGATCACCATGTAACATTGTTAACCAGGGAGAAAGACAGGGCTGTCTTTTTGATTTGTGACGCAATATCACTGAATTGCAGTTAGATTAGTTTTTAGAATCTTTCCTCTGGCAAAGTTCGAGAACCTAGTGAAATGAGGAAGAGGGTAGTTTTATGTAAGAGAAAACAACAGGTAAGCTAGGACCCATGTTGCAGCTACTTTTTGAGAGGGAGAATTATGATTATCTTGTTGCTTCTAATTCAGTATGTTTTTCTAATTTCTCAAGTTTGAATTAACATATGTGAATTATGAAGTATATATATATTTTTTTTTAATTTTTTTTTTCAATGTTTATTTATTTTTGGGACAGAGAGAGACAGAGCATGAATGGGGGAGGGGCAGAGAGAGAGGGAGACACAGAATCGGAAACAGGCTCCAGGCTCTGAGCCATCAGCCCAGAGCCCGACGCGGGGCTCAAACTCACGGACCGCGAGATCGTGACCTGGCTGAAGTCGGACGCTTAACCGACTGCGCCACCCAGGCGCCCTAAAGTATATTTTTAATATAATAAATTTAATCTAAATGAAGAATCCATTATTAAAAAAAACTGCCTTAGATTCCTTTCAGATAGATCAAAAGATTTCAATGCTTAATTATCTTTTAATTTTGTATATATATGCTTAACTAAAATGTATGAAGAGCTTTGATAATGGAAGATAACATATCTAATCAAGTATTACATCAAAATAGAATCATGTGTTTCTCCCAGCTTGCTCTTGCCTTGTATTAAAATTCGTAGTCAGTCATCACAACTAATGCTAATTAAATATCTGTTGGAAGAATGACACAGTCATATAGAGGGTCTCAATTTTTATATTACTATGATAGAAGTGGATGCAATTTCATGGCTATCCAGATGTGGTGGGACATCTGGTTCTGTCTCATTTTCCCTTAATCAGGTGTAGGGGTGGGTCTGTCTTCCATGCTGCTGCCATTTTCCTGTCCAGGTGTCTAGGGCCATGTTATGTTCAGGGCCAGTGAATGGAGAGATTGTCCTCCTAGGGGAGTACTAAGCAATGTGTTAGCTCTAGGAACTGGATGCTATTTGGGCTAACAGAGACCACCCTAAACAAGTTCATGATTATTTGATCTCTGAGAGTTTCTCTTTAACCCAGTCAATGTTCAGTCCCTACTGCTTTTTTTTTTTTTTTTTAAATTTTTGGGACAGAGAGAGACAGAGCATGAATTGGGGAGGGGCAGAGAGAGAGGGAGACACAGAATCGGAAACAGGCTCCAGGCTCTGAGCCATCACCCCAGAGCCCGACGCGGGGCTTGAACTCACGGACCGCGAGATCGTGACCTGGCTGAAGTCGGCGCTTAACCGACCGCGCCACCCAGGCGCCCAGTCCCTACTGCTTTGAGGAAAGTGTAAAGCAGGAAACAAAGGTGGTAACTTCTTGGAGGGACTCAGCTTCAAACTAGCAATGCAAGCTTTTCCTGTCCCTAGACTAGATAAAAGAGGTAACAGGCTAGTATACAGAGGACACCACCTAGAATGGAGAAGAGTGAGGACAAGACAGACAAACACCAAATCAGTGCCCAATTACTCTTTTCACTAAGGTCCAGTGAGCAGCCTGAATATTGCCCTGGCTTGTCTAGTAGGAACGGCCCTCATTTGTGCCTCAACACATTGATTAGGATTTACCTGGCACCTTGGGTTGAATATAAACATTGGCAAAAATCTATTCATCTATTGCCAACAACAGAGAATTAAGGGATAACTATAACCAATATTCTTGGTAAATTTAGGGATTCTAAGAATCAGAGATAGAAACTGCTAGAATTTACTTGGGGCACTTCGGAACAGTAGTGTAGTATTTGTGAAGAACTGTGAAAAGTATGAGATCGTACCTACTTGCAAGCTCACAAGTTAGCCTGCCACAGTTTTGATGATGGCAGAAGTCACAACTTCTGACTCAGAGACAAAGGAGTTTATTACTCACAGCACAGCAAGCAGCATGTTTGTGTGAGTTCTGTGTGTCCAACGTTCCACTGGGCCAATGTGTTGGGTTTAGATTTGTGCCTATACATGTGGTAGGTTTCATTACAGGAGAGAAGCACTGAACTTAGGGAATCCAATTTTTAAAAAATGACCAGCAAGCATGCCTTCTCTTTGTTCTGGAGGTAGATTCCATCTCTAATTTCTAGGACTGATCAGTATATAAATACCCATGGAAATATAGCCTGGAGCAAAACCAGTTAGTGCCTCTGCTCATAAAATGTGCAGAAATGTGAGAGATCCATGAATAATTGATTCCTAACTATATTGTGATGAAGATGGTGGGTTTGTGTGTATGTGTGTGTGTGTGTGTGTGTGTGTGTGTGTGTTGTTTTTTTAAGATTTTATTTGTTTTTAAAGTAATCTCTATACCAAACGTGGGGCTTGAACCCAAAGCCCCGAGATAAAGAGTTGCATATGCTCCACTGACTGAGCCCACCAGGCACCCTGAAGGTCACGCTTAATTTGAAGTTTTACAATTTTTACCAGTTCTGTACTCCCAGTGGATGAGCCATTGCATGTAGTGTCTGTGAATTTGGTTTCCTTGTCTGCAAAATTTAGTATTCATTCAGCTAATACATATTAAATGCTCCTGTGTCCAGGCACTGTGGAATAAAAGCAATAATTAAACCAGACAAAAATCCCTCTCCTATGGAGTTTACATTTTACTGGTGTGTATCAATAATTTTAAAAATTTAGAAGATGCTAGGGGCGTTCTGGGTGTCTCAGTCAGTTCAGCATCCGACTCTTGGTTTCAGCTCAGGTCATGATCCCAGCCAGAGTCATGGGATGGAACACTGTGTTGGGTTCTGTGCTGAGTGTGGAGCCTGCTTGAGATTCTCTCTCTCTCTCTCTCTCTCTCTCTCTCTCTCTCTTTCTCTCTCTTCCCTGTGCCCCTGTCCTCTGCTCATGCTCTTACTCTCTCTCTCTCTCTCTCTCTCCCATAAAAAAAATTCAGAAGATGCTAATGCTCTGGGAAAAAAAATAAAACAAAGCAGAGAAGGGGGGAAGAGAATCCTGGGTGGAGTGATGGGAGAGAGCTCATTGTTGTTTTAGAAAAATTTGTTAGGCTTTTCTGATAAGGTGACAATTGAGGAGAAGTCTAGAAGAAGTGAAGGTATAAGCCATGTGGATATTAAAGGAAAGAGATTTCCAGGTAAAGGAAACAAAATGTGAAACCCTGAGACAGGTTCTGATTAGTGAGTTGTAGAAACAGCAAAGAGGCCTGTGGCTAGAGTAGAGGAAGAGAGAGGAAGAAGCAGGAGATAGTGTTAGAGAGTTATGTGTGTGTGTGTGTGTGTATGTGTGTGTAGTTTCAGACAAGTACAAACAATTCCAAGAGGTTTTATTGAAAACTAGGCCCAAGAGGGGCGCCTGGGTGGTTCAGTCAGTTGAGTGTCTGACTTCGGCTCTGGCCATGATCTCACAGCCTGTGGGTTTGAGCCCCATGTTGGGCTTCTGTGCTGACAGCTCAGAGCCTGGAGTCTGCTTTGGACTCTGTGTCTCCCTCTCTCTCTGCCCCTCCCCTGCTCACACTCTGTCTTTCTCTCCTTCAAAAATAAATAAACATTAAAAAATTTTTTTAAATAAATTAAACCAAAAAGAAAGAAAAATAGGCCCAAGAAGTGGGATAGTAGCTAGTAGGATCGATACTAAATATATACTTTTTGAAGATAGGAGTGTTTACAGCATGTTTGTATGTTGATGAGAATAATCCATTAGAGAAGGAAAAATCACTGATGTCAGAAAAGGTATGGTGGAGAAGGTGAGAGGGAAAGGATCTGGTGTACGCATGGGAAGACTGGTCTTATTTAGATGTAAGATTAACTATAATAGGAATAAAGGCAGAGGACATGGGCACAGGTGCAGGATAAGTGGGTGGTGGTGGTGGTAACAGAGCATGGAAGTTTTCTCTTGATAGTTTTTTCCCCCTGAAATAGTAATCGGAAGTATGGTTGTCAGTTGAGAGTGAGGAGGCAGATGAAGGTTTGAAGGTTTGAAGACCCAACATTTATGAGGAAGACTCTAGGGGAATGGAAGAGAAAATGTACTAGCAAGTTGTTGGATTTCCAGGTATTACAAAGTGCTAGTGGACACATATTTGACTTATGACCCGTCAAGGTGGTTGAATATTCGTTTTTAGTCACAGGTACAGGGTTAGATTTGACTTCACAGGTACAGGGTTAGGATTAGACAGAGTTGGATTTAACCAGAGTGACAGTTGAACGAAAAGAATCTAATGAAGAAGGCATGTGACTTGAGGCTCTAGACAAGAGTCTAATTATAATGATGGCCCATGGATGGAGAAGAGCATGGATGATGAAGACAGCAGGGATCAGTGAAAAGTATTATTAAGAGATTGAGAATCTGTTGTCTTTGAAGTGTTTTGGAGGGCAGAAGAACTAGAGGGATTGAGCTGGGGAGATAAGAGGTAGTGGTAGAAAAATTCAAATTTGAAATTGAGATCATGGAGAGATTCATATTTGTCATGGCAAATCTGCCAGTGATATGACTATGCAGGTAGGTAACTGAGATCGCATGAAGGGCACAGTCAACTATGGAGAGAAGGGAGATCGAGGGACTGAGGGTCTGGAATATTGGAATAATCACCTACATGGATCTCGAAATTGCTCGAAGTTACAACAGGAGAAACTGCTGTACAAGGAATTAAAATCCTCACACAGTGAAGAGGACTCACCCAGGGGTCTGCAGCTGGTTGCAACAAGGAGGCATTGTGGTAGTATGGAGGTTGCAGCACAAAGCCATAATGTTATGGGGAGAATTAAAGACATGGACGCTTATCAAATGGGTTGCACGGCACCAGGTGCATGGTAAAGGTCAGTAAGTCATCTTTGAACTTGTAGTTTTAGTTCTGACATGGAAAGAGCTCATAAGTCATCACTCTCATCCTTACAAGAAAAAAAAGCTGAACAAACTAAAAATCATTGACTTTTCATGACCCATCAGAGAACTGAGCTTGTGGAGCAAACTGCCACCCTGAGATGTGGAGAGAGGTGAATTCAGACATTCACAGGTGGATTGAGATAGGTGGATTCAGACAGTCACAGCCGAGATTTGCTTAACGGGAGTAGAAGCCACTAGAGCCATAAACTGGTAGGGACATTTGAATGATAATTTCGATGAATTGCTAGAGGTTGAGTGTGGACCAGCATGATAGCAAGAAACTCCAGGAGGCTGTGGTCTTCAAATCCTACATGACACTTCTGGAGAAGTAATATGCCTCAATGACTAGAACAGGCTTACAATTTGGATATTTGCAACACACTCTGCTGCTCAAAAACATCTCAGTATTCATATAAAACTATAATTCTTTTATAAAAATAAGAATAATCTGTTTGAAAATGTATATTTTTGGTTTTTTTTTTGAAAGAGAGAGAGAGAGAGAGAGAGAGAGAGAGAGAGAGAGAGAACTTGAGCAGGGGAGGGGTAGAAAGAGAGAGAACCTCAAATAGGCTCTATGCCCAGAGCAGGGCTAGATCTCAGGGCCCTAAGATCATGACCTGAGCTAAAATCAAGAGCTGGACGCTCAACTGCTCAACTGACTGAGCCACCCAGGTGCCCCCCAAATGCGTATTTTTAATTGTAGTTTTTCTTAGCAAACATGTAACAAACTTATGACTCCTTTGTAGTTCAAGGACATGTTTGTGTTATTGCAATATAGTAACACTTAATTAAGTACCATGTACAAAAAGAAAATGTTACATGGTAACATTACAGTTACTGTAAGGTGTGCTTTTAAGCTCCCTTTTCAGGGGAAGGAAAAAGGACCCAGTTAGCCTAACTCAGGTAATTGAAAATAATCTATGTGTAAAAATAGAGGAAGGCAAATACAGAGGGAAGAGAAGGGAAAGAGGAAGAGAGAGAGGAGGGAGGGAGAGAGGAAGGGAGAAAGAAGAGGAGAGAAATCTCAAAAGAAGTGAGGAACAGCTTCTAGAATACAGGAAATGTAATTTGGAAATGAGAAAGATTCAAGATTCAACCTGGATCTAAAGATAAGCGTTTCTAGTGGCCACTCAGCAGCAGGCATCCAAGATCATCAGTCTTTACTTTCTTCTCATGTATATATTCCTGCAATCAACTGACTGATTCTCTCCATAGGTCTAAATTTAAATTTCAGAGTGAGAGAAACTTGTTGATGCAACCAGTCATCCCTGGCCACATTTGTGAAGAACTTTTGTGTGAAGCTACCTCATAGCTGGTTGGTCAAGCTATGGGTTATCTGTTTTTGTGGGATCCAATCAAGGGGAGGAAGTTAGGCCTGCAGGCCCGGGAGGGCTGTCACAGGTGGAGGACACAGGCACCCTGCTCAGGGAATAGGTCAGGGTGCCTTCATGAGGCAATATCCTTTAAAAGGAGCTGAATGTAGCCTTACTGTACTGTATGGTCAGACACCTAGATAAAAAGGAAAGAATCCATTATTGGGATTGATATTCATGCATTTGCCTTGTTTATAATCAGTCGAAGTGTCTAAATTTATCATGCTGGTATTAAATAATTCCCAGTTGCATTGATTTTTTAAAAATTTTTATTCTTTTAGTTTGGCTTCTGTCTTTGCAGTGACATCCCATAATAATGGCAGTGATCAGGCATTCAATTACATCATGTTTACAGGTGATCCACCATAGGATGAAATGCCAACGTACATAACAATCTATGTTACTGTATTGCCCTCTAGTGGTATGCTCTTGGGTTAACGGTCACTGTTCTGCCATATGTAGAAAGCAACCTTGTGCACTAATTAAAAGTTATAAAGGAAAACTCTTTGCTTCTGTTCTACTTAGAGAATGCATTGTGTAAGAGCCATAATATCACAGTCTCTGCCTATTTCTTACCATGGAAAATCACAAACTAGGCTTATCGAACTCTAATAGACAATTCGAGTTGGAGACTATGGAAACCTTAGTTTTGAAACTTAGAAACTTTTTGACATGGTTAGAATTATATAACATTAGGAATGGAACAAAGTTTAAGACCATTAAATCCAACCCAGGCATTTTACATTTGAGAAAACCAGCTTCAAGATGTAAATATATTACCCAAGGTGCTACAGATGATTTACAGTAGAACTGAGCCTAGAATCCAAGTTTCCTGCCTCCCAGGCAGGGAATCTTCTTTCACACTTTCACAACTCACATGTTGCACATTTATTCAATGGGGGGAGGGCTCAAGGTCCTTGATGTTATTTTAAAAAATGTGTCATATCTTGAAAAGGAAAATTAATGCATGGGTTATTTTAAGGAAGGAAGGATATATGCTCTTTCTCTTTTAGGAAAATAATACAATTTTAAAAACCTTATTCTCTTTATTAATTCCATAGCATTATTTCTGGGCAAAGCAGGAGAGAAGGGAAAATAGGCTGGGCAAGGCAGAGGCAAGGGGGGGGAGGGTATATGGGAATACCTCTATCCATGTTTCTGTCCTCAGGTGCTTATTCTTATTCAAAGAATATGTTGTGAGGGAGGGTGACTTGACTGGAATATCCATTCCCTTCTTATCAGTGATCCGAATGGCTATGCTATGGACTGAATTGTGTTCCCCACCAAATTCACATGCTGAAGCCCTAACCCCCAGTGTGACTATATTTGGAGACAGAGCCTATAAGGAGGTAATTAGGGTTAAGTGAGGTCATAGCGTGGGTCCCTAATCTGATAGAACTATCTTCTTATATGAACAGGAGGAGAGAGAGGGAGAGAGAGAGAGAAAGAGAGATAGAGAGGGAGATCTGTCTCTCCACTATGCAAGGACATATCCAAAAGATGCTATCTATAATCCTGGATGTGTTCTCACTAGAACCTGACCATACTGACACCTTGCTAT
The DNA here is from genome assembly GCF_016509475.1 of Prionailurus bengalensis. NCBI lineage: Eukaryota > Metazoa > Chordata > Mammalia > Carnivora > Felidae > Prionailurus > Prionailurus bengalensis. Next base: position 53,194,285 of record NC_057349.1, on the reverse strand, counting down.
CATTATTTCATTTTAACTTTGAAAATTTTGGAAACTAAGGATCAGAGAGTAACTCACCACCCTTGTAAGTGGTGGAACAAGAAATCAAATCAAGCTTTGTGTGATTCTGAAACCCAAAATCATTCCAGCCCATTGTACTTTGGCCACGTTAGTTTCCTACCAGCTGCGTTAAAGACATGTGTCATTTGGCCAGTCTTCCTAGTGTAGGAGGCTGTGAACCCAGCGTCTTTACTGACTTCTCTGATGCTTTTGCCACTCTGGACTATACCTTCCTTATAAACCTCTCTTCCCTTGTTTTCTTTGATACCAATTTGTATTGGCTATCTTTCTTCCTAACTAACCCTTCCTTGTCCCTCAAGGACATGCTTTTGTCCCTTTATGTACCTTAGTGGCATTGATGTGTCCCAAATGGTGTTTGTCATTGTTATTTTTGGCAACCTCATGTCTTATGCATTATTGTATTTTTTACTCCCAGTCATATTCTTTGACCTTCCCAGTAGTTTTCTCTTTCTTTCTTTTTGTCTTGAAGTTTCTCTTGAACTTCAGATCCATGTAGCAAGCATCTGCTGGGTATTTCTATCTGAATCTCTGACAGATACTTCAAAGCAAATTATAAATCTGAACTTAGAAGTTTTCATTCAATGAATGTTCTTACTCAAACTCATCACTCCCTAACAAATACCAACATCCTCTTAATCACCCAAGCAAGAAAACTGAGGGCCAGTCTCAATTCTTTCTCCTACTCCTTCTCCAATCAGTCATCAAAATCTATGTTTTATCATCAAAATAATCACAGACTCCATCCCTTCTCTCTTTCCCAACTGCCATTACTCTAGTTGATGAGGTTTCATTGCTTATTCGCATTAACCTTGTAACTCATCTTTCTGCTTCCGTTATTTATCCGCTTAAATCTTTCATACTACAGCTAGACTGAATAATCTAAAATGCAAATATGAGTGGTTGCAAAAGAGAAGTTCAGTCTTTAAAACAAGGTCCTTGTAATCTAGATTCTGCTTTTCCTTCCAGCCTCATCTGCAGTCACTTTTACAGCATATTCCAGGTTTGCTTAATTTTTTATAGTTTCCTGTTCACAAAATTTTGTTGTTAGTTCATTATGTTCTTTATTCTGTCCATAACTCTTTAGTGCTCACCCTCACTCAGCAAGAATGATGCATATCATGACTCATTTTTTTTTCAGGACATAGTTAAGGTGTCACCCCCACCAAGAAGACTTCCTGATATCACATTAGGCTACATGTCTTTCCTCTATGCTCACACAGAGTCCTGAACATTCCTCTGCCGTTGATGATGCCACTGTAGTTACATGTCTGTCTTATTTGCTCCTCAGTGGAAGTGGAGTCAGGAATCAGCCGAGCATTTAATGAATCCTCACAAGTGTTTGTTAAGCTGAAGTTTTCTAAGGGCAAGTTTTTTTTTTTTTTCAGTCAGAGCCTTCAGTTTCAATATCTTGTGGTTCACTAATTATTTTTACAGATCCATATCTATATCTATATCTATACATACAGATATGCATTTGTGATTTTAAATCAAAATGATTAGTTATATAATATGATGACTTATATACATATATGCACATGTATATGTCTGTATATATGTATAACGTATACATTTACACAGCTATAACCATGTTAGTTAGCTGCTGTCTTTCAAAGTAGAGTAAAACTCTTATAAATTTGTAGAGCCATACTGTGGATCCACTTGAAGGAAACTTACCTTATTGAGATCTAACCCTCTCATGAAAATAAGGAATGTAATTTTTCTTTACCCCAACTACGAAGGGTTCTAGCAGCCTTCCCAATGTTCTTTCTTCTTTTCATTGTTTATCGGAGAAAGGACTAGAAAAGGCATTGAAATGCGTGGGGTGGCAATGCAGGGGCCCAAGTGACTCACTGCCAAGGGGCTATGATCTGGACCGCTCCCATCATTATCCCAGGAACACATGTTTTCTAACAAATGCTCTAATCTAACAACTCATATCCTGGAACTGGTCTCTGCTCACTAATCCAAGAATTGTATTCTCTGGTTTATTCTTTTTACTCACGATCTTTGTACATTTGTCTTGGCCAGGAAAAGAGTCATTGTATTCTTTAGAGCTAGAGTTTGATGGGCTAGCACAAAGAGTTTTGAAAGTTTTCTCCTTATCCAAATGGTGTCTTTTAAAATACATTGGTAGGAAATAGAGTCAATACGATTGTATTAACTTTGTTTTTTTTAAAATGTTTATTTTTGAGAGAGAGCGAGCGGGGCAGGGGCAGAGAGAGAGAGAGGGAGATAGAGGATCTGAACTGGGCTCTGTGCTGATAGCAGAGAGCACAAGGTGGGGCAAAAACTCACAAACTGTGAAATCATGACCCGAGCTGAAGTTGGAATTTTAACCAGCTAAGCCACCCCGGTGTCCCTATGTCGTGTTAACTTTGTAAGGTAACAGATAGTAACAAGACTTACTGTGGTAACAATTTCACCATGTATACAAATGTTGAATCACTATGTTGTACACCTGAACCTAATATAGTATTCTATGTCATTTATACCTCAATACATTTTAAAAAATGCATTGGCATTTCATTGCTAAACCCATACTCTATCTTTTAAAAGATAGCTGAGCAGGGGCACAAGCCATGCAGCCAGTCCCTGGAAAAATGTCCTTTTGCCCGTCATCTCCAGCATGCTTGTTCTCAACATGGTCTAACAATGTGAGACTTTGACATTTACACTGGCAGCTGGACGTCAGCTCTCACTTGGCTAAGCCATCTCTCCCAAGTACCAAGTCCTATAAAGGTACACACAACTAAATTCGAACTTTATTCTTCTCATTTCCTCTTGCCTGGAGCAATTGTGTGATTGATTAATCTAACGTTAACTAAAAGACATTATCCTTAAAAAAAACCCGTAAGTGATAGTTGTTTATTATTCCTGTTATCTTGTTCAGTTGCAACATCTGAGCCAGGTATTATAACTCACGTTTTAATGTTTATTTATTTTTGGAAGAGAGAGACACGCACACAGAGTGTGAGTGGGTGAGGGGCAGAGAGAGAGAGGGAGACACAGAATCTGAAGCAGGCTCCAGGCTCCGAGCTATCAGCACAGAGCCTGAAGGAGGGCCCTAACTCACAAACCTTGAGATCATGACCTGAGCCGAAGTTGGATGTTTGACTGAGCCACCCAGGTGCCCCTAAAACCCATGTTTTAAATGTCTATTCCTAAAGTATGCTCATGGACCAAATAGTCAAAGAGATTTCTGGTGAAAGGAAAAAAGATTAACATATATACTAATAGAAATATGTTTATATACTGTGTTTTAAATATTCTATAACATTATAAATATTAGTAAATATGTAATTATATGTAACATATATATTCAAATATATATTTATATTAAATATATAAATGTATTAATGAATACATATTTCTTCATTTGTTCTGGACATACTCCTCGGCATTAGATGGTAAGGCTTTTGCTATGAGACTTTTTTTTTTCACCAGTACCATATTTTATTTATTTATTATTTATTTTTTTTCAAAATATAAAATTTATTGTCATATTGGTTTCCATACAACACCCAGTGCTCATCCCAAAATGTGCCCTCCTCAATACCCATCACCCACCCTTCCCTCCCTCCCACCCCCGATCAACCCTCAGTTTGTTCTCAGTTTTTAAGAGTCTCTTATGCTTTGGCTCTCTCCCACTCTAACCTCTTTTTTTTTTTTTTTTCCTTCCCCTCCCCCATGGATTTCTGTTAAGTTTCTCAGGATCCGCATAAGAGTGAAAACATATGATATCTGTCTTTCTCTGTTTGACTTATTTCACTTAGCATCACAGTCTCCAGTTCCATCCATGTTGCTACAAAGGGCCATATTTCATTATTTCTCATTGCCATGTAGTACTCCATTGTGTATATAAACCACAATTTCTTTATCCATTCATCAGTTGATGGACATTTAGGCTCTTTCCATAATCTGGCTATTGTTGAGAGTGCTGCTATAAACATTGGGGTACAAGTGCCCCTATTTTTACTATAAGACTGAACTAGGTAGACACATTATTTTGACGCAATTATGTATTTGTAAATGGCCTCCAAGTAACTTTTATGAGAATAAAAAGAAAGCCCTTTCCAATACTAGTACTTATATTTAAATAAAATTATTGCTCAGTGATAGTCCTATTAAAGAGTTATCTGGAGAACACTAAAAATAATGATACTCAAACTCGCCTAGAGATTCTGGTTCAGTTTATTTGGAAGGGCTTGAGCATTAGTATTTTTAAAAACTCCCCAGTGCATTCCATTGTGCAGCCAGGATTGATAATAAAAGACTGAGCACAATTAATAACCAATCGAAGGTCAGATGGAAGCCTCTGCATTTGCCATGTTCCTGTGCCCATCACCCTGGCTAAGATAATATATCAGAAGCATAGCATATCCCAGGGGAATAACAGAAATTGTTGTCATTTTTAAGAATCCTAAGTTGGGCTGCCCAAAAGAATTCTCTATAATGAGGGAAATGTTCTATATCTATCTTGTCAAACAAAGTACCCATCAGCCATGTGTAGCTATTGAGCACTTGACATGTCGCTAAGGCAACTGAGAAACTGAATATACATTTTTTAAAAATTCTTTTGTCCCCAAATTTTTATTTAAATTCTAGTTAACATACAGTGCAATATTGGTTCCAGTAGAAGTCAGTGATTCATCACTTAGATACAACACCCCGTGCTCATCCCAACAAATGCCCTCTTTAATACTCATCACCCATTTATTTAAAAAATTCTTTTCTTTTAACCTTTATTTTTGAGAGAGAGAGAGACAGAACGTGAGCAGGGGAGGAACAGAGAAGGAGACACAGAATCCGAAGCAGGCTCCAGACTCTGAGCTGTTAGCACAGAGCCCGACACAGGGCTCGAACACGCAAACTGTGAGATCATGCCATGAGCCCAAGTCAGACGCTTAACTGACTGAGCCACCCAGGCGCCCCAAAACTCATCACCCATTTAGCCCATCCCCCACCTACCTCCCTCCATCAACCCTCAGTTTGTTCTCCATCGTTAAAAGTTTCTTATTTTTTGTTCCCCCCTCTTTTTTCCTTCCCACAAATTCATCTGTTTCTTAAATTCTGTATGAATGAAATCATATGGTTTTTGCCTTTCTCTGACTAACTTATTTCATTTAGCATAATACACTGTAGCTCCATCCATGTCATTACAAATGGCAAGGTTTCATTCTTTTTGACATCTGAGTAATATTCTGTTCTGTATACATACCACATCTTTTTATTAATCAGTTAATTAATTAGTTAAATTTTAATTTTTTTATACTCAAGTTAGGTAACATAAAGTGTAGTCTTTGCTTTGGGAGTAGAATCCAGTGATTCATCACTTACATATATAACATCCAGGGCTCATCCCAACAAGTGCCCTCCTTAATGCCCATCACTCATTTCCACTTTTTCCACCCCATCAACCCTCAATTTGTTCTCTGTACTTACGAGTCTCTTATGGTTTGCCTCTCTCTCTGCTTTTATTTTATTTTTCCTTCCCTTCCCTTATGATCATATCTCTTAAGTTTCTCAAATTCTACATATGAGTGAAATCATATGATATTTGTCTTTCTCTGACTGGCTTATTTAGCTTAGCATGATACCCTCCAGTTGTTACAAATGGCAAGATTTCATTCTTTTTCATCACTGAGTAATATATATATATATATATATATATATGTCACATGATGATATATATATGTCCACTGATGAATGGATTATGAAGATGTGGTGTGTGTGTGTGTATATATTTACATATATATAAATATATTAATATATTAACATTTATATTATATATATAATACACCACATCTTCATAATCCGTTCATCAGTCAATGGACATTTGGGCTCTTTCCACAGTTTGGCTATTGTTGATAATGCTGCTATAAACATTGGGGTGCACGTACCCCTTTGAATATATATTTTTGTATCCTTTTGGTAAATACCTAATAGAGCAATTGCTGAATCATAGGGTAGTTCTATTTTTAACTTTTTGAAGAACTTCCATACTATTCTCCAGAGTGGCTGCAACTATTTGCATTCCCACCATGAGTGCAAGAGGGTTCTCCTTTCTCTGCATCCTTACCAAATCCTGTTGTTTCTTATGTTACTTTTAGCCGTTCTGATAGGTGTGAGGTGGTATCTCATCATGATATTGGTTTGTATTTCCTTGATGATGAGTGATGTTGAGCATTTTTTTCATGTCTAATGGCCATTGGGATGTCTTCTTTGGAAAAATATCTTCATGTCTTCTGCCTATTTCTTAACTGGATTATCTCTTTGTGGGTGTTGAGTTTGATAAGTATTTTATAGACTTTGGATACTAATGCTGTATATAATATGTCATTTGCAAATATCTTCTATTCTGTAGGCTGCCTTTTAGTTTTGTTGATTGTTTCCTTCACTGTGCAGAAGACTTTTATCTTTAAGTCCCAATAGTTCATTTTTGCTCGTTTCCCTTGCCTCTGGCAACATGTCTAGTAAGAAGTTGCTCCAGCTGAGGTCAAAGATGTTGCTGCCTGTGTTCTCCTCAAGGATTTTGATAATTTCCTGTCTCACATTTCAGTCTTTCATCCATTTTGAATTTATTTTTGTGTATTGTGTAAGAAAGTGGTCCAGTTTCATTCTTCTGCATGTTGCTGTCCAGTTTTCCTAGCACCATTTGTTGAAGAGACTGTCTTTTTTCCATTGGATATTCTTTCCTGCTTTGTTGAAGATTAGTTGACCACATAGCTGTGGATCCATTTCTGGATTTTCTATTTCTTCTATTGATCTATGAGTCTGTTTTTGTGCCAGTACCATATGGTCTTGATGAATATAGCTTTGCCATAGAGCTTGAAGTCCAGAATCATGATGCCTCCAGCTTTGATTTTGTTCTTCAGGATTGCTTTGGCTATTCAGGGTCTATTGTGGTTCCATAGAAATTTTAGGATTATTTGTTCTAACCCTGTGAAAAATGCTGGTAGTATCTTGATAGAGATTGCATTAAATACAGATTGCTTTGAGAAGTATAGACATTTTAACAATGTTTGTTTTTCCAACCCATGAGCATGGAATGTTTTTTCATTTCTTTGTGTGATCTTCAATTCCTGTCATAAGTGTTCTACAGTTTTCAGAGTACAGATCTTTTACCTCTTGGTTAGGTTTATTCTTACATATCTTGTGTTTTTTGGTGTAATTATAAATGGGATCGATTCCTTGATTTCTTAGTCTGCTGCTTCATTATTGGTGTATACAAATGCAACAGATTTCTGTACGTTGATTTTATATCTTGTGACTTTGCTGAATTCATGTAATAGTTCTAGCACTTTTTTAGTATAGTCTTTTGGGATTCCTATATAGAATATCATGCCATCTGCATATAGTGAATTTTTAACTTCTTCCTTGCCAATTTGGATGCCTTTTATTTCTTATTGTTGTTTGATTGCTGAGACTAAGACTTCCAGTACTATGTTAAATAGTAATGGTGACAGTGGACATCCCTGTCTTGTTCCTGACTGTAGAGGAAAAGCTCTCAGTTTTTCCCCATTGAGGATAATATTAACTGTGGGTCTTTCATATATGGCCGTTATGATATTGAAGTATATTCGCTCTATCTCTACTTTGTTGAGGATTTTTATCAAGAATGAATGCTATATTTTGTCAAATGCTTTTTCTACAGCTATTGACAGCATCGTATGGTTCTTATCCTTTCTTTATTAATGTGGTGTATCATGTTGATTGATTTGTGAATACTGAAACACCCCTGTAGCCCAGGAATGAATCCCACTTGATCGTGATGAATAATTCTTTTAATGTATTGTTGGATTCGATTTGCTAGTGTCTTGTTGAGAATATTTGCATCCATGTTCATCAGGGACATTGGCCAGTGCTTCTCCTTTTTAGTGGGTTCTTTGTGTCGTTTTGGAATCAAGGTAATGCTGACTTCATAGAATGAGTTTGGAAGTTTTCCTTCCATATCTTTTTTTAAAAAACACTTGAGAAGAGTAGGTATTAACTCTTCCTTACATTTCTGGTAGAATTACCCTGGGAAGGAATCTGGACCTGGACTTTTGTTTGTTGGGAGATTTTTGATTACTGATTCAATTTCTTTGCTGATTATGGGTCTGTTCAAATTTTCTATTTCTTCCTGTTTCAGTTTTGGTAGTTTGTATGTTTCTAGGAATTTGTCCATTTCTTCCAGATTGCCCAGTTTGTTGGCATATAACTTTTCATGATATTCTTTTATAATTGTTTGTATTTCTGTGGTGTTGGTTGTGATTGCTTATCTTTCATTTATGACTTAATTTATTTGGGTCCTTTCTTTTTTCTTTTTGATAAGTCTGGCTCGGGGTTTATCGATTTTGTTAATTCTTTCAACGAACCAGTTCTTAGTTTTGTTGATCTGCTCTACTGGTTTGTTGTTGTTATTGTTTCTATACCATTTATTTCTGCTCTCACCTTTATTATTTCCCTTCTTCTGTTGACTTTAGGCTTCATTTGCTATTCCTCTTCTAGCTCCTTTAGATGTAAGGTTAGGTTGTGTATTTGAGACTTTTCTTACTTTTTGAGTTAGGCCTGTATTGCAATATACTTCCCTCTTAGGACTGTCTTTGCTACATCCCAAAGGGTTTGGACTATCATGTTTTCATTTTCATTTGCTTCTATATACTTTTTAATTTCTTCCTTAATTTCCTAGTTAATTAATTCATTCTTTAGTAGGATGTTTTTTAACCTCCATGTATTTGTGGTCTTTCCAAATTTTTTCTTGTGGCTGACTTCATGTTTCATAGCATTGTAGTCTGAAAATATGCATGGTATTATCTCAATCCTTTTGTACTTATTGAGGGCTGATTTGTGACCCTCAAATGTGTTCTATGTGCATTCGAGAAGAATTTGTATTTTGCTTCTTTAGGATGAAATGTTCTGACTATATCTGTTAAGTCCATCTGGTCCAGTGTGTCATTCAAAGCCATTGTTTCCTTATTGATTTTATGCTTAGATCATATGTCCCTTACTGTTATTGTATTAGTATCAATGAGTTTCTTTATGCTTGTTATTAATTGATTTATATATTTGGGTGTCCAAGTTGGGGACATATATGTTTATAATGTAATATCTTGATGGATAGACCCCTTAATTATGATGTAATGCCCTTCTTCATCTCTTGTTACAGTCTTTTGTTTAAAATCTAGTTTGTCTGATATAAGTATGGTTACTCCAGCTTTCTTTTGATGTCCATTAGCATGATAGATGGCTCTTCATCCCTTCAATTTCAATTTGGTGGCATCTTTGGGTCTAAAATGAGTCTCTTGTAGGCAGCAGATAGATGGGTCTTTTTATTTTTTATTTTATCCATTCTGATAACCTTTGTCTTATGATTGGAGAATTTTTTCCATTTATATTCAGAGTGATTATTGAAAGATATGAATTTAGTGCCTTTGTGTGGCCTGTAAGTTGTTTCTGATGATGTTCTCTGTTCCTTTGTAATCTATTGCTTTTCGTCTTTTTTCCCCTCACTTAAAGAGTCCCCTTTAATATTTATTGCAAGGCTGGTTTAGTGGTCATGAACTCCTTTAGTTTTTATTTGTCTGGGAAACTCTTTATCTTTCCTTCTATTCTGAATGACAGTCTTGCTGGATAAAGTACTCTTGACTGCATATTTTTCTCATTCAGCACATTGAATTTATCATGCCACTCACTCCCTTCTGACCTATCAAGTTTCTGTGGATAGGTCTGCTGTGAACTTTATCTGTCTTCCCTTGTAGGTTAAGGATTTTTTTTTTCTTGCTGCTTTCAGGAGTTTCTTCTTGTCTAAGTATTTTGTGAATTTGACTATGTCTTCATGATGGCTGACTTTTGTTGAATTTAATGGAAGTTCTCTGTGCTTCTTGGATTTTGATGTCTGTTTCCTTCCCCAGATTAGGGAAGTCTTCAGCAAAATTTGCTCTAATAAAACTGCCCCTTTTTCTCCCTTTTCATCTTCTGGGACTTTCATGGTATGAATGTTATTACATTTTAAGGAGTTGCTGAGTTCTCTAAGTCTACATTCATGATCCAATATCTTTATTTCTCTCTTCCTTCCAGCTTCATTTTTTCTCATAATTTTATCTTCTACATCATTGATTTATCCCTGTGATTCATCCATCTTTGTTGTCCTGGCATTCATTTAGGTTTGCATCTCGGTTATAGTGTTTTTTATTTTGGCCTGACTAGTTTTTTTTTTCTTTTTTTGATCTCTACAGTAAGGGATTCTCTATTGTCTTCTATGATTTTCTTTTTTTCAAGCCCAGGTAGTGTCTTTATAATTGTTTTAAATTCTAGTTCAGACATCTTATTTATATCTGTATTGATTAAATCCCTGGCCATTACTTCTTCCTGTTCTTTTTTTTGGGGTGAATTCCTCCACTTGTCATTTTGTCAAGGACACTCTTTTTGTTTTATTTTGTTTTGTTTGTGGTTGCTCCTGAGAATGATAGCTATATTAAAAAGAGGTCAAAAAAAAAAAAAAGGAAAGGGAAGCTAAATCATAGGTCTGTTTTGGTCTGCTTGTTAAAAGAGGATAGATCCAAAAAATTATAAAAAATAAAGAATAAAATAAAATAAAATAAAATTTAAAAGTTGCTTTTTCTGTATCCCATAAAAAATACAAAAACAAAGGAAGCTAGATCCTGTTACCCCTAGAGCTGAAGATTTTCAGCACCTATGATCCTTCAACTTGGGGTGTATGAAAGGTTTGTGCTGTCTTTGGTGGAGTGGGGCCTCCTGAGCTGATTCTCAAAGGATTTGACCTAGTAGAGATGCACCTGCAGGGCGCAGGTGTAAGCAGCTCTAGCCTCCACTTGGCATTGCTGTTTTGCTTACAGAAGTTGGTCAGTGTTGTGGAGGGAAATGGCTTGGCTGTCTCTCATATCTGTCTTGGGAGTGAGGACTGTGTGCCTGCCACTCCTCAGGAAGCCCTCACAGAAGAGCAAACAATCACCCCCCTTTGTAGCTGGCTTCCACAAGATCTGCCTTCACCTTGCCTGCCTCTGAGCTCTCTGCCTGCCAGACGGCACAGCACCCCTGTATTTTATCTCAGGTGCAGCTGGGTTTCAAAACTCCAAACTTCGGAGACCCCCGTGGCATGGACCCACTCTGATCCTGTGGAGGAGGGTCTTGCTGCGCAAACAGTGTTTGTTTGTCCCAGAAAATGGTCATAAGACCAAGCAGCAGCTTTGATTTTATGACAAAGTGCAAAAGAAAGTTGGCACCAAGGCTTACTGCTTTGAGCCAGCATCCCTGTTCCTATGCTAGTGAACAAGGCAGCTCAATGGTGACCACTGGGTCTTTTGTCCCTGAAGAGGCTGTGCCATCACTCCCAAATGCATTCCAAGAAGAGGAACTGTTTGTCCACCTGTGACCCAGGGGATCCTCAGACCATGCTGCCTGCTCCAGGGTCTCTGCCTTTCTTCCCCACCAGAGCATCACGAATCCTGCCAGGTATGACATTGGTGATGGTGCAGAACTCTACAACTTCAGACTTTGAGTTCTGTTGCTTATAAAAATTTGCAATGGTCACCCCCTCTCCTTTTCCCAGTCAATGGTTTTGGGGAAGTTTTTCTTGTATAATTCCCTGTGCATGTTTTCACTCTTATTCTCTCTCTTGCTCCTTTCTCCGTGACCAGGGCTCCCTCCCCTCTGCAGCACCTGCAGCTCTTTTCTCCCCCAAATCCACTCTCCGCAGCGCCTACTTTCCATGAAGTGGTCATTTTTCTACTGTGGACATGCTGTTTGTTCTCTCAGTTCTCAGATTGATTTCTTGTGTTTGAGGGACAAGGCAAGCTTAGGGTCCCCCTATTTCTATGCCATCTTAAATCCTCTAAAAATTTTATTTTTAGTACTAGTTTAAATTTAGTCACATGTATTTAGTGACTACTGTACTAGACAGTACAGATCTAAAGGATGCAGAAGTGAGTTCTCTGTTATATTTCCATTTAATCTCCTCCAGAAAACTGTTCTTGATGTCTCTAGTCAGAAGTAATTTTGTTCCTATCTGCCTGTTTCCTATTTCTGCTGTAACAAATCACCCCCAAACTTAGTGACTTAAAAACATAAAGTGGCTTAAAGGAACATAAATCAAGTTCTGAAGGTCTCAAGTTTCTGGAGGTCAGGACTCTAAAATGGGTATTATGAGGCTAAGACCAAAGCATTAGAAGGATTGTGCTTATGAATCAATCTGTTTCCTTACCTTTGCCAGCTTCCAGAAGTCACCTACATTCCTTGGCTTATGGGTCCTTCCATCTTCAAAGCCAACAGCATAGCATCTTCAAATCTCTGACATTCCTGTATTCCTCTCACTTATAATGACCTTGTTTATTACAGTGTGTTAATCTGGATAATCCAGATAATCTCCTCATCTCAAAATCCTTAATTTAATGTCACCTTCAGAGTATATTTTATTATGTAAGGTAACATATTCACAGGTTTGGGGGATTAAGATGTAAGCATTCTGAAGGAGCCATTATTCAGCCCACCGTAGTATTGTTCTTATTCTGCTTTGTCTTATAGTTTCCCATGTGCTTTTCTGAGTCCTTTTCTATGAGCAGCAAATGAGCCTTAGTATAATTCCTAGGTTAAAACCGTGGCCTGCACACTATAGGTGCTCAAAATATATTTGTTGGAATGAGTTGGTTAAGGTTAAAAAAAGAAGAGAGAGTATTTGATAGATGCTGACTGAGTGAATAAAGCATCAAGGGGAGTCCTGATGCAGCAAATTAATTTTGAGCATCTGCATGGATTAAATATTCACCAATCAATCAACCCATGGAACAGATTTGGGGGCAGTGCTTATCAGTTGCCAATCAAATACAGACTGAATAATTGTACCCTGGTCTGTTCACTTTAGCTCAGTGTGTTTTGAGCTAATAAGTAAGCAATGGGAAGCCAAACCTGTTTGCATAATTCTCTAGGAAATAAAAAGAAAAAAAGGTAGAATGATAATTATTAGCTTATGTTTGATGAATATACTCCAAAATGTCGCCAGCACATTTTAAGATTAATACATTATTTGATAAAGGAAGCTAGTGTATAAAAATCTATGATTACTTTATTAAACATTTATATTTAATGAGTGAATAATTTACTGTAGTTTGGTTTTTTTAAAAAGATATTTCAGGATAAAAAATGCCTAGTTTAATTATTTATAAATTAAGCATTTGGTGTAACAGACTAATATTTTTTCTACAAAAATTTAAACGTACACAAAAGTTGAAAGGATCATATAACAGACCCCATGTACCCATCACCCATGTTAAACAACTATCATCCCATGACATATAGTATTGTTTAATCTGTACTCTATTCCCCACTCCCTATCCCCACCTTCACCCCCAACCCTGATTACTTTCAAGCAAATTCCAGAACCATACATTTTATCCATTAATTTAATCATTTATAAACACATTTGGGCAGATTTGTTCATGAATTTCCTCATATTCATGTTGGCTTCCTGCACACTTTGGCGGCTCCATAATCTTTCTGATATTTACTATCTTTTCTTTACCTTATGTGGAGTTTTGTTCTGAAGGAAAAAATATAACAACTAAATATGGAAAATGCTAAGCTGGCCAGATTTGTTTAATTTTCCTATTACTTTGATTCATATTTTAGAAAATAGCTTACAATGTGGAAATATATATGAGAATGCAAGTAAAATTAAAACAATATTTGGATTTTTTGGGAGTAGAGAAAAGGGATCTCTTAACCACAGGGGAAATATGAGTTAATATGAGTGAAAACCTCCCAACTCTACTCTTCTTATTTAAGGAACATATTAAATAATGTTAAGGTAAGACATATATTACTCAGTTTAAGAGGAGCTTAGAGAAAGTTCAGGATTAGGGGACATTATGAGGGAAAATTTTTCATAGGCATAATTAAGTGAAGCCTACACTAGAACTGAGATAAAAGATGTTGAAGATGAGGGTCTAATCAGAAAACATTAAGCCATATAAAATATGGTTCATAAAACATGAAAATATGAAATGTTTCTTTGGGAACTAAAATACTATCTTCTCATATTTGTCTATATATAGTGATTATAAGCAATATTCCTCAATGTATTAAATATATTAACAAAAGTATGCATTATCAGATTTTGCTGGGCTGGAGGGGGATGATAATTTTATTATTTTAAAATTATATGTCATTAACACTTGTGATATATCTTTATGCATTTCTATCTTTCTGTGTTTCTTTCTGTCCCCCCCCCCTTTTTTTTTGGTCTTTACCAGGAACCATTCAGTGTATCTGAGTCACAGTATTTTCTCTATGAATATACAAGTTAAATATTTGGAGGAATAAACAAAATCAATTTCTAATTTTCCAAATCCAAATTTAGCATTCTAAAATTTATCGAGCTGAAATTCCCTGTTGTGCCACTGTTCTAAAGAAGAAAGTTTCTGTGGGCCTGTTCCTTTTGTGGGTTCAAAGATTTTTAGCTGAACAGAATCTATGAAATGATCGAATTCAGCTCCATATTTGGAGCTGGAGGTCCGTGGATCAAATGAATTGCTAAAGGTAACACAGCTAAAAGTGCCAGTTCAGTGCTCACTTAGCAGCACAAATACTAAAATGGGAACTGTAAAGAGAAGATTAGCATGGTCCTGCATGAGGATAACCTACAAATTTGTGAAGCATTCCGTCAAGAAAAAAAAAAAGTGTCAGGTCAGAGAAATGTAAGCAACTTTCTTGCCTTCCACATTGATGATCCCCTCCCAGATATTACAAAATATGAAGTTATAAAATTTTTTATAATTTAAATAAATTATATTATTTAAAATATTTTATTTTTTATTAAAAATTTAAAATTTTTATTTTTGTTTTATTTAAAAATTCTTTTTTAAGTTTATTTATTTTTGAGAGAGAGACAGAGAGTGTGTGTGCACGTGAGTTGGGTAGGGGCACAGAGAGAGAATCCCAAGTAGGCTTTGCACTGTCAGCACAGAACCTGATGAGGGGCTCACAGTCTATGAGATCATGACCTGAGCCAAAGTCAAGAGTTGGCCACTTAACCAACTGAGTCGCCCGGGGGCCCCAAAGATGACGATATTTTTTATCTCCAATGGCACATGAATAAAACTATTTTATTCTTTTACTTATGACGGTATAGAAATCTGTACTTTAATAATATGGCCTTGAATGCAAGTCGTTTCAAGGAGTTATGTGATTTTAAGGTTTCTTCAAGCTCTATGATGATGAATTTCTTTAAAAAAATTTTTATTTTGGGGGGTGCCTGGGTGACTCAGTTGGTTAAGTATCCGACTTCAGCTCAGGTCATGATCTCACAGTTCATGGGTTCTAGCCCTGTTTTGGGCTTTGTGCTGACAGCTCGGAGACTAGAGCCTGCTTCAGATTCTGTGTCTCCCTCTCTCTCTCTGCCCCTTCTCAGCTTGTGCTATCTCTTTCTCTCTCTCTCTCTCTCAAAAATAAATAAATAAAAATTTTAAATTTTAAATTTATATTTATTTTATTTTTGAGAGAGAGAGAGAGAGAGAGAGAGAACACAAGGGAGGGGAGAGGGGTAGAGGTAGAGAGAGGGACTCGTAAGCCCTGAGCATGGAGCCTAACATGGGTCTTGATCCCACTTCCCTGGGATCATGACTTGAGCCGAAATCAAGAGTCGGACACTCAACTGACTGAGCCACCCAAATGCCCCAAAGGTGATGAATTTCTAAGAAGAGGTTCTGGTTTGCAATTTTTAAAATTGAATACTATGTTTTTGCATAAACTAATGCTATAAAACTATAAATGCTATAAAACTATAGTGCCAAATATTTCCGAAAGAGCAAATGTAAATGCAAACACGAAAGGGTTAGTTGTCTGCTTCTGGTCTGTGTGGTTGATGTCCGTGAAGTTATGGTATGTTGATACCTGTGCTGTAGCAAAAGAGTTCTAATAACAGCAACCTCCCCACATCCCCAACTTCTTCTCTAAAGACTTCCTTTACCTCCTTTCCTTAATTAAAACTTGGTTCACACTCAGATATCACCTCACGCCAGTCAGAGTGGCCAAAATGAACAAATCAGGAGACTATAGATGCTGGCGAGGATGTGGAGAAACAGGAACCCTCTTGCGCTGTTGGTGGGAATGCAAATTGGTGCAGCCACTCTGGAAAACAGTGTGGAGTTTCCTCAAAAAATTGAAGATAGACCTACCCTATGACCCAGCAATAGCACTGCTAGGAATTTACCCAAGGGATACAGGAGTACTGATGCATAGGGGCACTTGTACCCCAATGTTTATAGCAGCACTCTCAACAATAGCCAGATTATGGAAAGAGCCTAAATGTCCATCCACTGATGAATGAATAAAGAAATTGTGGTTTATATACACAATGGAGTACTACGTGGCAATTAGAAAGAATGAAATATGGCCCTTTGTAGCAACATGGATGGAACTGCTAAGTGAAATAAGTCAGGCAGAGAAAGACAGATACCATATGGTTTCACTCTTATGTGGATCCTGAGAAACTTAACAGAAACCCATGGGGGAGGGGAAGGAAAAAAAAAAGAGGTTAGAGTGGGAGAGAGCCAAAGCATAAGAGACTCTTAAAAACTGAGAATAAACTGAGGGTTGATCGGGGGTGGGAGGGAGGGAAGGGTGGGTGATGGGTATTTAGGAGGGCACATTTTGGGATGAGCACTGGGTGTTGTATGGAAACCAATTCGACAATAAACTTCATATATTGAAAAAAATAAATAAAATAAAATAAAATAAAATAAAATAAAATAAAATAAAATAAAACTTGGTTCTACCTTGAATTATATCACCTACCAACCAACCCCTTAGACTCAGGGCTAAGGGTGGAATGGTATCCCTCACTCTCCATTACTATTTTCACACCATTTCTCCTTCTACCTCAGACCATATATCCAGCTTCCAATTGCACATATGGGTTTTCTATAGGCATAATAAAACCAACTGCTTTTAACTCTCATCCCTCTGCCATCCCACTGTCCAATCTATTCCATGTCCTATGCTCACTCTCCCACAGAAAGACACCCTAAGTTTATAACTGTCCAAGACAGACACCTGGGAACAATACTTGGCCCTTCCCTACCCCACCCAATTAAAAGTCAATTCCTGTTGATACTACCAGTTAAATACATCTCCAGTCTGTTGCTGTTCTCCAAACTTGCGGACTTGCATTAGTTCTACTCACCATCATCTCTTTCATGAATTGTGGCCACAGCCTCCCTTGCCATTAGACTTGGCCCCTTCTAATCTGTCTGTGTTTGATAACAACCGTGTGCAAGTTATTTTTTTCTTTTAGCATTCGTATTGCTTCCATAATATAAAATGAATGTCATGAAAACCAAAAAATTGGCTCACACTAACACAACTTTTGAGTGTTTGAGACAGATATTCTTACTCTTTACTAGGATTTCACTTACTTCCATTTGCCCCTTTTGCAGGTCTGGAGATATGTGTACCCCTGAAGAATGCACACTGCAGAATTGAGGCCTAACCGAGGGTAAAATAATAGAAGGCTCCCAACTTTTAAACCCTAACTGTAACATAATGCTCAGCTGTTCAAAGGACACATTCTGAGTCATAGTAATGGTATTTAGAGGCCATCAGTCTACAGCATTGTGACCTTTTGAGAACCATAACTTCATTGTGTATAACTTGTTCCTATTTCCCAATATCTCATTTTATCGTCATTATAAATCATGTTTGTTTCTTGAGGACTTTAGTTTTCAGGTTGCCATAAATAAAAAACTAAGTTATCCTTTGGAGTTATACCAACCAGTTGCCCATGAAGCCAAATAAAAAGAAATTACAGTCAATGAAAGAACATAGTAAATAACTATTCTCGACCATTCTTTTCAAATATTAGAATTATTTGACAACATGACAGAATATTAAGCAAAGTAAAAATATGTATGTTGGCTCACATACAGGGGCCTGCCCATCTTTGTAAGGCCAGATGGCTACTAACCAAGTTTTAAGGTCAGTGAAAAGTAATCTCAGGTTTCACCTTATTTAAGCTGAAGAGAATAAACAAAACAATGGATAACTAGAAGGAAATTCTGAGATATGAAGGTTTTGGGGGGAATTTACTGAGGTGACTTTGAAGGGTAGAGAATGATAGAAACTAGTTTTCACTTGGCAAGATTATATTCATTCTGCATAACTCAGGTTCATTGTAAACTTGATCTGTACTCAGTCATTTTTCTACCCATATATATTGTCATTTCAACTTGTTTTTAATTCCCCCTCTTTAAAAATTAGAAAATATCTGAGATCCATATTGGATCTCTATGGGAGATTAGCAATTTAATATAGTAGTAGGCTGTATTATCAAGCTGCAACAAGAGTTCTGTTGACTGTGAAAATTCAAGAAATGAGTACATGCTCAAAGGGGTCTTAGATATCTCATGGATGGTAATAGCTAAGGTTGAGCCTTCTTTGGATTGCTAGATAAGTCAGTATTTTGGAAACATATTCTCACTTT
The DNA here is from genome assembly GCF_016509475.1 of Prionailurus bengalensis. NCBI lineage: Eukaryota > Metazoa > Chordata > Mammalia > Carnivora > Felidae > Prionailurus > Prionailurus bengalensis. Next base: position 53,175,753 of record NC_057349.1, on the reverse strand, counting down.
GATAAAACATGTCATACTTTCATTCCTGTAATCTGTTTCTTGTATTTAATGCCTGTGGTAAAGCATTTCTTAAGTGTTCTATGGACACTTATGAATTACTTTTGTGAGGATAAAATGTAAGAGTAGTTTATTGTTCTAGAGAGCTCTTCTTGGTGGTTAGTATTGTGGGAATTTCACATGAAGTTTTCAATCTGGCCATCCATGTGGTGGTATATTCTTTCCCAAGTGTTGGTTTACCATAACAGAAACAGTCCAGATATTGTCTCAAGGAGAAGTTTGGCATAATGTACAGTGTATCTGTAAACAATCCAGAGCCAATGATAAAAATTATAAAATTGCTTTGGATGTTTATTGCACATGGCACCTATGATTGTATTGAGAAAATTAGAGGGAACATAATAGTAGTTTAAAAATATTATTATATGTGTTGAGGTAATTGGAGACATAGCTAAGTGTCATAGGCAAAAATTTAAAATCATTAGTATACATAATGGTTTAAAGAAGTGATTTTGACCAAGAAAATTGGAGGGTTATTTTGCTTAAATATAGTTTTCATTCAAGACTGGAAAATGTCATTGCTACTTATCTCACCCACTGGAAGTTATTTGGATTATCATTTTTTTTCTTCATTTAAAAATATGATGTATGTTGGACATACTCTTATTTTAGAAGTTTTAGGTTAGAAAAGGAAAGATGATATATTGCCCACCTTGCTTTAAGACTGAGTTTAATGCTGAAACATACTAATATTAATTAAAGTAAATCAAGATCTCAGCAAACTGAGAATAGAACATCTTTAACTTGATAAAAAAATCTATGAAAAATCTACAGCTAAAAATCATACTTAGTGGTGAGGAATTAGATACTTTCTCACTAAGCTCAGGAGTAAGGCAAGGATGTCTCACCACTCCTATTTAACACTGTGCTGTAAGTCCTTGCTAATCCAGTAGGTCCAAAAAAGAAAGAAAGAAAGAAAGAAAGAAAGAAAGAAAGAAAGAAAGAACAAAAGAAAGAAAGAAAGAAAGGATACTATTTAGGAAGGAAGAAACAAAAATGTTTTGATTCGTAGATGATAGGATTGTCTATGTAGAAAATCCTACAGAATAACAAAACAATTTCCAGAACTAATAAGGAATTATAACAAGTTTATAAGAGGCATAGTTAATACACAAAAGGCAGTTACTTTCCTACATAACAGCAATGAACAATTGGAATTTGAAATTGAAAACACAGTACCGTTTACATTAGTACAAAAAAAAAGAAAAGAAAAATAGGTATAACAAGATATATCTAACATCTATATGAGGAAAACTGTAAAACTGTGATGAACAAAAACAAAAAGAGATTTAAATAAATAGGTATTCCATACACATGGATTGGGAAACTCAATATTGTTGTCTGCTTTTCCTGAGTTGATCTATAGATCCAGTGCAAGGCCACTGGACATCCTAGCAAGTTATTTTGTAGATATTGATAAACTGATGATAATGTTTATATAAAAAGGCTAAAGGCCCAGGATAGCCAGTCAAATATTGAAGGAAATAAACAAAGTTGGAGGATTAACACATCTGAACTTCAAAATTTACTATAAAGCGTCAAGTATACTCAAATAAATAAATAATTTTTTTGAACATTTATTTATTTTTGAGACAGAGAGAGAGAGAGAAGAGCATGAGTGGGGGAGGGGCAGAGAGAGAGGGAGACACAAAATCTGAAGCAGGCCCCAGGCTCCGAGCTGTCAGCACAGAGCCTGATGTGTAGCTTGAACCCACCAACCATAAGATCATGACCTGAGCCGAAGTCGGTCGCTTAACCGACTGAGCCACCCAGGTGCCCGTACTCAAATTAATTAATTAATTAATTAATTAATTAAAAAAAGATGTACTATAAAGCTATAATAATCAAGACAATGTGGTGTTGATGAAAGAATAGAAAACACGTAAGTGAAACAGAGAGCCCAGAAATCGACTCACACAAATATAGTCAATTGATCCTTGACATAGACAATTCCATGGAGAAAGGATATTTTTCACAAATGGTGCTGGAACAATGGTATGTCCACATATGGAAAAAAGAAAAGATTCTAGACACAGAGTTTCATAAAAATTAACTCAAAATGGATCATAGGCCTAGAGGTAAAATGAAAAGCTATAAAACGTCCAAAAGATAATGGCCATACATTTGTAGGTCCAATCCTGGGTTCTGTATTCTATTCCATTTGTCTGTGTGTCTGTTTTTGTGCCAATACCATACTGTCTTGATGATTACAGCTTTGTAGTAGAGGTAAAGTCTGGGATTATGATGCCTCCCACTTTGGTTTTCTTTAAAAAGAACTCTTAAAACTCAGTAAAAAAAATAATCCAATCTTAAAAATGAGAAGAAGATCTGAACAGACACCTTAACAAAGAAGATAAACAGGGAGATGACCATATCATTTGTCATTTGGGAAATTGCCAATTAAAACAATGAGATACCACTATATACTGATCGGAATGGCTAAAATCCAAAACACATAACACCAAATGCTGGTGAGGATAGGAAGTGACAGGTGATAGGAATGCAAAATGATACAGCCTCCTTGATAGGTAGTTTGGCAGTTCCTTAGAAAATTAAACATGCTGTTATATGATTCAGCGATTGTGCTCCTCAGTATTTACACAAACGAGTTGAAAATTTATGTCTACATATAAACCTGCACGTGAACACTTACAGCAGCTTTTGTCATAGTTACCAAAACTTAGAAGCACTAAGAAGTCCTTTAGTAGATGAATGTATATATAAACTGTGGTATATCCAGACAATAGAATATTATTTAGTGATAGGAAGAAATGAGCTATCAAGCTGCAATAAAGACATAGAAATGCATATTGCTAAGAAAAAGAAACTAATATAAAAATGTTGTGTATTACATAATTACAACCATATGACATTCTGGAAAAGGAAAGCTGTGGAGACAGAACAAGGATATTCATTTAGTGTAACTGAAGCTTTACATAATTTAACAACCCCCCTTTAATGTCTAAAATATATAAGGAACTCCTACAACTCTATAGCAAAAACAAACCAAAAAAAATGGAAACTGTGGAATGGGAAAAAAAATATTTACAAATCACATATCTGATATGCATTGTTTCTCAACCCTTTACAAACTCTTGTGCTGTGGATTATTAATTGATTTTTCATTTTGACTGAAAAGGCAAAAAATGTTAAGCCCTCACACATTGCAGCAAACTCATAAAGGAAGCAGAAAATTGCTACTTAATTTAATCTTGCCTTTTTGTACGATTCAACATCAAAATGCAATTGTAATGATAGCCTTATTTAGTTTAGTAAAGTGAAGATAGGAGTTTGGAATGATTTTGATTGGTAGAGTAACAAAATAATTTGGGTCCAGTTCTGGTTCAACTAAATTGCCATTTCAAATCAATTTTCTGGTCTTATTTTAATTGAGTTTGACTCACCACATGCAGTTTTTGCCATATGCACTTTGCAATGAACCAGGATAAATTCCAAAAGGAGCTGGTGCATCTCAGCTGTTATAGTTCAAGTTCAGTTGAAACATAACACGATAAAAACCTTTCTCCCTTTTCATGATAGTTTCTAATGCCTGAAATCATTTTTGCATAATTAGCTAACTGCTTGGAAATTGTCATGTAACTTTTTATTTATTTTAATGAAATTTAAAAGTCAAATAGCTTTCATGTGTTTTCTCTATCTCCTTAAACTTTTCTTAACGTTTCTTAAATTTCTTTGATTTTTTTTTTTTTTTTTTACTCAAGAGCAGGATTTCTATAATATGTTTGCTAGCAATTGAGTCAGAGTTGCCTAAGGATATGAAATTTTCAGAAGGGTCTTTATCTATAATCTCATATTTTATTTCATTAATTATCAAAAATCATGAATAAATTCATAAGATGATTTAAAACTGGGGTTTCCCCCCCTTTTAATGTAAGACATCTGGCCTTCTAGTTTCTACATAGTAAATACATGATTATTAGGAATTACAATTTTTTGTTGTTCTTTGAAGAATGTCATATAATATTTTGTCAGCATATTTACTCATCAATTTACTCATCCACATTCAGAATAATCCCTAAATTTCGCATGGATTGTCTTAAAGAACTTAAAAATCTCAGAATCCATGGTTGATAAAATATGTGAGAAAAATGACCCTATACACAAACAAAACAATCTCATAAAATAAAATATTTTGGCAAGCCTGCAACAAATGTGAACCTTTGAATCAAAATACTTGACACTTTTTGTGTTACTTGATTTTTTTACTTCATGCCAAAGTTGAAAGAGAATTTATAATGTTTGAACGTAAAAACTGAACATGTACCTATATATGGAACTCTGATCTTAGTGTATTTTGGAACTATGAAGAATCTTCCCACATTTGAAAAAAAAGTCATTTTGTTTTCATTCACACTTTCATATGAGCTGTGTTTTCACTATAAAAGCATACTATAAATTTCCATTTATGTAAAATTGAATATGTGTGCATATGTTGTTTACACTTGCCCACATGTGTGAATATATTCCATTTAAAATAACTTTCTAATGCATTTATTAAAAAGATTGGCAGTTTTTAGGAACGATTATACTTCAGCTTTAAATAAATTCAAAACGCTAGACTTCACAATTGAAGTCCAAGCATAAGAGTTAAGGATGTCCACTGGGTGGCAGAAGCGTACCAGGAACGTTCACAAATAAACCCCCTGTCCTGGGAACGTGCTGGCTATGCCAAGGTGACGCTATGGAGAACACGCTGATGCTCTGGAGGAGGACGTTTGCAGACCAGTTATGTTCTTCAGCTGCGTCCGTGTGTGGGCACTGAGCCTCCATGCTTTCCCACCTGGTATCTCGTGGCGAACAAGGCACATTTGCCAGATGCCTGGTGGAGTGAGACACTCCAGCCTCTTTCCCGGAGAGAAGCTGAGGCGGCTGTGTGGTAAAGAAATACTCAGTTCTCAGACTTACTGGTCCCCTGGTGAGTTAAAGGACCCAGAATCTCCTTGAGGGCTCTTGTTGTGTTGATATTAATTGCGCACTTGAAGTTTTTGGATTTTACTTAGCCATTTAAGGAAGTGCTAAGAAACAAAAGAATGCCGACTTGCTTTTGCTTGTAATACTTTGAACTAGAAGGGGAAAAACAGAGGGAAATACTGAGTTTTTAAGAGAACACAGAGCCTGAATTCATTTCTTTCTCCCTTGACACATGAGACAATAAGACGTATAAAACCACAATAATACACCATTGGCATTGTGATTATTTGCAAGTAGGGGGTTGCCGCCAAGCTACTGACTAACTTGTAACTTGTTTAAGGTAACTTGTTTAAAAGTCAGGATTGATAAAAGAAGTGACAGACTCTGCAGCAGGATTTCCTACACCTTGATGTGCATGGGAACCCCCTGGGGATCTTGCTAAAATGCAGATTCTGAATCAGTGGATGTGCCTTTGTTAAACTATTGTCTCTCAACTCCAAACCCACACTTTCAAGCTCCCCATGGTGTTGCAAGGGCTGGACTCTGCAAACCACATTTATGCTTTGCCAGCTGGCTCCATGCTAGATAGACTTTTCCAGTTGGGGCACTAGAGGGAGACTGCAGAGCTGGAGGAGGGAGAAAGGATCTACTTGCTGCCCCTGTGAACATCACCTCAGCAGTGCTTCTCCCATCTGGGAGCAGCACGTCCTTCCTGTGGCAATTTTCAGTTTTTCCAGCCTTCTCAAGATGAACTTCATTGTGCCCTTCAGAGACCCCAGCACTGGCCATGCAAGTCCCCTGTCAGAGGTTTCAACCTCTTTCCTGTATTTCCCTAAGCTTAAAGGCGGTCACTGCTTTCTGCAGTTGTTATCTCCCTAATATAGTTGACCTTTATTTTTACTCTTTCAATTACCTACTTAACAACTTTAATAATTTAATGAACAATTAAAAACTTTTTTTTTTATTTAAGTGTAGACGCCATACACTATTATATTAGTTTCAGGTATACAACACAGTGCTTCAATGTTTATATACATTATGAAGTGATCACCACTAAATCTAGCTAAATCATACACAGTTGCCACAATATTAACTAAATTTCCTATGCTTTACATTACATCCCTGTGATTTAATTATTTTATAACTGGAAGTTTCTACCTTTTCATCTTCCCTTATTTTGCCTGTTCCCACACTCTCCTACCCTCTGGTAGTCTCCAGATTGTTCTCTGTATCTATAGGTCTGTTTCTATTTTGTTTGTTCATTTGTTTTGTTTTTTAGATTCTGCATTTGAGTGAAATCATATGGTATTTTTCTGTCTGATTTATTTCACTTAGCATAATATCCCCTAGATCCACCCATGTTGTTGCAAATGGCAAGATTTTATTCTTTTTTATGGCTGAGTGATATTCCATTGTGTGTGTGTGTGTGTGTGTGTATGTGTGTGTATACTACCCTTTATCTATCCACTCATCTATTGATAGGTACTTCGATAGGTTGGCTATTGTAAATAATGCGATGAACAAAGGGGTGCAAATATCTTTTCAAATTAGTGTTTTCTTTTTGTTCTTACACCATATAAAAAATAAACTCAAAAATCATTTTGGTGTAAGAAAGTGGTTCAGTTTCATTGTTTTGCATGTAGTTGTCCAGGTTTCCCAGCATCATTCACTAAAGAGACTGTCTTTTCCCCCTTGTATATTCTTGCCTCCTTTGTCAAAAATTAGTTGACCATGTAAGCATGGGTTTCTCTCTGGGCTCTCTCTATTCCATTCTATTCTATTAATCCATGTGTCTGTTTTTGTGCCAGTACCATACTGTTTTGATCGCTGTAGTTTTGTAGTATAGCTTGAAATCAGGGAGTATCGTACCTCCAGCTTTTATTCTCCCTTTTCAGGATTGCTTTTGCTATTCAGGTTTTTTGTGTTTCCATACAAAGTTTTGGATTACTTGTTCTACCTCTGTGAAAAATGCCATTGATCTTTTGATAGGGATTGTATTGATTCCGTGGATTGCTTTGGGTAATATGGACATTTTAACAATATTAATTCTTCCAAACCATGAGCATGGCATATCTTTTCAGTTATTTGTGTCATCTTCAATTTCTTTCATTATTATCTTCTAGTTTTCAGAGCATAGGTCTTTCACTTCCTTGGTTAAATTGATCCTTAGATATTTTATTCTTTGATAAGTTGTAAATGGGATTGTTTTCTTAGTTTCTCTTTCCGGTAGTTCATTATTAGTACATAGAAATACAAATCTATTATATATAATCTATATATTAATTTTATATTGTGTGATTTTACTGAATTCATTTATTAGTTCAAGTAGTTTTTTTGGTGGGGGGTTTTTCTATACATGGTATCATGCCATCTGCAAATAGTGACAGTTTTACTTCTTTTCCAATTTGGATGCCTATATTTCTTTTACTTATCTGCTTGCTGGTGGCTTGGACGTCCAACACTATGTTGAATAAAAATGGCGAGAGTGGGAATCTTTGTTTTATTCATGATTTTGGAGGAAAAGCGTTTAGCTTTTCACTGTTGAATATGATTTTAGCTCTGGGTTTATCATATCTGACATTTATTGAGTTTTTATCACAAATATTGAATTTTATCAAATGCTTTTTCTGCATCTATTGAGATGATCATATGATTTATGATATTCACCATTCTTTTTGTGAATGTGGTGGATCATGTTGATTGATTTGCAGATACTGAACCATCCATCCTTGTATCCCTGGAATACAAGGGATTCCTTGTATTGACTGTGGTATATGATCCTTTCTTAATGCGGTTTTGAATTCAGTTTGCTAATATTTTGTTGAGGATTTTTGCATCTGTGTTCGTCAGGGATATTGGCCTGTAATTTTCTTTTTTTTTTTTTTTGTGGTGTTTTTGTCTGGTTTTGGTATCAGAGCAATGCTAGCCTCATAGAATGAGTTTGGGAGCCTTCCTTTCTTTATCCATTTTTTGAAATAGTTTGAGAAGGATAGGTATTAACTCTTTAAATGTTTGGTAGAATTCACCTGTGAAGCCATCTGGTTCTGAACTTCTGTTTGTCGGAAATTTTTGAATACTGATTCAATTTTATTAATAGGGATAAATACATTCAGATTTTCTATTCCTGATTCAGTCTTAGTAGATTGCATGTTTCTGGGAATTATACATTTCTTTTGGGTTGTCTTATTTGTTGGTATGTAATTATTTGTAGTAGTCTTTTATGATCCTTTGTATTTCTGTGGTATCGGTTGTAATCTCTCTTTGATTTCTGATTTTGTTTATTTGGGCCCTCTCTCTCTTTTTCTTTTTTCTTTTTAAGTTTATTTATTTATTTTTGAGAGAGAGACAAAAAAGAATGAGTGGGAGAGGGGCGGGGGTGGGGCGGAGAGAGAGAGAATCCCAAGTAGGCTCTGCACTGTCAGCACAGTACCTGATGCAGGGCTCGAGCTCATGAAGTGTGAAATCATGACCTGAGCTGAAATAATCAAGAGTCAGACACTTAACTGACTGAGTCACCCAGGCCCCCCCCTTTTTTTCTTAATGAATCTTCCTGAAGATTTATCAATTTTCCTTATCTTTTCAAAGAACTACCTCTTAGTTTCCTTGATCTTTTTACTTATTTATTTAGACTTTATTTCCTCTGGGTGTGATGGGGCAGGGAACTGCTCGAGAAGTGCCCTGGCTGGGGTAGGCAGGTTGGGCAGGGTGAGTGTGCAGGGGAACCCCAGGGCAGAGCCAGTGGTGCTGGCACAGCACATGGACCGTATCAGAAATGGCTCCCACCAGTGCCAGGCCAGGTAGGTGGAAGGGGAGTAAAAAAAAGAGATGCCTGCCAGTCCTTCCATCAGACAATATTCTAACAGATCCCTGCCCCTTTGGCATATGCCCTAAAATTTGTCAGTGATTCGCCTTCAAGTGTAACCACGGTACTTTTCAAACTGCTGCCTCTGCACTGGGACTTAGAGTGAGTAAGATTGTACTTGTGCCCTTGGAGAGCAAAGTCTTGGTTTCCTGCTGCTCTCCAGCTCTCCTGGACAAAAGACCTGCTCATTTAAGTCAGACCTTAGGGGGTCTCTTCTTCCTGGTACAGGTCCCCTGGGCTGGAGAACCCAATGCTGGGCTCAGACCCCTCATTTGTCAGGGAGGGTCTCTATGATTGTGATAGCCCTCTCATTTGCAGGTTGCTGCTCCAGCGATGTGCATCCTGATTAGACTGTGTCTCTGCCTCTCCTGCCCATCTCAGTGTGAATTTTCTTTATGTCCTTAGTTGTGTGTGAAGTCTTTTCTGTTAATCTCCAGTTATCAGAGATACTCGTTCTGCAAGTAGTTGTAGTTCTGGTTTGTTTGCGGGAGGAGATGAGCTCGGGTCTTCCCACTCTGCCATCCTCATCTTGTTTCCAGTTAACAATTCTTTATATGAAATTCTCACTGTTTAAATAATTGGTGTGGTTTCTGTCTCCTGCCTGGACTCTATCTTGAGTCTGAGTCTCAGGTAGGGCCTGAGATTCTCCATTTCTCCCAAGGTAATGCCCAGCTGCTGGTCCAAAGACCACAGTGTTAATAGTGAGCAGCTAGAGAAGTGATTCTCAACATTTGGCTGCATATGGGAATCACTTGAGTCCTTTTGGAAACTACTGATGACTAGATGCCACCCTGAATGAGTCTGACTTGATTAATTTGAAGTGTGGTCTAAGCCTTGGGTTTTTGAAAGTCTTTCTAAGTTATTCTAACATGCAACCATAGCTGAGGACCTTTGTTCTAAAGTGGAGGTTCTTAACCAGGAACAATTTTGCACCCCCGATTGGGATATTTTTGATTCTCACAATTGGTGGGAGATGCTAATGGCATCTTGTGGGGAGAGGTCAGGGATACTACTAAGCATCCTATAATGCACAGACAGTCCCCTACAACAAAGGATTGTTTCGCTCAAGATATCAATAGTACCGAGGTTGAAAAATCCTGATCTAAAAGATGTGCCAAGGTCAACCAAATTCATCTCTTCATCTATTTGCTCATTTATTTGCTCATTCAGATATATTTACTGAGCATCTACTGTGGGCTTATGTAGGTGTCAGAGACTATTAAAAGATTTGTGAGCCACATATTTTCAGATAACCTTAGGAGAGAAAAGATAGTCCTATAAGGTGCTTGCTGGGTAAAGATGCCTGCTTTGTCACTTATTTTAGGTCCTGAATTTAGCCTCATATATTCAAGGTCTGAATATTAGAGTGTAGACATTGTAGGAGGGCATTATTCTTCCCACTGCCTGGCCACAATGTAAAAGAGTTTGAAAAATACAGCTTTATGATAAAACATTCTGCTTCAAGTATATCAAGTAGCCTTGAAGGGCTTAGATGTAGTTGTGGATCAGGTTTAATGTCATGTCTCATGTGTATTTGAGCCTCAATCCGAGGATCGTGTTTGGTTTCTCTTAACATGCAAATCCATTCACAGGCCTGAAATGTCCTCAATAATTCTGCCACTTTCTATTCATTATTTCCCTAAGAACAATTAGTATGATACTGTAACATGGAACACTAAAGTCAAATCAGCATTATCTTTAAACACGTAAAAGCTAAAAAGCAAACAAAACAAGGCTGCTCTTTTCAGAAAAGAAAATCTAAACTTCCTGCTCCTCAGATTATTCCATCTCTCTCTATGAACATTCCTTTCATCTCCAGTCTTATTTTATATAGAACTTGATGAGATTATGAACTTTATCAAACTTGCATTCCCCTTTACAAAAGTGCATGTGCTCCAGGATCATGAGCTTTGAGCATCCCTATAATTTTATGAGAAAAGTAGGGGTTTTTCACAGTTTTCAGTTGGGAAAAACAAGATATGAAGTTATATAAAGAAGGTCAAATGATTAGTAAATTTAGACATACCAATGTAGAAAATTATGTAAACGTTTTGAGTTAACTTGTATTTGTTGAGTACTTCATGTGGGCTCAGCTCAGTGCCAAGTGCTGTGGAAATTTACAAGTAGAGGACATGGTACCAGCCTCATGGAACTTAGACTTTTGTTTGGGAGGTAAAATAAGAGTGTGAATACATGTGCATTTGTGTACATGTGCATATGTGTGGATATGGATATGTGCAGCTATGTATGAGTAGTATATGTGTGTTTTTTTTCAAGTATGTTAGTATGTATCTGCGTGTAGGTGTATACAGACACGTGCAAGTATGTGTTTGTGTCTCTCTGTGTGTATGGACACGTGCATGTATGTGTGCACTTGTACTTGTGTGTACATATGTTTGTGCGTGTGCGTGTGTATGTGTAACTGAACTTCAGTGGCAGCAGAGTGCTCAAATGCATGCACTTTTGAATCAAACTGACCTCTCCTCAACCCGTCTTTTATGGATATCCTCTTCTCTAACTTGTTCTGAGTATGTCCTATTTAAACTTTGCATGAAATCATCATACCTGGGCATAGTTATTAGCCTAAACACTAGGATGATTTCTGATTGGCCAGTTAATTAGGACTTATCAAGGGAGACTTTAAGTCCTTTGCTCTTTTTGACTTTTCTGTTTCCTGAAACAGATTGAGCTAGTGGAAATCCACATTTAATTAACTGCTGGTATGAAAGCCTGAGGGGAAAGGCAAAAAAAAAAAAAAATTAGTATTGCCATTCCCTTTTCATGTGAGAGCCCAGAAGGGAAGAATGTGTATGGCAGGAAGAAAAGAGTAAGCAAACCATGTTTGGGAGATTAGCAAACTTTATTACAAATAGTGCCTTTAGGAGAAGGTGGGCTGAGGAGGAGAGAGGGGTTGGAAGGGGAGGGAGCACGGCCCTGAAGGAAGGGTTTAAAGAGTGGGAACAGCCTTTGGATTTTACTCAATAGAGAACAGGGAGCCTCAGGAGTTTTCAGTTAAATACCATATCATGTGAGTACTCGAGAAGACTTTACACTAATTTAATAGATGTCACCTTTTTGTCACGTGTTTCCTTCTTATCCTAACCGAAAAGAAATGAGGTTTCTACTTCCCATGTAAATATTCTTTTGTGAAGTCATTGTACTTACATTTTAAATGTATGAACTCCTTGTGTTGTGTGAGATGGACTGTTCATAACAAACACTATCCTTAGAGTTGTATCCTAGAGACACTTGGATTTTAAGATCCTTTCCAGATCTAAAATATACAAAGTTAGTATAATGTTAAAAAGAAGTTAAGTGCCTGACACCTTAGCTAATTGACACTCTTAAAGAAGAGCGATTTAAGACAGTGATTAAGGGCTGGAAATCCCTAGTGATGATTTCAGTGAATTAAAACACAATTTTATTGAGTTTTTATTCTAAGCCAAGCTATATGCTAGATGTTGAATGGGCAGGAAGAAGGAGACAAAGGAGGTCAGATATGAAAATTAATAATGCCTAGCACATAAAGGCACATAGTAAATACCCATTGGATGAAGGGATGAATGAATGGACAAGTCCCTGTTATTTATTGATTCAATTTGTGGGAGATGGTAAGGGGTGGTGCTAGGGGGACAGACACAAAAATAGAAATGAACAGAGACCAGATAGGTGATTCCCCACATTTGGCTGCACATTCAAATTACCTGGGAACTTTAAAAATTTCTAATGACCAGATGCCTCTCTAAATCTGACTTGGTTTGAAGGCAAAGAGAAGGGGAGAAGGGAAAAAACGTGACCATAGACCCAGAAACTTGGAAAAACAAGGCATATTATGGAGAAGGATGAGTGTTTTGGAGTAGGTAAATTGTAGGGTAGACAGATCTTAGCCAGAAGATGGAACTTCTGGGCAGACTATAAACAGGTTGATGGAGTTCAATTCCTGAAACACCTGGTTTGGCACTGACAGCTAAAGAATTATGGCCACTCTTGTTGTTTTTACTGTTTGAGGTCTCTTTGTCTCTGTCTCTCCTTCTCTCTGTTTCTCCCTCTCTCTAGCTGAGGAGGTTTTGTGTGCGTGTGTGCATGTGTGCGTGTGTGTGCATGTGTGTGTGTGTCCCTGCTCTGCCTTCCTGAGACTACATCTCTTTTATTGGAATTTTTGAGTTAAGGCATACTCCTCAGCAAGGCTTCTTTATTTAAAACATTGGTTCCTGCTACAAATGGCTGCTCACATTTTTCTATGGCTTTCATTCATCTTTTGGAGACTGGCCTTCTTTCCTTATTTGTGGTCCCCTCACACACCAACAATCATACCTGTTTTTCTATCACTGAGCAACACTGACAGAAATGGTGTTGGTCTATGTCTTCCTGTAAAAAACTAGTACATGTTCATTGTAAATACTTTTAAAATACAGGAAAGTTAGAGAAGAAAATAAGAATTATTCATAATAGAGCTCTTACACTTTTAGCATCTTGGTATATTCTAAGCATGCATTTGGTTCATGCCTATACTTAGTTGTGAAGTTGGAGATGGCTTCCCAGTGAGTTTTTATTCTCCCTCTTTAATTTTTTTTCTTGTAACTTTGAATTATGAGAATTTCTCTACATGATTAAATATTTGTTAAAAAACATTTTAATGACTTATATTGTTCCAACCAATGGGTTCATAATGATTTTTTACTATGGTAAAAATTGGACTTTGTTATTTTTTTCAGTTTTGTGAGTAGTATGACACTGAGAACATTGCACATAAATCTTTAGGCATGTTCTGACTTCCCTGGGACATATACTTAAAAAGAGGATTTTATTGGGCTAAGGCTTTTATCTTTGAAGATCTTTTATAAAGATTGCTAAATTATTTTTCAAAAAATTTGAGCATATTCAATGAATGTTAGAGTACATTGTTTATAATGGATTGAAATAGAAGTTTCTCCTGACCTACATGGAAAATTTTCTAAATGAGATTCATCCATAAAACAACATCTTTGCTGAGAAAGCCATGGGAAGAAAGTTCACATGAGTAGGCTATTATGTAGCCTGGTAAGTGGATACAGCATATTCTTATTTTTTTATAGCGATGAAGGGGATTATTGACATAAATAATTTTTAAGAACCAGAGTTCATCAACTCAGTGACCCTGTAGTAGGTTTGCAACATGGTTTGGGATGGCAAGGAGTCTTATTTACTGTATAAGGAAGGATCATTTTTGTTGGAGGAACATAATCCATCATCTGGGTAACTTGTGTACAGATGATAGCCTTCTTTGCAAGATGGTTAACATCAACGTACACATTTCTGGGGAAACATCAATGTACACATTTCTGGGGAAACCCTCCTATATTGAAACTTGTGTGAGCTAAACAAGTGTCTGGATCTGGTTTACATAATTGAGCATGTAATCAATGCATCTGGAAGAAGTCTACATGCTGCTCAAGGCTCTGCATTCTGGTCTGAGCACAGAGGAGCGTTTCCCATCGTAAGCTGGACACACTTTGAACCATTTATATCAGGTATCTGGCATCCAGGGGTCTTCTCATGTTTCATAATAATAGAACAATAGAAAAATGGCTCTATTCTTTGTACCTTTGTTTGTGATTTTCTTTTTTTTTCTCTGGGAACATTTGTTCTAAACTTATTTTCTCTTATTATAGAAAGACCATGTGTGTAAGAGATGATAAAATCTTATTTTAAAATGAAACTTACCACCACCCCCCAATAGGAGCTAATGTCTCTCTCTTCAGCTTAAAATTTTCCAATTTTTTTTTCTTCTTTCTTTCAGGGTTCCATGAAAATCTTCATTGCTACCTATAATTGTAATACAATTTTGATGGCAACCAATACTAAGTCTTTCTGAAGCGCTTCTCTAATCTGGGAACACAGACTTTTTGTGTGTGACCCCAATCAACAGTTGCTTATTTGGCATTCCTGGAACTATAATTTGAAGGCACCAGGGCTTTTAGAATTCCTCCAAAAATACTTAGAATGGAAACTTACCACTTAGAAAACAGCAATTCTAAAAACCCACTCACGTCATCTTCCAAAACAACCGTGAAATTATTCCATTTTAAAGATTTTCTAAGAGTTTCTAGAATTCAATAGTTCTCCTTTTTGAACTCCCAGATTATTTTTTTCCCCATACCCACTTATGACACTTGACCTTTTCTTAGAGTATTGGAGTTATTTAATTATAGACTTTATCTGCCAAGTCTAGGTGCCATCTGATTCACACCTGTGCTCAGCCTCCCACATATTCATGATCAATTGATACAAGGAGTGGGTACTTCTTTTATTTCTTAATTTTTCTGTTTGAGATCTGGAGGCAAGCACACTCACCTCATAGGCCTTGGAAGTGCCACTCCAAGTTAGCAGCAGAAAGTTAACAGGGATAAAGAAGGAGACAGATAAGTTAACAGAGCACTGGTAAAGCATTCTCTTGGCCCATGATGAGGAAGAGTATCAGCAGAGCTGGACATTTTACTTTTATAAAATTCTGAAAGTATTCTTGAAGTCTAGAGCTCACATAGCAAGTGCTTGTTTAGGTCGATGATGATAATGTTGGTGGTGGTTGGGGGTGAAGTTTCCTTTTTCCATATCACACTAATTTTTCAAAAAACCTTTTTTAGTATACTCCCATAGCATTTACCATGTGTGCATTAAATGATAAATGACTTTGTAAACTGTAACTTTGTCATTGTTATTTGATATTGTGACTATCCTTTAAAAGGTCACTCTCTTCAAAGACATATAAAAGCTCCCATTTTCTTTCTTTCTGACAGATTGTGGTCCTGTGTCTGAAGCCTCCCCATCTGGGAGCATCTGGGATATAGAAGCTGCAGAGAATACGGAAGGCAGGGCTGTTGAGCTATGACGACTGTGGGAAAGTCTGGTGTAAAGGAATGAACATTCTTGCCTTGTGGGTCAGACAGACTTAGGTAAGTTATTTCACCCTTCTGAGCCTCAGTTTCCTCACACGTAGAATGGTGATCGTAAAATCGTTCATATGCAAGGTCATGTGTATTAAGTTCCTGGCCTGGTCACAGAATGTACAAGCTACACATGTTTCTAGCCTGCTTTCTTTCCTGCCTACAGCCTTTGACTGGGCTTCTCTGACTGCCCTCCGCACAGCATAGTATAGTCACCTGCTGGACTGGGGAGGCTTTGAGGGGCAGGGATAGTGTCTTGTTTGTTTTTCCCCTCCAGTGACTGGTTCAGTGCCTTGGAGACTGGAGGCTCCATAAGGGACAGCTACACTGAGCTGTGTCCAACTGTGCAAAAGAATCCACAGTAATAGCAGGAATTTGGAGAAGAGTTGAGACACTTGGAGGGAAGTAGAATAAAGCAATAATAGCCTGGTTCTGTGCCACCTATTCAAACTTACCTCTTGATGGTTTGGGACTTAGTCAATACCTGTTGAGTGAATGATATTAATAAGAAAATGTGTAAATGAGCCCCACAGGAAAGGTATGTGGAATTGAGATTAGCTGACCTAGCCAAGGACCTGGCCCATACTAGACACTGGATAAATATTCACCGAATCAATGAAAAAGTAATTAAGCAAATGAAAGACATGCATGGATGGTAACTCATCGATAGTAGTTAAGTAAAATAGATTATTTGGAAGGTCATGGATGTAATGGAAGGTGGTACCCACATTATCTGTGTGTGTTTGTATTCATGTAGGACAAAGGAGGTAAGTGGAGGGACGAGAAGGTGTGTTCAAATGAACATGTGAGGGATTGAATGATTTATCAGGCTTAGTTTCCTTTCATTGCTATTAAACACTAATTTAATTACTGGGGGAGGTTGGTGGTCTTAGAGACAGAGGAGAAATTCTCATCTGATTCATACAGCCAAAATATAAAACTATCTGACCTTGGTGGACAGAAGTCACCTCCATGCTCTTACTAACACCTTTTTCTGGTTCATCTCTTGCTCGTGGACAGTATTGTTCACAGGCATAACCTAACACTCATAAAAGAACCTCCTTTGATATTGTAAAGCAATTAAATGAACACAGCTTTTATTTTGCACCTGAGGTTTGTGAATCACCCTTAAGTATTTCCAGTATTTTTCCTGCACGACCCTGGAGTTATCAAATCTGGCAATAGGAACAGGATGGTTCTCAGGAGGGCTGCCTCAGAGAGGAGTGGCTCTTGCTTGGCTGCCAGGAGACAGGCACTCCTGGCCCCTGCTGTTACTATCAAAGATTCCAGGAACTGCAGCGGGCCCAAGCAAAGACGTGGCAGCCAGCTCTGCAACACACGTCCCCAGTCCATGGCAGCCTCCTTCCACGGCCACTGATTCCTAGCCTGGGCTAGGCAACTTCATTCTCGTGCATGAGCATAGTTTATGTAAAGGCTAGGAGATTAGAGTTTTTTTTATTACTATTTCAGGAGAGAGGGTGTTCATGGAGGTGGAAGTCTTCAGGTGTTTAGGAAGGTGTTTAAGGAGGTCTGTGGAGGGTCCTAGCGCAGTGGCCATTCTTCACCAGGCATTGGTGTGATGTGGGGAAGCTGCTGCCATTCCTGAGCCTCAGTTTTTTCATTTGGATTATGACCATGCACCTCTTCAGCCACAAGGAATAGGACCTTATTGTCCTAGAGATTAGCGAAAACAGATTTGAACAGGCTTTGTAAAATGCACCATGCTGTATACATACACGAATGTGTAGTTTATATCCTGCATATCTGGAGGAGGGGGAAAAGGGCATGGGGAGAGGGAAGCCTCTCAGGCTATTATTAGGAGTTTGGCTCATTGTAGGGAATGTTGATGGTGCAGTGTTTATAGACTCCTGGGTAGGCAACACATAATGAGAGCACGAGAAGACAAAAATGACATTCTTATAAAAAAAAGTCTTCTTTTCCTTTCCATCTCCAACCCCCTCCTGTCATACCTCCTGCTCCCTTTTGGCTTTTACGTAGGGTTGTGTCAGCTGGAATGCTTTTTGAGATCATTAAGTGTAACCCCCAGGCAGTTATTTTACAGTTTTTCAAACATCCCACGGTTATTTTAGCCTATTCACATAAGCTGAATAAGACGGATCTAATGCTCAAGGGAGAGGAGAGTGGTGGTAGGAATTCTTATGGGGAAAGGAAGATGAAAGGTTCTGGTGCTTGTTTAATTCTGTGCTTGCCAAATAGAAAATATACAAAAAGAAAATTGCAATGTAAATAGCACAAAGTGTTCAGAATTGTTTTGAAATAAATCCAGGTTTAAAGGACATAATTTGCCACTTTGAACATATTATTTCATGCTCCAACAAATCAAAGATGCTCAGAGCTCTTTAATTTTGGCCAGTATTAAAAAAAAACTTATGGAAATTAACCAATGATAATTTGAGTCAGATTTCTGTTGCCTTTGTATAATTAGCACAAATATCATTTATTTGTCAGGAGTGTAAATATAAGTCTTGCCTTATTAGCCACTTCCCATCTCTTCTGAATTCACAAACCAATATTGGCATTGTTATAGTTCACATGCTTATCTGTAGTTTATTGAGTATTTTCTGGTTTTAACAAAGATATTTAAAATCTGAAATGACTTATGCAAAATGTGATGAAAATGGTATGTGGGTTTCTAAGATCAAGGAGTTTTAGGACATTTTAAGAATCTGCTACACATTAGTGTGGTAATATTAATAAAAATTACTAGTGTATATGGTAGACATTGTAAATATATAGCAGTAATAACAAAAATATCTTTGGATTAAATGAGAATACTTGTTGGAGCTATGCTACCTGTGGTAACAAACAAGTCAGCAAAGGTATCATGGAGCAAGAATTACAGAGGATAATTTCTCACTCACAGAATGTACAAAATGGGGAATCTTGATTGACAGCAGGCTCTCCTCCAAACTCTGGTTGGAGAATGAGGTTTCTTCCATCTTGGAGCTCTCCCCTCTTTAACAGTGGTTTTTCAGGTTGCTGGGATCATCTCCTTTGAATCAATGAGAAGAGAGAGTATGGAGGACCATGTACCAGAGACTTCTGTGGACCAGGAACAATCCATTAGTGGGACCTCCAGCTGTGTCCCTAGAAGAGGAGGAAGCAGATTTGCTGAAGAGTTAGACAGTCTCTGGGGTACTGGCACATTGTTAGCTTTCAATGACATGGCTACTAATATTATTATATTGAATGTCAATGTACAGCTCTTATAACCCCTTTTTATTTTAGGTGATATGAGAGATAATTTGTGTGTGTGTGTGTGTGTGTGTGTGTGTGTGTGTGAATATGTGCTGTATTGAGACTCCTGATTAGTAATTTAGATCTCTATTTGGAAGGGGAATTGAAGAAGGTGTTTATTATCTGTTCCTTACATTAAAGTCAAGTTTAAATTAACCGGATTTTAAAGTTAATTATGTACATTCAGCCTGAGCTGTATGCTGTGGAAAATATATTGATGCAACTGAGTCAATACATTCTGTTAATAGTTAACTGAACAAAGGAAAAGAATGGTAAAATTGTTTTCTTTTCTTGAACACAGTTTGAGGTAGATAATCTTTGTCAAACACATTATCTAAAGAATAAAAATGATTCTTAAAATGAGATTAGTAAAGCACTTTAAATGTCCTTCCCCCCATTTCCTTTAGATGCTATTAATGAAAATATTATATGTAAGTAGAAACTTCCTTATTCATCTATCATTTATTATCTATCTATCATTCTATCTATCATTCTATCATTCTATTATCTATCTATCTATCTATCTATCTCTAAATGAATCCTACCAGAAAAGATTTAGGTACTCAGTTACTTTTCTTTCAAAGGAGAGCAGCCATTCTAGCATAACTAGAGATAATGCATTGCAGCAAGAACAAGAGTTAGCAAGTTTTCTGTAAGATGGCAGGTAGTAAATATTTTAGCCTTTGTTGCCATACAGTCTCTGCCACAACTACTCAACTGTGCTGTTTTTGTGTGAAAGCCCCTGTTGACAATATGTAAACAAATCACTGGGGTTGTCCTTGATAAAATTTTATTCACAAACACAGGCAGTAGCCTGGATTTGGTCCATGCACTGCATTTTTCTGACTCCTGGTCTAGAATGTTCAGTACTTTCTAAAAAGGGTACATTTTCTAATTTTATATTAGATGTTTATGTTATTTATGAAGCTAATTTCTCTCTACAGAGTTGGAAATATTACTGTCAGTTTGATTTTTGATGGCAAGAATAACCATGACCTAAGATAGCTTTGACTAAATTCACTGTCCTTTGTCATCGGCATTAATGAAGCTATAAATCATAATTGTGTTGGCAATTTTTGTTAGATAACAGGCCTATAAAAGTGATTGGTTATTCAGAGTAAAATTGCTTTATTAAAAGCACTTGGAGACAGGCTTTAGTAACTGCTAAAAAAGAATTCATGAGGCTTTCGTCTTTCAGGAAAGTTTAGTTGGTGTGTATTTACTTACTTTTTCTTCTCATTGGTAGATGGAATTTAATTTTTATATCTCACAAACTTTACACTTATAAGACTCCAACTAGCATACAGAATTTTATTTAAAACTGTCTAGGAGAGGGTTTTTTCCTAAAATGTCATCACCAAGTAGAGTGAAAATATAAAAAGCAACCCTGTGCACCCTGCAGAAGCACATAAAGAGGTCTAATTAAATGACACAGATGGAAGCAGGCCCCCTGTTCACTGAATTAAGATGACACGATCTGTCACATATGGGAACTATGAGATATAGAGTCTTCTTTAAGTACAGGGATTTGGAATTCTGATACCTCCCACATTTGTTTATGTAACAAGTGTTTTTGAAGTAGAGTTTAGACCCACTTTGCACTGGGGGTGGGGAGTACAATTGTTTGTTCTTGGATCAGGCTGTTCTGGTAGGTGGAGTAGGGAGGAGAGAACGGAAAAGGACAGTGTCTCTTTCTTGGTTGGCTCTGTTACAGTCCTTGAGCTGTTAGTTCCTGTTTTTTTTTTTTTTTCTTTTGGACTAACACTGACTAACCTTTAGTGACGCATATGCAAAAAGCATCCAAATTCTGGCTCTTCATGAAGAACTTGCATGCATTCTATTACCTCTTCCAACTCCCCACTTAGCATCTGCCCTGGCAGTCCCCTCCAGAGCCTCTTTTGTCTGGGATCCCCATCAAGAGTTGTGGGACATCCACTTGACCCATGGCAAACCCACACATTGCTGATTTTTCCAAGTTGCCTGTGGACTGCTTCAGTGCCAGCCCTGTCTCAGCCTTGGCGTCTCACTCCAACTGTCCTCTCCTCTTGCTCAAATAAGCACAATGGGCAAATCCACAAGACCTCTGTGTAAGCAGATATCTGCCATGGACTGAGACGCCAGTCTCCCCTTGTGTAAGCATCTCAGTTCTCTGAGTGATTCTTTTCTAGTTTGTCCCTCACTGGATTGCAAGAGGTACCTTTCCTTCTCTATGTGTAAAGACGGGAAAAAAACCTCATCAAGAACTACTGATGGCTCCTGGGAAGCAAGAAAGTCCCATTCAACATCCTCCTTCAGTGTCTTGTGCTAGGCAAATGGTGACAGTGAAGGATAAAAGTGGATAGATTAGAAATATTGAGGAGATAATATTTATAGGACTTGGTGATTAGATTATATTTGATTAGACATAGGGTTAAAGGAGAAGGGGATGAGAAAGGAAAGCATTAGAGTAGGATCAGGTTGAGAGTTCATGTATTACAAATTCAGTTTTTGATAAGTTGAGTTCTAGGTGCTAGGTGGGCATTCAGATGTCAATGTCACATGGGCAATTAGTTACATGTACAGGGGACCTTAGAACAACATGGATTTGAACTGTGCGAGTCCACTTACATTTTTCTAGTATATTTTTTACTTATATTTTTTCAATAAATACAGTAAAGTACTCTAAATGTATTTTCTCTTCTTTATGATGTTCTTAACATTTTCTTTCCTCTAGCTTACTTTACCATAAGAATATAGTATATAATACATATAACATACACACTATAATCTAATTGGCTATTTATATTATTGGTAAGCTTCTGGCCAACAAGAAGTTTTGGGGGAGCTAAAAGTTACAAACAGATTTTTAAGTGTGTGGGGGTTGGCATCCTGAACCCCACCTCATTCAAGGCTCAGCTGTACATTAGCAGCCAAGTCTTGAGGCAGATATAACTTTGCAAGTCTTATGAAGAAAATCTTCTAGGGAACCGGGATAGTATGAAAAAGAAGAAAGTGTCTAAGATTGGTCCTTGAGGAATTCTGACACTTAATGGTTGGGGGATAGTAATAAGCATTCCAAGGAGACTGAGAAAAAGCAGCCATAGAAGTAGAAGGAAAACCAGGCGATGTCTTCCAAGGTACACAAGATATTTAAGTTGAAGGCAAGTGGTGGGATTCGGAGTCAGTGGCAGAAGGGTGACTTGTGGATTATTCTATTTATGTTGCTCCTACTGATGCATGAAGCCATTAACCAAATGGAAATGCAAATGAAAATGGAAGCATTATGAAACTCTTGTGAATTTATTTGGAATGTTCATGCTGCTAAATAAAAATTTATTTCAGCAATTTGCTTCCCATGTGTGTTATAATCAGTTCCAGAGAGACTTCATTTATCACAAAGACAATGCTTTATGTGTCACAAGGAAAACATTATAAACTAAAGAGTTTCCCATAAGGGAATATAATTTCATTCTTTATAGATTTTTTAAGAAGTTTGTGTGTGTGTGTGTGTGTGTGTGCGTGCGCGTTTCTCTTTCTAAAGCCAATGTTATCATTTGTTCTTTCTGTTAAGATTTCCTTTTTAAAAAAATATTTATTTATTTATTTATTTGAGAGTGAGATAGAGAAAAGTGGGGAAGGAGCAGAGAGAGAAGGAGAGAGAATCCCAAGTAGGCTCTGTGCTTGTCAGCTCAGAGCCCGATGTGGCACTCAACCTCACCAACTGTGAGATCATGACCTGAGCCGAAGAGTCGGATGCTTAACTGAAATCGAGAGTCGGGGATAAAGCATTTCTTGCTTTCATGGAGTTTGCCTTCTTGTAGCAGTGTAGTAGTTGAGACTACATGTTCTGGGGTCACTTTTCTTGGTTTTGCATCCAGGCACCCCTTTCTTCTAATATTTCTTATAGTATCTCTTATGCTCTATGCTGAGTGAATGCTCAAATATCAGGAAAATGTTTAAATAACTGCCTAAATTGTATGAAGCATATTATAAAGAGAATGTTAAACAGCTGTTTTCCATTTCTCCTGATAGAAAACAAGAACACAGCTTCATCTTTAGCCATAGAGATGTGGGTAACAACAAAATGGAACCTTTGCCTAGAACAGAGTGAACAATGGTGGGTTCCTGGAGTAGAGACTAAAACATGGCTTAAATGAACCATGATTTGGAGATATTATGGGGCACACTTTTGACTTCCTTGGCTGTGGGCATTGTTACAAGTGGAAATGTCTTTTGGAATGTACAGTTTCGAATTTCTCTCTGACTTAAGCATCTTGTGATTGAATATGGTGAGGCTTCCACAATTCAATACCAATGTACTTTTTAAGCCTTATTTCCTACCACTCCCTTATTTCAACCTTCCATTTCAGTATGGAAGCCAAATATGGCTTTTGTGCTACTGGGTCAACTTTTTTCTAGATCTTTAAAAAATCTAGCACAGATGTCACTTCTGCCATGGAACCTTCCACAGCACCCCAGTAAAATATAATCTCTCTTTCCTACTGATCTCTTTAACTTTTCCTGAAATACCACTTATTTAAGCCTAAACGTATTCATTTACTCAGTAAATATTTACTATGTTTACTATGTGTCAGACTATATTTGTGATGGGTTCTGGGGAGAAAGCATTTCTTGCTTTCATGGAGTTTGCACTCTTGTAGCAGTGTAGTGGTTGAGATCACATGTTCTGGGGCCACATTTCCTGGTTTGTATCCTGGTTAGTTTCTAGCTGTGTAATCTTGTTTAATTGTTATGTTTCTGTGCATTAATTGCTTTAGCTGAAAGCTGAAATAAATCACAACTACCTGAACCAAATGTTTTTGGCATGGGTTTGTCTACTACCCCAGACCCACATTTTCACCTTGTTTTCTAGCTGGAGCAGTCCTTGTAACCGCTTGTCTTCTTCTCTTGGGCAGGAAGCCAGGCTGCAGCTACTAGGTCTAGTGTCTACAGAAACACTACTTCCAGTCTAATTGGAGACTGGGATGAACTTTTCAGAGAATAATACTTTTCTGCCTCTCTCAGTATCTCTTGATTTCCTGTGAGCACCTAGCATGTCACAAAACCATGGACAGCTCTGTATGCCAGTTCCTTATATGTCTTCCCTGTCCTTCCTGCCCCTTTGGCCTCTTCTTAGGCTCCAGTGCTTCTGGGATTGCCCACTGAATAGAAGACTAGCATATATATTTTCATCTTAGGCTCTGTTTTCTAGGGAGCTTGGGCTGCAATACCACCTCATTGGCTTATTGGGAGGATTAAATGGAAAGTGCTCAGAACAGTCCCTGGTGGAGAGTAGAAAATAAATGCTAGCTATTATTATTGTGACAAAAGCAAATGAGAACACAGTAGAGGGTCTAGGTTGAAAGAAGGAAGGTTATTTAAGGATTCTTGGAAGAAATGCTGTTTAAGCCAAGACCTGAAGGTTGAGCAGCCAAATGTAGGATTTGGCAGTGGGGTGCATTTGTGGTGAATATGCCAGGCAGAAGGAGCCTTATGTTTCAAAAAGCCTGGGGTTAAGAAAGAGCCTAGGTTTGAGTAACCAGGTACATTAATAACTAAAATTCATATCTGTTGTATTCATTTGTAGTTATTTATATATGTGTGTCTAGCAGAGACAGTAAGGTTTATCAAATATTCTACTTTCTTCCTTATCTTTCCCAATCCTCTTGCAGTTCTGGATAATGAAATGTGAAGGAAATGACATGAGTCACTCCTGGGCTGAGGCAGGGTAAAGTCTACATTCTTCCTCCACGATAGTGACCAGAGACCACATGTTCCAGAGAGATGGGATACAACATGATAAAGCTGCTATCACTAAGTTTCTTGAGTAATTCCCTAGGTAAAGCAGAGGGTCCTGCTGGCCTGCCTGTGGTGAGAATAAGAAATAATTCTTTGTTGAATAATGCCACCAGAATTTGGGACTGGTTTGTTATTGCAGCATAACTTAGTTTCACCTAATACAATGATTAATCTTCCCGACTGCAGTGTTAGCTTCTGGATTAGAGCCATGCCCAGGGTGAGGCAAGAGAGATGCCTGTGGTACAAAATTGAAGAAGGCACTTCCTTTCAGGTTTCTGCAAGTGGGTGACATTATGACCAAAGCAGATTAAGTGAGAGGGAAAGTGTGGGAGAAGAGGTCTGAGAGGTTGTAACTTCGAAGACCATTGGAAGATCTTTGGATTTTTAGTGGAATTATATTTTTTTAAAGATCTAATTGGCTTTATTAAATGATTCATGAATCAGGCAGCATCCCATCTTGCAAGAGGAGAGGTGCTCCCTGTAGTGGAATTATGGTTAACTCCTTATTTGCTATAAAATAAGGCAAGAAAACCAAAAGACAAAGGAGTTCATTTAGACAGTGAAAATTTGCTTTTATTATTTAAGGCAAAATTGTACTCCAAAAACAGTCTTCTTTGGGAAGAAAGTTATCTTCCATTTCCACTTTCTAAAGAATCTTCACTCAAGTTACACATTGCCTGTAATGTTTAACAGTACCTCACAACTTTCTTTTGGGTTAAATCCATGGTTATAGAAGAATCACTCCATCAGGTTTTGAGTCATTTCTTGAAGGAGGATAAAAAATAATTCAGCTTGAGCCTGGGTTCCTAAATAATATTCTCCTGTGAAACCAGACTCATTATTTGGTTAAAACTTTCTGCCTGTTCCCTGTTGTTGAATTTGAAACATGCTGTGTATGTGCGTGGTGGAGTGGCAGTGGGTCACTCCTGCTGGGTTAGAATCCAAATGTTAACGTGAGAAAGAATGTCATGCTTTTCCCCCTTGATAAAGAGACTTATCTGAAAATTTCCAGAAAAAAAATCCAGAATACCATAATGTAGCCTGGAAACCAATAAATACTGAACTGGCCATATATTTCTTTAAGCTCTAGTTATATGGGGCACGTATTTACAATCTAAAATAATAGGTTTCATGAAGGCTGTTGTAAACTGAAGCAATATTTTATTCTGTATCCTTTGCAGACTGGCTGTAGAAATTTGCTTTTGGAAAAAGTACATGTTTTTCTAAGAAGCTATTAATTGAATTAAAGATTAATGCAGAGGTCCCTGGTGATTGGACATTTGAAAGATATTGCCAAAAGAGAGACAATGAGATGCATTCAGAGAAGACTGTATATTGGATGTGTTCAATTCTTAGAAAAATAAATGTGGGAACATCTAATCTCATCACAGTTGGATACATATGTTTTTGCAAATGGAATGTAATTTTCTAAAAATGTCAGCTGTGTATGTCTCATGGATACTGAAAACATATGCTAATTTTTGGCAGAAGCCAAGGAAAGCTATGGTGCTTTTAATTTAAATTTAAATACACAGTTGGTGAGTGAGGACTCAGTAATGATGGGAATGCACTAGAGTGATAGCACATGTGGCGAGGAATCAGAGAGATTGATAGAAAGAGAAGCAGCAAGTGGAGAAGGAGGGAGTTGAAGGCACTCAGTAGTCTAAGTAGAAATGCAAATGGCGGCAGTGCTAGAGCAGCCACGACAATATGGTGGAACCTGGGCCAGAATGGGCCAGATTTAGAGTCTGAGACCATCACCATCCAATGCAGAATGATTTGAGGGATGCTAAGCATATTAGTTTCCCCACCTCCACTTTCCCAATCAGCTCTTCTATTAACCAGGTCAGGGTATCTCCAAGAGTGTTCCTTGGGAACACTGCTTCTGCTGGATGTTTTTGATATTTATGTGTTTCTATTAAAACAAAGTACAGAGGCAGGGAGGGGGCAATACAGAGGGAAGTCACAAATAAATTTGGGGTACAATGAATTACACAAGTTAAATGGGTTACCTTTACTTTTGGACTTTGCAAAGCCTTTAAAAGCTTTTATATTTATGAATATATATTATGAATCATGAGTCTCAAAAATGGAATACTGTAAGCAGCATCTCTCAAAATGATCTGAACGTAGATCTTATTTTCCCCCCTGCAATATCTCCTAAGACAAGTGTTTGTGAAATACACTTGGGAAATGCTGGCTCAGATGCCTGAAATTTGTCCGTCAGCTAATTATTCAATTGAGTTAAGATATTAAGATTCCAACCCCCCTTTTAAAATAAATATAAAGATATTTCTGGAGGTCCTACAGAATGAGTCCTTATCTAGTATGTACACCACAGCACTGACACAGCAGGTGACAGGCTGCTTGTTAACTGACCAGGAGCCAATAGCAGGTGAGCAAGAGATGAGGGAATGGGGTGCATGCAGGTGGACTTTGAATGGCAAGCCTCGGAGGTTAGAGAAAGTATATTGGAGATGCAGACAGAGGGAAGTAGTTGGAGGATTTTTAATGCCAGGACGGGGAGCTGGGGCAGCATGCACTTGCTGAGTAGCTGGGGAGAGCTGAAGTGTGTGCAGGGCTGGGAAGGGAATGAAAAAGTAAGGGAGACACCCTGACTTTGAGGCTAAGATCTAGTATAATTTAAAATAATTTAAAAAATTAATATAATTGAAAAAATGATATGCCCTTAAAAATAAATGAATTGAGAGCTTCTATTTACACAAACGGTGTTGTTTAAATGTTATTGCTGAAAAAGAGTGCAAGCTTTGTCAAGAATTTCAGAAAGTCCAAAGTTTCTGAGTAATGTTTAAAGAATGAGAAAGAAATGAATCCTTTTAGCCAAAAAAGTTGTTCTTAAAATATCATTTTAATCATGGAATTACATATGCTTATTGTGGGAAATACAAAAAAATACAAACTAAAGAATGAAAGAAAAATTATACATATCACCCATAATCTCTCAATCTAGAAATAGCTACAATAAATATTTTAGCATATTATCTTCCAGTCTCTCCTTTGTCTCCTTTTTCCACCCTTTCCACCTCCCTACCAAATTGTATAATTTTGGCTGATAGTAAACATGAACATATAATTTTAATGAGGATACTATAATTTAATCAATCAGTTGGAAAATCTGGCCTGTTACCTGTTTTTGTAAAACCCATGAGCTAAGGATGGTTTTATATTTTTAAATATTTAAGATAATCAAAACAATAATATTTAATGCTATTTGAAAATTACATGAATTTGAATTTCAGTGTCCATTAGTAAAGTTTTATTAGAACCCAGCCACACTCACTTACTATTGTCTGTGCTGTTTTCACATCAACGATGCAGAGTGGTAATTGTGACAGAGACAGCATGGTCTGCAAAGCTTAAAATATTTCCTATGTGGGCTTTTATAGAAAATGTTTGCTGACCTTTCATTTAACCAACCCACAATTTGTTTTTTTTAAATCTTTTCCCCATTATAAATAATGTTTTAACTGATATCTTTGGGCACAAATCTTTGCCTACTTTTCTGATTATTCTATTTGGGTATTTTCCTAAAAACAAAATTACTGTGTCAAAGGGTATGAATATTTTAAGGCCTCTGATGCATAATGCCAAATTTCTTTCCAGAAAGCTCAAACTAAGTTCTTTTCCCACCAGAAGCATAAGAGAGCTACAAAGATTTTCTTTTTGGCAATACAATCTGTATCCTACCCCACCTTAAACTATTTTAAGTTCAATAATAAAACAGTGTTAATCAAGTCCAACCTTGCTAGTTATGAGGATTTGCTGAGCGGGGTGGGGGGGGGATAAGTTTCATATGCTCTATATTTTTATCTCTCCTTTCAATACAGCCCTGAATCATGCAGCCTCTGCTCTTGATACATCCTGTTGTGAGACCTCATTGCACTTGCTTACTCCTCAGTCATTGTAAATAGAAGTATGTAATGGAGAAATACCTACCTATAGTACGAGAAATACGATTCATCCAAGTTTGTACGTGATTCTGTATAAATTGGAGATGAGGGTTGCTTTGCCTATCTACATGAATTTACTTGTATTTTGAATGACTGATTTTAGACTTAACATTACAAATTACTTTTTTATATGAAATTTATTGTCTAATTGGTTTCCATACAACACCCAGTGCTCATCCCATCAGGTGCCCTCCTCAATGCCCATTACCCACTTTCCCTCCTCTCCTCCCCATGAACCCTCAGTTTATTCTCAGTATTTAAGAGTCTCTTATGGTTTGTCTCCTTCCCTCTCTATAACATTTCCCCCCCCTTCTCCTCCCCCCAGGTCTTCTGTTCTCAGGATCCACATATGAGTAAAAACATATGGTATCTGTCTTTCTCTGCCTGACTTATTTCACTTGGCATAACACTCTCCAGTTCCATCCATGTTGCTACAAATGGCCAGATTTCATTCTTTCTCATTACCAAGTAGTATTCCATTGTCTATATAAACCACAATTTCTGTATCCATTCGTCAGTTGATGGACATTTAGGCTCTTTCCATAATTTAGCTGTTGTTGAAAGTGCTGTTGTAAACATTGGGGTACAAGTGCCCCTATTCATCAGCATTCCTGTATCCCTTGGGTAAATTCCTAGCAGTGCTATTGCTGGGTCATAGGGTAGATCTATTTTTAATTTTTTGAGGAACCTCCACACTGTTTTCCAGAGCGGCTGCACCAATTTTCATTCCCACCAACAGTGCAAGAGGGTTCCTGTTTCTCCACATCCTCCCCAGCATCTATAGTTTCCTGATTTGTTCACTTTAGCCACTCTGACTGGCGTGAGGTGGTATCTGAGTGTGGTTTTTGATTTGTATTTCCCTGATGAGGAGCAACGTTGAGCATCTTTTCATGTGCCTGTTGGCCATCTGGATGTCTTCTTTAGAGCAGTGTCTATTCATGTTTTCTGTCCATTTCTTCACTGGATTATTTATTTTTTGGGTGTGGAGTTTGGGGAGCTCTTTATAGATTTTGGATACTAGCCCTCTGTCCAATATGTCATTTGCAAATATCTTTTCCCATTCTGTCAGTTGCCTTTTAGTTTTGTTGATGGTTTCCTTTGCAGTGCAGAAGCTTTTTATCTTTATGAGGTCCCAATAGTTCATTTTTGCTTTTAATCCCTTTGCCTTTGGGGATTTGTCAAGTAAGAAATTGCTGTGGCTGAGGTCAGAGAGGTTTTTTTCCTGCTTTCTCCTCTAGAGTTTTGACGGTTTTCTGTCTCTCATTCAGGTCCTTCATCCATTTTGAGTTTATTTCTGTGAATGGTATAAGAAAATGGTCTAGTTTCATTCTTCTGCATGTTGTGTCCAGTTCTCCCAGCACCATTTGTTAAAGAGACTATTTTTTCCATTGGCTATTCTTTCCTGCTTTGTCAAAGATTAGTTGGCCATACTTTTGTGGGTCCAATTCTGGGGTCTCTACTCTATTCCATTGGTCTATGTGTCTGTTTTTGTGCCAATACCATGCTGTCTCGATGATTACAGCTTTGTAGTAGAGGCTAAAATCTGGGATTGTGATGCCTTCCGCTTTGGTTTTCTTCTTCAATATTACTTTGGCTATTCGGGGTCTTTTGTGGTTCCATACAAATTTTAGGATTGCTTGTTCTAGCTTCGAGAAGAATGCTGGTGCAATTTTGATTGGGATTGCCTTGAATGTGTAGATAGCTTTGGGTAGTATTGACACATTTTAACAGTATTTATTTCAGTCCATGAGCACGGAATGTTTTTCCATTTCTTTGTATCTTCTTCAATTTCCTTCATAAGCTTTCTATAGTTTTCAGCATAGAGATCTTTTATATCTTTGGTTAGGTTTATTCCTAGGTATTTTATGATTCTTGGTGCAATTGTGAATGGGATCAGTTTCTTTATTTGTTTTTCTGTTGCTTCATTAATAGTGGATAAGAATGCAACTGATTTCTGTACATTAATTTTCTGTCGCGACTTTGCTGAATTCATGTATCAGTTCTAGCAGACTTTTGGTGGAGTCTGTCGGGTTTTCCATGTATAATATCATGTCATCTGCAAAAAATGAAAGCTTGACTCATCTTTGCCAATTTTGATGCCTTTGATTTCCTTTTGTTGTCTGATTGCTGATGCTAGCACTTCCAACACTATGTTAAACAACAGCGGTGAGAGTGAACATCCCTGTCATGTTCCTGATCTCAAGGGGAAAGCTCTCAGTTTTCTCCCATTGAGGATGATACTAGCTGTGGGCTTTTCATAAATGGTTTTTATGATGTTTAAGTATGTTCCTTGTATCCTGACTTTCTCGAGGGTTTTTATTTAGAAAGAATGCTGAATTTTGTCAAATGCTTTTTCTGCATTGATTGACAGGATCATATGGTTCTTATCTTTTCTTTTATTAATGTGATGTATCACGTTGATTGATTTGCGAATATTGAACCAGCCCTGCATCCCAGGAATGAATCCCACTTGATCATGGTGAATAATTCTTTTTATATGCCGTTGAATTTGATTTGCTAATATCTTGTTGAGAATTTTTGCATCCATATTCATCAGGGATATTGGCCTGTATTTCTCTTTTTTTGCTGGGTCTCTGTCTGGTTTGGGAATCAAAGTAATGCTGGCTTCATAGAATGAGTCTGGAAGTTTTCCTTCCCTTTCTATTTTTTGGAACAGCTTAAGAAGGATAGGTATTATCTCTGCTTTAAATGTCTGGTAGAATTCCCCAGGGAAGCCATCTGGTCCTGGACTGTTATTTGTTGGGAGATTTTTGATAACTGATTCAATTTCTTCTCTGGTTATGGGTGTGTTCAACTTTTCTATTTCTTCCTATTTGAGTTTTGGAAGTGTGTGGGTGCTTAGGAATTTGTCCATTTCTTCCAGGTTGTCCATTTTGTTGGCATATAATTTTTCATAGTATTCCCTGACAATTGCTTGTATTTCTGAGGTATTGGTTGTAATAATTCCATTTTCATTCATTATTTTATCTATTTGGGCCCTCTCCCTTTCCTTTTTGAGAAGCCTGGCTAAAGGTTTATCAAATTTGTGTATTTTTTCAAAAACCAACTCTTGGTTTCATTGATCTGCTCTACTGTTTTTTTTTTTTATTGTATATTGTTTATTTCTGCTCTGATCTTTATTATTTCTCTTCTTCGGTGGGGTTTAGGGTGTCTTTGCTGTTCTGCTTATATTTCCTTTGAGTGTGCTGTTGGATTTTGTATTTGGGATTTTTCTTGTTTCTTGAGATAGGCCTAGATTGCAATGTATTTTCCTCTCAGGACTGCCTTCGCTGCATCCCAAAGCGTTTGGATTGTTGTGTTTTCATTTTCATTCGTTTCCATGTATTTTTTGATTTCTTCTCTAATTGCCTGGTTGACCCATTCATTCTTCAGTAAGATGTTATTTAACCTCCATGTTTTTGGAGGTTTTCCAGACTTTTTCCTGTGGTTGATTTCAAGTTTCATAGCATTGTGGTCTGAAAGTGTGCATGGTATGATCTCAATTCTTGTATACTTATGAAGGGCTGTTTTGTGACCCAGTATGTGATCTGTCTTGGAGAATGTTCCATGTGCACTCGAGAAGAAAGTATATTCTGTTGCTTTGCATTGCAGAGTTCTAAATATATCTGTCAAGTCCATCTGATCCAATGTCTCATTCAGGGCCCTTGTTTATTTATTGATTCTCTGTCTAGATGTTCTATCCATTGCTATAAGTGGAGTACTAAAGTCTCCTGCAATTACCACATTCTTATCAATAAGGTTGCTTATGTTTGTGATTGTTTTGTATGTTTGGGGGCCTCCAAATTTGGTGCATAGACATTTATAATTGTTAGCTCTTCCTGATGGATAGACCCTGTAATTATATAATGCCCTTCTTCATCTCTTGTTACGGCCTTTAATTTAAAGTCTAGTTTGTCTGATATAAGTATGGCTACCCCAGCTTTCTTTTGACTTCCAGTAGTGTGATAGATAGTTCTCCATCCCCTCACTTTCAATCTGAAGGTGTCCTCATGTCTAAAATGAGTCTCTTGTAGACAGCAAATAGATGGGTCTTGTTTTTTTAATCCATTCTGATACCCATTCTGTGTCTTTTGGTTGGAGCATTTAGTCCATTTACATTCAGTGTTATTATAGAAAGATAAGGGTTTAGAGGCATTGTGATATCTGTAGGTTTCATGCTTGCAGTGGTGTCTCTGGTACTTTGTGCTCCTTGCAACATTTCACTCACAGAGTCCCCCTTAGGATCTGTTGTAGGGCTGGTTTAGTGGTGATGAATTCCTTCAGGTTTTGTTTGTTTGGGAAAACCTTTATCTCTCCTTCTATTCTGAATGACAGACTTGCTAGATAAAGGATTCTCAGCTGCATATTTTTTCTGTTCATCACATTGAAGATTTCCTGCCATTCATTTCTGGCCTGCCAAGTTTCAGTAGATAGGTCTGCTACTACCCTTTTGTGTCTACCTTTGTATGTTAAGGCCTGTTAATCCCTAGCTGCTTTCAGAATTTTCCCTTTATCCTTGTATTTTGCCAGTTTCACTATGGTATGTCATGCAGAAGATCAATTCAAGTTACATCTGAAGGGAGTTCTCTGTGCCTCTTGGATTTCAATGCCTGTTTCCTTCTCCAGATCAGGGAAGTTCTCAGCTATGATTTGTTCAAATATACCTTCAGCCCTTTCTCTCTCTTCCTCTTCTGGAATTCCTATGATACGGATATTGTTCTGTTTGATTGCATCACTTAGTTCTCTAATTTCCCCTCGTACTCCTGGATTTTTTATCTCTCTTTTTCTCAGCTTCCTCTTTTTCCATAATTTTATCTTCTAATTCATCTGTTCTCTCCTCTGCCTCTTCAAACCACGCTGTGGCCACCTCCATTTTATTATGAACCTCATTTATAGCATTTTTAACATTAAAATTCTAACTGAACCTGCCCACACTTATTTCTCCATCAATTGATCAATATATTTACCTCCAGATGAGGAAGCACTATTAGTTTCACTCTCATGTGAGACTAAAGAGCATATAGCTTTGCCCTTGAAAAGGGCCATGAAACCCTCATTTTAATGTTATTTGGTTGGTGGAGTGAGAAAATAGATATTTAGGGTTCAAAATCTTAAGTCTAGATTTTACTCATCCTTAGTATGAAACTAATTTATATCATGGAGGATATAGTTTTGAATCTCTTTTTCTTTGAAGCTTTACTTCTGGCACTACATAAAAGTGATGTCTTGATTCTGATTCTGACTATTTACTTGTTACATTTTCAAGGATCTAATTTGACACTAAAAATTTTCATTTTTTTCTCTTCATAGGGAAAATATATTTCTTTTAAGTAAGAAACTTTTAGGGACACTAGACATGAAAGTGCAGGAAGTAAGATTCATTCTGCTAGTATTTGAAGAGAAAACACAATGGATGCCTATGAAATGAATATTTTCCATCTCTGTCCACATTCCTATATCCACCAGAGATAAAGGGGGTAGATCAGAAGCCCTGGAAACCATCCTCAGACTAAGCTTTCCAGATCCTTAAAGAAGAGCAGGGCGAGTGTAACTAGGGTGGAAAAGAGATATGAGACCATTGAATTAGCTTTAATTTTAGCCTGGTCTTAGGCTGCTTGGCATCTAGAGAGCTTCATGTTTATTCAGCAACTATTTAATGGGTTAAAGTGCCTCCTAAAAATACTCCAGAGTCTTGTAACTTGTCCTTACGAAAAATAATCAGAAAAACTTATAGGGAGACTCTATAATCCTAATGCCCTTATAATTCATCAGTCACTAGATGAGAACCTTGGGTGAGGCTCTTTTAGCTGAGCCAAGCAGACCTCTCAGAATTGTCACGGTTCACGTTTGCGGAAAGTGTATAGCGATTGTGATTACCCTGTGTATCACATCTCTCAGAGCCCAGCTATGGTGAGAAATGGGCTGGGATTCTCTTTAAACCTTTGTTGTTTTCCTTTTTTTTTTTTTTTTTTAAATCAGGTACATTGTGGCTTTTTCAAATTCAGGCTCAAAGGCTTTATCAAAGTTGAGCTCCTGAAATGCCTGAGGGGAAAGCCACATCTCTCCTGTGCACAGATTCTAGCAGATGAATCTGCTACAGAAGAG
Source organism: Prionailurus bengalensis (assembly GCF_016509475.1). NCBI lineage: Eukaryota > Metazoa > Chordata > Mammalia > Carnivora > Felidae > Prionailurus > Prionailurus bengalensis. The sequence goes on along the minus strand of NC_057349.1, from coordinate 53,140,867 downwards.
GGACTGCTCTTTTGAATAACTTGGCATTTCTGCAAGGTAGGCAGACAGCCAAGCCAAGGCATTCATCCCCGCCCTTTGCTGCTTCACTGAGGCTTCCTGAGTATGCTTTTGGCCAGGGAAAAACCTTGGCAGAGCGAGAGGGAGATATTTCTCTCCCTGTTCCTTTACAACAAGATGTCAGGCAGGCAGGTGGCCTAATTTATGACGGCAAGTTCTAGAGATTGCATCTAATGAAAAGAGTCATGTATGTCTTTAAGAAAAGATTAGTTTTACAGGGCTCTGTGCAGTTAGACTGGGGCAAAATCTATATAGACACTCAGTACACATACATTCTCCCTTTTAAGAACAACAATAAGTCTAGAAGGTTAGAAAAGAAAGATATTATACCCAGAATTGAAAAAGAGAGTAATGAATCTAGAATACAGTTTGTTCAATTAGCTCTGATTTAGAGAACATGAGAAATAGGAAAACAAAATGCAGGTTATAATGTCTGATTAGGACTATGGCTTGCCTGTCCCACAGAGGTTCAAGCACTTTAGATCTGGGAAGGGACCATAGGTATCATTTCATCAACATCCTAATTTTTCATAAGGCATATGATGAAATCTCTCTTAAATCTGGTCAAAGTGACTTATATAAAAACAAAGTATTGGGAATTAAACAGAACTGAAATGTAAGGGAATATGAGTGTGAGCCATTTGCCTGGGTGAAAATGTAAGTTGGGTAATAAATGACTTATTATGACAGAAAAAAATCTAGGATTATTAACATGATTTGGGAAATTAAACAGTATAGGGTTATCTCTCTTTTTTATGTATGTATGTATTTATTTATTTTAAAATAGGAAGAGAACACAAGTAGGGGGGGTGGGCAGAAAGAGAGGGAGAGAGAGAGAATCCCAAGTGGGCCCCACACTGTCAGCACAGAGCCTGCCGTGAGGCTTCAACTCATGAACCGTGAGATCATAACCTGAGCTACAAGAGTCAGAGATGCTTAAATGACTGGGCTGAGACACCCAGGTGCCCTGGATTGTCTTTCCTTTTTAAAGCAAGCAGAACACTGTAGGATGTCTTCTCCAAGTGGTTATCACTGATAATTCCCTGAATGAACTATTATTCAGAGTCCTATGCAACCCTTGAAGCAATCTCAGAGTGATGCTAAGCAAACCCTCAGGGGAATAAAATATGACCTTTAAGAAAAGTTAAAGAACCAGTATTTCTAGAAAATACAAAATTTTTAGAAAAATACATTAAACAACTTCAGTATCTTCAAATATTTCTCATTCTACCCCTCCTCCCCACACATACACATGCACACTCACACATCCATTGGAACTTGAAACACTAATTTGATACATATCACTGCCGACTTCGAAGTTAATGGGAAGTGAGCTCTCTCTCTCTCTCTCTCTCTTTTAATCTATCCCAGCCCATTACTAACCATGTCTATAAGGAATTCAGGGACTTGTGGAATCCTTGTGGACAGGCCTCTATTTCCAATTTTTTAAAAAAAGTTTATTTATTTATTTTTGAGAGAGAAAGAGAGAGAGAGAGAGAGAGAGAGAGAGAGCACAGTGGGAGAGGGTCAGAGAGAGAGGGAGACAGAGAATCCAAAGCAGACTCCGTGTGCAGGACTCCAACTCATGAACCATGAGATCATGACCTGAGCCAAAGTCAGATGCTTAATTGGCTGAGCCACCCAGGCACCCCTCTATTTCCAACTTTTAACTGTAACTCAAAGGAACACCAGTATTGAATATGTACTTTCACTTTAGATACAAAATTTCAATCATAAGTAAATTAACCAACAAAGAATTTATCTTCCTTTTACTTTTGATGATGCCTGTATATAAATGACTTCACCACAAAAGCCAATCGCCTCTTCCATCTTGACAGTAACAACCATAATGAAGCATCTTTTGAAGAGTTTCTGTGGAAAGGGGTCTAACAAGAAATCATTGCCACAGCTGGCTGGAAATAGGGTAGTTACTCATTTCTGTTATGGTTTAAATCTAGGGAAGTTGAATTTGCCTTTTAGCCCTAAAATAAAAATGTAAGAAATGTGACCCAAACCTTGGGGAATGTGAATTCATTCAGTGTTCTCTTGGCTAGAAGAACTTGGGACTCTGAATGAAAAAAAGAGAAGCTATGAAATGGAATAATTAACTCTTTCTGACTGCACTTTTGGTGAATTTGTACTTTTTTGCAACTTTTCCTGCTGATTTACGTGTCTCACATTTCGATCTGAGAACCTGCTCTCGGAAATAATAACTGTAGGTCACCCAACAAAATTAGAATATGAGTCAAATTATCTTGAGCTTTTGGGATTTTATGTACATTTGTTACTTTGAAAACATGTTTATTTATTTATTTTGAGAGAGAGAAAGAGTGGGAGAGGGGCAGAGAGAGAGAGGGAGACAGAGAATCCCAGGTAGACTCCATGCTGTCAGCTCAGAGCCCAGTGTAGCAATCTCACCAATCCTAGATCTTGACCTGAGCAGAAATCAAGAGTTGGACACTTAACTGCTGAGCCAGGTGCCCTGGGATCTTGGAATTTTAAAAGGAATAAAAATATTCATTTTTGATGTCAAGCTCTAATATTAAGCAATGATATTTAGCATCTCAAGCTATAAATTTAAGAAGGATTTAAGATACAAAATGATTTTTTTCATGTATAACAAAACATGGTATTTATTAACTAATTTATATTTTTATTTAAATAATTCAATTTAGTTAACATATAGTAAGTACTGGTTTCAGAAGCAGAATATAGTGATTCCTCACTTACATAGAACATCCAGAGCTCATCCCAACAAGCGACCCCTTTTATGCTTATCACCCATTTAGTCTATCCCCTCACCTACCTTGCCTCCAGCAACCCTCATTTTGTTGTCTGTATTTAAGGGTCTCTTATGGTTTGCTTCCCTCTCTATTTTTATCTTATTTTTCCTTCCCTTCCCCATGTTCATCTGTTGTTTCTTAAATTCCACATGTGAACGAAATCATATATTTGTCTTTCTCTGACAAGTTTATTTCACTTAGCATAATACACTCTAGTTCCATCTACATTGTTGCCAATGGCAAGATTTCATTCTTTTAGATTGCCTAGTAATATTCCATTCCATATATATATATATATATATATATATACATACACACACACACACACATCTACTTTATCCATTCATCAGTCGATGGACTTTTGGGGTCTTTGCCTAATTTCACTATTGTTGATAGTGCTGCTATGAACAGTGGGGTGCATGTGCCTCTTCTAGTCAGCATTTTTGTATTCTTTGGATAAATACCTAGTAATAGACACTAAATGATTTTATATTGACATTCTGTTTTCTTAAGGCTCTTTCAGCTTTGAGTGTTCAGTTTAGGACTCTTCTCACTGAGAGTAACAGAAACCCAATTCAAATTGGTTTAAACAAAAGAGGGATTTATTGACTTAAGGGAAAAAATCTAGAAGTAGGACTAGGTTCAGTAATGGCTGGATGTAGATATTCAACTGATATCTGTTGATTGTACTTTCTTCCTGTGTTTCTGTTGATGTCTGTGTTGTTTCCATTCTCAGTTATAGTCTTCTAGGAAGATTCAGACTTACATGGTCCCTAAGGTTCAAAATCCAAGAAAAACAACAACAAAAACTCCTCTTTCCCTCCCTCCCACAATTCCAGAGAGATCTCTGCCTGGCCTAATTTGGGTCATTTGTCCATCCCCAAACCAGTCTGTGTGGATGATTTGTTCTGTGGATTGAGTGGTCCAGTAATGTTATCATGGGGGCCAAAACTAGGGACCATTAGAATCACTACTGAAAAATCATGGACCTTTGGGATGTGAAGTATTTTCCAGTTATTTCCATGGTAGGGCTATTATATGCCATACCTACTTAGAATACAATCAGTGTATATTAACCCTTTGGATTTAACCATCAAAGTGTGTGTATGATACAAGAATGTAGGTGTTGAAAGGAATAGAAAGTAGTCTCTACAGTTGGTTCTGAAAAAGTCCTAAGGAAATAGCATAGCTTTCCTTTCTCCATAGTAGCTGTTTTATTTTGTCTTGCACACACAGCACTCATTCCTTCTTTTTATGGTACGAGGCATCCTGATTTCCTTTGTGGATTTCTTCTTTTCCATGCTAGGCAGTTTTAGTAGGCCAGTACAATTAGATGCCTTGTTCTTTCCTAATCTGAGGGGTTGACTGATGACCCAACCTAGGCCAATAAAATTCACTATCTTTATACATTGAGTAGATTAATATATGAATGGGAAAAGTAGCTCATTTCTACCACCAGTGGTATCCTTTTAAACATGCTAAGTAGTTCTGTCATCTGTGATTTCATCTGGTTCTTCTTTTCCTAATGTAGTTTTCCAGACCTTCTGTGACCTACTCATATATTTCAAAAGGATTCATTTTCTGTGTAGATTGGAAATAGTTTCTGTGCTTGTAACCAGGAAGCCCTAATTGATACAGAAATTGGGGCCAGAAGTAGGGTGATACAAGTCACAATGCTTAAAATGTAAAATTATCTAGGCAAGGGAGGATGGAGGGTGGAAAAGATGCTATCCAGGGCTAGGAAGTTGGCCACCATTATTATGCAATAGGAGGAAAGTTTGTTAAGCTGTAGCCTGTAGTAAACTGGGATTCAGACCATTTGAGTCTTTCAGAAACACAGAAGGTAAATGTGAAGGTATTGATGTTTTGGGGATATATTTTAGTAGGACACTAGAAGAAATTGACACGTGAGCTAAAACTCATTTCAAAAACAGGAAAAGTTGGGTGAAAGAAAGCCTTTTTATAGTCACTGAATGCAGCCTATAAAATGAAATGGCATAAAGCCTGGTGCTCTGGGGACTTGGATAGTTGGAAAAGCCAAGTTCTCTGGCCAATGATAAAGCTTGTAGGATCAACAGTAGGAAGGTAGGAACCACAGAAGGAAATAAGAAGCCTACTCTCCAGGACCCTTGCATGTACCTCTTGTTATGAAGTGTCTGATTGTCAGAGGGGATAATGACATTTATTGCAAAAATGTAGCTGGCTCTTGTTTGGAGTCAAAGGTCAGACTGGACAAGACTCTCCACCCCACATTCCTGTTGATAATTGCTTAAATGGAGGCTAGGAGATGGTCAGAACACTGAAACTACTTTCCGGAAACTGGAATCCTCAGTAGATGTTTAGATTCAAGGACATGACTCGATAAGTTAATGACCTTTAGTTTCTAGCCTCGGGAATTGAAAGAAGCCTCCTAGAGTTTAAAGGAAGTTGTCTTCTCAGATAGACCTCAACCTTGGCAACAATGTCCTTTGATCAGTGATCAAAGGAGATGCTCCTGGGAGAGAATTAGCAGCTACTAGTGTGCTGACCAGGACACCTACTTCTCTTCCATGGAACAGTCTTGGCTGTTCCTGCTTAGCAGGATATATTGACAGTAGTGGTGGTATATATTTTATTCTCTCTCTCTCTCTTTTTTTTTAAACCAAATTGGGGGTCTTTATTGAAGTTACTTGTTCTCTCTCTAATATTGATATTGGTTAATTTTATCATTTAGTCATGGTTGTTGGACCATTTAAACCTGACCAAGAAAAATGCACATCTTGGATTTGGAGCTGCATGTCTGATGAGGTTTTGGGTTCTCTTCACTTGGGAAAAAACTTTATTTGGAGCCTGAACAGCAAAAGGTGTAAATGTGGTGAACATTTGTTGCTTTTTAATATCCCTTTCTCTCAGGTTTGTTTCCTCTTTTTTAGTTAACAGAGCCCTGATTCTATCTGAAGAAACGCCATCTCCCTCTTCCAGTCTGTGGGCCCTGGGTCGGCTCTGCTCCTGACTCCAAGGATGGAGCATGTGACCTAAGCCTCTTCATTTAGCACCCTGGATAGTCCTCACATGGGAACTGCCTCAAGGTTGGCCACCTGGTCAAGCAATTTCCTCATGACTTTGGGAACTACTTAAGTCCACGCTGCATTTGAAGGAGTGCTACTGGGTACAGCTGAGTTTACGGTCAGGTTGATCAGACAATGCTTAGTTTCTGGTTGTCAGCTGGTGTACTAGGATCAGATGTTTCTCCACCACTGGCTTCGGGTCTGTCAGATCCCCAGATGAGGGAGTGGGCTTAGAACCCAAGCCAGGCTAACTGGACTCTCTCTCTGGACTTTGGGTCTTAGGCAGAGTGCTGCATGAGCAGGAAGAATAGACACAGTTTGTTTTCTCATGCTGTGTTGCCTTTACTGGACTGTTGGGCAGTAATCGCTGCACAAATCTTGGCCCGACCAGTCTGTCTTTGAGCCTGATTCTCTAGGCTTCCTATCATTTCTGTGGCCACTATCTTTCTAATACATTCCTTTGCTGTTGAACTCATCCAGAGTTGCTTTCTGTGATGTGCATCGCCAAGACTGTCAGGTAATTCACCTTTTCCTTTTCAAGCTGCCTATCGTACTTCTCACTCCCTTCATGCCTGCCTTTGATTTAAAGGGTAAGATTGGCTTGGGATGATCCTGCCTGCAATCCGAGAGAGAGTATTGGAGAACTGCTGCCTTTGTGAATGGTGCATTAACTGAGGGTGATTTTAGCTACTTCTGAAGGAACACAGGGGCTTGTTTGGTTCGCAGCTCTATCCCAAAAGACTAGCCTGATGCTTGGAACAACATCAGTGCATTCAGTGTATATACACTCATGTTGTTCTCCCTTGGTCTTGTCACATTAGCCAATTTGTTCATTCAATAAATATTTGTTTATTGTTCACATGGGAATATAATGGTGAGCAATACAGATATGACACTTGCTTCTCAATGGTACTGACTTTTAGTTGTCGCTGTGTGGCTCAGCTGTGGTAGATTGGTTAAATATGTTTTAGCTGTTGCAAATTTGAGATTTAAAGTGCAATAATATAGGCTTATTCTTCTGGAGAACAGGAAAAATTATTGGCTTGAGCAGGATTAAGCCCTGAATAGTCAGGGCAGAAGGCATTTCTAAGAGAGCAATATATCAATTATAGGCAATCTTTTTGTAACACAGTTCCTTCTATATCCATATTCTGGGTTTGGATGGGGCCAAGATGAGATAAAGGGGACTGTAAAGGAAATGAAGGATTTTTTTGGTCTCTTCTGTTCTGGTTTTGGGATCTATGACTAAGCTCTCTGTTACCGAGGAGGAAGAGGCTATATTATAGATTTGATACAATAATGTCCTAAAACAAAAATTGGGAAATTTTATTTGGCAAGCATGTTCTGTTTTCTAAATTTTAAATTTACATGTTTATGGACAAGTCTTAAAGTGTTTAATAAATAATAAATAAGTTTATTAAACAAATAAAATTAAATAATAAATATTTTTTTAAGTTTACTTATTTATTGACAGAGAGTGAGAGAGAGAGAGAGAGAACGAGCTGGGGAGGGGCAGAAAGAGAGGGAGTCTGAGGATCCGAAGCAGGCTCTGTGCTGTCAGCATGCCAGGCTCGAACTCACGAATTGCAAGATCATGATCTGAGCTGAAGTCGGATGCTTAACTGACTGAGCCACCCAGGGGCCCCATTAATAAGGTATTTATTGAGGAATACAATAATTTATTTTTAATATCTAATTAATATTATTCGAGAAAATAGCCCAGGGAATTCAGACTTTGCTAGAATATCTGGGTTTATGGTCACCGTATTCGTTTTCTATTGTCACATAACAAATTCTCCAAAACTTAGCAGCTTAAAATGACACAAATGCATTATTTCAGAGTTTATGAAAGTCAGAAGTCTGGGCACGGAGGGTTTGAGGCAGCGGAAGTTAAGTATGGCTAGTGTTTCAAGGATAAGGGGGTGAGAAGGTGGAGAGGAAGCGGCAAGTCCTAAGTGTGGAGAAAAGTCGTGGAGACACGTTAAGGAATTCAGAGCTTAAGAGCAAAGGAAAACCATGTTAGTGTTTTAATCAGGAGAGGGTCATATTTACTTTAGAATGAAGACTGAGGCAAAGTCCTAGCTTGAGCAATTGAATGACTGGTGGTGACTTTGAGAAAGGCAAGAAGGCAGAGAGGAGGAGCAGGTTTCTAAAGAGGAAAACAAAGATAATAAACTCAGGCTTGACCACATTTTATTTGAAGTGCTTGTCATTCATACAAATAAAGATGTCCAGCTAAAAGTTGGAGAAAGAGACGTGGGTTGGAGATGTAGACATGGGAATACATGGAAAGCTTTTAATCATTTAATACATGAAAAGCAGAGGGTCATGCTTTGAGAATCTAAGAAGTCATTGAACATGTCCCCAGATAATTACAGCTATATATATATGTATACACACACACACACACATATATATATATATATATATATATATATATATAGCTGCTATCTATGTCTCCTTATTGGGAAATTGTTATGTTTTCATTGATAAGACCTAGGAAGAAACATATTTGCATACCAATGGACTATAACATGAATGTATAAATGAATGAGTGAAGAAATGCAGAAAATGACAATTCTCCCAAGATGTTTGTATCTGACCTGAATTTAGGATTCAGTTATTGAAGGAAGGCATTTCTTTGTGAACATTCTCCCTTGGAGATAAATTAGTTCACACATTCATTCAGCTGATATTTACTGAGCACCTACTATGTTCCAAGTATTGTTGTAGATGCAGAAAGTGAGGTACAAAACCAATTCTCGCTCATAGAGCTTACCTTGAGATGGATGCAAAACAAAAGAACAAATAATACAATTTCAAAGAGTGGTGAGTAATCTGTTGAAAATAAAGTGGGGTTAGGGAATGTGAATGGTTGTGTGAATTTCATTTGGCTATAGTGTTCAGGAAGGACTGTCTGGAAGAGGCATGTGATACCTGAATGAAGAGAAGCAGGAACTGAAAAACACACTGGTGGCAAACAGGCCACATGGGGGTGGGGAAGCAGTGTGAGAAGTGGGGAGAGTGACAGGTGAGGGGGGTAAAGGGAGCCAGGGCACAATGGAATTGTAAACACAGGACTGTGAAAGAACTTTCTTGCGCTCTGTGAGTAATGGACAGAACAAATGAGTATTCCTTTATTGTCACAAAGGCAGTCACCTTGTTCCAGGACTTCCTGTAACTTTTAGGGCCGCAAAGGCAACCGCCTACCTATGTGAAAGTGAACTCCCCTCAAGTGTTCTGGTAGCTGTTACCTTAGGTCAAAGACAGGTACCACAGTCAGCTGCAGGGCGGAGCAGGGTGACTAACCCTGGCGACCCCTGGGGGCCGTTCTCAAGGGCCAAGAGAGGCAGGCCACCTCTGATGAGTGCAGGCGACGCTCCCCAGGTCCTCGCTCCCTTGGTGCTTTTGCCCTCTCACCCTCTGAAAGTCGCCTTTAACCTTCCCGCTTCCCGGGGAGTCCCTCAGTCCGCCCCTCCAGTCGTCTACTTTCTGGTCCTGGCAGGATTTTAACTGAGCGTGTTTCTACCAGGGTTCCACTAGTTTGGAGATCGCGATCCAAAACCCACCCTCTGGCCTTGCCCACCGGAAAGGGGGCGGGTGGGGAGCGCGAACCTTATCTCCCGGGCTCCGCCTCCAGGGGGCTGAGAGCAGGCTTCACAGCCGCGGCGCTCGGCACTGGTCGCTGCGGGGAGACGGGGCTCGGGGCGGAGGGCAGCAAGCCCGCTTCGGCCCAGATTCTGCCCCGGTTGGGGCAGGTCACTCCCTGGGACGCCCCCGAACCCTTGGTGCAACACGCAGCTGGTTGCGACGCCACCCCGACCCTGGACGCTGCGCCAGGTAAGGTGACACTGCCTTCTCCCCTCTCCCTGATGGCCCTCCAGGGGGGCTGCAGCCTGACGTTTTGGTTGGCCTGAGGGTACAGTTTCTCCCTGCGCTGAAACGGTTGGTGAACTGAGAGATAAGTCCCGCACCCAGGCTGGAGGCTGGGATGTCAGGGTTTGTCTTGCAAAGTTACTGAGTGCTAACGGATCACGGGAGGTTCGATGGGTGCTGATTTCTGCCTCGAGGTGTTTGGCCCCGAGAACGAATGCTGTGCGGTGAGGTACCCCCTAAGCCCAACGTCTCCCTTGGAAGAGGCGGTGGAGTCCACACGTGGCGCGCCGGGAGAGTGGCTGAACGCGCAGGACGCTGCCCAGAGGCTCTTGAAGATTCCTGCGCTGTACGCGCGCGTGGGGGAGCTTCACAAACTTGGTGCTTGAGCAGGACCCCAGGCCAATTAAATCAGAGTCTCTAGGAGTGGGGCTTGGGGCGTCCACATTAAAAAAAAAACAACAAAGAAACAAACAAAGCAAAACAAACAAACAAAAAAAACCCAACTCTTTTCAGGTGATTTCCACGTGGAATAGTTTGGAAACCAGTGAGTTAAAGCAGTGGTTCTCAAAGTGTAATCTCTGGCCAGCAGCAGGAGCCTCACCTGGGAACTTGAAGGGACACTTTAGGGCACAGACTGAAACTCTCAAAGTAGGGCCTAGCTCTCTGTGTTATTTGAGTTCTCCAGGTGATGCTAGCATTTGCTTGCTTTTGAGAACTATTGGGTTGGATCTCAATTACGCGCAAACACCTGCAGATTCCCCTCCACAGAAGGAGAAGGAAACCATACTTTTCGGAAAATCCGAGGTATGCATTGGTAGGGTTTTACCCATATTGAAAAAAAAAAATCATACTGGGAACTTTGGAGGATCCTATAAAGGGTATAGAGACTTAGCTATCATCTTGAGCAATTTTGACATAGTGGAATTTGCATACTTTAGGGGAGAATAGGAATTTTATGTTCTTAGAGTTGAAATGAAGCCAAAGAAGAAATGTACATAGGAGTTTTCTAGTTGTAATAACATGAATCTTTGGCTCCCAGTGACAAGATTCCAGATCATCCCTGTCATCAGTGTACATTACAGGACTTTTTTTTTTTTTTTTTTTTTTAAAGCAGTTGGAGGTTTAAGGAATTTATGCCAGTTCTCCAGAGTGAAAGGGAATTCAGCATTGCAGGTCTCTGGATTATCTGAAGTGGTTCCTTTTTTCTTTTAATAGAGATCTGAGATTTCAAAATTTTGGCTGAAAAGATTCCAGCTGTTTCTAAGTCATTAGTACAGAAATAGAATGACTTTGCAAATAAGCTTAAATGGATTAGAAAATCTGACATTGGATTAAAAAGCTAGAATAGGCATGACTCCAGCCCCAGCACATGTGTGGTGTGGTGAACACAGTGCTAACTGTAGCAAGACATCCTGTACAGAGAACGTTTATTTTCCAAGCTGGTATTTGCTGTGCGAGTTTGTGACTGTAGTCACATATAGGCTTGCTAAGGGACAGGTACCGAGCTTGTGTTTAGAGAACTGGGGAAAATACAGGTAGTGGTTACGAACAGGAGGCTTTGAGGCTCAAGTCTCAGGTTCAAAATGTGCTCTTCTGCTTCCCTGTGCTCTGGGAGGGTTGCATAACTTTTCTGAGCCTCACTTTCCTCATCTGTAAAATGGGGACTGTGGTAGTACAATAATGCATACTTTTAATTCTCACATTGTTGTCAAAGTTAAATGAAATAATACTAAAGTGTTTAAAATAGTAAATATTTGTTAGCTTGAAATACACACCACACTCAAACTAAGAAAAAACCTAATCCCCAAATACTTTTTGAAATGAAAAATATGTTAATACTGTATTAGATGTTGTATTCATATGTCAACCTAACCCTTAGAATTTACAGTATTTACTTTTTACCAGAATGTGAACACAGGAATATTTTCAAATTATTTTTGTAATATTAGTGCATGTTTTTAATGGAACTTTCTAGAATTTTTTTTTTTTTTACTTGATTAGCTTCAAATCAATTAGTCTTTATTCACTATCTGTGGTGAAGTATCTCAACATCGGGTGGATTTTATAATCTATTAACATTCACATTTAAATAGTCTTGAACTCTGGCCCTCCACAGTATCATTCCTTACAAAAGAAAATTCAGATGGTAAAAGAGCATCTAAAAGTGGCATGCTGTGGCATTCAAGAGAACCAGTTGAGAAGTACCATCTGGTGTTTCTTAAGTATTTAAAAAACTTTTTTTTAATGTTTATTTATTTTTTTAATTTTTTTTTTTAACTTATTTTTGAGACAGAGAGAGACAGAGCATGAACAGGGGAGGGGCAGAGAGAGAGGGAGACACAGAATCGGAAGCAGGCTCCAGGCTCTGAGCCATCAGTCCAGAGCCTGATGCGGGGCTCGAACTCACGGACCGTGAGATCGTGACCTGAGCCGAAGTCGGACGCTTAACCGACTGAGCCACCCAGGCGCCCCTAATGTTTATTTTTGAGATAGAGCGTGAGTGGGGGAGGGGCAGAGAGAAAGGAAGACCGAATCTGAAGCCGACTCCAGACTCTGAGCTGTCAGCACAGAGCCCAACACGGGGCTTGAACTCCATGACCTGTGAGATCATGACCTGAGCCGAAGTTGGACTCTCAACTGACTGAGCCACCCAGGCGCCCCTGGTGTTTAAGTGCTTGTGAGTGAGAATAGAATGAAACCTTATCCACTTACATCAAGGTTTGTTCAAGACAATATCAGGGAAAGCAAAATGAGGACACAGCAAGGACAGGCCTAAACTGGCAAAAAGGGGAGGTGAGGTAATTTAAGAATCCTTTTCCTCCTGAGCTGCAATAACTTCAGAATGCTTCAAACCACATACACAAAAAGCAATTCTTTGCTCGGTATTTGATTGGAACTGATCTGGACCAAAAAGTTCTCATGAAAAAATAGGGTATCAATTCCAAAAAGGATGCCAGATTATTCTGTACCTGGAAATTAATCTTGATTATCCTTTGATTTCAGGGATAAAGCGAATATTAGATTTTGAACTTAAAGTGCCTTTATCTTGCATCTTTGAATGCCAGAGGTTATACTATTACTGTGTCTAATGAGCTTTCTTTGTGACCTTAAAGGTACTTATGGGCAGGTTGCACCTTTTGTGCTCATTCTCAGCTCTTAGAAGTCCCCTTGTGACTTTTGAGTCAGCTCTGTGGCTAGGCCTTTCCTGTTCTTTTAGCCCTTAGAAGTGGCTCTGAAGGTGTGGATGATAACCCTTGGGGTGGCTCTGAGGGTGTGGCCAGCGTCTGCTTTATTACTCCACCCTCACACCTAACTAACAGTACCTGCCTATTACGAATCTTACGTTTCTTCTGGAAGACTAAACTGCAATGGAGGTTCCAGCACATAAGCATCTTAGTAACTCCTTCATTTGCGAAATCAGGTCTTTATTAGGATACTTTTGAAATTACAATTGAATGTTATTAAATTGAATATAATTAGAACTTAATGTTGGTAACTGTCATTACAATTTCATAGAAGTACAGTGTTCTGTTTCACTCATTATGAGATGAGAAGTAGCTGTGGGGGTGGGAGGAGAGATCAGAAGCACATCTCTTGATGGGGAAAATGAAGGGCATGTGGAAGAAAATTCAGACTTCCAGTAATCAAATTATGTGTTCTGGATAATATATCTGAAGAACCAAGAGAGCCTGTGATGTCGCAATTTGCAGTGACAGGATGTGGCAGCACTGCTTGTGGTAAGTGGCCAATTAGGAATGATCAATGCTGCAATGCCCCCGCGGTGATTTTAGGATTCTCAACTTTTAGGCATAAGGACTGGAGCAGAGATCCTCTTTGAGAGGCTAGCTTAACTGCATTTGATTTACATAACCTGGCTCACTTAGAGAAGGGTTTTGATGAGAGGTACCTGGCATTCATTTACTTGGTTTCAGGGGCCTATTTTGTTCCAAAGTGGTTGGTTTTACTATGAAGGCCAATCTTGAAAGTCTTGTGAGTAAAACACATCACTGGAATGGATCTATGTTTTACTTTGTATTTATTATCTTTGGATTATATTTCTTAGCATGCAGTAGTAATTCTTTAGCTAGATTCATTATCATTCTTGTGAGAAACAAAGGAGGAATGTTTATTCCTGGCACGTGATCCGGTCTCACTTAGAGAATCAGACATGGAGGCCGAGTTCCCTAACTTTCTTCTCCATCTTATGGTTGAGGACACTGTTCGGCCGTGCTGCCTAGCCACTTATTAGTTGTTTGAACTTGGATAAGTTATATACCTTTATTTTTTGCATCTGTTTCCTCATTAGTAAAATTGGGGAAACACTACCTCCCTCAGCAGGGTTGTATGGAGTAAATGAGCTAGCATATATAAACCTGACTCTTAGTAAATGCTTAATAAGAATTTACTGTTATTTTGTCTTGGAATTAATGAATGGTTTAAGTGGCAGCTCTCTTTTCTGTTTTTACCTCTGAAAATTGGATCCTAAGAAAAAAATAGTATAGGTTATGTTCATGTGATGGCTTTTCTGTATTAAATAGTGGGAGAATTTGTTTCATAATAAGTGAAGTACTTCAAGTTTCTCAGAAAATAATACAACATTTTGAATACCATTTCTAAAAGTTCCCAGATGCTTTTGCTGCTGGCCAAAGACCACACTTTGAGAATCCCTGCTTTAACCCACTGCTTCCCAGGCTTGACTGTACGTTGGTATCACCTGAGGAGATTTTTTTAGAATTTTGGTGCCCAAGCTGATTTAAAAAATAATCAGTTGGGTTAATGTACTGTGAAAAGGAGTAATCATGTTCTTAACATGTTCTGTAACATCACACATTAATATCCGTGGGATTTCCAGGTACTCATAGAATTTTTAGAATGCTAAAGGGTATTATAATTTTTGTAATATAAAGAGGAAACGGAGGCTTGGAGGCATCATTCTTGGTGAAAGGCTCATGTATAGCACTGGATAACAAATCAGATTTCCTGTGTTCTACTCAGTACATTTTTCATTCAACTACTTTGCCTTCTGAAAAGTCAGATGATGTGACAAAGGCACATAATCCAAGATCGAGAATGCTTTTGGAACGCTACAGATCTACCCATCCCACTTAACCAGTTTGCGTTCAGAGTTATTTATTCAAAAGATTTTCTTAATGAAAACCACAGAAAACAATATGTCCACAATGCCAAGCTAATAAATTTATAGCTGTCAGTTGGGAAAAGGATTTTTTTCCTACTAGGTTTGTCTTTTCTAATGATTCAATTTAGTTTTTTCTCTTTGTTGTTTCTTTGGCATTTTGGCTTTTCTAATGAAAAAACTCAGAGATATCTTTGAAAATTTCAGGAAACGTTGACAATTTTCTCACGTCCAAGTTTAGTGACCTTCTGGGAATCCTGCCCGTTGCTTGTGTTTGATTCAGTGTTTAGTTTTTGTTTTGATTTGTGTGTGTTGTTTTGATTTAGGTCAATTCAGCCATGATTGCAAAGTTATGCTATTTGTTAACTGTTTTTAGAGTTATCAGTGGCAAGAAGAAAAGATAAAGGACCAACAATTTTTTTTTAAATCCAAAGTAAAAGGAAGTTCTAGTGAAGTTTGAGCTTTTAGAAAGTTGTTCTAAAAATATTCTTTGGAAATTTAGTTTTTAAATGTTTTATTACACTGTTGGGGCAGATATAAACACCAGAATGTAGGTGTCATAGTGTTATAACTTTCAAATCCATAGATGATTCAATGATTGAAACAACTTTTGAAATACTTTCAAAAATACAAAATCCTATTATATATGTATTTTGCTACTTTGTTAGGAAGAGAATTTGATTCCACTTTGTGGGATATGTCTAGGCCTGTGTTTTCCAGTAGTTTCCAGAATTAGATAGAATATTAAGACAGGAACATTCTTTGTAAGCGTTCAGCCAGTCATCAAATAATGATCAAGGGCTCACCCTGTGCTTGGCTATCCTAGGGGGATTCTTAGAAGTTGCTAAGTTCAGTTTAGTAAGTCTATAAATAGCCAATTGGCAGTTTTCTTTCTTTCTTTTTCTTTCTTTCTCTTTCTTTCTTTCTTTCTTTCTTTCTTTCTTTCTTTTGTGGGAAACTCCCTTCAATTTATTATATAAAAATAACATTTTGTAAATTTCTGTAAGTGAAAAAAATGCATAATACAAAAATAGTTCTGATTTAAATTTAGAATAATCAGTCACTGCCTGATGTGTCGCTTAGTTTCTTCAACCATTTTTGACTGACACTTGACATGCTACCATGTATCAATCTTTAGAAAGGGTTGAATATGATTTGAAGGGTATCTTGGCAAGAAGGAAGAGTTGATTCTAGAGAGAGGCACTGTGGAGAAGATTAACACCTAGGGTCCTGAGAATGTATGCACTTCACCACTTTCTGGAGAAATTTCCCTTTGCCTTGGGCAGTCTGCCTTTTCTCCATTTTATAGCTCCTTTGACAGTTCTGTTCAAAACACTTGTGAGCTAGCACCTTTGGACTAAGGTTTGAAATGAGAAAGAGTGAAATAAAAACTGGGGGAAGCAGGGATGACACGGTCACTGTCTTCACTAGAATGGTATAGGTAGAGTTTCTACTTGGGTTTCTTTGGAATGAGGAGGGAGCAGGGGTGAAAAGAAGAGACAGGGTTCATATTCTTGCAGGGAATTGGAGGCACCTGGAACCTAATTCAAAGTCTATTTAATGGAAGCAAGCAGGTGAGTAGTATGTAGTGGGCCAAGTAGGTACCTACTGCCTAAGTTATGTGTCATTTCTATACTGCCATTTAAACAGTAATAGTAATACTTACACGTCAAATACTAAATCAATAAATGCTCTTACTATTCCCAAGAAGGCCCTAGACCAGGAAATGGGAAACCTGGATTCTCATCCCAGCCTGCCACCAACTCCCTGAAAGCTAGTAGCTTGGAAGAGCCTACAGTAAGGGACAGCTGGGCAGGTGTGATTGTAAAGTCTTTGATTTCGCTCTTTGTATGTTTTTACGTACCAAAACACCGTTTGAGGCCATATGGGGCATGTAAAGAATTTCAGCGTAGGACATCTATATATAGAGTTTAAGTTAATGTGGGATAGAATCCTTTAGGAAATTAGTCTACTGGGAAATGTAGAATGCATTTCTAAAATTTCTATGAACATGCTTTTTCAGTGTTCACTAAAGATGGACAACAGTGGACGAGGAATAATGAGATAACAGATCTTTTTATTTCAAGAAAATTGTAAATGCCTTTTCATGATGGCTAAACACAATTTTCTTCGGCCTCCATGTGGGGATTATATTTAAAGAAATTGGTCTTGTCAACACTTGAAAACATTTTTTTTCCCTGATTCTGAATTATGGGTTTGTGGGGGAAATCAGGTTTATATGAGTAATGAAATTATATTTTTGAGCTCTGAATTGCCTGTTTCTCAAAACGTTAACAGTTGTGTTTGGTTGGTAGAATGGTATTTTCTTTCTGCTTTTCTGTGTTTTGTCTATTTTTTAATATACGTGTGTTACTTTTATACTGCAAAAATGAATGCCTAATGACTTACGGATGGAAACACTTGAAATTGTAATTTGGAATTCTCATACAAATGCGAGATGATATTACAGTGTGATTAGTTTATATTCTTGTAATTCATAAAGTACATATTGTGCCACATATGCTTTTACAAACAAGACACAGACGGTAAAGCATGGCTTTACTACGAATTACAGATGGTAAAGCATGGCTAAAATGACAAAGAATGTTTTTGTAACAGCAGAATATCAGTTTATTGCTCCTTGTGAAGGCCCAAAGAATATTCTGTGTTCTAAGATGTTGAGGGCATGTAAGATAATAGCTGAGATCATGGGTGTTGTGTAGTCGTGTCCCTGACACCTAGCACCTGTGTGACCTTGTGCTTGGTATTTAACTTTGTAAAGCTCAATTTGCCCTTCTGTCAAGTCAGGAGCATAGGACCTACTTCCTAGTGTGGTCAGGAGGGTTAAATGGAATAATTCAAATAAACACCTCAGCATAGTGCCTGGCAGATAAAAAGTACTCAAGTTAGCTCAAATTTGTTATACTAAGTATAGTATTCTCCCTGCTTCTCAGCTTTATCACACTTGGGACTTGGATATCTATCTTTTGGAAAACATGTTACTAATTTCGATGAAAATATCCTCTGTACAACCTGGGTCATGAAGAGGCACATGTAGATTTTTGCCATTGTCCATGTTGGGATGGGGAATAGGAAAGTGTGGACGCAGGGGATGGAGTCTCCTGAAGCTGGCAGTGCACTAGCAGCAGTAACAGAGGCCTTTGAGAGCAACACCTTTTGACTGTGAGTATTGATCTAGAGTCTGCAAGACTGTCCTTCTTTGCTAGATGGCACAGTCCCAGAAGGTCACTATGGTGGTTTCATGGGATTGAGGGTATCCTCAAGTTTTGTTTGCAGCTAGAGGTGGTTTGTGACGAGCTCCTGGATTTAGCAATTACAGAGATCTCTTTGGTCAGGGCCATAGATAGCCCATTATCACAGCTTTGTGAAAATTAGAAGACAGCCATTTCAATGGGCAGGTGTAGCCCTGGATTTGAGTATCCATTTGCTTTGTCAGCCAGGTGCCTTTGTACTGTTGCAGCCTGGATTTCAGTGCATTTGTATAGGAAATGCATTAATCCATCCACATGGAAAATATATTTTTTACTTCTTTCTGTAGTTTAAACTAGATCTTATTGATGTAGCAATAAATGAGACATGATCCCTGTCCTCAAAGACTCGTATTCTCTTAGCAAATTTCCCCATGGATGCTTTGGACATCACATCACAAAGCCCCTCACCCTGTTTTATTGCTGCTTACAGTAGGGTCCTTTAAGAAGGTTGTTTTATTTGCATTCGTGTATTAATTGCCCCCACTAGACCTGTTAGTCTGAATGTTTACTATTAGCATCTGTAGTTGGATCTATGTTCTCAGAACAGTGGTGAGTTCTACATATATGATATACATAGGTTTCTACAAAGTATTTGGACTTAATACTTAGTCTATTAAATGAAAAACCAAACCAAAAAAAAAAAAAGCCCAGAAAACAAAAACAAAAAAAACCCCATGATTAATTGAATTCAACTGACTGAGGCCTGACAGAGGAAAGTTAGAGGCACTGGGAGATCAGAATCAATTATTTTTAGGCTATACATGTCAGAACCCTGGAAGAAAATGTGAATATTTTTGATCTTTTTTTTTTCAATATATGAAGTTTATTGTCAAATTTGTTTCCATGCAACACCCAGTGCTCATCCCAACAGGTGCCCTCCTCAATACCCATCACCCACCCTCCCCTCCCTCCCACCCCCCATCAATCCTCAGTTTGTTCTCAGTTTTTAAGAGTCTCTTATGCTTTGGCTCTCTTCCACTCTAACCTCTTTTTTTTTTTTTTTGAAAATGTGAATATTTTTGATCTTTAATTCATTTTAAATCAATTAAATGAATGGCCAGTTACCGATATAGAATAGTTAAAGCCATTTTGTGCATCTGTGTTTCCTTAACTATACCTCTAAATATTTTTAATTTTTAGCTGGGTAGTGTAATTTCACATTGGACAATTTTTGGCCAGACGTATTACATTATTAAATACTAAGTTTGAGTAATGCAATGAATTTGTGCATTTAAACATTTTGGATATGGCTGCCAAGCTGAATCTGAAATTTCCCTTCTAGTAACCTGCCATGTTTCTGAACTTTGAGCCTAAAGCAGCCTAAGTAAGACTAGAGAAACAAAGATAATTTTACATTTTCAAACTTAATTTAAGTACTAATGACTTAAAAAATAAATGTGTGTACACTTTCTACTTCATCCTGTCTTCCAGTTTATCTTCAAAGATGAGCATTTATCATCAAGTGAGCTGTAGGAGAAAGTTTTTACTGTTTATTTCATTGTTTTTGTACTTCAAATTCTTAGAAAGGCTGGTCTAGCCAGTATCCTAAGGAATCCACTTATATACTGTACTGTTTCCAGACCTTAGTGATGAGGACATGTAGCCTTGCTTCTCTTGAGTGCAAGACTTTGCTAATCTTTATTACTCTAGACTCTAAAGAACTATATGTTTTGATTTTTCTCTCTTAAAAATCTTCTGGGATTTCTGTTTTCTCAGAGCCATCTATCGGTATGTTCTAAGGTAAAAGGAGAAAGGAACAAGGTGTATTTTATTACCTGCAAAATCCACAAGAATGGGTTTCAGTTTCTGTATCCGTGATTCTCACTAGGGAGTTGGGAAGTTCTAAATCTAAAAATGTAGCAATTTTGATATATCAAGGGGGAGGGGAGATATAGAAACTCCCAAGGAAACCATTCCTGTGTATTTCATTATTTTCACAACAAGGACATGTTGCTGATTATAAAAACATTGACTATGTGCTATATGAAGAGGAAAAAAACCCAACAACAACCCCAAACAAGAGAAGTGATGAGTCAGCAAGTTTAATTTCAGTGGCTACCAGGGCACCTAATAGATTGATGTTGATCATGACCCCAGGTTGCTTATGATACCATTTGGAGATGGACTATTTCAAGTATAATTTTTAGGAGGCAAAATAAAACTGTATTGGAGCTCTAAATGGTCTAATACTGGTGGTAGGCACTGTGGACGGTGTGGTCTGTTTTTGTCATGATGTGCTTCATAGATCCTGCTTCTAGAAGCATGGTGCAGTTTGGATAAATGATTCAGTTTAGATACACACCCCAGTCAACATAAATCATAGGTTTGGAAATTATCTTAAAAATAATCGTTTACAGTATAAATGCTGTTGATACCAGTAATGCTTATCCCTGTAGCATACCTACTGAGTATTGTCCAATTCCAGACACGTCTAGTGATGGGAAATTTTCAGTTTGAGGGACATCTCCATTTATTAAAAACTTTTTAAAATTAAACTGAAAACTTCCTTCCTGGAGTTTCCAGGCACTGGTCCTAATTCCGTACTCTGGGAGTGACAGGGAGAATCTTAATTTCTTTTCCACGTGGCAGCCTTGCCAGTATTTGAAGACAACTTATGAGAAGTAAGGGAGATGATTCATTTTCAGAAATACAAATAAAAGCTGAGCCGTCTAGTTAACAGTAGATTTACAACCTATTGGAAATATGTATGAATTGCCCCCCACCCCTTGGCGTCCCAAACCCCTGGATACTGCACTTCTGGTTCTTCTTCCCCTCTCCCTTTTGCGGGCTTATTTTCATGGGCTTTGCAATGAGCATGTGCCAAAGAACTGAAGTGTCTGTGTCACCTCAGGGAATGTAGACTTGTTCCAATCAGACTACTTTTTGCCTTATATGGGCACAGGCCATGTCTGGGTAAGGCTGTAACCTCTGTAGTACTCAGTCAATGAGGAATCAGGGGAGGGACTTGCATGCTGGGAGATAAGTTGTCTGCTGTAACTGCCCAGAGTGTGCCTGTCCCTCAGACATCCACTCTTGCAACAATGGTGATAAAAGCCTGGCTTGGCTGTGCTCCAAGTCTCTGTGTCCCTCCTTTGATTGGGTTGACGGGCTTATTTCTAACAAAGTGAAACATCAGATTTCTGACACTGCTTCTTTTTTTGTAGTTGTTTGCAGTTACATCTCCAGTCTCCTCAGCCTTCTCTAGACACATTTGAAGCTTGATTCTATCTGACCATTGGTTGCTGAATAGAAAGGGTGTAGCCCAAGAGCAAACTAATTGTTGGCAGCCAGTTTACAATAATGACTTCAGTTTACCATTAGCTAAGACCTTTTAGTCTATTTGGACCTCCAGCTGTGAGGCCAACAGATTCCTACTGAGCCTTCTACACTCCAGATTTTGGAGCCCAGGATTTTTTTGTGTTTCTTTTGAATTTTGTCTTGTGGCAGTTGGTCCATTATTTATCCAGGTGTGATCTTTTTAAATCCAAAGTCTTTTATTCATTCATCCAGGGGTCTTTCTTAGCTCTGCTTTGTTTGGAATTTTCATTTGCAGGTCATCAGTGCTCTTACCCAAATTACAGTAACCAATTAACTGGAAGTGGCAGAATTCTAAACACCATCACTAGAAACCTTCTACCATGTTGGCATTAGGTGTTACTCTCCGTTGGGGAGCCATTTTGTTTTATATTAAGCTTAGATTTAATTTGTTTTCATTTTTGTAATCTCTTGAGCACAGTATTCTTCTGATGTCACCTTAGTACTCCCATCAAAGAAGTACAGGTGAGTTTGATTTGAAGTGTTCTTGGAACTTAACACATGTTGTAGGTGGGTTTCTTGTAAGCAACATGCAGGAGGACCTTAAAAAAAAAACACCTACAATTTGAAACCTCTAAATGCTAAATACTAAATTTAACCCATTAAACGTTTTATGATTGCTAAAATGTTTGGACTCTCTCTTTCTTTGCATTTTCCTTTGTTTTCTGTTTTTATCATGCTTTCTTGTTCTTGATTATAATTATTACTGTTATTTTTTCTGTCTTTGTTTGGAATTAAATTTGTTTCCTTTTCTTCCCTTACCAGTTATCTCTGGAAATTATATTCCTGTTTATATAATAATAGTTATCATTCTATTTCTTTATATAAATTAAAACATATTTTCCTACTAATAGCTGGTTAGTATCTGTTCCCCTCCCTCAGATAACTTATCTTATGTACATGATTTCTATCATCTTGACCACCCTCCATCTCCCACTCCCCACCAGCTACCAGTTTGAGAGCTTGTATTTCTAGCACATTATTACTTTTTTTCAGTAATAATTTTAGACAGAAGTTTAACTTGGAGGAATGTTAGGGGTAGGGGCAAATCCTTTTAAGTGAAAAAAAAATTACATCTTACAACTAGCTCTTAATTTTGTTTATCCCCTAGTAATTTTTTTTGGAGAGAGCAAATAAGTATCCTCTCTATTTCCTCTCTCCTCCACCCCATAAAAACACTTAAGATTTTTTTCTTTATCCTTTGAATTATGCTATTTCACCAGTATGTGTCTAAAAGAGGTCTTTTTCCCCCCACATTCAAGCAATTTGTAACCTGTGAGACACTTTAAGTCTGAAGATTCAGGTCTTTATTTAGCTCTGAAAGCTTTTCTTCCATTATTTCTTCATATGTCTTTTAATTTTTTTCCTTCTGAAAATTCTTTTTTAATATTTTATAAAATTAGTGTCCTTTTGCATTATAACTTGGTAGAATTCTTTCACTTGATTTTCTGTTTCACTCCTTTCCTCTTCAGTTATCTCAGGTATCTCTCAATATATTAATGTCCATAGTCAAATATTCTCACATATACTTTTGAATATATTAAGTACATTTAAGCCAGTTGTCTTTTGACTGTATTAACTCTTTCTATGGGTGTTAGTTACTATATTTTCTATTTTTGTATCTTCCTCTATGATGATGATAGTTTTTATTGAATATTTGTTCATATCTTTTTCTTTGTGATTTTGTATTTACTACCATATGGATTTTGTCCTGTTTCCCATAGCTTGCCCCTAATGATTGTGGAGTTGGGCATTCTAATCTCTTCTGGACATGGCTTTTTCCTGTTTCTCTCCGGTTTTGCTAGTGGGGAATTTACCTGAAATTGCTTTGCCAATCCAGTCTAAGAGCCCATACTCAGGGCTTCCTGTGGATACAAATGGAAAAGAGTTGAATAATGTCCAACAGGCCATTTGTTCTTCCTCATTCGTGCAAATCACTTCCTACTCTATCTCTTTCTGGGAACTTTTCCTCCTCCTGCTCTGAGAATACTTTTTCTTTTAGCTCTGAGTAATATGTTTCCTCTGACCTTCGCAGCAGTATAGGGCATGGAGTTGTGAAGACATCATGTACAGTGCTAATCCGACAATATTCTAAAACACCTGTAATTGTTGAAAGGAGAAGAACTCATTTTGTTACCTGCTTTACTACTTCTGCTATGAAATGAATATTTTGGACCAAACAATATGTGGACAGCCATAATTGTTCCTTTGGGACACTGGTTAATATGACTTCAGGGATCTTGTTTGCAATTTCTTCTGAACAACATTTGGATGATGTATGAAAATAAGAGCATCTCCTTTTGGATAAAGTCTGACATACTGTAATTCTGAGACTGAACTTGGCACTTGCTAGAGAAATGTCAGTTTTCCAGCATGAACAAAGTCCAGTGCAGCTGTTTCTGCTTTAGACCATTGAATTTGAAAATCTCTATAAGAGAATGGAACCAACCAAGTTCAGAGTGAGCAGTGAGTTATGAGAGTTTCCCAAGTCATGAGTATCTTGCATTGTAGGGGGAAATTATATAGTAATAATACGATCTTGAGTTTGTGTGTTGTGATCCCTGTTGGGCTCCTTTCTGCAAGAATTTTTATAAATATTTAATGACAGTGTCACCTCCTATAATTCATTCTCTTTAACACACTAGTCTTATATAGCAGGGATTTAAAAATACTGTTTTAAACAAAGCATACTCTTCTCAATTCCAAGATGTGAACCAAAATATTTACAAACTAAACTGTTTTCTAGTTCTCTTGGGTTGGTTTTTTCCTAGGATAGTTTCATTATTTACTCAGTTTGAAGTACATTATTGCCAATTTCTAGAGTGCCAGGAATTGTTTTATTCAAATAGAAGAATAAAACACATTCCAATGCCCAACTGTATATTTTCCCAAACTCTCGACCATTTAAGAAGATCTGTACTACTTGTTTCTTGCCACCCAGTTGACAGATAATCCAGATTTGATCCAAATTTGACTAGTATGTATTTGCTGTCGTTGTGTGTGTGTTGGGGGAGAACAATGTAAAATAGTTTAAGAAATTATACATTTAGGGTTCAAAACCAAACTATAAGCATTTAGTTGGATTTGTATAGTGCTTTTCATTTGTTTAAAAGGAGGAGGATTTCCAAGGAGCTGCTTTTTGTCTGATAACCATAAAAAGAGTAGCTATCACAAAAAGAGAATGATCAGAATGATACTGTGCTTGTCTTTGGAGCTCTCTGAATGTAAAAGAAATGCTATGGGTATGGTAATTTCGATTACAAGATGTTAATTTATAGAAAATTCATAATAGTAGATCCAGTTTGGAATAATGGCAAGAGATGACCTTTTGTTTGTTTTTTTTGGTTTAAAGAAGCTAATTATTAATCTTGTATTTAATGGAATAAATAATTAGGTAAGTTATTTAAGAGAGTAGGACTGCAGAAAATTTAAAGTGGAAGAGATCCTCACTCGGGTCCTCACCTCCTAGTCTTAAAGAGGAGCTACTGACATCCTGCTGAGCTTGCTTTCTTGCTCAGATTCTTGTAGTGTCTTAGAGGCCTTGCTGGGATGTGGAGGGTCCAGCTGCCAGTACAATCCTCTTTTCCCCACACCTAGCTGCATAAGGCCAGGAAGGAACAGAGTATTATGATTCATCATTTTTAAACAAGTTACTGTTACTAAACTGAATATAATGCTTCCTCAATTAACAAATGCAGGATGTTCATCATTTTTTCATACCAGAGCTTCCTTTTATATGGTAAAAAATTGCACACTAGTTTATTTTTGAGGATGGTCTTTTCATTTTCCATTCTTTTAAATGCACTGAGTCATGTTTTATTTGGTTCTCTTGAATGTCAGGACGGTAGATTGTATTAGCTCCCGTTGACTCTTTTTTTCCCTCAGGAAGCCTCTCTGGCATATCTAATTAAGTGGCAGTGGAGCCATTTGGGAGGTGAAAGAAGCTTGTACTACATGAGGCATTTTGTTATTCTTGGCGGTTTAACCAGTATTTTCTCTGTAGAAACAAAA
Organism: Prionailurus bengalensis; assembly: GCF_016509475.1. Lineage (NCBI taxonomy): Eukaryota > Metazoa > Chordata > Mammalia > Carnivora > Felidae > Prionailurus > Prionailurus bengalensis. The sequence goes on along the minus strand of NC_057349.1, from coordinate 53,115,372 downwards.
GGATGGCTTTGGAACTGGTAGTGCTGTGAAGGGGAGGTAGGAAAAAGTATGGCAGGGTATTTGGGGGGAAGGGTTGAAAATAATGACTGGTTGAAGCTCATGCATTTACGTAAGCATTTATAAACATTTCCCATGGATGGAAGAAAGAGTAATAGAAGGATTCATTTTGGAAATGAGAAATTTGAAATTAAATTGACAAACATTGTACTTTCCCCAAAAACAAACATATGGAGTATGCATGTTTCAAATTTGTATCTCCTTAGTTGAAGATAAAAAGTGGAATATTGAAAATTGGGAATATTAATTCTGTGACCAGAGTTGCGTACAATAGGTATTTTACCATTTTGAAATGTGGATTCTCCCCTTAAACGTCAAAACATAAGTAAGCCTGATAATCATTCATGATATTGTTTTAGAAGTTAATACCCATACAAAGTAAAAAAGTTTTATTACCATTCTCTTGGTCAAGAATGCCATTTAAATTAATATAAGATTGTGTATATTCCTAACAAACCAATAAAGTGAGGATCTGTATAATTAAGGGAAATGTTTTGAAACTTGAAATTTTTTATTTTAGGAGAAATTAAAAGTAATGAAACTAATACTCTCAGAAGGTGCTAACAATGTAAGTTACTTCATGCTGTTTCTTAATTTATTACTGAGAGAGCATTATACCAAACAAAAGGTAAAAATTGGACTTAGTTCTTTGAGATGGATACCATGGAGGAAGAACAAGTTTTCCCAATCATTCATGGTAGTCCAAGAATATAGGATTAGAAGAGCCTGGTATGGAAATTGTTATGTTTCTGTCTACGTGGCTATGTTTCTATCTACGTTATGTTTCTGTCTACCCACAGAATGATGACTTTGAAAATGTTTTCACATGACCCACAGGAATATATTTTACATTGTGACATATCTGGCAATGCAGTCATTCTCTCTCTCTCTCTCTCTCTCTCTCTCTCTCTCTCTCTCTCTTTCTCAAAAAAAAAAATCCATAGGTTTTTCTTGGGGGCTGATGAATTTCTAGTTGTATATGATCATTATTAGCTCTGTTAATAAATAGATTTCAGGTTCATGGTAGGTTTACATCTCCTAGCCCTATGTTCATTCTGGCCAGTGAGTTTGATGGAAATTGACTAGTGTTTCTGGACTGGCACATATAATTGCCAGTTTGAGACATGTTAGAGCTCTTTACTTCTGCCATGGCAAGTGACCATATGCCTCAGATTGGGTCTTAAAATGAGGAATGTGAAACAGAGCCCCTAGCCATCCCAGGGCAAAAAGTAAACATTTGTTGTTACAAGGCACTACAAGTTTTGGAAATCTTTGCTATTTAGCATGGCCTAACATCTCCTGATTGGTAGGGAATAATTATGTTTCTGCTAGTGGTGGGAGAGAGCCTTTTTAAAAAAATACTAACTTTGCCTAAAAACATATACCAGTTTAAAAACAAGTTTATTTCTGGTTTTAAAACAATATATTCTTTATAAAAAATTTGGAAAACATGAGGAAACAATTCAAAAATTACATATTTGTAATGCCCCTGCCTGGAGGTAACAATTTTTGACAGTTCTATGTGAAAAATATTTTTATAATTAGCTTACTATATAGTTTTGTATTTTGCTTTTTCTCTCTCTTTTTTTAATGTCCTTAACTATTCTTGGAATGCATGAATATCATGCCTCTGTAATGCTCCATCATATAAATGAACCAGCATTTATTTAGTTAATCTTGTACTGTTACATGTTTAAGTTTAGTTCAATACAAATAATTTTAATGGATGAAAATCTCAGCCTTTGGCATTCAAAAGCAGATAGTAAGCCAGAGTAGGATCCATATCCATTCACTCTGCTTAGCATCAGTTTTATCTCCCATTACTCTACTCCTGGGACATGGTGAGTTCGTACACTCCGCTGCCAAGTAAACAATTCCATATGTACATACCACATATGAAACTTATACTTAATTTTCCTGAAAACTGATAAGGTTTTAATTTTCTCTCCTGTATTCCCAAGCAAACAAATTGGGTTTTCCTTCTTGAGTTCTTTCTTTCAGGAAAGAACATTGCAATCTATTAGATGCATAAGCCAGAGCTGGGGTCATTCTCATTTCTCCTCTCCACACTGATATAATCAGTCAAACTTGGTCTGTTTTTGCTCCTGAATATCTCTTACCTCTTCTTATTCCCTCTGTTGTGCATCAGGCCCTCACTGCCTCTCTGTGGCCCATCTGATTTCCCATGCGTCATTCTCCCTTTTGAAGCCTTAGTGAGCTTTCTAAAATGTGAGACAGAATATGTCACTCCCTGCGTCAAAATCCCTCTGGAATCCTAGAATGAGCTTTACAGACGAAATGGATCCTTGTTTACTTGATACGAAAGGCTCTTCATGATTTGTTTCCTAAGTAGCCACCCCATCCTTGTCATTCATTTCCCTCACCACCTGCTATGAACTGAATGTGTCTTAAGGGTGGGGCTCTGATATGATAGAATAGTGTTCTTATAAGAAGAGACACCAGAGAACTCACCCTCTTCCCTCTCCCCTCCACCCCTGCTCCCCACAGATGAGGTCTAGTGAAGACATAGCCAGCAAGATGGCGCCCACCTATAGTGAGGTCTCACCAGAATCCAAATATACTGGCATTCTGATCCCAGATTTCCAATATCCAAAACTGTGAGAGAATGAATGCCTGTTGTTTAACCCACCTGGGCTATGGTATGTAGTTATGGCAGCCCAAGCTGACTAAGATACTGCCTCCCATACATACCCCACAGGTACTTCACTCCGGGCACCTTTACTTAAGAAATATTGTTTTGCTGAGCACATCTCGCTCTTTGATGTTTCCAGGCATAACCAGGTACTGTCTTCTTATCTTCCCAAGAAGATAAAATCCCTGATTCTGCTTAGGGTACAAGTCAAACTCTACCTCATCTTGGAAAACTTTCCTGTCTCCTCTCTGCCAGGCCGATTTAGGTATTGATTTCTCTGAGCTCCTCTTGCACCTTGCCCGCACCTTCATTAACATCTTTGCTTCTCTGTGGTAACTGCATGTTTGATGTCTTTCCACCAAACCCTATGCTTTTTGAGGCCTTTATCTATGCTTTTTCATCTTTGTATCCTCAGTGCTTAGCATATTGCCTGAAGAATAGTAGGTGCTCATAAATATTGTTGAGTGAATAGACAGATAACAGTGGTAATTATTCATTTATTAACTTGTATCTCTTGAAGATTTTTTTCTCTCTTACAATCTAAACAACCAAGCTTCATGTATTCTTTTTATCAAAACCAGCTGTCAAGACAGGATTCGAAATTCATTTACACTGAAGTATAAATAACTGATAACAGTTTATGTCTCCCAAGAGAATTTCCATTTTAACAGGGATGGAATTATTTTTTCTTATTTGTAATTTTTTTTAAAGTTTATTTATTTATTTTGAGAGAGAGAGAGAAAGATTGAGAGAGAGCAAGTGCACATGAGCAGGGGAGGGGCAGAGCGAGAGGGAGAAAGAGAGAATGCCAAGCAGTTTCCACACGGGCAGTAAGAAGCCCAACATTGGGCTCGATTTCACCAACTGTGAGATCATGACCTGAGCTGATATCAAGAGTAGGACGCTTAACAAACTGAGCCACTGAGGCACCTCAGGAATTCTTAATTTAAAGAAATAAATTTTGGTGGGATTTCGGGTTTAACAAGCATATGAGATTGGTTTTAATTGGAGGTGGAGTGGAGTTGAAGAAGTTTTCTCTGCTCAAGTTCAAACTTCATAGCTTTGCTTTAGACCAGGCCTATTCCCTGCTGGCTCATAGAATGAACTGGCATGTCAGATTACACAGCAAATTCATTTTTGTTTCTATTGCTCAGCATGGATCATATGAACTTCACATCTGGTAAGCCTTTGCACATAAGATGTGCATCTGCCAAGAATTGTGGTTTCCTAGCGCATCCCACTGACTCTGAGTCAGGGTCACAAACCAGCATCACAGAGTTTTGGTGGTCTGGAACTGCATTCTGCATTTAGTTCTTGAGAAAGAGTTGTTCTCTTAATTTCTTTGAAGAGCCTCCATGTCACCATTATAGGCTTGAAAAAGCACTTGGGTGATTCCAAGTCCATTCAACTGTTGGTGGCCTCCCCCTACTTGAAAAAAAAAAAAATCTCCACAGTATTTTCTCAATGGCCCATTTTCATGTCTGGTAAGTCTCATCAAAAGTTTCATTCTCAAACTAATTTAAATCTTGCCTAATTTAGTTTTGTCACCTTGTTTGGTTCTTTGTGGAAGTGAGGAGCATCTGATTTTCATATAAACTGCAGTACTGGAGTTACTAAGCAGTACATCGTCCCATAAAAGCAAAGCAAACCAAAGAACACCACCACAAAAACAATTCAACTTAAATTAAGTTAGGAAAATGGGGTTTCCTGAATACAGTGTGACTAAAACCAGATCAGCTAGTTAGCAGGTTTGCTGGTGAGACTGGAAGTCTGACATTTTGGTGTATTTATATGGTCAACATCCCCAGTGAATTCTGTCCTGAAAATCCAGGTAACATTAATATAATTGAATAACTAGTTCATTTTATATAGTTTTAATTCAGAAAGCATTTAAAAAACATTCGATGGTAGTTTCATTTCCCTCCACTATCATGAACGAGACGGGCAAATGCTTATCTCTCAAAAAGTGTAATCATTTAATTGATCTGTGTAAATTAAATGATAGGGGGCATTTGGTAAGAAGTTACCTTTCTCTAATTCCTAGAAAGATAAATTACATTCCTGTTATTCTAAGTGAGGAAATTAAAGTGACTTACCTTGGTATATATTCTTGATTGTAAAAGCTACCAGGTTGGGGAATCCACTATCGCTAAGAGTTTCATGAATGCATTAACCACTGGTAACATTACTAATGTAGGGTTTAAAAATGTAAAATTCAAGACCTATGGATTCTTTGAACAATTTTGTTTGGTGTTTGTACTCTATAAACAAATTCTATTTAGTATTTGTACTTTGTTGATTCTTGGGAATAGTATTTGAAATAAGCTGACGAAATCACAAAATCGCATTGTAACTTCTATAAATACGTTTTAGAGATTTAAGATTAAAAAAGGCAAGATGCTCTCTTAATGATTAATATATTTAAAAGGTAAAGGCCATAAACAGACACATGGAAAGATGCTCAACATCGATTGTCATCAGGGAAATACAAATCAAAACCGCAATGAGATCCCACTTTACACCTGTCAGAATGGCTAAAATGAACAACTCAGGAAACAACAGATGTTGGTGAGGTTGTGGAGAAAGGGGAACCCTGTTGCACTGTTGGTGGGAATGCAACCTGAGTGCAGCCACTTTGGAAAACAGCATGGAAGTTCCTCAAAAAATTAAAAATAGAACTTCCCTACAACCCACCAATTGCACTACCAGGAATTTATCCAAAGGATACAAAATTGATGATTCAAAGGGGCACATACATCCCAATGTTTATTAACAATAGCCAGATTATGGAAAGAGTCCAAAAGTCCAGTAAGTGATGAATGGATTAAGAAGATGTGGTTATATATATACAAAGGAATACTACTCATTAATGAAAAAGATGAAATCTTGCCATTTCCAACAACATGGATGGAACTGGAGGGTATTATGCTAAGTGAAATAAGTAAGAGAAGGACAGATCTATAATTTCACTCATATGTGGAATTTGAGAAACTCAACAGATGAACATAGGGGAAGGGAAAGAAGAACCATACAAGACTCTTAAATATGGAGAACAAACTGAGGGTTGATGGAGGGGTAGGTGGATGGAGAGGTGGGTTAAATGGATGATGGGCATTAAGGAGGGCATTTTTGGGGGATGAGCACTGGGTGTCATATGTAAGAGATGAATCCCTGGGTTCTACTCCTAAAGCCAAGACTACACTGTACATTAACTAACTTGAGAATAAAAAAAAAGAATGTAAAGGCCATAATATATTTAAAAATTTCAAAATTTTGCCTGTGAGTCATATCAGTGACACATCCTTGCCAGTTGAAGTCCTTTTCTTTAAAATGATATTTTTGTGCCAATATCCTGACCAAATTCTTTTATGATGTAGGTTATTTTCATTGAGTCCCTCCTTTGTCCAGGAAGAAGCTGAAAATTTACTCAAGTGGCATCCTTTATGCAGTCAAATGCCAGGTCACTGCTGTCAGAGTAGGTGTTGGTTGCTGTCACTCCACCAATTAATGTAGGTTCCCTCTGTACTTGAGCAGAGAACTTAGCTGCTTAAAATTTTCAAGTTTACTTATTATGAACCAGTGGCAACCACTAAAAGCGAAACAAAAGAGTCTCAGAAGTGTTGAGTCAGTGCCTCACTCAGCAGCAGGTGTTCTGAATCAGGGATGATCAGTTGGTCTAGTGCTTAGTTTCTTGATAGCTCAGGGTCTCAAAATGACTTAAAGAAATGGCCATTTCATACAGAGGAAATTGTTTGCTTTAATGGAAGCCTTATTGTAACTTGCATAATGTGAAAGGAAAATGGAACACTTTAAGGGTTTTGTGGGAAGAAAATTTAAATTGTGGCTTCGAAGGAGTCAGTGGTGTTTAGACTAATTTAGTGGTTAGAGTGAGTTTATTTTTAGAATTTTGAAAAAAGGGAAATTTCTTCCTGATTTTTTTTCCTGGAGGTTTGGGGATTTTGTCTTTCTTTTCCTGTTTATTGTCTTGAGTGGTTTTTTTTTTTATGTTACAATTTATATTGCATGGTATCTTACTCAAGAGGCTCGCTGTTCTCCATCATCATCAGTATTGAAAAAGCTAGGAAAAGTGGTTGGTGGGATTTGGTTCACTGGCTGTGATAGTTAAAGCAGTACTTTTTGTTAACTGTGTATAAATAATGCAGTTACACAGAATCGGATACTATCCAACTGTAATATTTCAGCATGGTTGTCCAAGTGAAATCTAATACCATTATTTTCATCAAATGGCTCATATTGATTTTTTCTTTTTTTTTTTGTAGTAAGGGCAAAATAGAGCAATGTCAGGAAAACAAAAGCCTCATAGTGTCACTGTTTTACTTTTTTTTAAGTTTATTTACTTATTTTGAGAGAGAGAGAGAGAGAGAGAGAGAGAGAGAGAGAGAATGAGAATATCCCACGCAGGCTCTGTGTTGTCAATGCAGAGCTCTATGCAGGGCTCCACCTCACAAACTAAGATCATGACCTGAGCTGAGATCAAGATTTGGACACTTAACCAACTGAGCCACCTAGACATCCCAAGACTGGGACTTCAGTAGTCACCTATTGAAATGAAGAAGGTAGGTGTCAGAATAGAAAATATTAAAATAATCAGTATTTTTTGTTTTAATTGTGTCTAACATGAAGTATAGACTATAACATATACTCTTGCTAAGGAAAATTGTAAATCTACATGATAAATCATGGAGTTCAGTTATACATGGTGATTTGGCCTCTCATTTAACGTTTACAATTCCTGTGCCTCTTCTGTGTTTGTTTATATCAAGAACTGTGAAAGTTCTGAGATTTTACCCTATTTGAGATCTAACAAGTTAGTCTGACACAGTTTTAGGCAGAGTGGAGACTCTTGGGTCAGAGATAAAGGACTTTATTACTCACAACACAGCAGACAGCACGAGCTTCATGTCTACATGGGTTCTTCTTGCCCATGAAAGTCCCATGAGAGCAGTGTGGAGGGACCCAGGTGGATACTGGAATACGCAGTGGTTTAGGTCACAGCTGAGGAATTTTGAACTTAAGAAATCCCTGTTATTAAAAGGGTGCTAGTAGACTTGTCCAACATTTGTGCTGGAGGGAGAAATCATCTTTACTGAGTCAGGAAACAAGTCTGGCCTCATCTCAGGAGGGAGACGCTATCCATCTCCCAAGGCTGTTTGGGATTTCTCCCGCAATCTTTGGAAATAGTCCAGAACAACAGCTGATTCAGGAGGGTGCAGAAATACCATGTAGAATTGTCTTGTAACACTTTACAATAGAAAAATCAATTAAAATGCAAAATTTTATATTTATTTACATATCAGCTAATCAAGAGGAGGTATGGTGCACTTTGTTACTCTGGCAATAGCTAACAGCATTACATTCCCGAGCATCTTTGATTTAAGGGTAGTTTACCATGAGTGCATTGTGCAAATACAGTTTTACACTGTTTAAAATTTTTATATAATTTTTGAACTTAGAATTACTCCTTGACTGGTGTAAGACCAATGTAATAACTTTCCTTATCACCAGAAACCATTTACTGCTGGCCTCCAGAAAATTTTAATGTACTTTATTGGCCACCATATATAGAAAATGACGTAAATCTAATACCTACATTTTTAGAGGAATTCCGTATATTTTTAATTTTTAAAATGTAATGATTTACTTACCTGGAAAAGCAAACAAATCAGTATTTCTGCAAAGCATGGTATAGAGTGAAGAATATTGCTTAGGCATCCAAATAAAGCCTGGATAGAAATGTGAGATAAGCGAGTACAGACCTTTTCCTTCATATTGTCTTCATGGAGGACACTTTTACTCTTCAGTGGAAAGGAAAAGATATGATCTAGACAATAAAGAATCAAAGAATACAGGAAAAAATATGGTACTGTCCTCCATTCTATTGATATTATTGTCAGTCACTAGCAGCCGTTCTTCAGATGAACACAGCTAATACATGGACTGATAACCATAGAAAGTGATATTGGTAGGACTACTGCATATCTCAGAAGTGAGTGGCCTCGTGTAGTTTGTCGGGGGATTGCAAAAGTTTTTTATTATGAATAGACCAAGGATATCTCTTCCCTCTTCCCAATATGTACCTTCTCAGCATTTAACAGAACATAAATATATGAACCATTCACATGTGATCTCTTTGGTGTGAGAGCAGAAATGTAAAGGACACAGAATTAATCCACTTGGCTACCATTGCCAAAGTCATCAAGGAGGTTTAGTTTTTTGGGATCTGGGTGTTCTGATCTGTGTGATCCACTTTGAAATTCTCTTAACACCTCCTGGGGAGCCCCTGTTTTTGAAGAATATGAGCTTAAACTGAATGAAAATATATCCAATTGACAATCACATGAAAATCCTCTAGGCTGAAAGCCAAAGAATCTTTTTGTACATGATTTTTTCTGAGCCTTAAATGTAACCAGATGAATTTTCTTTTTGTACTGTGCTACTCAACTGATTTAAATGAATGATTTGTCTTCTAGTAGGAAATCTGCATTTCATCATAGAGATGGATTACATGCCTTAAACTTTACTCCCCAGAGAAGCGGTACTTCTTTATCTTTGAATGCACTAAAGACTCAAGATTATGTAACAATTTCATTATAGGTATGAGATTTTAGAGCTTTGCAGAGGTATGGATTGAGAAACATGAAAAATATAACCACCATTATCAAGTGAGTGACTGGAATATAATAAAAATCCTCATAGAGAACATTATAGTCTTTTACAATTAGTTTTCTGTGAACACAGAGTAAAATAGTAGGAGAATGCTTCCAATTTTAAAAGAATTTTGTTCATGACCAAAGAGTAAAAAGCAGGGGTGCCTGGCTCAGTTGATAGAGCATGAGAGTCTCGATCTTGGGGTTGTGAGTTTGAGCCCCATGTTGAGGGTAGAGCTTACTTAAAAAAGTTAAAAGCAAATATAAGCAAGCCATGAATTGTGTGTGGTGAGTTTATTTATTTGCCTGATCATTTTTGGGGGGGCAGAAATATCTCCTATTATAAGAACATTTGATTCTGAACTAGAAGCAAAATCCCGGAAACACTGATGGTAAAAGAATGGACTTTATGTCACATCTGAAACTGAAGGGCTATCCAATAAGCTTAAATCTTTTTAATATTGTAAACTGATGCTTTTATTTTTGTCTTAATGCCTTATTCTTTGGGTGAAGGACTATAAATAAGGTGGTTGATTTCTATTATGAAATCTAAGACTTAACCAAGTTCAAAAGCAGTTTTATTAAGTCTTCTAACTGCCAATCATTGAGGCAAGCCTCTTTTGACTAAATTTGTGATTTTCACTGGCATTGATTTTATTCTCTGGTCATGTCTGGGAACATTTTTGATTGTTACAACTGGAAGAGGGTACTACTGTCATCTTGTGGGGTGGAGCTCTGGGATTCTGCAAACATCCTAAAATGCACAGGATAGACCCCATGATAGTCATCTGGTCCTAAATGTCAACCTAAGTTGAGAAGCCCTGAGCTAAGTACACAGTAGTGCATTTAATGCAAAAAGAAGAACTGGACCTACAGAATATCACTTAACAAGAGAGGTTTTTGCCTCAAGACCAGCACTGAATTGTAATAGGAAGCAGAGGTCATACGACCTCAGAGGGATTTCCTTAAGACTTCCAGCTCTGCCTTTGTGTGACTACTTTCCTTTAAATCTCTCTAAGCCTCACTGCCCTATTGTCAAGTAAAGCTAATGGTATGGTTGCTACTTCAAGGGCTTACAGGATTAAATGAAATTATGTAATTGTTGAATCTATTGCCTGGTTCATATAGGATCTCAATAAAAGTTAGCTGTTATTCAGGATACTATCAGGAAGAACCTTGTAGCATTTAAGAGATAGCAAATTTTCTGTTTTTGGATGAGTTCAGGCAGAGTGTGGACAACATTTTGGGTTTCATCTGACTCTATAATAAGTGTTCAAATGTTATTCTCTTTCTTAGTTGTAAAAACCATTCCTAAATAAAACATAAAATGACTGATGGTCTTCCTTGAGTCTTGAGTAAGTAAGAAATAGATAAGGTTGACATCAGTTAGGCATAGGTAGCACTGATATCATTCAGTGATATTAAATTTGCTTTGTGTTTTGATACTGAGGCATTGACTCTAACTTTTCTTTCATAATGTTCCCTTAGTTCCCTCTGCTAACCAGTATTAGTTAATTGCTTGGATTCAGTTAGGCTATTTTCTGTGTTTCTGTAGCATCAAAATTCTTTGTACGTATATTGTGTGCCCTTTTCCTGATAGAAGCCGTAGCTGGCTTGCTATTTATCTCTCCATCTAACATGACATTTATTAAGCACCTCCTGTATGCCAGGTGCCATGCAATGTGCTAGGCATGTATTATATCATTTGAAAGGCATGTAATAAATAATCAGTGAATGAATGAACATATAATTAACCATAAAAACAATATTATTTGAGCTTCTACTATGTATTATGCAGTAATACTCTTATTGTTAAAAATAAAAAGTGTCTACCCCATAAAAGCTCTTAGTTTTTTGAAGAAGCAAGATGCATTTATCATAAACTTCTTCTACATAGTTAAGTGCTTTGATGACTACATCTTCATAATACCTCAGTGCTTATCAGGCATTCGATAAATCAGGTACTCAGTAAATGCTTAAAAATCACTATTTCAGTGGATCACATTCAGTGAATAGAGAAACAAAATATTCATCGCAACAGAAGTCAGCTATTTGGCAAAATACTATTTTAACTGTGTAACTAAATGGAATTTATCTTGATGATACCACAAAGGATAGATATGGTTCACTAAAGCAATAGATACAGTAGATGTCGTTTTTGCTAATTACATTTCTGTAAACCAAATCAGGTTTTTAAATTTTAAATCATCTGAATTTGTAAGAGGTTTCACCACTTTGGTTTTACCATTACTCACCCCACATAAATTGGTAAAAATTTTGCAAATTTTCAGTGCAAAATTATAATGGGGACACCCTCCTTCCTCTAGAATAATTTTTCTCTGTGAACCTAATCACCGATTTCGTCATTCAGAGTACTTAACGTACATACTAATCAGTTGAAACTTTTTTTCCTTCCTGCTTTCTGTGGGCAGAGAGAAATATTAAGATTGTGTCTGAGATAAAGACAGCACCCTTTAGTTTTACTTCTGAATATAAAATGAATCCAAGATTTAAAAAGTGTGAAGTAGTAAATACCAGTTCAGAAATCCCAGACAGATGTGTTCAATATATTATATTCAACACAAAGAGAGGAGACATAAAACCTACTCCAAGAATTAAAAGGCATTTCAAGAATTTATGCAATAGGCCTCATTTCACACAAGGTAAACAGGTACTATTTTAAAGTGGTGCTCATGTGATGGGAACTACAGAGTACTTACTGTATATTGGGTATTTTCTCTGCAATGGAAATGAATGAGGGACGTGTTTTATTTCCATCTAAGTGGGAGCCGTTCCTTGTAGATGTACTGCAGTGACAACCCACGTAGTGGTCTCATTATGGAGTTAAGGAAAAGCCCATGACTTTAAGAAGTGTTGGGAAGTGTATTAAGAACAAAATAATGATATGGTTAACAACTTCCATGAAGTTACTCATGATGGTTTTCTTACACTTTATTTTTACAAAGTGAACTACTTTTATGCCTTGGAGTAATGTTAGAGACCAGTTAGGAGTAGAAGACCCCTGAATGTTCATATTCATCAAGTATGTTTTCTCTGCTTTGAAAGCAAAGTACTTTAGAAAAGTTTGAGGACCTTCCTGATATTTTATATCAAGCTAGTGTTGTGTTAAGTGTTTTAATGCATTCCTCTTTGAAGAAAAAGGTAGTAAGTTGTGTTCAGATAGTTTTATCATACAGATGAAGGAATGGGTTATCTTCTCAGTTGGGGACGTAGAATTTTTAATAGCGTGTTTCACGTGTCACAGTATGTGAAATGCTTGAGCCTCCATGATCACATGTAGTCCTCATGACATTGATATTTAATAGAGTGGGCTTCCGATCTCTGTACACATGTTGTGGCTTGCAGCTGTCAGAGGGGCCCGGTGACGAGGAGAATTGTGCGTCTGCAGCTTTGCAGAGCTGGGGCTGGAGTGGGATTGTGTCTTACTACGTGTTAAAGAGTGGGTGGAGCTGTTTTGAGGTTCCTGGGATATCTTCTATCTGTGGATAGAAGCCTTCTTTGTGCTTAAGCCATGGGCTGACAACTGTAGGTTGCTTCTAGAGCAATAACATTAAACCTTCTCCCAGGTAAGGGAGGCAGTATGTTAGATTGGGGAGAACATTGCTTTGGGAACCACTGGACCTTGGTGCTGATATTGGCTCTGTCATTGCATTTGAAATTGGTTAGAATATTTAAGCTCACTGAGCTCCAGCTTTTTTTTTTTTAATTTTTAAAAAAATTTTAATGTTCATTCATTTTTGAAAGAGGGAGAGAGAGAGAGAGAGACAGAGCATCAATGTGGGAGGGGCAGAAAGAGAGAAGGAGACACAGAATCTGAAGCAAGCCCCAGACTCTGAGCTGTCAGGACAGAGCCTGATGCAGGGCTTGAAATCACGAGCCATGAGATCATGACCCGAGCCGAAACTGTACACTTAACACCGACTGAGCCACCCAGGTACCCCACTGAGCTCCAGCTTCTTATCTGTTGGTAAGAACAGACAGTGAAACAGGGTTGGAAGGACTTTCTGGTACCTTTCAGTCAATAAGTCCATTTTTCTTAAGGGCCATTCCCTTTATTTTTCTTTTAGTAGGAAGTGTCTTATTTGTTGATGGCATTTAATGCATGCTATACTGAGTCTCAGAGAAAAGTCAATCCTTAGTTGTCACTGCTATGGAGCCCACAGTTGGGCTGGATTTCTGTTCTAATCTGGTGATTAACTGAGATAAAAGCTTGACTTAATTGGTAGTTTGGCTTCAGATGACCAAATAGTGGGACTCTACCAAATTATGTCTTCTGTTTACTGGCCAAATTATTCAGACAGAGGATACCATTCAGCAAAACTCGTAACATGTCCTTTCGTAGAAATCTTATTTTAATTAAAAAGCTAACATCATACTTCTATCACATTTGAGAATATTTTGAAACTTGATATATTTCTTCTTATTTTGAAACTTGATATATTTTATAATTACCACTAAACTCTACACTTAAAAAGTTTCTTAAAAATATGGACTGGCCACATTTTTTTTTTATAAGAATTCACACATTTGAAGAATATGCATATCACTGAAGTTGCTTTGGAAAATGTAATTAGGACTTACCTTATAAATATACAAATTTATTTTCTCATGTACTTGATTTTCAGAAAGAAATGACTAATTCATCTTGTTATTTAAATATGAAGAATGTTGAGTCAGAGGTCCTCGAATTTTTTCATTGTTTCTTTAAAAAATATAAATGTGTAGAAAAATGCAGCTTAGTCCTCATGTGTTAAGTTTTGCCCTGAGTAAAAAGACACATGTTAAGAAAAGTATAGCTCTAAGACTCTACAGGTGGTTAGGGACAGGAATTGAACTGGAATCTTGCCATGGTCAGAGGCATTGAATAATGCTGACATAGTATTGGCTGTATATAACTATTGAGGCTCTCACATCTGTGTGAGGCTGACTGTAATCAAGAGGTCTGTTGATGATTCCAATGGGTATTACTTGGATAACAGAATAGAGCAGGGGAGAGGACGGGTTTCTCAGCATTTCTTTGAGTCATCCTAGTGTGGATTGGGCTTTGAATGACATCCTTGGCCAAAAAGAAATTTATGTGTGTGCGAATAGGGGATGGATATCTTTTTGTTGTTTTTCCTTTTGGTTCTATCACCTTTTGGCTCTACTCGGTTCACAATTTCAAAGCTAAAATATGGATTTTCTAAAAATAAGCTCTTCTCCAAAAACAATATTGTTGGTCTTCTGTGTGGGGTTGGATGGTCTCTGGACTGGTTTGGTTAGTTGGTTGGTTGGAACATAGCTACTAGGGTAGCAGTAGGTCCTGTGTGCCAGTTGACTTTTAGTGTTCCACAATGGCATTCTGTACACTTTGTCCTAGCCAATCGTTCCACTGTTGTGTGACCCCAAAGGAAGTCATCTCAGAAAATGCAGATGAATTAGCATCACTCTATCGTTGTGAAAAAAAAAAAAACCTTACAGTGGTGGGTGAGCCATCAATGTAATTAACTGATTGCCTATAATATGTAAAGCATAGTGTGGCTTGGGGAAATTGGTGGTTTTAAACTCTGTGTCTGGGAACTCGCTAGTCAGGCAACTAAGAGATACACATTTGCACGTGAATGTATATTACCTTACAGGAAAGTGATGGATGCCTGCTTAAAATTTGCATGTAATCTATATTATTTAGGACAGAATGGGGAATTCTTTTCAACTAGAGCAATCTGTTGTTTTTCCACTCATGTATGCATTGTATTTTATATATATATTATATATATATTATATATATATTATATTATACATATTATATATGTATGTATTTTATATATATATTATATATAGTTTTTTTAAATAAATTTAAGGAGGAGTGAAAAAAATTACTGAGTTTTGACTTCTTATAATGTGTGAGAGGCTTTATAAGGTGCTTTTATGCCATTTCATTTAGCATTCACAATAACCCTTCAAGGTACATAGGGTAGACTTCTCACTTTAAAAGAAGAGGACAGTAAGATTCTGAGAGATGAAGAAACTTGTTTTAAGTCACACAGTAAGTGTAAGTAAGTAAGTGGTAGATGAAGGATTTAAATCTCTTTAAGTAAAAGCCTATGATCTTTTAGCAGTCTGTGCAGGAAATTACAGAAATGCCTAGATATGGACAAATCTTCAGAAATGTTTCCATCTTGATCTACAGGTAATTGCACTGCCAGGTCAGGATGGTGGACACTTCTGCACATTGAGGTTGTGGAACAGGAATGGGGGGCCCCAAGAGAGTACAGGTGTAGTTTAAGTAGCAGCACCACTCTTTGAAAACTAGAAATCTGGATTAAGTGAACATGTAGGAGGAGGGATAGTGGCCACCCAAACTCCTAGAATCACTTAATGTCATACAAGTGTTTATGCCCAGTTCTTTACTGGCAAAGAACATGTCTCTGTGAACTGAAAGCTGGTAGGAAACAAGGCTGACATTCAGCAATGGATGTCTGTGTATAGGTATCTATCCCCCATTTAATGAGTTTCTAATATATGATCGCACTCTGAAACACCTTTTGGTGGAGGAAGATGGACATGTATATAAGCAGTTGTTACATCAAAGGTTCTCTGAAGTTCTGGTGTGAGGCAGAATCCTATGTCCCTCTGAGAGTGGGAAAGATGTCATTATGGAAGGTAGCACACAGATTGTGATGTTTAGCAGGAGTGGATAATTCTTGAATGTTAGGTGGGGACTAAATCATGAAAGGGCTTATTTGAGGAGGGCTAGAGCTGAGTCCTGAAGGCAATAGGAAGCCATTAAGGGATTTTAATATTGTTAAATTTAAACATTTAATTAAATATTAAAAAATTAGAGAATATTTTAAACATAGATAATATAAACACCAATGAACCCATCACTCATGTTTATTTCAGATATTTCTGTATTAAAATTTTTAAAAAATATTTGTTTATTTTTGAGATAGGACAGAGTGCAAATGGGCGAGGGGTAGAGAGAGAGGGAGACACAGAATCTGAAGCAGGCTCCAGGTTCTAAGCTGTCAGCACACACCTTGACATGGCTTGAACCCATGAACCGCGAGATCATGACCTGAGCCACCCAGGTGCCCCAGTCCTGTATTTTTTTAAGTAATAAAATTTCAGATAAACAGCTAGAGATCTATCTTCATGCCTTTCATTTCTTCAAGCCCAGAAATGATTGCTGTTTGAAGGTTGCTGTGTTATTCCCAGGTATATATTTGTACTTAGTCTATACTTATGTACCCCCAAACAACATACATTGTTATTGTGTAAAGTTTAACATTTATGTAGATGGCATCATACTGTTTATTTCCTCTGGGAACTTACTGTTTTCACTTATATTGGCACACATAGCCCTAGAACATCCATTTTTACTGTCTTGAAATAAGTGTTCACCCTCTTATTGATGGACAATTAGGCCGTTTCCGTTTTTTTCTGGTTACACATAATGCTGCAGTGATATATATGTCTCCTTGATAAATCTACTTTTGTACATAGGTGTATTTTTCACAGGGTACTCCTTGAAATAAAATCATGAGATTATAGCATATGCTTTTTTCAACTTTACTAAGCATTGTAAATTGCTCTTCAAAATAGCTGTACTAGTGTATTCTCATTTTTAGGAGTATGAATTGCTATTTTCCTATATCTCTTTAATTTTTGTTAACATTTTTATGGGTGTGAATAGTATTTTGTTCTATTTTGTATTTTTCAATTATGAAGATTGCTCATATTTTCATTATAGACATCTAGGATTCCTCTTGAGTGTCTCATTCACAATCTTTACCTATTGTCTTGTTGGATTATTTCTATTTTTTCTTCTGAATGTAGGCATCAATATCCAAGGCATCAATATTTGGTTGGAAGTGCACCTGGCAGATATTTTATTGCAGGTTAGGTTTGTCTTTTAACTTTATGATGTCATTTGTTATGAAAATATAAATTTCCTCCTTATCTGTTGTTAAGAGGGTATCCTATATATTCTTCTAAGCGTTTTGAAGTTTTGCTTTATACATTTAGGTCTTTAATCCATCTGTACTTGGCTTTGGTATATGGTGTCACTAGGGGTACAATTTTATCTATAATTCCCCTCCCCCATATGATTGCTAGTTATCACAGAACATTTATTCAATAGTCCATCTCTTCAGAACTCACTTGTAATAATACTTCTCTTTTGTAACAATTTCTTATATGTAGGTAGATTTGTTTCTAGGGCCATAATTTATTGATACCCACTGTTTTGGACTAAACTTTTGTCAATACTGAGTCTTTATAAATATTGTAGTTTTAAAATAAAATTTGATATCTGGTAGTATAAATCTATTCCTCCGTATTTTTCTTCCTCAAATTGGCTACTTTTGGCCTATTTCCCCCTCATTTGATTTTTTTTTTATCAACTTTTCAACTTGTACACCCACAATCAAACACAAAACACAAGGGTTTTGATGAGAATTACATTAAATGTTTAGATTAATTTGAGGGAAAATCTGTTACCTTTTTGATATTAAGTCCTGTCATGAACACATTTATTTTCCCTATATTTAAAACTTTTTGTCCTTCAATTATAGTTTTGTTCTAGTCTCCCTAGATATGCCATTATTTTTACTGCCATTGTGAATGATCTCAGAATGTAATTTTTGAAATTTTTTGCTGCTAGAGTAAATGGAATGGTATTTGATTTTTAAAAGTGTAGTTTTATATGCAGCATCTTTCTTAAAATATGTTATTGTTAATTATTTTAATGTAGATTTTTAAATTTAGATATTTTCCCTAAGAATTTTGGTAATTTTATTCATTTCTCAATCTTATACCTTATTTTTGTCATCTTCTTAGATAGTGTTTATTACAGAGCTAAATAAAAGTGGTGATTGCAGCATCCTTGTATTATTTCTGGCTTTATTCAAGGAGAATTATTCTAACATTTCACCATTAATTATTATGTTTACAAAGATTTTTGGTTTTATCATAATAAAAAACTTTTTACTTTCATATAGTAAATAGTATTGTGTATTTCAAGGTAATGAGTGTGTGTTGAAATTATCAAATATTTCTTCTGCATCTATTTCACTAGTTTGGATGGGTATGGAATCATAAAGCCCCAGCCTCTGAATATGGTGGTGGGTTTAGAGCAAATATATAGATCCTTGGGGATTTTGTTATTAGTTGTGAGAGGGGATGGACAGAAAACAGCTTTTGCAAGACACACATGATGCTGATTTAGGATAGCTGGGTAAATGGTAGGGTCATTTCTTGAATAGGGAATAGAGAATAGCCATTTTTTACGAGTAGATTTTGAGCTCACTTTAAGATTTGTTGAAACGGAGATGTATATTGGTTGTTTAAAAGTTGATGTTCTGCAGAGTTTTGAATATAATTATTTAAAAGTCGACTTTTGGGGCACCTGGGTGGCTCAGTCGATTAAGCATCTGACTTCTGGTCAGCTTATGATCTCGTGGTTTGTGGGTTCTAGCCCCGCATCGGGCTCTCTGCTGTCAGCACAGAGCCTGCTTTGGATCCTCTGTCTACTTTGTCTGCCCCCACGCTCTCAAAAATAAATAAATAAAAAAAACAGAAATGGACTCTTGAATGCAAGAGTTAAGTATGCCCTGGAGATAAACATTTGTGGTGTGGTGATATCAAAGTGGAAGCTAAAGCTGTAGGGGAGGATGAAGTTCTTCAATGAGAGTGTGAAGAATTAGAAAAGCAGAGGCTCTGGCTAAACCCCAGGAACCTAATCACATAAAGGTTACTATAGGAGGGACTCTAAGAGAAGTCTGAGAATAAGTCACTCCTAGGGAACGTGGTGTCAAGGAAGAGTTAGGGGAAAATTTTCAATAAAAAGAAAAAGCCATCTATATAAGCCAAATGCAGGGGAGGTTAAGAGAGATGGTTAGAAAGAGTTGACTTAATTTGGCCCTTAGGAAATCACTGGTGCCTTAAACAGGAGTGCTTGAGTCAGACACTGGATTGTAGTGGGATCACGCTTTAGCAGGAAGTGAGGGATTGGAGGGAAAAAAATGAAGACCTCTTTCTCTCATGAAGCTTGGCAATGAAGGCAAGGAGAGAATGGAACATGCAAGTAAAAGAATCAAGGGAAGCATAATCTGTTAAGAACTAGTTGTAAGTTTCCCAGTTGCGGAATTGTCATATGAATGACGCATAGGAGGTTAAGCTTTAGTTGAATGTGATTGTGGGATAGTTACTGGATGTTGGGAAAAGCTGATCAAGGTTGTATGACTGGACAGTTTGAATTCAGAGTTGATCAGGTATATGTTTGCTTGCCTTTTGGCTCTTGTTGTGTCTAAAGTGCTTGAGATCACGCAAAAGAAATCCATATGAAACAAATTCAAAGGCTAGAGCTAATCCTTGTAGAACAGTGAGGTCCTTAAAGAAGGGTAAAACCTTTAGTAAGTGTAAAACATAATTGTTGAAATGTAAAATGTTTAAAAATATTTTAAAGATATTACTATAAAACATAAATACTTTGATGCCTTCTTTGGCTTAACAGCCATATGCCAATAATCAGCTGGATCTCTAGTTTGGAAAAAAATAATCTAAAAAAAAACCCCCAAAACAAACGTAGCCTTGCCTGTTTGGAATCGGATGTTGGGTCTATTTTGGTTATCATGATTCAGTAAATGCTATTAAACCCACAGACTCTGCTAGTCTGGAATAGAGGAAGTTCTTGTCCCTGTTCTTGCTCCAACATTAGAATCAAAAGACAACCATATTCTAGATTCTGTTTATTCTGGCACAACTTAGTTCATTGGATTTGTTTCCAATTTAAATGATATCTTTGCCAGGTGAAGTTGGCAACAATTAAAGAAATTAAAAATACATGTTTAATCTAATGAGATCCTTTCCGTGTATTTAGCTATCATTTGAAAATTACTTTATGATAGTATGGATAAATTTTTCAAGTTGCCAAATTTATTTTTATAGTTGAAATTAGCCAAAATTGCCAACTTAAGTTGGGCTGCAACAAACCAATTCAGGGTTTCCATGGAAACATGATTTCATCCCATCTATGAAAACCCATTTTGTTTTTTCTTCTTTATCATGGAACTTGAATCTCTACAATGTTTTTCCTGTGATTTCCTGCTCCAAGAAAAAGAAAACAGGTTTCCAATTAGACAAATATTCACATTTGCCCATTAAAGTTTAACCCCAAGGGACACTTTCATTTAGGGAGATAAACAATGGTCATAGACTACAATCTTTCCTATTTAGTTATGACAATGACTATGTGTTTTTGTTATTTTTGTTTTGTATTTTTAAATACTTTGGCCAACCTCCAGTCACAATTATTCCAAGTTATGTTAAAATTACTTCATACTTCTAATATTCTTGTTACTGAGTGTGTAGCTGATTTAAAAATCTTCAGCCAAAGAGCTGTGACATTCTTCTTCATTTTTATTTTCTCTCCATGCCTACCCCAAAGCCTGACACAAACTGGTTCTCAATAAGTATGTATTGAGTCCATGATGCCACAAATATTTCATTGCCTTCTGTGGGCTTAGAATTATTAAGGGCTCTGTGGAATTCAAAAGACATATATAAGATACTTTCCTGTTTGTGACTGGGCATCTAGTGAGGGTAAAGGATGAAATGTAAGTCCTTGCTGCTATTTAACCTCACACAAGCCAGACCTTTGCTATATCATTTAATCTTTATAAGAGTCCTAGAAGGGCTGTGGTATCATACTCATTTTTCAGATGAAAAAACTATGGCTCAGCAAGAGTTGAGAACTTCCCAGTGATTAGTGACCATGGTTTGAATCCTTGTCTTGCATGGACAAGTACACTTACTCGCTGGGGAGACCATTCTTCTACACATAAATCCATTAGTGAAGTAGTTGATGTGATTGGTTGTGAGGAGTTTGGACAAGGAAGAGTTATGTGGATGAGAACAATCAATAATATAAATGAAAGCTCTCTGTACTACATGATGAACTTCTGTAAATCTCCCCAACACTATGTGTTTGTTTCTTATCTAGTGAAATAAAATGTCTTGGCTCTTAAACTTGTTTCTTAAATGTCTGTGATTTGGTTTTTTTAATCATTTTTCTTAAGTTTATTTATTATTTTTTTTAATAATTTTTTTTAACATTTATTTATTTTTGAGACAGAGAGAGACAGAGCATGAATGGGGGAGGGTCAGAGAGAGAGAGGGAGACACAGAATCTGAAACAGGCTCCAGGCTCTGAGCTGTCAGCACAGAGCCCGATGCGGGGCTTGAACTCACGGACTGGGAGATCATGACCTGAGCTGAAGTCGGACGCTCAACCGACTGAGCCACCCAGGCGCCCCTTAAGTTTACTTATTTTGAGAGAGAGACAGAGAGAGTGATGGGAGAGGGGAGAGAGAGAATCCCAAATAGGTCCAGTGCTGTCAGCGTGGAGCCTCATGTGGGACTTGAACCCAGAAACTGTGAAATCATGACCTGAGCTGAAACCAAGAGTCAGATGCTTAACCAACTAAGCCAACCAGGTGCCCCTATGATTATTTTTTTAAAGCAGGTTACACAATGGTGTAATTATACTTTTGTTAAAAACAAAACAAAACATCAAGACTTCATGTAAATTGATTTTGCTGATTATCACAGACTGACTGGTCAACCTTTTTCTTTTCATGGAAAAGAAAACCAAGTCCCAGGGAGCAGTCCCAGCTGATTTCTTCCTTTCTCTCTTGCTTAAATTCATATGATATAGCAGAATCAGGCCTAATACAATCTTGCAAAACCCAGTCTAATATTTTCTAAGCCACATAATGCTTGCACTCCTTGATTTTTAGCAGATAGATACACGTCATTAATGGATAAAAATAGTTCTAATAATTTTTGAGAATATAATTTTCTCCTGCTTCGCTAAGCTATTACAGAAACATCTTACTGTGGAAACCATGCATTTCACATCCTGTACAAAATATTCTTAAAGATCACTGAGAACTCTAAGTATATTATTAAATTAGATGATAATGATGCTTTGTATCTATCCTTTGCCTGTTTTTTGGTACCTTTTTCTTGGCGATATTTTGTTTCTTTGTCAATGACTCTAAATTTTACTTTTTACCCAGGTTTTCTCTTGTTAGACAGGTCTAATACATGTGTCCTAATTTCCTGCCTGACCTTTAGGAGCATTAGTGATCCTTGCCCAGATCCATTATTTCATGAGAGATTGCAAAATGTCATTTTCTTTTTTTTATTTTTTATTTTGAGAGAGAGAATGAGAATGCACAAGTTAGGGAGAGGGGTCGGGGTGGGGGAGACAGAGAGGGAGAGGGAAAGGGAAAGAGAATCTCAAGCAGGCTCCATGCTCAGTGCAGAGCCTCGCGTGGGGGGTTGATCCCACACCCCTGGGATCACAACTTGAGCCAAAATTAAGAGTCGATTGCTCAACTGACAGAGCCATCCAGGTGCCTTGCAAAATGTGATTTTCTAATTCTGTTATTCTCCTGTCATTTATTAACTGTTGCTTCATCAACTGTTTTATTACCCTGAAGTATCACAGATGTAGGAAAAGAAAATTCTTGTCTTTCTTTACTTGTATACTAGCAACCTCCAAAGGTGACCTATGGTGTTTTTTGTATTTATCATTATGAACTCATAGGTTTATCAAATTGTTATGCTTCATTCCACTGTATTATTATTTTTAACGATCAGATGCTTTCATTGCTACTCAATTTAGTTCTCTGGTCCTTTTGATCTAATCCCCGTAGTTTTTGAGACTTCCTTGTTGTAATGACAAGATTTCTGTCGTTATAGATCTGGAATCTGCTGTTTTCCCAAAGAGCCCTGGTTCCTTTTAATGGAAAATGGTATTTAGAAACCATAATTGAGATGAACATAAAATGTTCATTTCCACCTATTTCCTTTACCCTGGCTCCTCTTTTGTTTATACCATATATTTTGTATTTATTATCCCATATTGCTGTTTAACTTTGCATATGGTTATGTTTTATTTTCTAAGTAGGCAGACAGGGGACATGCATGACTAGAACTCACACCTCATGACTTGTTATCCAGCATTCTTTTTGGTGTAACATGGATGAATTGGAAGATTAAGTTGCTGGAGAATAATTTGACCTGAGTTAGATGTTGAAAAATTTTCTTAGCTATCTCTTTGGAAATTGATGTCTTTACCTTTATAATAATTTGTTTCAAAAACTAGAGGTGAATTAAAAGAATTAAAATTAGGCTAATATATGTTAATATAAGAGGAATTTACGGATAGAAAAAAGGGCTACATTTTAAGCATAGCTTAAATTACCGACAGAATCCTATGGCCTGATTTCAGTGGATTTGCTGGCATAGGCAAATAAAATATACTGTGCTCCATGTTCCTTGGCTGTCTTTTACTGGCCTCAGTTTGAATGCCTGCACAGATGTGTGTATTTTGTTGCTTGAGTATTCAGAAGCTCCTATGGCCAGATGGAGTTTTAAACCACTCCACCAAACTACAGACAACCGAGTTTTGTCTTGTGTGGGTTTAATGGATGCTGTGTAATGTACAAATGAATTGCGAAAGTAGTCACCCACTCTGCAGCAGGAAGGTAAACTCTGCAAGGTATAACATAATATCTTTGAATTTGTTAGTCTGTCTGTGAAATGGGGATTTATAATTACCCATCTGCCCTACCACACTAGATTGTTGCTTAGAGAAATATAACTAATGCCATTTTTTAGATATCCACAAATTGTTACACACAATCAAGGTAGCATTGATTAGTTATTTATTTTGGGGGGGCTTGCTTGGATCTGTGAAATGGCAAATGTTATAACCATAGTTCTGTTGTTTTAATGATAACTCAGACTCTAGACCAAACTCTACATACATCCATATGTATATAGGTGAATTATTTCTTAATTTGTTTTCTGGTTTGCCAGCATTTTGCCCTTTTAAAGTCTATCTGTCCCACTTAATGCTTCTTTCTATAATAACGTCAGAAATCTAGAACACAATAGATGTGTGTGTGTATGTGTGCATGAGAGTGTGAGGACTGCCATTTGTTTCTCCACCTTTTCCTGTTTTACAACGTAGTTTAAAGGCAGAGCCTATAAAGAAGCCTGAGTGTTAGTGTCCCAGGAGGGGACTATTTTTAGTCTTCAGTTTTATGTGAAGGTTTTATAGCCGAGCACAGCAACCAGATTTTGAGATGGCATCTTTCCTGACAGTCCCTTATTTTGAAAGCTTGTATTACATTCCTGATGGCTCCTCCTGCTGATTCCCATGCCTTTACCACTGACCCACTGCAAGAAACATTAACTGCAAGGAGACGAGAGACACAGAATTTGCTTTCATTTGTATCCACTGTTCTCACAAATTTACTCACAAGTAGTTACTTTGATTTTAATAAAATGTTAGGGACTGTGACAGTGAAATGTGATACAACACAGAGGGTAAAGAAATGGAAGAGAAGTAAAAAGTAAAAAAGGATAATAATTGATCAGTTGATCTTTGTCTTGCTTTCTCTGAGAATCAAGTGTTAAAATTTATAGAGCTCTTGGGGTTCCTGGGTGGCTCAGTCGGTTAAGCATCCAACTCTTGATTTTTGTCTCAGGTCGTGCTCTCAAGGTTCGTGAGTTCAAACCCTGTGTTGGGCTCTGTGCTGACAGTGTGGATCCTGTTTGAGATTCTCTCTCTGCCCCTCTTCCCACTTGTGTGCACACACCTGCACGTGCTCTCTCAATAAATAAGCTTTAAAGCTCTTTGATTTGGGAAGTGGGATGATATACTAAATGTGACAAAAACTTGATCATGATGCACCTATCCTTAAAACCCTCCATTGGATTCACTTGGCATTTAGGGAAGACAGTCCTAAATTTAACATACTGCCTGCAGGCCTTGGTACGTCATTTTAGTCCTGCCATTTTTTTCTCTTGCTCTTACACTCATGCTTCACTGACCTTTGTTCTGTTCGTAGAACAAACCAAACTTCTCCATCTGCAAAAGGGAAGGTTTATCCTCAGTTCCTGGCAGGTTGGCTCCTTAACATTACTCAGCTGTCAGCTCAAATGGCATCTTTCTAGAGGCCTGTTTGGACTTCTAAATCTACAAGAGCCCTTCCTCTCCTGGCCCCAAGTTACATGTTACTATTTGTATTTCTTCACAGCATTTACCATTATGTGAAATTATCTCACTAAGTTACTTCTTTAGCCTCTGGAACAGGAACTGCATGAAAACAGATCCCTTATCTAGTTTGGTCGCTGCTGAATTCCCAGACCTGTCTGTCACATAATAGGCACTTATTAACTGTTTATTGTTGAATGAAAATAGTCAAGAATTCTAGGTGAGAGAACCTGAGTTTAAGTGTTGGGTCTGTTGTTGATTAGAGCTCATGTGACAGGCAAGCCATGGTACCTAAGCAAACCTTATTTTCTTCAACACTTCCCAAGATTAAATGAAGTGCTGTAGCCTCAACCATTGTAAACTACACATTTTCATTATCACAAGAATGTGAGGTCAGAGAATATGGATCATTATTTCTGTAGTTGAAAGGAAGATTATGGATCATCAATTTCCTTTTTTTTTTTTTTGAACATTATGGGAAAGATATTAAGGTAAAGTTAGTGGCAGTGTTAAATCTGTACCCTGGATTACATGGTGTGCATTTAGCCTAATGCATATCCACATTAACAGGTGAACTCAGTTTAATTCCTGCATTCTGCTGGATCAAGAATTATTCCTATAGCATTAAAAGGTTAAATGTTTCCAAGACATTTCAAGACATTGTTTCCAGGATTTTCCATGTTTAAGAGTGGCATATGACCACTTTTGAGTAGCAAATTTTGAGACATTTTTGATTGAAGAGATTCTCTGAGTAATGCTTTCCAATTTGGAGTTGCTAGCTAACTTCTCTACCAGGGGAATAGGAACTGTAGGAGTTTAAATTTTTTTTCCTGGGGCGCCTGGGTGGCGCAGTCGGTTAAGCGTCCGACTTCAGCCAGGTCACGATCTCGCCGTCCGTGAGTTCGAGCCCCACGTCAGGCTCTGGGCTGATGGCTCAGAGCCTGGAGCCTATTTCTGATTCTGTGTCTCCCTCTCTCTCTGCCCCTCCCCCGTTCATGCTCTGTCTCTCTCTGTCCCAAAAATAAATAAACGTTGAAAAAAAAAATAAATTTTTTTTCCTTATTTATCATTTTTTGTATTACCTTACATCAGAATTTCTAGAACTTTGGCATACAGTAGCATATGGATATGGGAAACTTTTTATTTTTAATGTTTGTTCCCTTGCTCTATAGTCTGAAGCTAGTGGGTAGGGCTAGGGCATCCATATGTTTAACAGACTCCCCAGGTGATTGACGTACATGCTAACAGGGGACATGTCTCAGTTTATATGCATTGCACTTAAGCATATGTACAATGAAATAGTTATAAAACATTTATGAAACATTCCAGTTATGTTTGTTATGTTTCAAAGGCTAAATAATATGACTGTAACATGTATTTAATGCCCTTTTTATATCATCTACTTTAATAGCTGTCTATCTAGAATTGAATAAAATTAGACAATTAACTTTAGCCCAGGAATTCTGAAGGAATTAGATACTACATAAAAATAGTAAAGATGATTTTGGTAGAGGAGCAGAATAACTTCACTTTGATGCTTTTGGGGTGGAAGCCAGTCAATATTTATTAGCATAACTTATTACCATAAAATAGTACATCCTGGTGATGACTCACCAAAAATGCTTCTCATTGACATTTTTTGACCTTTATAGCTTTTTGTCCAGAGGGGCCAGCCTAATTTGAAAAATGACAGCGATGATGTTGGATTGTTTCTCACCGAGGTATAATTTATATACAACAAATTATATAATTATCCAGCCATACGTTTAATGGGCTTAGATAAATTTATACACCAGAATAACATCACTGTAAGTGTAGATGTTTCTATGACCCAGTCAGTTTACTTATGCCACTTTCCAATTGAATTCTTTTTTTTTAAGTGTTTTTATGAATTTATTTTTGAGAGAGAGAGAGTTCAAGAGAGAGTTCAAGAGAGAAGGAACAAAGAGAATTCCAAGGCCACTCAGAGCCCAGTGTGGGTCTTGATCTCATGAACCGTGAGATCATGACCTGAGCCAAAATCAAGAGTCATACGCTTACCCGACTGAGCCAACCAGGTGCCCCTCCAGTTGAATTCTTTCATCTAAGTCAAATGTTTCCTGATTTCTAGAACCATGGGTAGGTTTTGTGATTTAGGACTTCGCATAACTGGAATCATGCTTTATGTATTCTTTTGTGTTTGACTTTTTTCATTGCACAGAACAAATCTAAAATTTGTTCATGTGTTGGTTATAACAATAGTTCACTTTATTTTCATTGCTGTGTGTTATTTCCTTATGTGAATATACCACACAACTTGTTTGTTTGTTCTCATGTTGATAGCACTTGAGTTACTTTTAGTTTGGGACAGTTATGAATAAAACTACTATAAACATCCTTAAAGTTTTTTTGTAGGCACATGTTTTCATTTCTTTAGGTTTTATACCCAGCAGAGGAATTGTTGGTCATAGTTTAACTTTTCTAAGAGACTGAACCTAACAGTTCTCTAAAGTGGTTATTTCATTTTCCACTCTCACCAACAATGTATGAGTTCCAATTTCTCCACATAGTCTCAAAAAAACATTTGATACTGTCAATTTTAAATTTTAGCTATTTTAGTGGGTGTGAAATGTTACTTTATTGTTTTTAACCTTTATTTCCCTGATGACTAATGATGAGTTCTATTTAATAGGTTTATTGGCCATTTCTGTATCTATGTAATGTATCTGTTCAAGAATTTTACCCGTTATTAAAAAAAAATGGATTGTTTTCCTTTTTTAAAAAATGTTTATTTTTGAGAGAAAGAGAGAGAGAGACAGAGAATATGCAGGGGAGGGGCAGAAAGTGAGGGAGTGAGGGAGACAGATGATCGATGTGGGGCTTGAACTCAGAACTGTGAGATCATGACCTGAACTGCAGTCAGATGCTAAACTGACTGAGCCACCCAGGCACCCCAGATTATTTTCCCTTTTAGTGTTGATTTTTAGGTTTTTTTTTTGCCAGTAAATTATTTTATTTTTAAAGAATATTTTTATTTTTATTTGTTGAACTATGATTGACACAAATATCTTGTTAGTTTTAGGTGTATCACAGTGATTCAATATTATACATTACAAAATGATCCTCACAATAAGTGTAGCTACCATCTGTCACCAGACATGGTTATTACTGTACTACTGACTATATTTCCTGTATTGTTATATCCTCATGACTTACTCATTTTGTAACTGGAAGTTTGTACCTCTTAATCCTCTTCTCCTGTTACCCCAGCCCTTCAACCCCACCCCTGTATGGCTGTCAGCAGTTTGCTTCCTATGCCTCTTAGTCTATTTCTGTTTTCTTTATTTGTTTTGTTTCTTATATTCCACATATGAAGGAAATAATATGGTATTTGTCTTGTTCTGACTGACTTATTTCACCTAGCATAATACCCTGTAGGTCCATCCAAGTCATCACAGATGGCAAGATTTTATTTTATTTTTTCATGGCTGAGTAATACTGTAGAAGTTTAAAAAATGTATGTATTCTGGATATGGGTCACTTTTCTTGAGTATTGTGAATAGTGTCTTAAGGGTGTTTTTTGAGGAACAGAAGTGTTTATTTTGGCAAAATCGAATGTATCCATGTTTAAAGTTGCTAGTAGTTTTTGTGTCCTAAGAAAATTTGCCTAATCCTGAGGTCATGAAAATATTCTCTTAAGTTTTCTTTTAGAAGCTTTATAGTTTTAGCTTTTACATTTAGGTCTATGCTTTATCTAATTTTTGTATGCAGGATGAGATGGTTCATTTTATTGTGTTTGTCCAGTTGATCCAGCACCATTTAGTGAAGAGACTCTTATTCACTTACCTTGACACTTTTATTGAAAATCAATTGACCACGTAAGTGTGGATCTGTTTTTTTTTAAGTAATTTTTTTAATGTTTATTTATTTTTGAGAGAGACAGAGTATGAGCAGGAGAGGAGAGGAGAGGAGAGGAGAGAGAGAGAGAGAGAGAGAGAGAGAGATACACAGAATCAGAAGCAGGATCCAGGCTCTGAGCTGTCAGCACAAAGCCTGACATGGGGCTTGAACCCATGAACTGTGAGATGACCTGAGCTGAAGTCAGACGCTTAACCAACTGAGACGTGTGGGTCTGTTTTTGAACTCTACTGGGTTCCATTCTGTATGGTTATCCTTATACCGAGAGCACACTTTCTTGATTATTGGAGCTTTATAGTAAGTCAGAATCAAGTAGTATAAATTCTCTTAATTTTGTTCTTCTTAATCAAGATGGTTCTTTGTTGAAAATTGTTCTCCATTTAAGATGGTTTTTCTAATTCAAAATCATTTGAATTTTATATAATTTTAGAATAAGTTCATCACTTTCTTTTAAAAATATGCTGGAATTTTAATTGGGATTGTGTTGAATTTATAGGTCAGTTTAAGAAGGATGGACATGTAACCAAGACTGAGTCTTTTAATTGATGAATATAGATTCTTTATTTGCTTTTTTTAATTGCTCTCAACAAATGTATTATATTTTTTAGGGTAGAGGTCTTTCACATTTTTCATTAGGTTTAGGATGCTTCTGATACTATTAAATAGAGTATTACATTTCCCCTTTCCCCCCAATTTTATTGCTAGTATATAAACTTAAACCCTACTACCCTTGTTTCTTGTGGCCTTGCCAAATTGACATATTCAACTAATGTCTTGGTAGATTTCAAAAAGTTTTCTATGGAAAAATCATATCTATAAATAGTTTTATTTCTTTATAGGCTTTATATCTTTTATTTTCATTTTGAGTATGACAGTGGCTAGGACTTCCTGTACGGTTTTGAATAGAAGTATATTCACATTTTGAATAGAAGTGAGAAGAATGTATATTATGCTGCTGTTAGGTGTTCTGTAAATGTCAGTGAGGTGGTTGGTTGATATTTTTGAAACCTGTACAATCATTAATTTTTTTTGTCTAATTCAATGATTACTGAAATGTGAGCATTAAAATGTCACATTTTTATTTGAATTAAAAAAAAATTTTAATGTTTATTTTTTTTGAGAGAGAGAACGAGAGTGAACAGGGGAGGGGCAGAGAGAGGGAGACACAGAATCTGAAGCAGGTTCCAGTCTCTCAGCTGTCAACACAGAGCCCGACGCAGGGCTTGAATTCATGGACTGCAAGATCATGACCTGAGCCGAAGTTGGCCGCTTAACTGACTGAGCCACCCAGGCACCCCTGAATTATTTTTTGACATATTTTTCATGGCAAGCATTTCAGTTTGTATCTTTTTTTAACGTTTCCATCTCTCTTTTGAAATTTCCCATATTTTTGCCCATTGTTGTTTGTCTTACTCATTAGATCCTTTAACATATTTATGATAGCCATTTTACATCATCTCTGGATGTGCTTATACTGAGTATTTTAATCCTGATCAAAAATCAGATTTTTCTTGCTTCTTCTCACATCTTGCGAGACCCTTGGGAAGTTTCTTTCAGCTTGTCAGTATGATTTCCAGCCTTTTGTATTTACAATTTCTGTTTTTCTCTCTCGTCCTTTCTTTGGCTTTCTGCTTTTTTTTTTAAGCTTATTTATTTTGAGACAGAGACAGAGAGAGAGAGAGAGAGAGAGAGAGAGAGAGAGAGAGAGCGCGCGCGCGCGGGCAGGAGAGCAAGAGAATCCCAAGCAGACTCCGCACTGTCAGCACACAACTCCATGTGGGGCTGGAACCCATGAACTGTGCGATCATGACCTGAGCCTCAGTTAGATACTTAACTGACTGAGTAACCCAGGTGTCCCAGCTTTCTGCTTTTTGAATTCTCTTTCTTTCTCCACTGTAGGTAAGAACTGGCATGTCTCCAAGGGATTTCTGTTGAGTTCTGTTGCTTCTTCCCCCACCACCCCCCCTTCAGCATGCCAAAGATTTGCATTTGAGGAATTCCCTGGATACCTGAACAGGGAGAGGAAGGTAGATCTCTCTTGTTGTTCCGTGTTGTTCTCAATTTTCTCTGTAGTATTTGTCTGTTCCATGTACTCTGTTAAGACTCATGGGCAAGTATTGCTGACTAGGGGCATACTCTTTCTGTGTCTGGGACCCTCCTGAAGAGGATTCCCTTTCTGCTAGGGATGAAATCAGCCCAGAATCTCTTCTATCGTATAAAGGATTGCTAACTTTTGAAATTTTACTCATTTAAGTTTCTTTAAATCCTGTCTTTCCCAGTGGGTATAAAAGACTATAGTTGTGTAGTTTATCTGGCGTTGGTGGGAATGATAGTGTCTTGCAACTTTCCACATTCTAACCAGAAGTGAAGTCCTTGGACTAACTTAGAAGACGTATTAAGGTCATATAACTGAGTGTTTATGAATCAAATAAAATAGCTCTTAATGCTCAAAAAAATTAAAATCCGCTTGCTTTATTATGTAAATATTTTTACCAGATGCCCTTTAAGTGTTTCTTAAATGCAAATCCATTTTTAAAAGAAAAATGTTTGCTCCCAGTGAGATAATACAAAGAATGTGTTAAGGCTCTACAGGCTATGCTGAAAGGAGGAATTCTAGTAAATATTTTGAGCAAAGCCCAAAGTTTTAGAAAAGTTTATACCTTTTCAAGATAGTTATGAATTAAAAGACTTACAGTTTTCCTCAGCTCCTATTCATTGTCCTCTTGCATAACATATTTAGAATATGGTTATTTCTGGGGTGCCTGGGTGGCTCAGTGAGTTAAGCATCAGACTTCAGCTCAGGTCATGATCTAGCAGTTCATGAGTTCAAGCCCCACGTCAGATTCTGTGTTGAGAGTTTGGAACCTGGAGCCTGCTTCGGATTCTGTGTCTCCCTCTCTCTCTCTCTGCCCCTTCCCTGCTCATGTTCTCTCTCTAAAAAATAAATAAACATTAAAAAATATGGCTATTTTGGACATGTAAATTATTCTAAGGTTACTAAAAACTGTACTCCAGCTGGATATTACAATGAAAAAATCTAGACTTATAATAATGACTAGCTATTTGTCTTTATTTTTCTAATATAGTTAACTTTCCTTTTTTTTTTTTCTCTCTCTCTTTTTAGGAATCCTAAAACCAAAATATTAGAACCAAAGAAGAAACATGGCTCACCATAATATGTTTCTTTGGATAGTTTCGGTCCTGCTTCTTCAGAATTCTGTATTAGCTGAAGATGGAGAAATAAGATCAAGTAAGAACTATCAGCATTTTTGTTATCAACAAATCGATTGTAGAAATCAAATTAGTGGAGCTCAAGCAATTCTTTTAAGGACCTTATTCTTATTGTCTTTAATGTTGTAATGCCCTAAAATAAAATGAATTGCTGTGTTACGTATTAGCTGAGAGGAAAAACTTCTATCAGAGGTAATTTTGAGAAAATTCTGTGGTAATTGTTTATTTTACCCATCAGGCTTTGGAATAAATGGTCTCATATTGAGTTCATGCTCAGCCATTTATGAGGTTAGTGATGTGAAGATGAAGTATCTACCTCATAGGATGATTATCAGGACCATCCTATGAAGTTACCTTATAGAGATAATGAGATAATCCACGTAAACAGGATAATGCATTTTAATGGCTTAGCACAGTGACATCTGAGTAAATGGTGATTATTATTCTGATTGCCTGTAGGAAAGCTTGCATTAGAGAAGGAGGGTTATATTAATCGCTGTTCTGCTACCCAGGCCATTATTTATAGATATCATGCTTTAAAAAAAAAAACTTTGCTTATAATCATATTTGAAAACTCGTAGACACCCTACTATAAATTAATTATGGTTTCTCTAACACTTAAATCATATGGTTTGACAACTTGCTAAAAATTTATTAAAACAATAATAAATTTAATGTTTATATAACACTTTTATAGGTTAATCAACCCAAGCACTATAGAAGGTAGATATGCTTTGGTTTTTTGGGTGGGAAAAGAGATACAGCAAAATTTAAGGGGCTTACCTAATGTCACACAGCTGATTAGTGCCATAACTAGTATTAGAACTATGCCTTTGCTCTTTAGTCCATTTTTTTCCCCCCGGTGACACTGGTAATTTCATCTCTCTAAGGAAGAAGTCTCTTGGAGTGGTATTTTGCCTAGCTTTTATAAACGGCAATACTTGCTTTTGTACCCATGTTCTTGGCTCACCTGGCAGTTGTGAAATATATGCTCCGTGGCTCTGGAAAGGGGTATGAAGGGCCAAGAACAACCTGGTTAGAGTTTATAAATACTGAATCAAGTGGCACACAAACACTAGCAGGTCTAGACAATGAGTCTCATAGCATTGAGGAAGGACAACTCTAAAGAACTCTGTAAACATAACTTGCCTGTCCTTTTGTGTCTTGAACGAAAGCAGATGTCTGTAATCCCAGTCCAGCTTCCAAAAAACCCCAGAAGAATTGCATTCCCTTGGGTTAGAAAATTCGCCTCTGGGGCAGAATTCCATTTCTGCTGTCCCTAACCTGAACCCTGGCTGTGGTCACCATGGCAGAGGATGTTGGATTAGAGTCCCTCAGGCTTTTTTGGACTTCCCCACCACCTTAAGAGTGGCATCATAATCATGGTTACGGTTTTGAGATAAATCTATGTTTTGGCATTGAAAAAAGTTTTTGGGAGGGGGGAAGTAATTTCTTGACTGCATGTTCACCTGACAATAGTGTTTCTTTTTGCTGGTTACTGTGTTGGGTGAGTTAATTTTAAAATTGAGGCATCTTCCTGTGAGCCCTGTCATCATCCTAGATATGGAAGTAGACAAAGATGAGGAAAAGAATGGAAAGGAAAGCAGAGAGAGATTGATTGATTGACTTCTAAGGAGATATGAAAATGCAAATACTAATTGTCAGTAAACATTGCTTTTTCCTTCACGACTGTCCTTTGCAATTGTGATATCTCATTTGCAGTGTCTATGGAAAATAAACCATTATAACTTTAAATTGGGCATCTGATCACTACTTAAGGGAGACCATTGATTTGAGTAAAAACACAAGACTTGCAACAAAATTTGTTGTCATATTACCTTGACTCATCTCATTCTCTTCCAACTTACCATCTCCAGGGATATGTGACCTTTATCATATGGGCCATAAACAGTAGTATTTTTGTTGCTTTGCAGAAGTGAGAGAAAGAGAAAGCAAGTATGGCTGTTCAGCATGCTCTGTTTCCATTTCAAACTATTGGAATTACTCAAATGAACCAGTTTGTCTTTTGGGCAGTGTTTGACTCTTATCTCTGGGCCTTGGCACTTACTGTCCCCTCTTACTAGGAGGTCCTCCTCTTCACCTGGCTACAGCTCTCCTTTCAGACCTCAGACTCCCAGTCAGCTTCCCCACAAAATCTACCCTGGTTTTCCACAGTTAGGTTGCTACCCCCTCCTAAATGTTCTCAGAATACTTTGTACTTTCCCTAAGCAGCCAGTTGTCTGTCTGACTAGACTTTGATATCTATTTGAGATATCTTATGTATCTTTGAAGCTGGTACCTAGCAGGATATCAAACACAGAGTAGGTATTTAATATATATAGACTGGGGGCGCCTGGGTGGCGCAGTCGGTTAAGCGTCCGACTTCAGCCAGGTCACGATCTCGCGGTCCGGGAGTTCGAGCCCGCGTCAGGCTCTGCGCTGATGGCTCAGAGCCTGGAGCCTGTTTCCGATTCTGTGTCTCCCTCTCTCTCTGCCCCTTCCCCGTTCATGCTCTGTCTCTCTCTGTCCCAAAAATAAATAAACGTTGAAAAAATTAAAAAAAAAATATATATATAGACTGAAAGAATGAAATAGGGTTGGAGGCATGTTGTGCAGTGTGGAAAAGACCAGTAAGATTTTTTCCCCCACAACTGCTTAGAACTTGTCTAAGTGTAACTTAAACCAACGGTAGTTTTTTATTTTCCTTAATAGAAATGTAAGGTGTGCTGATCACATGTGTTTCCTGGCATCTTGAAACGAGAATCCTTATTGCTCTGGAGAAATAAATAGCTTTATACTTTTGAACATAGATTCGCTTAGCACAAGTATATTATTGGCTGACAATGAGATATTGGACCTGCATTGGTGATCTCAGTTTATTAAGCTTTTATTAACTATATTAAAGAATATGGATCTTTATTGACTAGTTGAATCCTGAAGTTGGCAGAAAGTTTCTTTTTAAATTTCTTTCCCTTATTCGTTGGTTTATTTTATTATTGTAAATACTTCAGGTTATCAGTAAACGAACCATATTTCATTGATAACTTAATGCTACTAGTGTATAGCTGAAAATAATTTATTTGCTTATTTTTGTGTTTTCATTTATTGGGTGGGGAAATAGAATAAAATGGTGCTTTACGGTAATACCTGCCCCTACAAAGAGATATCTAGATATCATGTCATATACAGCATGTCTTTTTTATTCCCTACTTTTAAAGCTCAGTCATTAATCCTTAAATTAAGATAAAAGAATAAAAAATGTCAACAAAAATAATAGCCCTCAGAAAGAATTTTCATGAGCTAGGCGGTATATCTTATTTAATCCCACATAGCTCCAGTGAACTGGTTACTTTAAAAAAATTTTAAGCTTTATTGAGGTATAATGGACATAGGAAATAGTAAGATATTTGAAGTGTACCTCATGGTGATTTGATACACATGTATGTTGTGAAAGGATCTCCCTCCCCCAGTTGGTTACTTCAAAATCATGCAGTAAAAACTGCCTATGTTTTTCTTTTTATACAGCAAATGTGCTCTGATGGTTTTCTTTTTCACTTAGGTTGTCGTACGGCTCCAACAGATTTAGTTTTCATCTTAGATGGCTCTTACAGTGTTGGTCCAGAAAACTTTGAAATAGTGAAAAAATGGCTTGCCAATATCACAAAAAATTTTGACATAGGACCAAAGTTTATTCAGGTTGGAGTGGTCCAGTATAGTGACTATCCTGTATTGGAAATTCCCCTTGGAAGCCACAATTCAGGAGAGAACTTGATGGCCGCAATGGACTCCATACACTACCTGGGTGGAAACACAAGGACCGGAAAGGCCATCCAGTTTGCTCTTGATTACCTTTTTGCCAAGTCCTCACGGTTTCTGACTAAGATAGCAGTGGTACTTACGGATGGTAAATCTCAAGATGAAGTTAAGGATGCAGCAGAAGCAGCAAGAGACAGTAAAATCACTTTATTTGCTATTGGTGTTGGCTCAGAAACAGAGGATGCAGAACTTAGAGCTATCGCCAATAAGCCTTCATCTACTTACGTGTTTTATGTGGAAGACTATATTGCAATATCCAAAATAAGGGAAGTGATGAAGCAGAAACTTTGTGAAGGTAAGCCTTAATAGAATCTGGAAACAATTAATAATTGCATTTTCTAACATTTTAGTATAACCTGTGCTTATTATACCAGTGTAGTTATATTTAATGTCAAATTATCTATGATGTTAGAACTGAAATGAACACTTGGTTTTGTGTTTCATTTATTCTGGATAAAATTACTTGAAAAAAATCTACAGTTGGAAAATGTCATACTTTGTTATATTTGTTGCTTTTTCTTTTTGATCACAATATGTGTGTTGTAGAGATGGTAGAAATAAAGACACATAAACAATATGAAGAGGGGTGCCTGGGTAGCTCAGTTGTTAAACATCCAACTCAGGCTCAGGTCATGATCTCACGATTTGTGGGTGCAAGCCCCACATGAGGCTCTGCACTGACAGTGTGGAGCCTGCCTGGGATTCTCGCTCTCTCCTTCTCTCTCTGCCCCTCCCCCAGTTCACGCTCTCTCTCTCTCTCTCTCTCTCTCTCTCTCTCTCTCAAAATAAACTAAAAAAAATATGAATCCATGTGGGGTGCCTGGGTGGCTCAGTTGGTTAAGTGTCCGACTCTTGATTTTAGCTCAGGTCATGATCTCATGGTTCATGAGATGGAATCTGCATCTGGCTCTGTGCTGACACTGCAGAGCCTGCTTGGGATTCTCTCCCTTTCTCTCTCTGCTTGTCCCCAGCTCTCTCTCTCAAAGTAAATAAATGAACCTAAAAAAAAAAAAAAAGATCAAGAATATGTATAAATCACACATGATCATTATTACTCCTGTTAATGAGTTTTTGTCTTTTTCATTCCAGTCTTTCTCTTTTATTTCAGCGTGTCTGAGAATTTATTCATGTGCCTAAATGAGAATAATATTGTATATATTATTTCATACTCTATTTTCTTATTATTTTATATTCTATTACTGTGTGTATAATTTTCATCCTCTATTAATGTGAAAGCAGACAATCTCAGTCTCCTAAGATAATTTATTGAATAATTTTTCTATTTTTGCATGTTTAGTTGTTTTTTTAAGTTTTTATTTAAATTCTAGTTAGCTAACATACAGTGTAATATTAGTTCCAGGTGTAAAATTTAGTGATTCACCACTTACGTACAATACCTAGTGCTTATCACAACAAGTGCCCTCCTTAATACCCATCACCCATTTATCTCATCTCCCCACCCACCTCCCTCCAGTAACCATCAGTTTATTCTCTACAGTTAAGAGTCTGTTTCTTGGTTTGCCTCTCTGTTCCTCCTGTATTCATCTGTTTTGTTAAATTCCACATAGGAGTGGAATCGTATGGTATTTGTCTTTCTCTGACTTATTTCACTTAGCATATACACTCTAGCTCCATCCGTGTTGTTGCAAATGGCAAGATTTCATTCTTTTCTGATGGCTGAGTAATGTTCCATTGTATGTATGTATGTGTATATGTCTGTGTGTATGGATAAAGAAGATACATCTTCTTTATCCACTCATCAGTTGATGGTGTTTAGTTCATTTCTAAGTTTTTCTACTATAAATAACAGTGAATATTCTTGTACAGAATTCTGAATGAGAATCTCTCATTTCTTCCAAAAACAAAGGTCAAATTACTAATATTATTAAAGCTCTGGAAAAATGTTAAAAATTGCACTTGAGAGAGACTTAAATTTCTATGGTTAGTGAGAGAACATTTGAAAATATAGTACTTATCAGTCAGTTATTTTTATATCATTCCATGAAATCTAACTTTGTGTTT
The DNA here is from genome assembly GCF_016509475.1 of Prionailurus bengalensis. NCBI lineage: Eukaryota > Metazoa > Chordata > Mammalia > Carnivora > Felidae > Prionailurus > Prionailurus bengalensis. The sequence continues at coordinate 53,076,953 of NC_057349.1, read as the reverse complement.
ATGATAACTCCGTGGAAATGGAAAAGTTTGTATTTTTAGTAAACATTAATGCTATTAGGATATACACATGCTTCTGTTCATATTACTTAGGGGGAAAGTAATTTGTATCTTTTATTTTTAATATTATAGTCCTTTAATATACAATATACCTAAAAATAATATTTGTGTAACATGGAAAGGCTTTTTTGCCCCCAGTTTACCTACAAAATCTTCAAAAATAGGTTGGTTAACATTTCATAGAAATATTTCCAGGGGCGCCTGGGTGGCTTGGTCGGTTAGGCGTCCGACTTCAGCTCAGGTCATGATCTCATGGTCCGTGAGTTCAAGCCCCGCGTCGGGCTCTGTGCTGACAGCTCAGAGCCTGGAACCTGTTTCAGATTCTGTGTCTCCCTCTCTCTGACCCTCCGCCGTTCATGCTCTGTCTCTCTCTGTCTCAAAAATAAATAAATGTTAAAACAAAATTTTAGAAATATTTCTAAATGATTGTGGCTTAGAAAAAGTTTCATTCTCTTTTTTCTTCAAATTTGTTTTGGGTATATAGTACAGAAAAAACATTTAATCATTTTTTTTTATATTATTTAAGAAGGTATAGAAATTAAGCATTTTATTTAATCAAACTTTTAAAAAGGTACTGTATCAAGTAGAAAAGGTCATCACAGTTTTTTTTTTTTAATGTCTCTAACAGTTAGACTGTGTTGACTTTTGTCATCTTGAACAGAACAGAGGGGTGTAGATTTGTTTCCCAGTTGTATTGAGAAATAATTTGACATACATAGATGTTTAAATGCTTTGTCATATTAGAATTAGAATTCTGTGGTTTTGAAGCTAGGTATATATTATTATTAAAATAGACTTTTCATGGTGATATTTTACTATTTTGTATCCTAAAATAAAATTTGATTAAATATGTATTTGTACTACTTCAGAGATTTTTTGTAGATAGGTATTTTGGTAAATGTATTCTATTTAAAAAATTCTAATTACACATGAAAGAGTAGCTGTGCTTAAAAGGGGTAAAAAATTCTTTTTACAGACTGGAAATATCCAGTCTGTAAAAAAAAATTAAATTGGAAATCTTGCCAAAAATCTCTTCATGCACACTCAAAGAAAGAATGTAAGTAATGTCTGTGTCTATTCAGTTCACAAACATGCTGTACAATAGCCATCTTTGAAAATGTGATTTTTTGAAATTGTACTTAGAGCAGTATATGAGGTTCTTTGAACTTGACTTTTTAATAACTGTATTAAAGTATGATTAATGCATTGCTGTAATCATGTAATTTGTATTTGAATCATTTGACAGTTTCCTTTTTTTTTGACAAATGGTTAAATTTTACCTCGAGGTGCTTATCATATAGGATTACCATTTCCTAATATTGTTCACCTTTATACTCTTGCTATGATTTGATCCACATTGAGCAAAATATTATTCACCTCTTTGTTCTCACATGGATTATTTCATCTTCATAGACTACCATTTCCCTGAAGCTGCATCCTGCAATACATTTCTTATTTCAGGATGATCTTTTTATAATGGGCAATGATTTCTTTCTTTATCTGAGAGTCTAATTTTTTTCTTTTTTTCCTATTGTTTTTTTATTGTTGTAAAAAACCAATAAGATCTAATCTCTTAAACATTTTAAGTGTATACTACAGTATTGTTAACTACAAGCACAGTGTCATACTGTAGATGTCTAGAACTTTTTCCTATTTCGTGACTGAAACTTTGTGCCCATTGAACAGCCACTCCCCATTTCCTTCTTCCTCCCACTCTGGCAGCCCACCATTATACTTTCTGTTGTAAGGAGTTTGACTCCTTTAGATATTTCATAAAGGTGGAATTATTCCTTGTTTGTTCTTCTGTGTCTGGCTTTTGGGATTTTGATAGAGATGCATCACTTTGGGTGATAGGGAAATTTTTACAATATTAAGTTTTCCAATCTGTGAACGTGAGATGTTTCTATTGTTGGTGATTTCTTCAATTTCTTGTGGCAGTGTTTTGTCATTTTCAGCCTTCAAGTCTTTCACCTCCTTAGTTAAGTTTATTCATTAGTATTTGATTACTCTTGCTTCTCTGCTAGTACTTTCAATATTAAGTTGAATAGAAGTGGCAAGAGTGGGCATCCTTCTCTTGTTCCTGATCTTTTTTTTTCATTTGAAATTTATTTTTTTTTCAATATATGAAATTTACTGTCCAGTTGGTTTCCATACAACACCCAGTGCTCATCCCAAAAGGTGCCCTCCTCAATACCCATCACCCACCCTCCCCTCCCTCCCACCCCCCATCAACCCTCAGTTTGTTCTCAGTTTTTAAGAGTCTCTTATGCTTTGGCTCTCTCCCACTCTAACCTCTTTTGTCTTGTTCCTGATCTTAAAGGAAGAACTTTTAGTTTTTCAACATTGATTATGATGTTAACGGTGGGCTTTTCATATATGACCTTTATTATGTTGAGGTAAATTCCTTCTTTTTTTATTTTGTATTTTATTTTTGAGAGAGAGAGAGACAGCGTGAGCATGGGAGGGACAGAGAGAGAGGGAGAGAGAGAATCCCAAGCAGACTCTGCTCTGTCAGCACAGAACTTGATGCAGGGCTCCATTTCACCAAACTGTGAGATCATGACCTGACCAGAAACTAAGAGTCAGATGCATAACTGACTGAGCCACCCAGGTGCCCTGGTAAATTGCTTCTTAATTTGATGAGCATTTTGTCACGAAAGAAGGGTGAATTTTGTTAGATGTTTTTTCTGCATATATTGAGATGATCACGTAACTTTTATGCTTTATTAATGCGGTGTATCACATTAATTTCTTAGGTTAAATCATTTTTGCATCTCAAGGATGCTGTTGAATTCATTTTGTTAGTATTTTGTGTAGGATTTTTGCATCTGTATTCTTGAGGAATATGGACCTTTAGTTTTCTTGTAGTGTCTTTATCTGGCTTTTGTATCAGGGCAAAAAAAAAAAAAGTTTAGAAGTATTTCCTCCTCTTCAGTTTTGTTTAAGAGTTTGAGAGGGATTGGCATTAATTCCTTAAGTGTTTGTTTGAATTCACCAGTGAAGACACCTGGTCCTGGGCTTTTCTTTGTTGGGAGATTTTTGATTACTGATTCAATATCCTGACTAGTTACAAGTCTTTTTCTGCTCTAATCTTAATTATCTTAAAGATTATTAAAATAGATTATTTCCTTCCTCCTCTTAATTTTGGGCTTAGTTCTTCTAGTTTTTTGATGAATAAAGTTAGGTTGTTTATTTGAGATCTTTATTCCTTTCTAATGTATATTTTTATCACTATAAATTTCCTTCTTAGTACTGATTTTGCCACATCTCAAAAGTTTTGGTATGTTGTATTTTAGTTATTGTTTGTCTCAAGATATTTTCTAATTTCTTTTTTGATTTGTTTTTTGACTCAGCATGTTGTTTAATTTCCACGTATATGTAAATTTTCCATTTTTCCTTCTATCATTAATTTCTAGTTTTTATTCTGTTGTGATTGGAGGATGTACTTGGTATGATTTCGGTCTTCTTAAATTTGTTAAGACATTTTTTGACCTAACGTGATCTGTTTTGGAGAATGTTTCATTTGCACTTGAGAAGAATGTGTATTCTGTTGATACGTGGTGGAATGTTCTGTATATGTCTGTTAGCTCCTTTTGGTCTATAGTATTGTTCAAGTCCTGTGTTCCCTTTTTGATCTTCTGTCTGGATGTTGTGTTTATTATTGGAAGTGGCCTATTGAAATCCTTATGACTGTGTTTTCTGTGTCTATTATTTTTCTTTTCAGTTCTGCCAGCGTTTGCTTTAGATACTTGGGTGGCATGATACTGGGTGCCTATATATTTGTAATTGTTATGTCTTGTTGGTGAATTGACTCCTTTATCATTATATCATGTCCTTCTTTGTGTCATTTGAATTTTTTTTTTTTCAACATTTATTTATTTTTGGGACAGAGAGAGACAGAGCATGAACGGGGGAGGGGCAGAGAGAGAGGGAGACACAGAATCGGAAACAGGCTCCAGGCTCTGAGCCATCAGCCCAGAGCCTGACGCGGGGCTCGAACTCACGGACCGCGAGACCGTGACCTGACTGAAGTCGGACGCTTAACCGACTGCGCCACCCAGGCGCCCCTGTGTCATTTGAATTTTTGAGTTAAAGTCTGTTTTGTCTAAGTATTGCCACCTTTGCTGTATTTTGGTTACTATTTGCACAGAGTATCTTTTTCCATCCCTATACTTTGAGCTTGTGTGTCTCCACAGTCCTAAAGTATATATAGACAGTACATAGTTGGATCTTGTTTTTTTCCATTCAGCAATTTATCTGGGAATTTAATCCATTTACATCTGAAATAGCAAGAAGGAAAGATGTAATATCACCATTTTGTTCATTGTTTTCAGTCATATGTTTTTTGGTACCTTCTTTTCTTTCTTTCTGTCTTTGTCTTTCGTTGACTTTTTTTTTTTTTGGTAGTGACATATTTTGATGTTTTTCTTATTTTTTTAATGTATCTTGTATAGGTATTTCCTTTGTGGTTACCATGGGGCTTATGTAAAATATGTAGTTATAGCAATCTATTTTAAGCTGATAACTTATTAACTTAATTGCATTCACATATACTCTACATTTTTGCTTCTCCCTGCCCCCCTCACACTTTGTCATTGGTGTTATAAATTACAACATCTTATATTGATGTGTGTGTGTGTGTGTGTGTGTGTATGTATGTATACTGTATTAGCATATTTTTACAGTTACGGTATTGTTTATACTTTTCTTAAACTTCTATTTCATAGTTAAAAGAGGCTTACATACCACTGTTACAGTATTATGGTATTCTGAATTTGTCTATATATTTACTTTAACCAGTGAGTTTTATATTTTGCAATGCTTTTGTGTTGTTTAATGTTTTTAAATTTCAACTTAAAGGACTTTCTTAATATTTCTTATAATGTCGATCTGGTGGTGATGAACTCCCTCAGGCTTTTTTTAAATCTGGGAAGTTGTTTATTTCTCTTGTGTTTTTGAAGAACATTTTTGCCAGATATAGTATTTTCATTTGGCAGTATTTTTCTTTAAGCAAACACTTTGAGTATATCATCCCATTCCTTTGTGGCCGGAAAGTTTTCTACTGACAAATCTGCCAATAGTCATGGGGTGGGGGGGCTACCCTTGTGTATAACAAGTTGCTTCTCATGCTGCTTTCTGAATTCTCTCTCTCTCTCTTTTGACAATTTGATTATAATATGTCTTGATATGGATTTCTTTGAGTTCTTAAATTTGGATGTACATTTTATTTCCTATATTTGAGAAGTTTTTGGTTATTACTTTAAATCCTATCTCTTTCTCTCCTGAAACTCCCATAACATGTATTTGGTATATTTAATGGTGTCCCAAAAGTCATTTAGGCTTTCTTCAATCTTTCTCAACCTTTTAAATTTTTGTTCCTCTGCCCCAGTAGTTTCAAATGACCTATCCTTAAGTTTTCTGATTCTTTTTGTCTGCTTGGTCAAGTCTGATTTGGAGCCTCTCCAGTTCTTTTTTTTTTTTTTTTCCCCCCCTGTTCAATTACTGTATTCTTCAGCTTTAAGATGTCTTTTTGGTTTTCCTTTATATTTTATATCTCTGTTGGTATTCTCATTTTGTTTGTGCCATCATTTTGTTGAGCTCATAGGGCATCTTTATGATGATTGTTTTGAATTCTTTGTCAGATAATACACCTCCGTTTCTTTAGTTTCTTTAGGGTTGCTTCTGGAGAGTTACTCTATTCCTTTGATAGGATTATGTTTCCCTGTTTCTTTGTGTATCTTACAGCTTTGTTTTGGGATCCACACATTTAAAAAAAATAGTCATCCCTGTCAATCTTTACCAGTTGTCTTTGTACAGGGGAAGTCCCTCATCAGTTAGTTTGTCTAGAGATTTGAGGGAATCCCTGAAGCCTTTTTATGGAGGGATGCCATTTCTTTGGGATTGAGTGAGCAATTTCTTAATTAGAGAGGCTTGCTATTTTTTTCCCCAGGAGCTCATAATCTCTCACTCCCTTTAGTATTTGTTTGTACCTCTTTAAGTTTTCTAGTTCTGTAACCATAAGCTTCCCCACCTTGTTCCCAGTGGGCATTAGGCATCCAAAGTATTTTGGTTCCCTGTCATCATGCTTAGGCAAGAGCAGTATCATTTCCTCAGGTAGCCCTTGGAAAAGCTAGAGTGCTGGATACGTGCTCCACTATTTTCTCTTTCTCCGGAGGGAGAAGATTCCAGTTGTATGTTTCTCTTGATCATGCTGAGCCATGCTAGCCACAAAAAGCTCCCTCCTCCAACCTGCAACTGACTCTTCTTTGTTTTCAGCAGTTTCCAGGCATCTAAATGATTCTGGTTCTGTCAGTGCTCTAAATGAGGTGAGACTAAAACCTGTCTCTTGGGAAGCCCCCTGGAAGCATGCTTCACACTTCTTTTTTCCACCCAAGGACAATATAAACTAGGGCTTTCTCTCCTGGCACTTACTTGTACAAGCTTGGGGGAGGGAATGTTGTGGGTACAGTTAATTACTCATATTACTTGTTTCAATGAGGCTGTTATTAGCTTTGTGTTCACTTGGGATATTTCAACTTCACAACCCAAATATGGAGTTTTCATAAAGGTATTTTTGTCTGTATATTATTGTTAAATCAGTGTGTCATTGGGGGAATGTGGGCTGGGACTTCCTATTCCTCCATCTTGCTGACATCACTCTTCTGTTTCTTTGAGTAAATCAGGTTCCTTATGTGTCTTTAAGAGCATCCAGCAGCCTGTGGCTTGAATTACTCGGTTTTAGGACCTATGTTTTAATTTAGGTACGTTGAGCTTGACTATGTACAGGTTCAGGTAAAGAATAGCCTCTCAGAAACTACTTGTGTTTTCTTACTGTTCTGTTTCCTGCCATCTTGTCTTTTGGATGATGCAGGAAATTTATTTTTTAAGAGAGTATATTATGTTGACTTGCTCAAATGGGGCCAAAGGCCAGATGTCAGAAGATAATTAACTATGCATCTTCAGCCTTATCTTCTTTGAGTGAGTCAGTGAGAAAGAGAGACAGATAGAAAGAGAGGGCGAGTGCCTGCTTGAGTGGAACTTTGGTATCTTATATGCGATAAAACTTAGAGGCTCTTTTCCTGCCAGTGCTTTCTACCATAATAAAGTTTAACTTGGAATGATGTTTAGGACTTCTGATTTTCTTTTCCTCCCATCAAAAGCTGCTCATACTTTGTATAACTGCTCTTTGCTTAGAGATTGTTGGATCTAATTCAAGCCTTACAGTGCTTTGTAATAGTGGCCTAGTGCATTGCCTTATCCTACTTCTATAATTCTACCTGTATTTCATTAGAAGTCACAAAGGGTAAGGATACACATATCAACAATCATGGCCAGGACAACTGAGATATTTTTGGAGGTGGCCAGTATTTTAGCTTTCACGATTTTATAACATGTATGTGATTAACTTCTCTGCTCTCTTATAAAACTGACTGACTTACATTCTTCCTCTTTACTATTGGTATACATATAGTATGAACTTCTGACCACTGAAGTTGGGCAGGAAGAAATGGGGGATGGGAGGTGGGATAAAGTCTCATGGATAGGAAAGGATTGAGTATAATATTCCATAAAATCTCAACAAACATTAGGGGAATCACTTTGTATTCTATCTGTAGATTGAAAGGATTTGAATCTAATCTGAGTTGAAGGGAACTTACATTGTGAGGGACTTAGGGTATATCCCAAAATAAGAATTTTCCATTTAATTGGAGAGGCAAGAGCTATGTTTGCTACAAATAAAGAAACACAGTAAGCTTATAGTTTACGTGAGAAGTGATATTTGATTATTCATTGGAAAAGTAGAATGATTATGGCATGATTTAGAAAATTGACAAATTATGGCATACAGATCTTGTTGTTAGTGTTTATGATTAGATCTAGATGCAGTTGTATGAGTTAATTATGACTAGGAAAGGAATGAAAGGCAAAATATTCAGAATAATTTTCATTACGAGTGTTTAAAGCTCTTTTCTCTCTTTGAAATATCATGTATAATCTCTGTCCCCTAATTATGTATTTCATTTTCATAACACCTCCTTCCTTTTAAAGTAGCAGCAGACATTCTGGTAGAGATAAAAAATTGGTATAACAACTTGGGAAAAGCTTGTGGCATCGTCTGCTAGAGTAAAGCATATAGATCCCCTATGAAACAACAGTTCTACTCCCAGATATATGACGACGAGAAATAAGTTCATATATTTACCAAAAAGCATCTGCAAGAATGTCCATAACAGCTTTATTAAAAATAGTCAAAAACTGTAAACAACTCAAATGATTGCCCACATAAAAGTGGATCGATACATCATAATACACTATAATTCATACAGTGGCATACTACACAGCAACAAAAAAAGAAAAATTCACCGTTAGGTGCAACAACATGGATAATCCCACAGATGTTTGTTGAGCAAGCAAAGCCAAGTAAAAGAGTATACTCTATGGTTTATTTATATTAAGTTCAAGAATGGACAAAACTAATCAATGATAGAAATCCTAACAGTGGTGGCCTCCGGTCATGGTGGTTATTGTCTGTGAAGGAACATGAGGTAACTTTCTATGGTGTTAGATGTGTTCTTTGTCTTGTCTGGGTACTAGTTATATAAGCATGTAAATATGTGCCGGTTGATGTGCAGTTGAAATTAGGGCATTTTATTGAATGTAGATTGTGCCTTAATAAAAACATTTTTAAAAACTCCATACAATGTCTGTTAAAGTAAAGCACTGTCTGCTGATTTTTTTTCTTTTTTTTTTCTTTTTTTTTTCTTTTTAAAAAAATGTTTTTTTCCAACGTTTATTTATTTTTGGGACAGAGAGAGACAGAGCATGAACGGGGGAGGGGCAGAGAGAGAGGGAGACACAGAATCGGAAACAGGCTCCAGGCTCTGAGCCATCAGCCCAGAGCCTGACGCGGGGCTCGAACTCACGGACCGCGAGATCGTGACCTGGCTGAAGTCGGACGCTTAACCGACTGCGCCACCCAGGCGCCCCGGCTGATTTTTTTTCTATAGACCTGAAGCTGTTATGATTATATGGTGCTCCAGCCCAGTCTCTGGAGTCAAACTCAGGTCTAGGTTTGATTCCTAACTTTGTCAACATCACTTTCTTGAAGTGTGATCTTGAGTTAAGTAACGACTCTAACTTTGGTGATAAAGGTCATGTTTTATAAACATTAATATCCATGTATAGGAGGAACATTAGGGACATGCTAAGATGGTTAAGGAAAAAAAAGCAATGGTGTGTATGTTAAAATGATACATAACTGCAATATCTTACAAAAGCTCTGCCAAATTAAAAATGAAACAAGGAGTAAAGAATGAGGTAAAGGAATTATACACATACTATTGTCTGGGTGTGTAAAGGCAAGACACATTACCCTTTCTCCATCTATAGTATTCAAGCAGGAATAACCAAGAAAATTCATTACATTACATAATCAGTGCTTTTACAATGAAAAATGGCAAAACCAGATGAGTTATTTGTATAATTTTGTAAGACTTTAAAATTGTACTTTCTTAACTATTTATTAAGCCAAAAATGATTTTTACTTTTTGTATTTTTCTTATTGTTAAAAATAATATATTCTATGATCAGTGAGGCTACTTAATGGTGCAAAAGATTCTGACTTGTCTGGTTGGTGCACAAGTTATACTAAAGAGTAATAAGAGTCTCTTGTTCTCATTGATTTACCGCTGAAATCTGTACTTACTGTGTCCCATTGCCTGTCAGCCATGCATCTGGCAGACATCTTCCTTAGATGAGAACTGTTGACTCTAAATTAACCTCGATTTCAAGGCAGTGGGATTACTTGATGGTGAAGGAGAATGAAATTATTCAATCTGTAATGAGAAAAGAAATTGTGTGATGATGGGGCTACCTTCTTTCTTATTTAACTAATCTTTGGTAAGAGGCTCTGTGCTTCCATAATTTATTTTGATTTTGTGATTTTGTTATATTTATTATTATTTGCTATTATATTACTATGTTATATTAATTAATTATTAATACAATTAATATATTATATTATTATATTTTTAATATGATGTGATTTAGTACCTTGGTACTAAATTGAAACAATGGTGACTGTACTTTCTTTTAATGAACCTGTGCATGATATTAAAGTACATGATATAATAGACATTCAGAAAGGCAAATGTATTAAATTGCCTCTGAATACCATTGAGGGGTGTGTATCAATTGGACATGTACTCATGTTTGCCTTATCATGAAAACCAAGTTCAATGCGGGAAGTCTTAAGAAGCTGGCTTGCACAGATCTGCACCAGAGGCCCCAAAGGCAACTCTATTTTATTGGACTATCAGGTGTGGATCAGTAAAATTACTTTTGGTTTCTGACCACAGATCTTGATAGAATTCCTTTGTTCTGAATAAAATATTTGACTTCTGGAGAGGGGCAACATATAAATAGTGTGGCAATGTGGAATTAGATTAAATAGGCACTTAGAAAGTAGGCCAGATATATTTTGGAATAATGTATTCATTAGTGTTCCTATGATGTTAACTTATAGGTGGAAAAGTATAGCTGGAATTTGTTCTAGTTAGACTCAAGACATAGGTTTTGTGTCCTTGTCTGTGGCAGAATTTTAAATAAAACATGTTTTTATGACCTTGGTAAGACTGTATTATATTACTAAGCCCTAAGATTTAATAGAAAAGCAAATATTTTTTTCTGTGTTCTATGGATCATTTAAAAATTTTTTGATTTGAGTATAATTTTAAGGCCAGGTGTACAACATAGTGTTGGAAAAGTTTATACATTATGTTATGCTCACCACAAGTGTATCTACCATCTGCCATTATATGTCTATTAAAATATGATCAGCTATGTCTCCCACTCCCCTTTACCTGTATTGACCATCTCCCTACCTCCCTCTACTCTGGCAATCATCGATTTGTCCTCTGTAATTACAGGTCTGATTCTGTCTTTTGTCTATTTCTTCATTTTATTTTACTTAATTTTTTTAGATTCCACATGTAAGTGAAATCATATGGCATTTGTCTTTCTTTGATCTAATTCCCTTAGCATACTACTCTTTAGGTCCATCTATGTTGTTGCAAATGGCATGATCTCATCCTTTCTTACGGCTCTGTAATATTCATGTGTGTGTGTGTGTGTGTGTGTGTGTGTGTGTGACATTTTCCTTATCCATTCATCTATCAGCAGACATTTAGGTTGCTTTGATATCTTGGCTATTGTAAACAATGCTACAACAATCATAGGGATGCATCTAATCTTTTTGAATTCATATTTTTGTTTTTTTTGGGGGGGTAACTACCCAGTAGCAGAATTATTGGATCATATGGCATTTTGATTTTTAATTTTTTGAGTCACCTCTGTACTGTTTGATATAGTGGCTGTACCAATTTACCTTGTCCTCTACACTGTTCCTTACCAACACTTGTTATTTCTTGTCTTTTTGATTTTAGCCATTCTGACAGGTGTAAGTTGATATCTCATTGTGCTTTTGATTTGTCTTTCCCTGATGATCAGTGATCTTTTCATGTCTTTGTATGTCTTCTTTAGAAAAAAATGTCCATTGATGTCCTTTGTCCGTTTTTTAATTGGTTTGTTTTTTGGTATTGAGTTTTATAAGTTCTGTGTAAATTTTGGATATTAACCCCTTTTATTGTATATATCATTTGCAAATATCTTCTCCCATTCTAAAGTAAAGTGGATTAAAGTTCTAAATGTGAGACTTGAAGCCACAAAATTGCCAGAAGAGAATATAGTCCGTGATATCTCTGATATCAGCTCTAGCAACATTTTTCTAGATAATTATCCCCAAAGGCAAGAGAAAGAAAAGCAAAAATAAGCCATCCAAACTGAAAAGCAGACATTGCTGGACCCTAGTGTTTAAAATAAATAATCTTTACTCATCCCAGAAAGCATTCCTATTCTGAATACTCTGAACATATAAATATAAAATGAAATTGAAACTGTGTAGTTGGTATAGGAAATCATTTGTGAAGTTAGGTCTTCTGTTTCCTTTACCCTTGTTCCTGAATACATTCCTTTAAAATAACTTGGTATGTCTAGATTGTTATAATTACTTATTGTGGGTGTTATAACAGGCTCCCAACTGAGTCTCTCTTAGCATTTGAATTGTCTCGTATTTAGAATGATAAGTTCCACGTTTCAGTTCTTATTTCCAGTTTCCATACTTCTCTCTAGATGTGGTTTATATACTTATGCATATATTCCTTTTTTCTACACAGTGGGGGAAATTATTTCCCTAGGTTTCCGCTGAAGTTTGTGCAGAACTGTTGGTTGTTCCATACATAAAATAATTGCTCCATCTATAAAACGTAGCATTTTATTATGGAAGCTTCTTTTACCAGTTTCCTATAACTAGGTATATACAAACATAATACTGGTATCGGAGCATCTCAACTACCTTTTTTTTCAGATCCCATGTATTAAGATATCTTACTGTTCTCTTTACAGGTGAACAAATTGGGAAGAAAAATTACCTTCAAGAAAATATAGTTGGTTAAATACATTTTTCCTAATAAGATGTGCTAGGTAGCAATGAAAACATGGCTGTATGGTACATTCTTGATTTCACAAGCCATGCTACACTGTTCCCCCATGAAATCGTGGGGATTACAATACAGTCTAAAGGACTTTGTTATAGCAAAAGAATGAACACAGTAATTGCTTTATCCCCTGCACTTATGGGCCATTTTGGAGTCACAAACACTTTCACATACATCACATTTGATCCTCAGACAATCCCTGTGAAGGAGATCATTGTTCCCACTTCACAGATGATAATCCAGAGGTTCAGGAGAGGTTAAGAGAGAGGCTTAAGTCTAAAGCTAAAGTTCTTGTTTGAAGTCTGAGATCTTTATCTAACATCTTAGAATTTCTCATTTGTAAAGCAAATCAAAGGAGTAATTCAGATCTAAATATTCTTATGATGTAATGTTTCACACATTTTCTTTCTAGCTGACCTTCCTTCTTTTGTAGTTTTAAATCAAATGCATCTGAAATGAGGCTTCATATATTGTTCTGCATACCTCCCCCCACCGCCTGCCAAAAAAGAACCCCTGCATCATGACAGGAATTATTTAATTTGATTGATTTATGATTTAAACTCTAGAATATAGTGTTATTAGGAACACATTCCCTGCTGTTCATGTTTTCATTGGGAGTAACTTCAACTAGACTGACTCTTCTGACCTCTCTCATCCCTTTCTAGCTCCTTACCGGTGAATGAGAAAATGAGTTTTCAGATTAGTGAGTTTGTTAAACGTCACTGGTCATGGTTGGCAGCGTGCCTTCGGTTTTCTTCTCCTTGAGTCAGTGAGCCTGGGGAGCTAGTGTATTCTGGCTTCCTCTCTAGACCATGTATGAGCTTAATGGGCAGACCCTGCTTCTGAGGTGGGAGAGGGAATAAGTGAGCCCTGCGTTGCTGGGATGGTGTGGGGGTTAATCATGGTGTGCAGTCTCATGAAGCTCACTGGATCAACGTGTTTGCCTCATTCCTGTATCTCCCCATAAGTTAGCTCCAAGCTTACCAGAGAAAGACGGTTGTAATTCATTGGGTCACTTCAAAACTTAAGACCCGAAGAGAAAAATGTCCCTCCTTTTCCAGGAATACTTTTTATTTTATTTCTATCAAACCTTTATTTTATTTCCAGTATTCTATGGTGTAAGTTATGACTGTATGTGTTAGGCTCATAAAATCCATCTCATTACTTTTTATTGTATTGTAAATATGATACTTTTCCCTCTTCTTAATGTTGTGTAAGAATGATTGTTTTAAAGTATGTTTAGTGGAGTTCTTGTTTTATTTTGTTAGCTGCTCTATAAAATGTAAGCAGTCATGCTCAATATGTATGTTATATGAGGACTTTGGAAGAATCTGAAAATACTGCAACATATCTACAGAACAGCTTAATTACATTCAACCATGTAAAATTTTCCACGTAATTTTAGGTGCTAGTTTCTCAGCAAAAAGCATGCCATATTTTTATAACATATAGACGATTGTATAATAGAAATCTTAATGATTTTTCTTAAGGAAATAGTCTTTATTTATAAATATGATTAATGTAATAATAGATGAGATAATAGCCTCATTTTGAGTACTTTCATGAACAGAAAAGACCCACAGTTTTTTCCAGAGTAATAGAAACAATGTGCTTTGAACTGTGGAATTATTAACTGCTTAAACTGGAAAGAATATCAAGAACGACACCTACTTTTTTTACCCCTCAAATGCTGTGAATGCAAAAATGGAATCTTAGAGTTCATCTCCTAGATCCAAGAAATTTAGAATTCTGCAAGGTCATGTGACAAATTAACACCAAATACTGGATGAGAATCGTGAATGCCATTCCAGTCTTCTCCTACCCCACTGGTATCAGGTTGCTTCGTGTTCAAAATAGTGAAGTAAAAACATCAACATGGTGTTGTTCTTAAAACAGTACATTAGCAAGTGTTTCTTTTATATTTGTTTTACTTTTATCCCTTTTTAGGGGGAAAAAGACTTTTGAGACTTCGAATGCCAAAATCACTCCTGCATGTTTTTTCAGACAATGCATTTACATACATTTGTGTGCATATCTAGATTTTATTATTTTCTCTATTATTTCTCCTTTGACATTTTTTCTTTGTCGAAGTAATCTGTGACTAATTAACGTATACTGCTTTTGCTTTGGATTTGTAGAATCTGTTTGTCCAACACGAATTCCAGTGGCAGCTCGCGATGAGAAAGGGTTTGATATTCTTTTAGGCTTGGGAGTAAAGAAAAAGGTTAAGAAAAGAATCCCGCTTTCACCAACAAAGATAAAAGGATATGAAGTAACATCTAAAGTTGACTTATCAGAATTCACAAGGTAAACATTATGACATTATGTGTTGATCTGACTTCTTTTTTTTTTTTTTTTGGTATGTCTGTAGATATGTTGAGAATTCTTTAAGCTTATGCATATTCTTCTTTTTCTAGCAATGTTTTCCCAGAAGGCCTTCCTCCATCATATGTATTTGTCTCCACTCAGAGATTTAAGGTCAAGAAAATGTGGGATTTATGGAGAATTTTAACCATTGACGGAAGGCCACAAATAGCTGTTACCTTAAATGGTGTGGATAAAACATTACTGTTTACAACAACCAGCATAATTAATGGCTCACAAGTGGTCACCTTTGCTGACTCCCAAGTTAAGGTAAATATGCCTGGGTATGAGTATGGTGGTATTCATGGTGGTATTAGCAGGTTTGTGTGTGTTTGGAGGAAGGGAGCCATAATTTTAACACGGCTGAAAAGATACTGACTTCATAATTTAATGTTGCTTTACTGAATAAAAGCAACAGATGAAGGAAATTTGTTTCTTTTTTTTTTTTAATTTTTCAATATTTATTTATATTAGAGAGAGAGAGAGAGACAGAGAGACAGAGTGCAAGCAGGGAAGGGGCAGAGAGATGGAGACAGAATCCGAAGCAGGCTCTAGGGCTCTGAGCTGTGAGACATCAGGACTGGAACTCATGAGGAGTGAGATCATGACTTGAGCCGAGATTGGACTCTCAACCTACTGAGCCACCCAGGTGCCCTGAAGGCAAATTATTTCTTAAATGGGATTAAGGGGTGGGGCTAATTCACATTTTTTGAGTGCCTACTACTAGATGCCCTGAACGCGTAATTATAATATCCACCCAAGGAAGAAGGTATTGCTCTCATTGTACAGACAGAAAAAAAAAATGCAGGGATAATAAATCCCACCTCAAAATAACACAGCTAGTAAGTGGTGACATCAGGAATTGAAGTTAAGTCTTGTCAGTTTCAAAGTCTGGTTGGTTGTTCTTACATTACCATGTCCTACAAAATGCTGAGAGCAAGACATTTGTTAGAACATCAAATACAGGTAGATAATGGGTAAAGAATTCACAATTATTGGGAGGACTTTTTGTTTCCCCAGAAGGAAGCTGTATTTAATAAAATTGATAAACTAAAAATAAAAGTTTATTTTCCAAGTCAAATATGTTCGGAATACAGATGTAGAGATAAAAACAGTTATGTTTTGGTCATTATTATAGTTATGGTAGTCTTACACTATATTGTATAATTTAGGAAGAGTACAAGGTTGTATATGAAATTATGCATCTATGCAATTTCATATGGTAAGCAGATTAAATTTTTAAAAACTTTATTTTTATTAAAGGCAAATTGCTAGGTTCTGTAAGAAATCACAAATGAATAAGGCCTATTTCATACCTCAAAGGAACTTATATATAATGGAAGATTGAAGGTCTCTGATATCTAATAGGAGTACTAAGTATTAGTGGAGAGTGGAGGGAAAGGTAGATTCTAATACAAAATGTGGACAAGACTTATTAATGAGCTGCTTTTTGGATGGGACTTTGAAGAACGAATAGGATTTTGATGAAGAGAGCTAAGGATATGTAAGTCAGTGGTTCAGTATTGAGTAATCATGTATAATAAAATGCAGGGTTTTTATTTAAAGGGTAGAAAGTGGTTACCCCTGCATTTGGAGTATAAGATACATGAAAGAAAGAGCTAACAAGGTGTGAACTCAATTTATGGGGACCTGGAAACCATACACAGGGATTTAGACTTCATTCAGTGGATGACAGGATTCCATCTAAAAGCCTTTAATAGGTGTGCCATGGTCAAAGCAGCTCACTCTCCTCCTTTTGCTTTCACAAAGAATACTTGCATTTCTTTCCTGGAATTGGCATAGGTCCTGGGAATCCGGAAATTAATAAGATGTGGTATCTTCTCTTGATGAAATTCTAGTGAGAGAGATTAATGGTAGTAGAGGTATGAAGAATGGCCTGGAGAGAGCAGGATTAGAGATGTGTTTGGAAATTATTTAGATAAAGCAAGATATCCATGAACCTAAACGATGGTAATGAGAATGGAAAGGGAGAAGTGAATTTGAGTCAAAAGACATATTTGGTAGAACTTTGCGTCTGGTTATTATTAGAACTGAGGGGAGGGCAAGAGGTAAAGACACTTGTTGCGGTTTAGAAACTGAAGTATTATTATCTGAGGGAAACTGAAAGGAAGAAAGTTTTGGGGATAGTTCAAGTTCATTTTGCTTACACATTCTCTCAGTCTGATTGTGAAATATCCTGGTAAAATTATACTAGCCAGTATTAGAATTGTAGGTCCCATATGTAGGAATGAGGTCCAGGCTGTTGATGTAGATATGGGAGTTATTCCATCGAAGTAATAATTGTCCTTCCTGTAAGATAATCAAACGGGAGAATGAAAAAGGTCAATGACAAACCTGTGGAGAATGACCTCATCAAAGGGCAGGTGAGGAAGAGGAGCCTTTGAAGAAACAGAATAAGCAAAGGGAGAAAAAGAAACGAAGATGATCAAGATGGTTTGAATCATGGAAGTTGAATGAGGATATCAAGGAAGATGGACTCGTTAAGGGTGCAAAGTTGCAATGAAGTAAATAGGATGAAGAATGGGAGAAGCCATTTGGATTCAGACATAAGGAACTTTTTTTGTGACCTGGAAGGAATTGCTTCAGGAAATTGATACATCTACTAATATGTAATGAATATGTATTGGAAAATGGGGATTAATTAATTAGTAGCGTTTAAGGTCCCGCTTGGGTCAAGGTGAATTAGTATATGGTACAGACCGTCTGTGTGGTATGGATTTATGGTTGGCAGCGAAGGAATGGAAACAAAGAAAATGAAAGATCGTTAGCATTTTGTTCATGAATGTTCCATACTTTCTTCCTATAGACATTATTTGATGAAGGCTGGCATCAAATTCGTCTCTTAGTAACAGAACAAGATGTAACTCTGTATATCGATGATCAACAGATTGAAAACAAGCCCTTACATCCAGTTTTAGGGATCTTCATCAGCGGGCAAACTCAAATTGGAAAGTATTCTGGGAAAGAAGAAACCGTTCAGGTAGATGAATAATGATTTGCTTTTTGCATTGTATAAAGTGGAGCTCTTGCTGTCCTTTGTGGTAGTATTTATGACATTTAACTGCATTTGACTTAATTATTAATTCCTTTAAGACACTTAAAATGTATTCAGTTTATTAGTGGGATTTTGTTTTTGAGTGTGTATTAAAATGCAAAGTTAGACTTAATAGATTTTATAGGAATTCTTAGAAAAATGTTCCCCTGGGTTAAGGGTAGAATTCTACATTCTTAGGAAACATTAATTTCATATTTCCCAGGAGATAACGAATTTGGAAAAGAAAATGTAAGATTGGAGCTGTGAGTAGGGGCTATAAAATTTGTTTGCAGCTGTGAGGATATAATAAGATGAATGCATCTTGGTGTTCTTTCTTCTTAAAACTAATTTTTGATATTTTTGAAATATTTTTGAAGCTGGAGTATCTATCTGTGGTTTGAGAAGTGTGTGTATAAAAAGATAGCCATTTCTTGAAAAATGCTTTGTTTGAAAAGGTGTGTTTTTCCCTCTGTGTTTCTATTAAGGGAAGACTGTCACATCCAAATTATGCACATGGTCTCTCTGTATTAATGTTACATATCAAATTGTAGTGTTTAAATAGAAACAGGTGTTTGGCCTACTCATCACATAACACTCCATGCCATCAACTAAGTGTCTGAAACGAAAGATGACTTCTTAAGCCGACTCTATTGTAATCAGAAATGTTGCAGAGATTTAGGATAAACACAGAAAGCCTGGGAAAGCTTTTAAGTGTCCTAGGAAATGCTCTCTAGACTAGCTCTTAATACAGAGATAATAATAAAAGCTCCACTGGTTCCTGAAGGACATCAGAGATTTGTTTTTAGTGCTAGAGTTTTCGTTATGAATTATGTTGCATCACATCTTTCAACTGTATCTTAGGTATTCAGATTTAGTGTTTTTATGTTTTAGCTGAGTGCTAAACCTTACATAACAGCTCATGTATTTGGGTTGCTTTTCTTAAGCTATTAGCTTGTGCCTCAATTTTAACTTGAGTGGGTTTTGTTCCTAGTTTGATGTCCAGAAGTTGCGAATCTACTGTGACCCAGAACAGAACAACAGAGAGACGGCATGCGAGATTCCTGGATTTGTGAGTAGGATGGATTATTTTCCCCCGAGTGTTGCTTCAGTACTTTCAGAGCAATAAACAAATGACAGATAATGTGTGAGCCTTAATTAAATATACAGCGTTAATTTGTTTGTTAATTGTCAGTGCAAATAAAGTTACATTGATTAAAACATATTTCATAATTGAAATAA
Organism: Prionailurus bengalensis; assembly: GCF_016509475.1. NCBI lineage: Eukaryota > Metazoa > Chordata > Mammalia > Carnivora > Felidae > Prionailurus > Prionailurus bengalensis. Next base: position 53,057,684 of record NC_057349.1, on the reverse strand, counting down.
AATTATAATGTATCTCTGTACACATAGGAATGGAAGAGCACAAGGAAGTATTTTTTACACATCTCAGCATGTGATATTTCCAGTACTCAAGTGAAGCAGGGCTGGGCCTGCTCTAGAAAAACATAGGATTCTTTGTCTGAATATGTAGAGTGTAAATACATTTCTATATTTCATTAAATGTGTGGACAGAATACCCCACACAGCACAATTCTGAAGAATAGGAAGTGATTCATTTTCCTGTTCATCAGCACGTTTTCTCAAACCATAAGGAATATATAGGTTTCTTTTTGTTGTTGTTACCTAAGTAAGATTTTCTTGTTTCTAGGTTATAAGCCACTTTCTATTTATGTAGCTATATTCATTAATGTGTTAGGAGGAAATAATTATAAGCTAAAATATTAGTCTGATTATATATGTCTGCTCCTAGTATGTGTGTGTGTAATCAATCCCTCTCTCCTTGGACCTATATGTATGTATGTATGTGTATATATATATATATGTATATATATATACACATATACACACATACATATATATGTATATATGTATATGTATATATATACATATATATATACACATATATATATTTGTAATGCAGATAAGGCAGAATATTGTAAAAGTTTCCAGTGACATTTGAGCTCATGCTATAGTTCTTTTAGTTTGTAAAGTCATACTGTCATAATCTCCTTTTTTCCTATCAAACTGTGAATAATCTGAAAATCCACATGTTCTGAAAACTTGAGGATGTGGAGCAGTGCTATGAAGGATCTATAATAAAATCCAACATGGAACCTTTTAGAAATAATTCATTCTTGGTCTTTTAGATAGGTAGTTGTTTAAACACCGTAACTTTTATTTTAGATATTTATAGCTTAGAATATGAATCTCTAATCTCTCCTAAAAGTACTAATAAGTGATTGCATTTGAGAGTCCATCTTATATACTTATTTGTTGATATTTCTTCATCGATGTGATGGCCATTACCATTACCCTCCCACATCATGAAAGCCCAGGATTAAATGGTGGATTCTCAGTCCTCACAGCCACTGTTTTGTGTTTTTATGTCTCTTCCCTTCCTCTGAGGTGTGAGTTCATGAGGCTTGTTTGCCTTTTGCATCTTATTCCCACTTTCTTATCTTCTGATTGAATTTATTATTGTTTGGAAAGATTATTAACCTATTTAAAATCATGTGTTATTCACTGAGAAACAGATTGTTGAGTGAGAAGTTCTCCTAAAGTAAAAGGCATAAAATTTAATGCGTGGAATTTGTGACTTTCTCAGATGTGTTTTGGCTTTTTCCTCTGGTTCTTAAATGACTTCCAGAAAGTTCGAGGGGGCATATAAATCTCACCGAGGTACTTTTGCTCCTGAGTGGCCATTATACCAAGCTGCTTTGGCATTTTCGTTTACTCCTTTCACTCGTCGTTGTTGTTCATTTCCTTACTTTATCCTACTGTAAATGTTTTCATAACATGTACAAATAGGTACTTTTTTTAAGGATAGTTGCAAACAAATGTTTTAACTCTTGCCGGTTCCAATACTTCATGTATCTGGAACCTGGACAATGAAATATCTGTAAATTAGGAAGAAAATTTAGAAAAAATTAAAAGCATCTTTTAAAACCCATTTGTTCTTCCTTTTCTTTCAGAATGGTGAGGTAGGCCTGGAAACTATTATTCTCCTTAAGGTAGTATTTGTACTGTGGGACTGTTTAGCTTGCTTCCATCAACTGTGAGTATATTAGACAAATAGAACTCATTTTTTCTGTCATTGGAGTGTATTTCGTTTTCATAGCTTTTTGTGATTCAGAATTTCGTATTGGATTGGTCTGAATAAAATTGGAAAGTCAGTGTGAGATACCTTTACCATTTCGCACAGACATGCAGGTGCATACACATACCTGTGTACACATGCATATGTATGTGTCTTCCCACATTTGTTGTTTATTTCCATTTCTGTCTTTGTAGTGCCTCAACGGTCCCAGTGATGTAGGCTCTACTCCAGCTCCCTGTGTTTGTCCTCCGGGAAAGCCAGGACTGCAAGGCCCCAAAGTGAGTACTGCCTAACATGCTTTTCTTGTTAAAACCCACAAACAAAAGAGCTGAGCAAATGCCCAAAATTCCTAGGCACCGCTGACCCTTTATTGAAATTTCTACCTAGTGTCTTAGAACAGTTTAAAACCTGAATTTTAGTGATTTTTTTAAAAAAGCATATTCTAATCTGTAAGTGCCTTTGAACCTAGAACTGATTCCCCTGGCCCACAGTAAAGTGAGGGAACTTTATTAGTTTGTTTGCTGGTTTATCTGGTTCCCTCCCACCACCCTCAAAGACTGCTGCCAGATGCCAAGAACCATACCTCCTTACAATCTAATAAAAAATGAAGAAAGGGCATTTGTTGAGATGTGTTCGAAATTCTCAGTTTGTCAAAATGATTTCCAGATAGGGGGTGCCTGAGTGGCTCAGTTGGTTAAATGTCCAACCTCAGCTCAGGTCAAGATCTCATGGTTTGTGAGTTCAAGCCCTGCATCAGGCTCTGTGCTGACAGCTCAGAGCCTGGAGCTTACTTCAGATTCTCTCTCTCTCTCTCTCTCTCTCTCTCTCTCTCTCTCTCTTTCTCTTTGTTTCTGCCCCTCCCCCACTCACACATTTTCTGTGTCTCTCTCAAAAATAAACATTAGAAAACTTTTTTTAAAAATAAAAAGAAATGACTTTCAGATAGAAAAATGAAGTAGAAATATTAAAATTGACTTCAACATTATGTTTGATGTCTAATTCTAAATTCTAAAAAACAGGCATATAGAGATTTATTAATTTTACTTAATTATGTGATAATCACTTTGGGGGAGTAGGTCTATTAGTGATACTCATATATGCACATCTTCCAGTTGCATATATTGATTTGTGTATGTATATATGTTAATTGTGTGTATGTGTATATGAACATTTACATATTTATTTGTGTATTACACATTTTTATGTGATTGGAGCCATGATGTGCATACTATTTCTCAACTAGTTACTTTTTATATAACTAAATATTTTGAACATGTTTCTATGCTATTAAATATGAATGATTAAGTGTAAGTTAATACTTACTGTGGCATCACTTAGACCCAGCCTGATACTGAGACGTTAAGTGGTTTGTCTACTCTATGTGAATCTTATTCATTTAATAGTATTTTACAGTATCACTTAAATAAAAATGATGTCTAACTTTGAAGCAGGTATGACTCCCTAGCCAAAAAGAGTGTTTTGTGTATTGATCATTTATTGCCTGAGGTGACCAAGCAATAAATATGAATTATGATGTTCATTTCGATGGAATTTCCTTAAGTGTTTTAGTCACCATCACTGAAAATTTTAGATTTTAAACTGCTCATCTGATTTAATTCTTCCTATCTTTTATGCATGTTTCTCCTGTCCATTTTTATGTGATAATTCATGACACACTCCAGGTCTAGCATTAAAATCAAGAAACAAATATAATTTAACAAATAAAAGTACACATTCATTATTTTATTTAAAGAAAATCTATTTGGTTTGGAATTTGACTTCAGTATATTATAATCAATTTATTATTATAAAGTATTTTTAAATGGTATTTAGGTAAGTTAATCTAAGTGTTCTTCCTTTTAAAGTTTATTTATTTATTTTGGGGGGGTGAATGAGTGGGGAAGGGCAGAGAGAGAGAATCCCAAGCTGGCTTTGTGCTGTCGGTGCAGAGCCCCACAGAGGGCTTATATGTATATGTATATGTATATGTATATACATACATATATGTATACATACATATATACATATATGTATACATATATACATACATATACATACACACATATATACATACATATATATATAAATTCAATTTGAAATATTATACATAAGAATTATTTGATCTGTAAGATATATAATATGGAAATGAGAGTCCCATTATGTCTGACCTCTCAAAGCCCAGAGTGCTTTCCTGACTCCCAGGGAGGTTCTGGCCACCCCTAGGGTATCTTAAGGTTTGTCTTCTTTTGGGGAGACATCAGATGCCTCTGATGCTTTCTGAATCTTTATTAGTGATCTGTTAGGTGTCTTGAAGTGACATCAGTTTTTATTCACATGTGTTTCTACAGCAAAGTTCCAGAGCACCCTTTGTCTTATCTGGTAAAGCCTCTGACATCCAGTGTTTCCAAGTTCCATGTGTTCCTCATGTTCATTTTCTTAGTCATAATCTCACACTATTGCCACCTACTACTTTAAGCGAAATTGCAGTTTTCCACCAATCTTCAAGTTGGCGTGCCTTCTAGATCTGCTTTCCATTTTCTTCAGAAAATCTGGCAGGAGAACAGGAACACACACATACTCTTCCATCCTTTTAGGGCTCTTTCCCCTGGAGGTGGTTCCTAGCCCACATCAGGGACCTGCATGTGAAAAACAGAATCCCTAGCAACACTCTGAGTTGTATTTCCTTTAGAGAATTTCTGGCTTGGGGAATTAATAGGGTTTTAATTAGACCAGCACAACTGGAACTAAAATAGATGAAGTGTTTTTACTTATAGATTGAACTGAGACTTAATGGGCATTTTTGTTAGATGCTCTCTGGAAAGTTTTGTAGATAACCATCAAATAGAGTTACCTGTGAAAAACAGATCTAGTATTCCTGCTAACCAGAAATAGATTTCTGGGAGCTGATAGTTGACTCCTGAGACTGAAACTGAGGTGAAATTCTTGTGTGGGTAGGTGGGTAAATGCTTATTCTAGGATAAAGAAAGTCATCTGTTTAGAATTCTCTGAGTTTCCAAAAGATAGGACAACCCTATTGGAAAACTAGGTCAAATTAACTGTGGTAGCCTGTACTTAGACTTACCATGGCATTATAACTCTATAAAAAGCATAGAAATATATGTCTGTTACTGGATTGCGAGTTCCTTAAAGAAAAGCTAATTCATTTTGCATTCTTAATGTCAAATATAGGGAGGATCCAATAAACCTGTTGGAATAATTTTTCTATGCAAGCACTTTACATTTAATAAAAACTAAATTCTCCTTTGAAATTCCAGTGTCTAACAGTGCTTAATGATGGTAGTTTTTTAATTTAACGAATTATGAAATCATTGAACAAATAAGATTCACCCCTCTTCCCAGTTGACTTGTGTGGGATGGAATGCCTTTGTTGTGCTATGGGAGATCCAGGCAATCCCCAATTTACAAACACCCCCTTTCAAAAGACCTTTGTGACTGGCAGGTTCTCTCTCCACTTGAGTAGTCATAGGAACGTTTGTGGGGGCAGACTCCCACATTTGATCTAACCTTGATATTAGAGCTATTAGTTCAGAAGTGGAAAGAAGGCGTTTTGTCTTCTTTTTAGGAAGGAGCAATTTCTTACTAATCCTTTCCTCTGAAATTACTGCCTCCCCCTCTCCAGCTGTATCTATCTCTATTGACTTCCTTTGTTTCACCCTCATCAGTCCACTGATTAGGGATTTCTTTGAGCTATCAAAGTATCCTCTGTTTAAAATACAAAAGCCTTTGGAAAATTTCAGGGGCCACCGGGCATTCACATTTTTATGTAGATTTCCCCAGACTAAGTGGATTCCTTCTATCCTGTGAGTGGGTGTTTGAGTTTTGAGGGAGGGAAGAGGTTGGTTTGGGAGGAGGGAATAGGTCGTAGGTCAGGACTCCTGCAAGTCTTCAGGGGAGCATGAAGGCACGAGGATTTTTGAGAAAAGGGCTTGAATACCTGGGATGTGGGCCTAGGTGAAGGGCTCCAAAGACCTTTGTTTCAGATGAGCAACTTAAACTATTAGCTTGCTTCTGCAAGCACAACTGTTTCTTACTTTAATTATTCATATTTACACGACTTGAGAGGCCAGATGCAGAGATGTTTTAGCTTAGTCCATGACATTTCCACTCCTGTCAACAACTCAAAAATCCTGTGGCACGAGTTCAGTTCAACATAAGTAAGTATTGCTTTTCAGCTGAACACATAGTTTCTAAAATTCAAAATGTGCAAATGTTTCAACTAAATTAGAAGAAACTGGATTGGGAATTTAGTCACAGTTGTACAATAGGCCCTATGTCTCATGTAATGTATTTGGAAATTGTTTTCCATGTTAAGTTTCTTAGCAGTCCCCAGGTCTGGTTCTAATCAGTGTATGCGTTTTAATGTGGGCAGGGACAGTGGTGTTTAGGAGCATGGACTCTGGGCCTGCATTGGCTGAGTTCAAGTGACATCTTCACTACTGCTGTGTGACCTTAAGCAAGTGACCTACCCCTCCGGGCCTCAGTTGTCCTATACAGAAAATGGGAATAATGAAATTACTTGTGTCATGGGATTATTAAAAGGATTAAGTAATTTAACATATGTAAATCTCTTACAGCAGTGTGTAGCATATAATTAACAAAGGTTGAGCATCAGCTTTTATTACAGTAATACAATTGAATTTTTATTCTGATTGGTCGTCTCTCCAAAATTAGTGTTTTACTTTATTCTCCCAATTTTATGGAAACAACACCAACCCTTCCTGAGTTTTTGCAAATAAATAGTAGGGCAATAGTCAAAATAGCCAGTAAAACCTGCCAGAAATAATAGAACCTGAAAAAGAGATTATTTTCCCTCTTGGGGCCCGTTCACCAGTGTTATATGGTCCTTACAAAGTCACATTGGATTTATCTTGTGAGTGATTTTTTTTTTTTGTCTTGAAACCTAGTTTTTATTTATGTAAAATGTTAAGTATGTTTTGTACTTTTATGCAGCATTAAACCACAAATCTCATTTCTTCTTATCCCAAACCTGTATTTCAGCTTTGTCATAAAAAATAAACCCTCTAAGATCCTTTTAATATCCTAGATTTTGCTGATGATTAATATGCTGCAAATAAAGAGGGTCATTAACAGGAAATTTGACTTAAGTCAATTGGTAGGGTCATGTTGGTGGCTCAGTTGGTTAAGTGTCTGATTTAGGCTCAGGTCATGATCTCATAGTTCATGGTTTTGAGCCCCTCCTCTTGCTCTGAGCTGACATTGCGGAGCCTGCTTGGGATTCTCTCTCCTTCTCTTCCTGCCTCTCCCTTGTTTGTGCTCTCTCTCTCTCAAAAATAAATAAACTTTAAAAAAGTTTAAATCAACTGGCAAATAGTTCTTGAATCTCTACTTGATAGCATTTTCAACCCCTGCCTCTTCTGCCAAAAAAGGAAGAGTTTGCAAAGAGTCTGAATTCAAATGATAAATGCAGACTAATCAAGGAAAAACTGAAAGAATTCTACTTAAGAATAAGGAAACAGTTAAGAGCTGCTATCGTATTTCAAAAGAAAAAGACATCAAGTAAAAAGGAATAATTGATTCTTTTTTTAAAAATGTTTTCAAGAGAGAGAGGAGAGCAAGGGACAGGCAGAGGGAGAGAGAGGGAGACATAGAATCCGAAGCAGGCTCCAAGATCTGAGCTGTCAGCACAGAGCCTGATGCGGGACTTGAACTTGGGAACTGTGAGATCATGACCTGAGCCAAAGTTGGACGCTTAACTGACTGAACCACCCAGGCGCCCCTTAAAAATAAATTTTTTTTAGTGTTTATTTTCAAGAGAGAGAGAGAGAGTGAGAGAACAGGGGAGGAATAATTGATTCTTAAGTGGATAAGGAAGGGAACCTTCTTGCCAAGAGAAAAAAAAAAATGGAATGTGTTGAAAGACCTCAGGTCCAATCTGAACATGGATAAAGGATGGCAGGGAGGCCAGAGATGAAGGTGGATCCTCTCATAATAAGAACAGTAAAACTCAGGGCGCCTGGGTGGCTCAGTCAGTTAAGAGTCGCATTCTTGCTTTCTGCTCAGGTCATGATCTTGTGGTCATGGGATTGATCCCCATGTAGGGCTCCACGCTGAGCATGGAGACTGTTTAAGATTATTTCTCTCTCTCCCTCTGCCCCTCTCCCCTACTCACTCTCTTTCTCTCTCTCTAAAATTAAAAAATAAAAATAAAAAAGAGAAAACGCTAACTACCTAGAGAACCAGAGTGTTACTCCTTAATGGAAGTACTTGGGTTAGAATTATAAATTCTGTCTCTTCAGGAAGGCATTACATGTTTCAGCATTATTTTTCTCCCTGGATTTATAGCTACTCTTTCTCTCTTTTAAAAATGACATTTCCATTTTTCTTAGCCTTTCCTTGTGCTGTGCCTCGTGGGCAGCTCCTAAGTGAAAAGCCCATCCTTCCTTCATTGGCCACTTAATAGAGTTCACATAGTTCTTTCCATTTTTCCTGTTCCATTTTTCAGGAACAAATCTCCCTAACCAGTAGCCTGAAGTAGTATTTCAGACTAGCAGATCTGGGTCTGTGAAAGTACCCTTAGTATTGGTGTTTAGTTAACTTACAATTATTGGGGTCCTGTGTGAATGATTTCTTAAATAATTAATTATTGAACTGAAATCAGTTGTCTTACCTCTAGGCAGGAGTTTACTGATAGTATATGTTTTTAAGCAAGATGCCCCATGTGGATCTCATGGACTCAGTAATAGATTAATACATTAATTTTGAAGTATTTCTTAGAATTAAATTATACAACTCCCTTACCTCACAAAAAAACGTTCCCTTTTTTTATGGGTGGTGACCGTCTGAATGCCATTGGGCAACATACTAGAGTTCCATAAAATGTGCCTGGGTGAATTGTCATATTGTAGGGAATAGTGTTCTTTGGACATCCTTGGATTGTGAAGGCAAAGGTCATTTCTTCATTTCTAGGTATTAAATGTGTGAAAGACTGTGGGGGTTGGGCAGATTTATTTGGCTTGGCCATGCTTTCATGTAAATAATCAGATTTAAAAATTTTAACATTATTAAAGAGACGCATTGACTGGAATAAAAGAAATGAGTGTCATACAGCTTTAAACTTGAGTCCCATGTGTAAGATCATAGAGCCTGTGGACTTAAAAAAAATTGTGAATTTAATTATGACATTATAGGTCATTGATATCTGTAGTGTAACATTTAGAATAAAGACTGTAGACTTACAAATGAAAGATGGCTATTATTGAAACCATATTAGCTATGACACTTAATTTGTTTAGAATTCTAAAAATGTCCTGCCATAAATACTGACATTTTACATTAGTGAAAAGTATCTCACTTGTTATACTTGATATACTCACAGAAATAAATCCTTGAAAATTTTGCATAATAAAAAGCCTTTATTTGGTAAAGTGGGTGTTTAAAATATGGCATTTTTCTAACCCTATTTTGGGACTTATGGTTTTTTTTTTGTTTTGTTTTGTTTTTTAACATACAGAGAGGTACAAATAATGGAATTGGTTTGAACCTTGAAGGCATCTGATTGCATCATTATGGTTGGTCATTTTGTACTGAGGATTTTTTTTCCTTTCTAGGGTGAACCTGGACAGCCTGGGAACCCCGGCTACCCTGGACAATCTGGTCAAGATGGTAAGCCTGTGAGTACTGAAAGCTTAGTCATCTCCAGTACTGGGATTATGTCAAAGTAAAAACTGCACTGGGTAAAGTTAAACAGGCAAGAAAGACTTTATTCAAGACTGTTGTAATAGGGAGAGAGATTGACCTCTATTCAGTGAAACAAAGGAAGGGTTCTTGCGTGCTGGCCTGAGCTAGTGAAAAAGTACTGGAGAACTTTAGGTGGGTGATCAATGGGGTGGCAGGAATTGAGTTATCCTGAGTTTGGCAGATGTTTTCCTGTGTGATTAGGGCAACTGTCTTTGGTAATTGGCACTTCTCAAAGTTAGGGTCCTACCCTCCCTCAGAGACTGGAAGATCCGGGTACTTCCCTTTCTTGATGAGTGTATTTCAAAGGGATGGCTCCTAGGTCCTTGAGAAAGACGTTCGTTGCTAGTTGCAAAACTGACAAGAAATTTTGAAAAGGTATGCCACTCAGAGGGTCAGAGAAAGTGACAAATTTTCTAGAGTATAAATGCTCTAAGAAGAGGGAGATCAGGAGCCTAGGGTCAGGAAGAAGGCTGTCTGAAGTTTAGTTAAGCTGAGGGGAACATTAAGCCTGGTTGGGTCAATAGGATCAGCTTTCCAGTCACTTTTTAGGTGCATTATCCCCAAACTGCATGCATCTTTGTTACATTTAAAAAGTTGTCTAGTGAGTATCGATGCATAGCTAGGTTCAGAAATCTTTTTGTCTTTTTCCTTCATGTCTATGGCAGTTTTCAAGTTGAAGATCTTTTTAAAAGTGATATTTTCCTAAGAACATATGTGCACTGGAATATATTGACTAAAAAAATAGCATCTTGTAAGTTTCAAGAGAACTGTAGGGAGACTTTTGAATTAAGGAAACATAAAGCAAATCCACTTTAAAGCATTCTAGGCAAATATTTTCAGATAGCTCAGCTGTCAACATGTTTATAACAGCAAATAAACATGAGGAATTTGCTTTTAAATGTTAGATAATTGTCATCCAAAATATCTCTTTATCATGAAACATTAACTTATTGCATGAAAGATGGGAAGGTGTGTATTGTGAGTCAGTAATATTTAAGGAATGAAGGAACCACAGCCTGATATTAGACTATCACTATCCCAACCATCAGGATAGAGGAGCTTGTTAGTTCCTGAGAGAGGTTTGCTGACAAATTCAATACAAAAATATAGCCAACTTTTGAAGAAGTAGTGATGTGCTGGGGTCTCATACGCCGGTTTTGTGTGGGAAAATGGTACACAGGTGAGCCTTTCTGGAGAGAGATTGTTGGAGAAGGGAGTTGGAAGAGGTCGCAAAATGGTCACAAAAAGCTGTAGAGAGCTGAGGAGCTGCCGGGTGGCTGGGGTGGTGCTGCTCAACTGACACACTGGGATGCATTCTAAGTGTGATGACAATGCATTTGGGAATTTTGAGATAGGAAGTAACTTGACCTGGCTTATGTTTTAGAAAGATAAATATGAATATTATGTGGAGAGTAGATTATATAGGGCAAGAGTGGAAACAGGAGATGTGTGGGAGGTTATTTCAAGATTCTAAGGGAGAAGTAAGACTGGCTTGGATGGGTTGATGTGGTGAAAGGGAAGATAAGTGGTCATATTCTGGATTTTTTTTTTTAATGTAAAGCTGACCAGAATTGCTGTCAAATTAGGTGTGAGGCATGAAAGAAAGAGTCGAGGAAGACTCCGAGGATCTTTGTGTGAACAGCTTACTGAGCTGGACAGCCCTGGGAGAGAATGCCTTGTTTCTCCTAGGATGCCCATGGTGCTTGCTAGGATATTAGAGGAATCTTGAGTTCAGGGATGTGAGTTCAGGGAATGAAAATACACAGTTGGGACTCCTTCGTTTGTAGATTTATCTATATCAAGCCACCAGAGTGGATGCGATCATTTAGAGAGTAATCACAGATTAGAGAAGAGAAGAAGGCAGTGGACTGAGCCTTGGGCTGTCTTTAGAGGAAAAAGGGGAGGAAGATGCAGCCAAGGAAATTGGGAAAGAAAGACCAATGAAGTAGGAGGAGAATCAGCAGGGGGTGGCATCCCCAGAAGCCAGGGGGAAAAAAGCATTTTGAGAAGGGAGTGCTCGGTTGGGTCATTGTTGCTAAGAAGTTTTGAAAAATGAGCTCTATGCCTAGTCCATTGAATTTGCTAGATGGAGGTATTGGGGCCCTTGATAAATGGGGTTTAGGGAAGGTGGGTATAAAAGCTGGATTGAAATGGGTTCAAGAGAAAGTGTGAAGTAAAATGATGACTGAATATAGATGCTTTTTCTGAGGGGTAGAATGAGGAACAGATGAATGGAGCAGTTGCATGGTTAGGATGTTGGATAAAAGGAGGGTTTTTTTTAAAAGATGGGAGAGAGGTGCCTGGGTGGCTTAGTTAGGCCTGCGACTCTTGGTTTCTCCTCAGGTCATAATGTCACAGTTTGTGGGATTCTCCCTCCCTCCCTCTCTCTATGCCCCTCCCCCAACTTATGCACCTGAGTGTTCTCTGTCTCTGTGTCTCTCTCTCAAAATAAAAAAAAACTAAGAGATGGGACATGTTGTAACATGTTTTTATGATGATGAAAATGAGGCAGAGGGGGAAAATATCCGTGATTTGGGCGATAGTGGATGTTTTCAGGAAGAAAACCCTTAGGTAGGTGGGAGGACATTGGTATACAGCATGGGCATTTGAATCTTTCTGTGCCGTTGTAGGCCAAGCTGGTAATTACAGAAGTAGCTTGGTAGCGATTTGTGGGAAAGAAGGTGAAAAATGTTATCATCAGACATTTGAATTGAATGAAACAAATGGGTTCTTAATCTAACATCTCCTCTTTGCCTTTAGCCTCAACTCCTGTAACATGGCAACATTTTCCTTGGAGTTTCTTATATCCCAGCTGTTCTCACTTCATAACTTAAAGTGTCATGTGACTTGGTGGCATTCCTCACTGTGACTCCTGCGTCCCAGTAATGGTGCTGCCTGAGCCCCTGTGTGAACTCTTCCCTAATCACACTGGGTGGTGGGATGCCCTGGAGACCCTTTCCTGGGCCCTACTCTGTCTGGGTACTGGTAGCTGTGGTGCTTTCCCCCTCCGAAGCAGATACACTTGACATGCTGAAATATCAGCTGCTGGCACCTCGTAATGACACAGAGCTCCTCTGAGAGCACTACTAAATTATTCAGTAATAATAATTTAGTATAACAATTAATTATAATATTAATTAGTTATATAATTATAAATATTAGTTATATAAGTACTTATATTAATATATTAGTAATGTTAGTATATGTAATATATTAATATACATGGATACATATTAATGTATGTTAATATATTGTAATTAATATATTACTATATAATTAATATATGTTAACAATATAAATTCAATAATATAGATAATATATATAAATTATAAATATATAAGTGTATTAAATTATATTAAATTAGTTATAGAATTAATATTAATTAGTTGTATAATAATAATTTAGTATAAGTTATTCAATAAATCGAGGTGAGTGCTGAGCAAGCTTTTCACAGGCTATCAGCTCTAGTTTGCTTTTTTTTTTCTTATTAAATATTTTGTCAAGAAGGAAGTACTGGAAACTAGTTGCAATAAGCCTGATCTAATAATCATGGATATTGCTTTATGACTTTTATCTGAGCTATAATGGATTTATTATGTCATCTCATTGAGTACATGTGTATGTGTTTGTATGTGTATATGACTTTATGTATAGTTATAGGGATAGGTACATAGTACCTGATATTAGAGGTTAGATGGTATTAGAGACTATCTGATGTTAGAGAAAAGACAGAATAATGTCCACATCCTAATCTCTAAGACCTGTAAATGTATTGATTAGGAAGTCCGCACACATGATTAAATCAAGGATCTTGAGATGCAAAGATTATCCTGTGGAAATTTATCTGAGTGGCCGGTATAATCACAGTGATCCGTATAGGAGGGGGGTAGGGGTGTCAGAGTCAGGGGAGGAGATGTCATGACAGAAGCAGAGATCAGGGTGAGGTGTCCATGTCCAAGGAATGTTGGTAGCATCCAGAAGCTGGTAAAGGGAAAGAACACTTTTCCCCCTAGAACCTTTAGAGGGAATGCAGGCCCGCTGACATGATGAGTTTAGCTCCCTAAAGCCATGTTGGGCTTCTGACCTACAGAACTACAAGTGTGTGTTCGTTTAAGCCATTATGTTTGGGATAATTCGTTACAGCAGCAATAAGAAACCGGTTTCTCTAATGTTAATCTGTTTACCCACAGGTACAGCTTTTCCTAAATCTCTCCTTTTTCCTTTAGGAAATCTGTAGGAGATAGGAGTTGGGGCAGGAAGAGAAAGTGAGTCTGGGAGCCAGAACAGCTGAAGGTCATTAGTGTGTGTCCAGGGCCAGTGCACAGTGGGAGTGGGAAGGTGTGGGTGGAGTCTCTGGCTGGCGATTGAAGCCATCTGGACCAAGGAAAGTTGGATGGAACAATTCGAAGGGAATTCTGCTTTGTTTGGATTTGGTTCTGTGCTATCCCCTTCAATAAGCAGCTTGAATCTCTTTCACGTAACCAGGCCAAGTCAACTAAAGCTTTAAATAGGAATTATTCCATTCTGGAGAAATACGGATTTTCATAAGGAAAATGCCTTCAAACAAAATGAAAGAGCGATTTTCAAATTCTTCCCCTCCTTTCTCGATTTCTATCAGCAGTGTCTGAGCATATTACTATTTTGCTATTCTATCATTATATACAGAGAAGCAGGGGAAATATTTCTATATCCTGCTAGGTAGTTCAGAGTAGTGCTATTAGTAAAGACATTCTACTGTTATGACATTGATTTTTTTTTGAAAGAAGGCCTACTATGAAAATATATAGAACTGTTTTATGATTTTGTAGTAGTGTTTGTTTCTGTCTGTTTTCTGTCATTATTAAGTACTCTTCATGAACTAAAGTACTTTATGAAACCAAAGCCCTTTCTGGCTTTTGGAGAGATCCGAGGCTGTTTTGCCCTCTGTTTTGCTTTTAAAAATTGCTTTGGTTTCATGGGCCTCAGTTTCTTCATCTGGGAAATGAGAAGATGGTGCCAGATGAGGCCCATGTTCTGTCCAATGTTGATTTTCTAAGATTCCATGAAGGCCATCACATTTACTGAGAGAGAAAGGTAAGCTAGAATAAACTGTCAAAATCTGGAGTTGGTTTTCTGTATTATTGGCTTAAGTGATTCAGGAATATTGATAGCACAGTGCTACCAATAGACAGAAGAATAGATTGGTCAATGAGCCACACTCCATGATGCAGCACCCCTCTGTCCCCACCCCCACCCCTTCATTGTACCCCTGTGTCATCTAGAGATTCCAGAAAGTGGCTAGCTGTCTATGGAGGGTTCAACTTTACAGAAGTAGTCAACACACATGGGGAATTTCAAAGTTACCTGACTTGATCAAACTACAAATACGAGGGAGGGGGCAGGTTAGTAGGAGATGAATTTGTGTACATAGGAGGGAGAAAGGAGGGAAGATCAAATAGGGTTCTTCAGGCCATTGTGATGACTTTGGCTTTCAGTTGAAGTGAACTGAGGAACCACTGGAGGATTTAAGTAAAGGACTGATGTGATGTAACTTACTTACAAACAAAAGTACTCTAACGTCTGAGTTGAGAATAGATTTTAGGGAGATGAGGACACAAGCAGGATCAGTTAGGAGGCTCTTAAAATAACCCAGGAGTAAGATGATGGCAGCTAGCATCAGGATAGTAAGTAGTGAGGCAAAGAGAACTGCTGACTTTCTGGAGGTATTTTGAAGTTAGAGCTGATGGAATTTGATGATGTACCCTGCCTGAGTTTGAGGGAGAGAAGTCAAAGGAGACTCCAGTGAGATGTGGAAGGATGGATATGGAAACTAGGGCAAGGGAAATTAAGAGTTTGGTTTAGGATATATTAAATTTTATCAGATGGTAAAGTAGAATTTTTTGAAAGATTATTTTTGGGGTGCCTGGCTGGCTCAGTCATTAAGCATCCAACTCTTGATCTCAGGTCTTGATCTCAGGGTCATGAATTCAAGTGCTATGTTGGGCTCTGCGCTGGCTGTGAAGCCTACCTGAAGGAAAAAAAAGATTAAAAAAATTTTTTTTTTTTAAGTAATCTCTACATCCAGCTTGGGGCTTGAATCCACAACCCTAAGGTCAAGAGTCGCATGCTTAACTGATTGATCCAGCCAGCTGCCCCTGTTCAAGTACAAATTTTAAGTGGTAGTTGAATATAGAAGTCTGACAGAGTGATTTTCCTCTTGTTCTTTTCTATAGGAGTGATAGTATGTTTCATGTTGATTAGTAAGAGCTTCCGATACGCTAAGAGAATCAATTCTTTGACATCTATGTTGTAAATGTTGCTTTTAATTATTTATTTGGTTTATAGTTTTGTTTTAATTTTTAGTAATGTAAAATTTTCTCACAATTAAATGTTCTGTTATTTCTTCCAGTGTTTTTTTTTTGAACATTACTGTATTCATTTACTGTATTATGAGTTTTGAGAATTTTTAATTCTTGATTTCACTTTTGGAATTTATTTTGGCATTTGGGGTGACATGGAGGTCCAAAAAGATTTAGCGAACTTGGAGAATGGCTGTTCTAATGTAGTGAAATTCAACCCAAATAAACGTATGGCTCTTACTTGTCTGGGAAGTGTTATTTAAATTTAACCGTGGTGAAAAGGGATTTGTAATGGGGTTGCCTGAAAGGCTGATGCAATACTTGGCATTGTTAGTAAATATATAATGTCTATATTAAGAAAGATGACAGTCCTGCTTTTGAAGTGTTAGATTTGGTTTAGGATACTATGGGGAATTGTAGAATTTGGATTTGACTTACAAGAGAGAGATGGGGAGAGAGTGAAAACTCAGAAGAATGTCTGTCAGGGAGAATTGACTGTACCTCAGGTGTAATCCAAACAAGAGGTGCTGTTTTAAAATTAGTCGAGAATGATGGTAGAGAATGGAAGGAAAGGGAAGAAATCTGGCAGTTACGCTTGCAGAGTAAGCGTGACAGGAGGTGAATAATTAGTAGTAGAACAATAAGACCCATGAGACAAGTTTTTATGTTTTCCTCAGACTCTTAACATGGTGCTAGTTGTGGACTCCACAGTTTAAGAGCTGTGGGCAATTTGGGGCTGAGTTCCATGAAGATTAAGGCCTGGAAAATGGGGTACATGAGGTTACAAGCCAAAGGAATGGCTGTTACTTAGCTTAGAAAAGAGAATTGTAAGAAGAGGCTTACTGAAATGTGTATACAATACACATCTAGAGAAAACTATTTCTACCTGAGCTCTTACTTCACCCCAGTTTGGATTCCTTTAGCAAAAAGGTTTATTGTCTCACTGTCTCCCCGTACTATAAAATACACGCACACACCTGATCAAACCCCTCGTGAGAGTCTTACTGGTAAACTAAAATTTGGACCACTTGCCTCAAATGAACTATCTTCCACTTGGGTAGTTTATCTCCCTTTTGTAAAATAAAATGTGATTTAAAATTTTTCTGTAAAGCTTTCCTAGACAAAGCTTGGTCCACTAGCTAATTCATTTTTCTCGAACACACCCCTTATGTAAATCTCCTGTATGGATCTCTCCATGTTTTCCTCATGGGCCTCTTAAGTACATTACTTATTATTATTTTTTTTTATATTATGGATAGTATATACAATAATGATGTGTGTGTAGATATTATATAGAAATGTTACTTGTCTGTTTTTTTAAAATTTTTTTAATGTTTATTTATTTTTGAGACAGAGAGAGACAGAGCATGAACGGGGGAGGGTCAGAGAGAGGGAGACACAGAATTTGAAGCTCCAGGCTCTGAGCTGTCAGCACAGAGCCCGACGCGGGGCTCAAACTCACGGACCGCAAAATCACGACGTGAGCCGAAGTCGGACGCTTAACCGACTGAGCCACCCAGGTGCCCCATTACTTGTCTGTTTAAATTCTTGAAGGAATTGATTGATAACACAACTAGCATGTGTGATTTTAAAGATAAATTTATGCTTATATTTTGTATTGTTTTGATTGTAATCTGTATGAATGCAGGGCTGTTTCTGCCATTATTTTAGAGCCATCAGTAGTAGTGACTGGTTGGGCACCATAAACATTTATATGTTTGTTTTCTTATTCATTCTTTCATTCATCCATTCATATACCTGATATTGATTGGGTATTTACTTTGCTCTTGGCACTGTTATAGTTTGAGGAGATATGCAATGAACAAAAAAGACAAAACCCGCCATTTTGAAGCTCACATTCCGCTAGGGAGGGACAACAATAATGAATATACAATAATAATAATAAGTGATACCAGATTGTGGTAATTACTATGGACAAAATATAGCAGAACAGAAAGAGAATGAGGCTAGTTATTGGTCACTTCTCTTTGAATAGAAAATGTTACTATTAGAAATTTAGGTTAGGAAGTTAAGAACTATTAAAGATGCTATTGGTTACCTTAAAAAGTTGCATATTCTCCTTTTGTTTTTTTAAATGTTTACTTATTTTGAGAGACAGCAAGAGCACGAGTGAGCAGGGGAGTGGCAGAGAGAGAGGGAGAGACAGAATCCCAAGCAGACTCCACAGTCAGCACCAAGCTCGATTCAGGGCTTGAACTCATGAACTGTGAAATCATGATCTGAGCCAAAGTTAAGAGTCAGACCTTAACCGACTGAGCCATCCAGCAACACTGTACATTTTCCTTTTGAAATAAGCTTAGTATAACTTCAAGTGTAGTCATACTCAGGGAATGAGGCAATTTACCTAAGTTTAATTAAGTTTTGTGAATCTGAGAACCAAGCTGCATCGATAGAGGTTGTCAAAGGTAGGCAGTGTTTTTCTTTTATGTGCTTAGCTCAAGGCAAACTATCATAGGAAAGCAGGTGATGTGTTCCATATTTATCACTCATCCACTCTTACTTAAGGGTGAGAGAATTAGATATAAATTTCATTTATAGTAAATGTAGTCTGCTTTGAGTAGAAATTTTGTCCCCCAACAAAAGTCTATAGCTTCCCATTGTCAAATGTAAATTTTTTATGTTAGTCCACAAAAATACATTAAAAAAAATGTGCTGTTATTTGGCAACCAAATAATAGTATTTTACTCCAGATTCCCCCAGTTAGTGATACATTATCTGCCATCCACTGCACAAATCAGAAACCTGGGCATCATACTATAACTTCAGATTCCTGATATCCTGTAGCTCATCATCAGGTTGAATTAAATACACCTTGAATGGACTCAGGTTCTACCTACCATTATCTCTCTCCTGCAGGAACCTCCCACTTGGTCTTTCTGCTTCCCCCTGCCACTTATAATTGTTATCTCCATAGTGTAGCAAGCAAGCTTCTCAGAGCTCCAGTCTGACCTTCTGGTATAGTGGATTGGTTAAAGACCAAAACCTTCATGGAGCACCTGGGTGGCTCAGTTGGTTAAGTGTCCGACTTTGGATTAGGTCATGATCTCACGGTTCGTGGGTTCAAGTCCCACATTGGGCTGTGTGCTGACAGTTCAGAGGCTGGAGCCTGCTTTGGATTCTGTGTCTCCCTCTCTTTATGCCCCTCCCCTGCTCTCACACACTCTCTCTCTCTCTCTCAAAAATAAATATTTAAAAAAATCCTTCATAAGACCCACAGGCTATGCATGAAAGCTGCAGTCTACTGGTCCAGTCTTGTTTGCAGCATGCTTCCCCATGTGCTGTCTCTTTTGTCTCCATGGATATGTCTCATCTTGTCATGCTTCATGGCACATTTTGAAGGGCTTCCTCTTCTGCACTGCGCTTCCTTTAGTGTTCCTTTGAGCTTGTCTCTTCAGAAAGCTTCCCTATCTACTCTTCACCTCCCATAGCATTCCAGTTCTTTCTTAGATCTTAGCTCGGGTTTAATTTTATATATATTAATGAGATGCATTGGTCAAGTAATTTGAGCAGCCAGTTAAAGCATATAAACTACTGGACTGGTAGTTCAATTAGGTGGCAAATGAGTTGAGTTTCTACATTAGCTACACATGAAAAGACAGATTTATGAATATTTTTTGAATTTAGTTGTGTTGAGCTATAAAGTGTGCTGGTGGCAAGAAGAATCCACAGTGGATATTAAAAATATACACTTGATTTAGGTTACTTAGTTACCATGGCTGTATACTTAAGAGTATCTGTGGGAATTTTGGAAAACTTTGAAGAAAATTAATGTAATAGAATAAACTTTGAATCACATTCTTAAATTTCAGAAAGAAGAGTGACATCCAAAATGATTTCTCTGTATTTTATTCTCATTTTTAGAGTTTAGAGCACTGAAAGAAAATTGATTACTCTATCCTCCTCACTACTTGAGAAGATCTGTATGTTTAGATTGGCAGAATATTTTATGGCCTGATCAGAATTGGGCTCAGAAGAGATTGTGACCCTTGCACATTTGCTGATTTTATTTCCTTAATTTCCATTTCAATGCTATACATCTTTCCTGGAGCATTATAACTATGAATCATGGAAGGAAATTAAATTGATTCTGTATTCTTCAACCCTACAATTTGGCAGTGAGAATATTTTTTTCCTAAAAAATGACTCATTTACAAAAAGACTTTCTGTGAACGTGGAAAAGACTTTACTGTCAGAAATCTTGCACATGGCCGTAGGGTGGATATTTGGACCTGCTAATAATTGCAAAATGGCAAAATTAGTGTCGAACAGTATTGATCAAAGATCATGTGAAATTTGCACGCCCACCTGAAAACACAGAAGCCTATGTGTTCAGAACAATAAAAACTCAGCGAGCTATATGGAAAGCTTATCATTTTTTCTGTTTCAGGGCATTTTCCTTGTTCAAGTGTACCCTGCTATGAGTCAACCAGTGTTTAGTTCTTGCTCCTCTTGGAAATTGTTGTGTGTTGTAATATTCCTCCCTGTTAACCTTTATTTTCCTGATTTTTAGTCCAAATTTTATTTTTCTGAATTTCATCCAATTTCTTCTGGTGGTTTACCCTGGTATCCCCCAGCTTGGATGTGGTTTTGATTTTTCTTAATTTTGTTACTAATCATGCTTCCTCTAGCTTTTAAAATAACCTTTGAATTTCTTTATATAACTAAGTTTTCTAGAATGCCTCTCACCGTAAGTTAAAAAAAATCCCACATCAACTTGGTTCTCATATTGTGGGAAGCATTTGTTATTTTTTGTATTGCAACTCTTCAAAAGACAAAACAAACGGGGCCATTATAAAATACACTGAAGCCTTGTTCACATGTTCACCATTAGATCTATGTGAATGTTGCAAAAGGGTTAAATCATGATGATGACTGGATCTGCCATTCCTCATGTGCTTGTGGTGCCACACATTTTGCAGAAGTGTTCTCATGGTTTTGTACAATAGCCATTGAATCTGAAGAACATAAAAAGAAAAACTCACATTTGAGTTTTTAGCATCTGCCAGGCATTTTCACCTGTGACTCCGTTTGTTTCTTTTCAGAAGTGAAGTGGGCACTGTTATCCTGGTTTGTGGTAAGAAACTGACACTTAGCTAGGCAAAGTTAGTCAAAATCCTGTAGAAAGTAAAGGGAGGAGCAAAAATTCAGCCCAAGGTCTTCCAATTTCAAGATTCATTGTCTTTCCACTTTATTGAGTTGCCTCCCAGGATTTGGGGATATGATCACTCGGCCTGAGGTCACATTATGAGTCAGAGGTGAGCTGGGAACACAGTCTGGGGCATCTCCACATTGCTTTAATCCATTAAAATGTGATGTGTCTTCTCTAACAAATGGATCATATTAATTTACTTCTTCGAAGAAGAGAACAGCTTTTGATCTTCTATAAAAGATTCGTTTTGTAAAAAAAGTAATAAAGCAGATACAACATTTGGCTTAACTTTTGAAAAAATGTGAAAAAAATAATTCATTACAGTGAACTTTGCAGATGACCGGCCATTTTGATAAATAGCCAATCTCCATGGTAACTTTCTTTTGAGGAATTTTATGAACATTCATATTCTTTGGGCACTCAGAATTCTAAACAATTTAAAAGCAGCCTGGCAAATATGCTTTTTTGAATCTGATTAATTATCCTAGAATCATAAGATCAGATCTACCATGAAGCATTTTCTGATAAGAGAGTGTTCCCACTGACTCTATCAACTAACGAATAACTTTGGGCAAGTTATTTAATCTTATGTGCCTCAGATTCCTCATCTGAAAATAAGGACAATACAGCACCTACATTAATTAAAGGGTGATTGTGAGGGTTACATGAATTAAGTGAAGTACTTAATCTGGACTCTGGTGAATTCTGTATAAATCATTGCTATTATTGTTTCTCCCAATTACGGCAGCCTGTTGTAAATCCTATCAGACTGTCCAGAGAAGTGCATACAGGTTTTTGAAGGATCTGGAGGCATCCTAAGTGGCAGCAGTTATAAGTAACCTAACTCTCTTGGGCATGTGCTACCAGTGACAGAGTTGAAATTTAATTCCAGACCTATCTGATTGCAAAGTGGTTGAAGGAAAGAGATTCAGTGGTCACTAGAGTGGTAGAGATAAGAGGCTGAGCAAACGGTGTGAATTGACTTTGTTCTTTCTTCCTGCCATTCTTGGGAACACGAACCACATGGCATGACTAAAACTTGAATTTGCTACCGGTAGCGGCCCAAACATAACCTCGTTCCTTCGGGAAAGGGATTTTTCACACTTTATGCAGTGTGGATTACATGAAGGTAAATTCTTCCAAAGTTTGATTAACCCAAAATGCCAAATGCTCTGTTCAGTGCTGCAAATAAAGAAATGAATTGGACTGGGTTTCCCATATCAAGCGGGCACATAATCCCATGACACTTGAGACAGTGGCCACCCAGAGAGCATATGTTGGGCTTGAAAGCTGCAGGTTGTTTAATATGGAGCGTGGAAAGGTTTGTTATGAGACTCACTGGTGAAGCAAAATGACGAGTGACTCACTGGTGAAGCAAAATGTTTAAGGATTGGGCACAGGGATTCAAGAGAAGAATTTGTTGAGACATCTTGGAGGAAGCATGATGATACACTC
Source organism: Prionailurus bengalensis (assembly GCF_016509475.1). Taxonomy (NCBI): domain Eukaryota; kingdom Metazoa; phylum Chordata; class Mammalia; order Carnivora; family Felidae; genus Prionailurus; species Prionailurus bengalensis. The sequence continues at coordinate 53,035,228 of NC_057349.1, read as the reverse complement.
TGATAAACTGTGAAGAACTGAAAGAGTATGAAGGAAAGGATCATGCTTGGTGGTAGGAATTATATAGTCTATCATTTGGAGAGTGAGAGCATTTTACAGAATAAAAAATGTGAGTGAATGTAAAGGGAGAAAACCAATAAGACTGATGTTGCTGAGACAACTATTATTGTTATTAGTATTGTTAGACCTAGCAAAGAATAGTAAAAGGAATATTTGAAAATGGGAGTGGTAAAGCAGGGAATTTTGCTATCTCTAAAATCATAGCTAAAAATGTGCTGACAAGTGAGTGGGTGAATACAAAAAGCAGCCGTAAATAGCCACATGGAAATGAAGCTTTTGGATTTAACAATGAAGATATAATTGGAAACACTAATGACATCTGTTTTAATATTGTTGACAACAGAAAGCTATATCCAAACAGTAAGACCCGAGAGAGATGGGATCTGAATAAGAACATGAAATGTGTTTGCAGGTGCCAGGTGGTCTAAGTCAACGTGACATTGACCTAGGGAAACCTAGACAAATGTTGAGGGCCTGCAAGTTTGTTCTGGAGTTTAATTGCCATGTGCTGAGTGAAGAATGAATAGTTTGCCTTGTTGAAACAGTGGTGCTGTTTTGCCAAAGGCCCGGTTTCTGGAGGGATATGTAAGAAGCAGTGGAGACCAAAGTGACCCTTGCCTCAACAGACAGCCCAGCCTTGGGAGGTGGGGGAGACATGTCACAGCCATGCTCATGGGTAACATCAGCAGCTTTCTAAAATGAGCAGTCCAAAGGCTGTTAAAGACTTACTCTGAGGAATAACATTTATCAAGTCTTAATTTATTCCAAGGATTAACTCAAATGGCCATTAATCAGGTGGTTTCAAAATGTAGTCCATTTGTATAATCCTCCAATCTTATGTGTTTTTCTCTCGAATATGTTAAATACGTTTCTGTGTGCAAAACATTTTTTTGGGGGGGAGCTGTGAACATTGGCTCTGTTTTTGCAAATCCAAAGCTTCCTTTTAATTGAAGCATTTTTGTTTATTTTTATTAATCTAGAGATATTTGAGACCTTTTCCCTAAAGACTGGAGGATATTAATTCCTTATTCAGCATTTGAAACTTTGTTATTTTTGTTTCTTAAACAGTCACCAAGTGAAGTCTTAAGTGTAAGACATTCCAGACAAGAGTGAATCCTGGATTCCTGCTCTTAGTGAGTATGATGAAATATTAATTATTTTGTGTTTACTTTTCTTTAGGGATATCAAGGAATTGCAGGATCACCAGGTGTCCCAGGATCCCCTGGCATACAAGTATGTGATTCATAGATACACATTGTAGAATTATCGTTTCTAGTGAACCCAAAACATAACTAACCGGATTTTATTTTGTGCTTGATTTAGGGAGTTCAAGGACTACCAGGTTACAAAGGAGAACCAGGGAGAGATGGTGAAAAGGTAAATGCACACAAACAAAAATGTGTCTAGTCACTTTGGTCATTCAAGGAAGACAAAGGATGTTACCTATGACGACTCCCATTCAGTAGTGTTCCCCTTGGTGAATTGCAAGATATGTGGGCTCAGAAATTTGTCAGTGGTCATTGGCTAATAAAGCTCACAGCAGGTTTTTGTCACTAGATGAAATTGGTTGTAACTAGATGACTACTGTCAGATGGAACAGGTATTGGCATTGCCCTGATGCCGTGTTCTCTCCTTGTGGTTAAACTCTGAGGGGGGGATTACCTTCTTAGAAGGGAGAGAACTATGTGAATGAAATATGTTCCTGTTAGCCACAGATAGCCCAATTCTAATATGTCCCTCTCCTTAATAGATACCTATCTGGTGCTTCTTTCATAGGTTTATTGAGGATCAAATGAGACAATATAATGTGTGAAAAATATTTAGTATGTTTCCTGGTGCAGGGCCTGCCTGCCTTTCTCTCTTTCTTTCTCTCTCTCTCTCTCTCTCTCTCTCTCTCTCTCTCTGCACAAGTGGGGGAGAGGGAGAGATAGAATCCTCAGTAGGCTTCACACTCACCAAGGAGCCTGACGTGGGGCTCGATCTCACGACCTGATCTCATGACCTGAGATGAAATCAAGAGTCGGACACTTACCCAACTGAGCCACCCAGGTGCTCTGGTACACGGTCTTTCTTAAATAAACAGTTGTTTTTGTACTGTTCTGTTTTGTTCATCCAAGTAGCATGGTTGCAGTTAGGATGTAGCATGGGGTAGGTTGGCATATGTCATGGGCATAACATGGGTTGAAACAATCCCAAGGGCAAATAGGTTTAGTGGCCAGAAAAGATGGAATAGGTCAGGGCAGCTTTATAATCTGGGGAGAGTTAAAGGACAGAGCACAACAGTAGCAGTCAATAAAATTCCTGAAGAAGAAGCGTAAAATCCTCCTGTCTTCTATGTGGCCTCTATGAATCCTTTTAGCCACTGAGAAATCTCTGCCTATCTTAAACAATGGAGGTATATATTAAGAGGTGATAGGGAGCATATCTTATACTTTCATGCTGTGGCAATGTTGAGAGGGATAGCCTGACCTCTGCCAGGTGAATGGGGGATTCCACTGAGATCATGAAGATACCTGTTCTGAGGAGTCCATGTGGCAGACACCTCACTTATATTCTGGTTTACAGGATCACTGCTGTTTTTTTAACATTGTCACAATTAGTCTGATTTGGGGATGGCAGGGAGGTAATGAAAGTGTGAGTATATGAATGAATATATCTATGGGTGTATGCATAAATTTGTCTATTTTTCCCTTGGGTTTTAGAAACCAGATATAAAAAGGAGGGTGTTTTTTATTCATCTTAAAAGAATTGAAGTAAAGTGCCTGTTTGAAGGTAGAAGAATAGCAATAATTTGATTAGTCACATCTTTAACTGCTCTGTTGGATGGGGTCATGGTACTGTCTTCAACATAGATGGGCATGAGTTTTACAAAGTCATACATTCTCTTGAATAAAATGAGTGAAGATGATGTGAAGGTCTCTGTTTTCAGTCCAGTAATAATTCCACTCAAGAGTTGCTTGTTTTCTGAAATTTGTTGTTTGGGTATAAAGTCTGATCTGACACAGTCCCTGTGGGCCTGAGATCACCGTGTGCTGTGCCATCTAAATTTCCTTCTCACATTCCTTGTGGCTTCAGAGTGTTCTTTATCTAGAGTTGCAGTAAATGAATAAGTTAAAGACTTTTCCTTGGTTCTTCCTCTAGAATATAGTTCCTTAATTTTCAGAAATAGGAAGGTTGAAAAATAGACCCTGAGATGACTTTGACTTGTGGTGGTACAGGACATTTTTTCCAGGCATCACATAGCATCCTCTGAGAGATTGTTCCACACAACACTGTTCTCCATTAGGATATTTTCCCAGAATCATTTCCATTTTGTGGATTTCTTCTGAGAACTCCCATAGTAGGAGTTTCCACTTAAGAAAATTAAAACTACATGCACTTTCTTGCTGGCTTTAGCATTTGTTGCTCACATATCAGACAGTAGAGTGTGTATAGATTTTGCAGGTCCCCCTCCCCCCCCCCCCCACCGATTTATAAAGTTAAAAAGGAGCACCAATTCACCAAATGGTCTTCAATTGGTAACTCATTTTATAATATGTTTTGAAGCTATTCTTTGGAATTTAAGAAAAAGTACTTCAAAACACTTCCTCAACTTTAAGGAGACCCATGTATTTAAATCATAGGGAGAAATATATTTTGTTAAAACTTATATTAAGCTGTGTTGATGGGATGATAGGTATTTATGGGTTTTTGAGTTGAGTATGAAACTTTCTATGGAAAATTCAATTCTCAACACATGGGAGATAGTAATTATATCTAAGGTCACATTATGGAGTGAATTACACATTTTGTTTAATTTCCTCTTTAGATCATTTAACATTGAAATTGTCCCTTCAAGACTTTACTTTCCCATTGTCCTTAGTGTCCATACAAGAGTATAATGTGATGAATGAGATCTCCTTATTTCAAATCAATCCCTTACTTTCATGACTGCACTTCCAAAGTCAAAAGATTAAGTGGTATTACAGTGATTTATATGGTTAATTATTATTAGAGAGTGCCTATATACATGTGGAGAGAACAGAATAAAGGACCAACTTAGTATATATTAGTGTGGTTTTACTTCTTACAATGTCTGAAGACAAAAAAAAAAGAATGTTTAAAAAATTAAAACAAAGCCAAGAGTGACATGAGAGGGAGAAATAGAATTGGCTTAGTGAAGTTGCCACTTTTTTCTTCTTTCTCAGAAAAGGAGGGTAATCAAACTGTGTAGCTTTCTGATAACACCACCACCCAAGGCCCAAATGCTGGTGTGCTCATGGCCAAGGTTGGATGGGGGTGAGGGTGGGAGGCTTAAAGCAGTTATGGGTTTATAGACTGGGGTCTGAATTAAGACTGCTTAACTCCCTAGCCATGCTTCTTAATCTATTTAAACCTGGATTTCAAAATCTGGAAAGTGAGTGCTATTGTATTTCTTCATAGTTTTGTTGTGAAGGTTAAATAGGCTATGCATGTACTTGGCCAAAATTAAACACCTGTAAATTAGTGATGATAAAGATGATGTCAATGACTGTCTACCCTCTTACTTGTGTATGTGTCTAAATTTTGCCCTCTTTCCTGTTAATATGGTTGAACTGTCCATAATGTCCAGTCCTCCTCTTATGTTCTGGATCCTATCCTTCTCCATTACTTTGTGTTATTAATTAGCCCTTCTCTGCTATGTCATGGTTTTTTCTTTCTTAGTTAATTTTTTACCAATAGCCTAAAGGCTGACCCATCTGAAACCAACCAAACTGAACCCCCTCCTCTACCATATAGTCTCCTTTAGTTACCACCCCATTTCTCCTTTCCATTATAGTAGAAACACCCTAGAAAAGTTTGCCTTTATTCTCTCTGCACTTTCTTACTTCCCTTTCTCCCTTTAATTCACTCTAGTAGGATTTCCACCCCACACTTCTGCTGTGTATTTAGACTAGTATCTACCATCTTTGAAATCCAATGGTCATTGTTTTCCAGTGATCTCTGCTTATCTTGCTGTATGTCCCAGCAGCATTTGACACAACAGACTTTTCCCTTCTTCTGGGAACAATTTGTTCTCTTGGCTTCTAAGATACCACATTTCCCTAGATTTTCTCTTGCCTTCATTGGTTACCTTTTCACTGTTGACTTGTCTTCTATATTCATTCACTAAATGTTGGAGTGTTGCCGACTGAGTTCAGTCCTATGCCCTTCCTCTCCTTCCTTAATGAGTCCATTTATTGTAATATTATTAAATATAAACCTTAATGAATATAAATTTATTTGTTAACTATATAAACATATTTGTGATAAGTATATCAATAGCAATATATTTATGTGATCAGTGTTATAGTTAATAAAGTAAAAATATTAGATATACATGCATATGCACGATGTTTTCTTTTTTTTCTTTATTTAAAAAAAATTTTAATGTTTATTTATTTTTGAGAGAGAGCATGAGTGGGGAGGGGAAGAGAGAGAGGGAGACACAGGATCCGAAATAGGCTCCAGGCTTCAGCACAGAGCCCAACACAGCGCTTGAACTCACAAACTGTGAGATCATGACCTGAACTGAAGATGGATGCTCAACTGACTGAGCCACCCAGGTGCCCCACACATTCTGTTTTCTAATAAAATACTTTACTTCATCTGAATATGAAGAAACTGGAATTGTTAAAACCAGGGATTTTCGGAAAAAACTTGTATTTTTTATGGATGGTGTGGTACCACATTTTCCTTCTACATCCTTTTCTTAGAGGCTTTTCTTCCAAAAAAGCAGCACTAATTGTGCCTTCCTTAAATATGCTCTGAGGTCAGGTTTTGTTAAGTGCCTCTTGTGTACATAGGGTGCTGACCTGTGTGTGCCCAGGTGTTTATTACTTCTGTGGATACTTTTACAACGTCTTGATTGTTCTCTGGTCTTGCAGCTTCTTTTCTTTTAAGCCTTTGTAATGGATTCAGCATCTCAGTTTATTAAAAAGAATCATTAACTCCAGGCCCCGCCTCATTTGTTGGCTGCAATGCCTTTTTCTGTCCCATTTTGTTTTTCTCTACTGGCATCCCTTGAGAAACTTGAAACTTACATTTAATTTTTACAGAGTGCTTCATATTTTGTTGGTTGTAAATGCCATTTCTCATCTTCTCTTTGGGTGTACTCTGGTCACTAAGAAGCTATGGCAGTGCCTCTGTAGTAGGAGCTCACGAACCTACCTTTTTTCTAGGCCTGACCAGTTCAGTCATGATCTCCAAACCCAAGGGGATTGCCCACTGCTGTATTAAAGAGAGGAAACATTTTAGCAGATTTAAACAATTTCCAGTAAATCATTAGTGCCTGGGCCTCCCATTTGTTTTTATGGGAGAGAACAAAGAACAACCCGAGATATGTAAGGCTTCTGATGTATTGAGTGCTTGAAGGCGTTCATTGTTGTGTGTACACTTTTTCTGTTTTATTTTTAGACATGTTTTGTATCGATATTATCCATATGCATTTCTTATCACATGAAGTCCTCCCAAAAAGCCCTATGAAGTTACTAGAGTAAGCCGTACTATGCCGATTTTATATTAATTGTGAAGTAGGTGATTCCTACTTAACAGCTGGGATGACTGAAGAATGAAGAACTTAAATTATTTGTCTAAAGTTACTCAAGAATCAGGGGGTTGAAATAAAATGTCTTGATTTTAGTCTGTTTTTTTTGTTGTTATCCTTGTTGTTTTCTGCATTAGCCAGAATAGTTTTGAACCATGTGACTTCTTCATTTTTCACCCTGTTGCCTGCACTGTGAAGAGAATTCCTGAATGCCTGTCAGTAGCCATGCAGATAGGTGGACGGGGGAACTGGATGAAAGAGATTAGATCGTACCGATTGTGCCATGAGAGACGACTCCTGTTTCCATCTCTCTCAAGTGAAGGGAGATTGTTCACTCTAGATCATAGATTATCAGACTTTTAAGTTGTCAGCTCTTTGCAGTAAAAGACTTTCGCGCATGTAGTTCCATGTACATCTATGAACTATATGCCTCTGCTACTGAACGAAGCATTATATGCATTAAAAACACATGCATACACTGAGAAGTTTTTGAAGAACGAGGTTTTTAAAATAATAGTTTTCATATTCTCTTAACAATGCACATAAATAATCTTGACTTTGAAAACGATATGATTCTAGATCAGATTATGGGATGGACAAGCTCTCAAAGCCATGTTCATGAATCATGAGAGTTTTGGAAGCAACCTGTGGAATTGGAACCATCTTACTGTAAATCTTGGTATACTCTTAGAATCTACTCTCTTGTAAGCTCGGGTGCAATCAGGACTGTGACTCCTCAAAATAATTATTTTATTAGAATATTTTTGGAAGACTCAAAAGTATTTACCGTATTTTAGAAAATGAAAATATTTTGCATATTCAGCAAATTATCATTAATTAGAAGCACAGCATCAGCTTAGGATACAGTAGTAGAGCTCTGATCTGACAGCATGAAGCCTACTTAGGATTCTCTCTCTCCCTTTTCCTCTGCCCTTCCCCCACTGGTGCTTGTTCTTTCTCTCTCAAAAAGAAGAAAAAAGTTTCATACTCAAAATCTCTATAAGTTACAGGGGAGTTAACAATTCATGAAAGAAACTATAGGCAGAAGGTTAATCACAGCTATATATTTTACGGGCTGTACTTATCCACTGTAAGAAATCTCTAAATTAGGGATGTTCTGGTTCTTAATATGTTTTTGTGTGTGTTTGTGTGCGTGTGTGTATGTGTGTATGTATGTATTAACACTACTGGAATGAACATCTTTGTATATATTTCTCATTTCTCAGTATTTTTTTTCTGAGAATATCCATAGGAAAACATCCTGGAACTGGAATTTATTACAGGATCAAAGGATTAAATGCATAATTAAACTTTGATACAAATTGCCTGTTTAACTTGTAGTAAGTTTGTACCTCCCAGCAAGTGTGTGAAAATATGTTTCCTCACACTCTTTTTTACAATTTATTTATTTAGAGAAAACACATGCATGGGAGAGAGGGAGAGAGAGAATCCCATGCAGGCTCTGTGCTGTCAGTGCAGAGCCTTATGTATAGGGGCTGGATCTCACATGTATAGGGGCTGAGAGATCATGACCTGAGATGAAATCAAGAGTCAGACACTTAATGAACTGAACCACCCAGATGCCCCATCTTTCTTCAAACTCTTCAAATTCAAACTGAATTTCATTAAGGTTAATTGTCATCAGTACAAGTTATAAATGGTAATGATCTGATTTGCATTTTTGTATTAGTAATTAAGGTAGAGTACTTTGTCATGGGCATTTTGTTACTTCTTTGTAATATGCTTTTTAGTCATATCTTTTTTTTTTTTTTGCTTTCTACTGGGCTGTTGATTTTTTTAAAAGCTGATTGTTATTACAGTTCATAAATTGTATGAAAATATTTTTTCCTGGTTTATATTATGTATTTTGACTTGGCTTTTGGAATCTCAGCCACACATAAAATTTAAATATTTTAGAGATATTTTTTTTCTCTCCTTATGTTTGTGTCTATATAGAAGGATTCCACATTATAACATTTTGAATATATATTTAGACCTTGTTAATTTATATTTTAATCCTTAAAATTTTGTTGTTTTGAGTAAAGGTAGATGAGCAGTCATATTTTTCCCTCTCTTTTCCTAAATGGATATCCAATGGCCACAACATTTATGGAATATCACTTTTTTCTCCATTTATTTGAAAACTCATCATTATTACTAAATTTCCATTTTCATTTGGGTCTGGTGTTTTTGGCTTTCCGTTCTGTTCCATTTATCTGTCTACATCCTCTCCGACACCAAATTGTTCTTAATTGTTGTCACTTCATAATATGATTTAATATTGGCAGTCCTAGTACTTCCTCATTATTCTTCATCAAAATTTTCCTGGCTATACTTGCATGCTTATTTTTTCCAGATAAAGCTCAATATCTTTCCTTCAGTATTTTAGAAATTCCTATTCATGTTTTAATTAGGATTCCTTTGAATTTATAGATTAATTACAGAATCATTGACATAATTTCAATATTGAGTTTTCCTATTTAAGATTATGACTTATTTAATTTTTTATTTTCAATCTTGAAACTTAATAAAATATTAGAATTTTTCCATAGTGGTCCTAAACATTATTCAGGTTTATATCTTAGAATTGTTCTGTCCTTTGTTTCTATTATAAATGAAGCCTTTTCTTTAATATACTTTCATTTTGGTTACTATTTATATATAAAAACCTTTTTATATATTACCTTTTTATTTATTTATTTATTTATTTATTTTTTATTCCTCTTAACATATTTTATTTATTTTTTATATATATGAAATTTATTGTCAAATTGGTTTCCATACAACACCCAGTGCTCATCCCAAAAGGTGCCCTCCTCAATACCCATCATCCACCCTCCCCTCCCTCCCACCCCCCATCAACCCTCAGTGTGTTCTCAGTTTTTAACAGTCTCTTATGCTTTGGCTCTCTCCCATTCTACCCTCTTTTTTTTTTTTTTTTCCTTCCCCTCCCCCATGGGTTCCTGTTAAGTTTCTCAGGATCCACATAAGAGTGAAACCATATGGTATCTGTCTTTCTCTGTATGGCTTATTTCACTTAGCATCACACTCTCCAGTTCCATCCACGTTGCTACAAAAGGCCATATTTCATTTTTTCTCATTGCCACGTAGTATTCCATTGTGTATATAAACCACAATTTCTTTATCCATTCATCAGTTGATGGACATTTAGGCTCTTTCCATAATTTGGCTATTGTTGAGAGTGCTGCTATGAACATTGGGGTACAAGTGCCCCTATGCATCAGTACTCCTGTATCCCTTGGGTAAATTCCTAGCAGTGCTATTGCTGGGTCCTAGGGTAGGTCTATTTTTAATTTTCTGAGGAACCTCCACACTGCTTTCCAGAGTGGCTGCACCACTTTGCATTCCCACCAACAGTGCAAGAGGGTTCCCGTTTCTCCACATCCTCTCCAGCATCTATAGTCTCCTGATTTGTTCATTTTGGCCACTCTGACTGGCGTGAGGTGATACCTGAGTGTGGTTTTGATTTGTATTTCCCTGATAAGGAGCGACGCTGAACACCTTTTCATGTGCCTGTTGGCCATCCGGATGTCTTCTTTAGAGAAGTGTCTATTCATGTTTTCTGCCCATTTCTTCACTGGGTTATTTGTTTTTCGGGTGTGGAGTTTGGTGAGCTCTTTATAGATTTTGGATACTAGCCCTTTGTCCGATATGTCATTTGCGAATATCTTTTCCCATTCCGTTGGTTGCCTTTTAGTTTTGTTGGTTGTTTCCTTTGCTGTGCAGAAGCTTTTTATCTTCATAAGGTCCCAGTAATTCACTTTTGCTTTTAATTCCCTTGCCTTTGGGGATGTGTCGAGTAAGAGATTGCTACGGCTGAGGTCAGAGAGGTCTTTTCCTGCTTTCTCCTCTAAGGTTTGATGGTTTCCTGTCTCACATTCAGGTCCTTTATCCATTTTGAGTTTATTTTTGTGAATGGTGTGAGAAAGTGGTCTAGTTTCAACCTTCTGCATGTTGCTGTCCAGTTCTCCCAGCACCATTTGTTAAAGAGACTGTCTTTTTTCCATTGGATGTTCTTTCCTGCTTTGTCAAAGATGAGTTGGCCATACGTTTGTGGGTCTAGTTCTGGGGTTTCTATTCTATTCCATTGGTCTATGTGTCTGTTTTGGTGCCAATACCATGCTGTCTTGATGATGACAGCTTTGTGGTAGAGGCTAAAGTCTGGGATTGTGATGCCTCCTGCTTTGGTCGTCTTCTTCAAAATTCCTTTGGCTATTCGGGGCCTTTTGTGGTTCCATATGAATTTTAGGATGGCTTGTTCTAGTTTCGAGAAGAATGCTGGTACAATTTTGATTGGGATTGCATTGAATGTGTAGATAGCTTTGGGTAGTATTGACATTTTGACAATATTTATTCTTCCAATCCATGAGCAGGGAATGTCTTTCCATTTCTTTAAATCTTCTTCAATTACCTTCATAAGCTTTCTATAGTTTTCAGCATACAGATCCTTTACATCTATATTACCTTTTTAAAGCAGCAATTAACTGAATTAGTGATTTAGGGTATTAGGTATATTGGTGTATTAGATGTATAATCATACCTAACGATGATTTGTTTTCTTCTAGTTTTTAATCTTGCTTTGTTCTATATTTTGTCTAAATTCAGTGGCTAGTCACAACTGGCTAGAAAAACATTAAAAATGGTGATGCTGGGTGAGTCTTTTTCTTAAAGTTTCAAACAGTTGTGGAGTCTTTTATGGTTTAGGGCTTCTTTGGTAGTACAACTCTCTCAACAGCAGACGAATATTTCTAATTTTCTATCTTTGGCTTTTGATTCCAGCCAATAGCAGCATCCACAGTCCTTGCTTTAGTCATGGCCCTCTCTGTATTAATTAATTAACTACTGATAATTAATGATAGATGACTTGAATTTATCAGACATCTATTACACTCTTAGGCTTTTTTTTTTTCTCTTGAGCCATTCTGTCCAGCCTGAAGGAATTTATTGGACCCACTTTCACTGATTCAGAGCATTTAAGAGTAGTGTTTATGGCCACCCCCTTGATTTGATTCTTCACAGAGGCTATTTTAATTGAACTTCTTTTAAAGGTCCTCTCCAGTTTCAATTTTTACCTATTAGCAATGAGAACAAAGTTGTATCTTACAATCTCCATGTTTTCGGACTTGGTCTATTGCTTTTCATTACTACTTGCAAATTGGCTGATTCTTTTCTGAGCTTCTTTCTTTTACAGGGTCTTTCAAGTATAGCCAATACCAGTCACTTCATGATACTAACATTCTGTTTTCTTAATTCTTTGCCTCTAGCTCTAAGTTAATTTGATGTATTATTTACCTTTGCAAGTATTGCAAAATTTTAATCAAATATTTACCATTATATTAAACGAATTGCCATTTTCTAAACAAAAACTAATTTTTTTCATTACTCAAAGCCAATGCCATATATATTATTTAATATTGTTTTGGCAGACTCCTTTTCCTACTATACCAAGTTTTGTATTAATTAGCTTAGATTACAATAGCAGATGACCAAACAAGAGCATTTATTTGTCTTTTGCATTACATGCCCATTGTGGATGTTTTGGCTTAACTTTACCACTTCTTTGCAACCACTTATATTAAACCATGGGTATAACTTAGGTGAACAATATGGGTTTGAACTGCATATATGCACTTAAACATGGATTTCTTTTTCAGTAAATATCGTATAATATTATAAACATATTTCCTCTTATTTTCTTCATGGTTTCTTTTTTCTAGTTTACTTCATTTTAAGAATTCAGTATATAATATGCATACAAAATATGCATTAATCGATTGTTTATGTTATTTGTAAGGCTCCTGGTTAACAGTAGGCTATTAGTAGTTAAATTTTCAGAGTCAGAACTTACTTGTGGATTTTCAACCGCATGGGAGTTGGTCCCCCAGCCTGTGCATTGTTCAGAGGTTAACTGCAGTGTGGATGGGTAACACTTTGTGTTCAGTATTTTGTAGATTGTGTCAATATTCCTCAACCATTTCCTCACTACATTTCTCTCCTCTCTCTCCTCTCCCCTCTTAACTGCTATGTGTTAACATGTATGCTTTGCCTTTTTATTTTACTTAAAAACTCTTGCTTGTACATGTGAGGGTAGCTTTGTCCAGATTTTCAATTTTTCCATCCAAATGTTGGTGAATGCTGCTGGTCTTTTCATTTCATCTGAGATTTGTTTGTTATCTCTGGTAAATTAAAGTTTGAAGAATATGTCTTCTATAACTTGTAACCAGAGAATGGAAGTCTTAGTTGGGACTTTGTCCAGTCTTAATAGGGAATCCTAATTTTCCCCCTTTCTTCTGTATTTTTATCAAGTATTTATTATCCCCCTAAATTCCATTTTATCAAGAGTGTAACTTAGTCTATCCTGACCATCAAGGAGTTGTCTCAGCTCAGTCAAGAGCTAGCTCAGGTAGTCTTTAATCTTTTCTCTCTATAGAAACGGTTACTACTCCTACCTGCCCCAAGCATAAAGGAAAAAAAAATTTTTTTTCCAAAAGGTAGTTTTGGTTCTTGAATTAGGAGTCTACATACATATGGTAGGGGAAAGAAATTCCCAAATACCCAGTTTTCTTGTTGTTTCTCTTGGTTTCCCCCTAAATTTATTTTTTTCTTTTATTCCTTGGTTAAATTATTGGATTTTAGGACTAATAAGTCCTGGAATGTGTGGACTTTTAGTGGATCTTCTCTCTCACTCTGTCTCTCTCTCTCACACACACTCAGATTGTTTTTAATCTTTACTGGAAAATGTAAGTAGTCACGGGAAAGCTATTACCCATGAGAAAACACTCTTTACAAGCCAAAAAAAAAAATATTCCTGTTTAGACCAGAAACAGACCCTGAAATGCAGTGATGTAAATGAGAAAGAAGTTTATTTTTCTCATGTAGTCAGTTTATGTACTTATTCAAGGACTCAAGTTTTTCCTTCTTATTGGTCTAGTCTCCTTGAGAATGTTGTTCTCTTCTACACAGTGAAGGCTGTATCACTGGTCACTGTCTTACCTGCATTGTAATCTGATGGGAAGGGAGAAAGAGAAGTCATAACAATAACTTTATTTTTAATCAATTATGTGGAAGTTGCATCTCATAGTCCCCACACATTCTGCTAGCAAGAACTTAGTTATGTGGTCATTCCTAACTGCAAAGAAGACTAGGAAATATAGTCACTGGTTAGGAAGCTGTGTGCCCAGATAAAAATCTTCTCTTGGTAGTATAAGGCGAATAGATTTTTGGGTATAACCATTAGCTAGTATACTTTTTGTATCAGATACACTTATAAAGTAAAGGATCCAAATGTAATACAGATGGATCTGAAATATAATGTAACTTTTATTTTTTATTTTCCATCAATTATTATGGGAGATGATAAGGGAATTCCTGGACTTTTAGCCCTGGCTCCTTCTCTGTAAAAATTTATTTTATAATGGCTCTCATTCTTTCACTAATGGAAAATAAAGGAATATTTCTGTGGAAATAGATCTGTTGTTAAAATTAAGGCTGCTTTTTTTTTTTTGATTAAGGCCAATATTGTATTAGTCTAGACAGATAAGTACATTCCCAGATTTTCCTGCAATTAACCAGCGTGGATAAGGAATGCAATTGGTTCAGAATAAAACAGGATAAGTCTGAATGAATATTGGGGCCCTACACAATAGGTCATAGCAACCCTGTCCAGGAGGTTTAAAGCCTCCTGGTGGAAAGTGTCCATGGGAATAATTGGAATGGGAATAATGGGAATAATTGGAAATGATACCATGTACATACTTTTTCAACTTGTATCTTCCTTCTTTTGTGTCTGTCCTGCTGTCTCCTGTAACAGTGGACTGTTGTGAACTTATCTCCTACAGGACAAGGTGCTCTGGATATTACTATTGAAGTATCAGTAAGTCACTAGGGCTTCTTGATGAAGATGAAGGGTAGAACATACACATTTTCTCTATTTCTTAAACTCCCACGAAGACCCAAGGAAGCTCAATCTTAAAATAGAAAGAGATACGATTCATTTGAGAGAGAATCCTGTTTGTGTGTGTGCACACACATACATGTGCACACATGCACACAGGTACCCCAAAAGCTTAGGAAATGGTAATACAAAGTATTCTTGAAAATAGAGGTGGATTGAAGGTAGAGCTAAAAATGAAAACATGGTTGAATATTCCTTTAAGAACAGTGAGATCCTGCTATCCCTTCCTCACCTCTGTGTAGTTAAGTGAATTTCCCTTCTACTGTGGTAGGACTTGAAAGTTTATTATCTGGGGAGGATAAGACTGAGGGTTTCTAGACTGGAAAGAAAAGGTGGAGATGTACAAAACTATAGGCAAAGAAGATCTTTCTATGGGGAATCCGCTGATACCCAGAGCTGAAATGACCTAACCACACCATGTATAGAGAATCTCAATGAACAGTACTCAGTGAGAGCTTATCATCAGCTTCCAGGTGAACTGACCACCAGGAACCAGAAAATATCTTAGGAAAATTAAAGATACCAAAAAGTCTAAAAAGAAACTGACAGAAGACATGTGAAGAAGACTTGGAAAAACGGTCATTAATGCCCTCAGAGATGCAGAACTCCTGATAGATCCTGCTTCAGCGGAGCTCCTTGATAGGAAACACTGTGTCTTCAGGGCCAACACAGAGACAGTCCTGTAGCACATGATCCACCTGTACACCACATTCCAGATCCTTGGTCCTGGCACTCCTTGTACAGACCACCCCAGGCCCATTCCCACGGTCTGCAGGCCTCTTTCTTGTCTCTGTCTTGCTGAGGGCCTTCTAACACAGTATGCTTAGAGGTAGCCGAGGGAAGGTTGTTAATGTGAAATGTGGATGGAGTTGGGTGTGTGGTCTGAGTCCACCTGTGTAAGCATGGGGTCATTATGGATGAAAGTCTTCCATAGTGCTTAGCATAATGGATGATTATAGACCACATCCATGCTTAGTATTATACAGTTTTACACTGTAATACACCCTAACTAAAAGGAAGATCCTACAAGCATTCCAAGAGGGAAAACACTACAACCACCCCCCAAAAATATGCCATATACAAATGATCAGAATCAGAAAGGCTTCAAACATCTCACTGGTGACACTGATGTCAAAAAGAGAATGGAGCAGGGCCTACAGACGTCTGAAAGAAAAATCTAAACCATACTTTTATATGTGAATTAATTAATTACTTAAGTGAATATGATAAAGTTATTTTCAGAAATTTAAGGTTTCAAAAGATTGTCTCCCATAAATTCCTTTTGAGGAAGCGATTGGATGATTTATTCCCCTAACAAGGGAATAAATACAGATAGAACAGCAAATGTATATTGAAACAAATGAGAAGGCTGTAGGAAGGACAAAGAATATCAAATTTGCAATGTATGTGATTCTGTTTTGAAGTGATCTTGACAATTGGAGATAGATTGGAGTTCAATATTACAAAAAGTTTATAGGAAACTAGTGTACCCCCTCCCCCCTTACCAAAACAGGTTATTTGTTAACTGTAGGTAAAACAAACATTTGGTCAGGAAAAGGCAAGCAATCAACATATTGATGGCTTAGTTGTGAATCTTAATATAAGAAACACTGACTATTGATTTAACCAAAGCTTTAATAGAAAGTTAAGGGGATCTCTGCTTCTTACAAGTGGAGATGGGGAGAGGATGTTGGATGGTATGAGAGGCTGATTCTCTTCTTTCACAGAGGAAGGTCAGTAGATAAGCCTAGAAACTGAAACTATGGTAGCAGTGTGACCACGTGATTTGAGCTCATAGAGATACGGAAGCTTAGAATAAAAAAAGAGCGGCCTTGGGAGGGTTTTAAAACACTCTAATAACTCTTTAAAATTTACTCTTTAAAATATGTGAATAAATAATTTTCTTAAAAATTAAGATTTAAGTTTCAAAAAAAATTTTTTTTTATTTAAGTGCAGCTGACACACAACATTGCATTAGTTTCAGGCGTACAGTATAGTGATTCAGTGTCTCTTTATGTTATATTGCACTCCCCACAAAGGTGGCTACCATCTGCCATACTGCAATGTTATTACAATCTCATCGACTCTATTCCCCATACAGTGCTTTTTATTTGCTTGACTTATTCATTATATAACTGGAAACCTGTATCTCCTACTCCCCTTCACCCATTTTGACCCCCCCTCCACTGCCGTTCCTTCTGGCAACTATCAGTTTGTTCTCTGTATTTATAGATCTCATTCTGCTTTTTGTTTGTTTATTCATTTGTTTTGGATTTAGATTCCACATATGGTATTTGTCTTTCTCAGTTTGACTTATTTCACTTAGCATAACACCCTCTAGGTCCATCCATATTACTGAAAGGTCCAAATAGCATTTTTCTTACATCTGCATAATATTCCATTATATATGCAAGTATATATACATATCACATTTCTTTATTCATTTATCAGTGGACACTTGGGCTGCTTCCATATCTTAGCTATTGTAAATAATGCTGCAGTAAACGTAGGAAGCCATATATCTTTGAATTAGTGCTTTGGAATTTTTTGTGGAAATACCTAGTAGTGGCATTTGGATTATATAGTATTTCTATTTTTAATTTTTGAGGAAACTCCATACTGTTTTCCACAGTGGGTGCACCAGTTTTCTTTTTCACTACATCTTTGTCAATACTTGTTACTTCTTTTTGATTTTAGCCATTTTGACAGGTGTGAGGTGATACCTCGTTGTGGTTTTGATTTGCATTTTTTGGATGATGACTGACATTGAGTGCCTTTTTATGTGTCTGTTGGCCCTTTGTATGTCTTCTTTTGAAAAATGTCTGTTCAGGTCCTCTGCCCATTTTAAAATCAGATTGTTTTTTTGGTGTTGGGTTGTAGAAGTTCTTTATATTTTATTTTATTTTTAAATATTTTTTAATGTTAATTTATTTTTGGGAGAGACAGACAAAACATGAGTGGGAGAGGGGCAGAGAGCAAGGGAGACAGAATCCAAAGCAGGTATGGTACTGGCACAAAAACAAACACATAGATCAATACAACAAAATAGTCCAGAAATAAACCCACACTTACATGGTCAATTAATCTATAACAAAGGAAGAAAGGCTATACAACAGGGAAAAGACAGTTTCTTCAATTGATGGTGAAAACTGGTCAGTTACATGCAAAAGGATGAAACTGGAACACTTTCTAACACCGTACACAACGTGTCGAGGGTGTATTCAATGGAGTGATCTTTTTTTTTTTTTTAATGTTTATTTATTTTTGGGAGAGAGAGAGAGGCGGAGTGCAAGCAGGGGAGGAGCAGAGAGAGAGGGAGACACAGAATCCGAAACACGCTCCAGGCTCTGTGCTGACACCTCAGAGCCTGACTCAGGGCTCAAACTCACAAACCCGTGAGATCATGACCTGAGCCGAAGTCGGATGCTTAACTGACGAAGCCACCCATCTGCCCCAAATTCTTTACATTTTAAAAATATTAAACCCTTATTGGATATATCATTTACAAATGTCTTCTCCCATTCAGTAGGTTGTCTTCTTGATCTATTGATAATCTCCTTTGCTGTGCAAAAGCTGTTTATTTTGATATAGTCCCAAAAGTTAATTTTTGCTTTCATTTCCTTTGCTTTAGCAGACATATCCAGAAAAATGTTGTGATGGCCAATATGAGAGAAAATACTGCCCTGTTGTCTTCTAGGATTTTTATGGTTTTGGGTCTCACATTTAGGTCTTAAGTCCCTTTGAGTTGATTTTTGTGTATGGTGTTAGAAAGTGTTCCACTTTCATCCTTTTGCATGTAACTGACCAGTTTTCACCATCAATTGAACAAACTGTCTTTTCCCTGTTGTATAGTCTTACTTCCTTTGTTACAGATTAATTGACCATGTAAGTGTGGGTTTATTTCTGGACTCTCTATTCTGTTGTATTGATCTATGTGTTTGTTTTTGTGCCAGTACCATACTGTTTTGATTACTGCAGCTTTGCAGGGGATCTTTAAATTTGGAATTATGATACCTCCAGCTTTGTTCTTTGTCAAGATTTCTTTGACTATTTGGGATCTTTTGTGGTTCCATGCAAATTTTAGAATTATTTTTTTCTAGTTCTATAAAAAGTTCTGATGGTATTTTGATAGGGATTAAATTGAATTATAGTTTTCAGAGTATAGGTTTTTTACTTCCTTGGTTACATTTATACCTAGGTATTTCAGTTTTTTGGGTGCAATTGAGAATGAGATTCTTAATTTTTCTCCCTGCTGTTTCATTATTAGTGTGTAGAAATGCTACTGATTTCTGGGTATTAATTTTGTATCCTGCAACTTTAGTGAATTCATGTATTACTTCTAATAGATTTTGGCTGTTTCCCCCAAATTTTGGAACATCATGTTTACATTTTCATTTGTCTCCATGCTTTTTGATTTAACCAAGGAGGTGAAAGACCTTTTCTCTGAAAACTATGAAACACTTGATGAAAGAAATTGAAAATGACACAAATGGAAAGATATTTTATACTCAAGAATTAGAAGAATTAATGTTCAGATTCCCACACTACCCAAAACAATCAACAGATTCAGTGCAATCCCTATCAAAATACCAACAGCATTTTCCACAGAATGGAGCAAGTTCACCTAGTCTCAAAATACTTTCCTTATTTGATCATAAAGGAAACTTTGATAAATGAGGATTGATCTTTCATAGACATATGGTTTTAACGTATGTATGTATGCGTATGGAAGATTTTTTCTTCCAGTAGACTTTGACCAGGGTGAAGTTACAGAATGTATGATGACATTTTTTAGGCTGATGTATTTTCTTTCATTAATTTTACTTTTATTTTCAGGGTGACCGTGGACTTCCTGGTTTTCCTGGGCTTCATGGAATGCCAGGATTAAAGGTTGAAAAAATCTAGTCTTAATATTCACCACATCATATTTTATTTTGAATTTAAAGTTACTTATGCTACAAGTGTGTTATAAATAAATCCTTATGTGTAAATGAAAGTATATTAAAATAAATGGGTTACTATCATAGTGTACAGAAAGCTTTTACAAATTTTCTTTACAATTTCCAGACACAAATTTTATGGTATTTAAACATTGATGAGTAAAGTTTACCATATGGAAATTTTTTTAAGTTTGTTTATTTTTGAGAGAGGGAGAGAGAGAGCGTGTGCGTGAGACGGGTGTGGGGGGTGGAGGGGTAGAGAGCAAGAGAACTCCAAGCAGGGTCTGTGCAGAGCCGGATGTGGGACTCGAACCCGTGAACCGAACCGTGAGATCATGACTTGAGCCAAAACCAAGAGGTGGAAGCTTAACCGACTGAGCCACCCCAGCACCCCTCTATGGAAATTCTTTTAATTATAAGCCCTGAACTGTAGGTGCTATTTTGGTACCATCTGTCCTTGTTTTTCCTTGTTTTTTTTAATAAAGCCTTAAACATAGGGCTTTTGTAAACTTTAAATTATTTTATATTATGTTGACATATTAAACCTTGTTTATAATTGGTGTTGCTTTTTTTCTTTAATCTGTAAGGGACGTTTTCATACTTTTAAAAAATTCACTATTTTAATTCCAGTTAGTTAACATACCGTGTTATATTAGTTTAAGGTGTATGATATAGTGATTCAGCAATGCAATATACTACTCAGTGTTCATCATAATAAGTGTACTCTTAATCCCCTTCACTTGTTTCGCTCATCCGCCCCCGCCTCTGGCCAACTTGCCGTCTGATATATTTTATTTTAAATGAGGACCCTCAGTTAAAGTTATTTTTCTTCCAACAAGAACATTTTTTACTAGAAGGATACTTAAAATTACATGGTTTGAAAAGATATATATAAAACCACTTTCCATCCAAGAAAAATAGAATATACATTTTCTTCAAGTACCCACAGAAGAATCACTTGGTTAAATCACATAAAAAGGGACATAACAAATACTGGAATTAAAATTAAAAATTTAATAAAAAACAAAACCCAATATTTATATTTTGCCTTTTAGGGTGAAATGGGCCCCAAAGGAGATAAAGGATCAACTGGATTTTATGGCAAAAAGGGAAGTATGGATTGTAAAACAAAGTATCTATATGGAACTTTGAATGTCATGGAAATGCAAAACTTGAATTTCTTTCCCAGCCACCATTTCAGCAATTAGCTTTGTTCATCTTTCTCAGGAGATTTATTTAGAATAATGAAAAACCCTAAAAATAACTGGTTTAGGTGTACACTGTGTTATTGATTATTCTGAATTTTTAAAGTATTTATGGAGAACGATTCCTTGGGAGAAGTAGTAACAGCATGTCCCTGGAGAATCAATGTTATGGGCCTTCTGATTTCTTCACATTGAAGGCAGATTATATTCTCTTCATATTGTGTTTAAGATACACTGCTTTTTAATTTTGCGAGATGTGGTTTCTGTATTTAGATGCTTATAATAATCCTGCATTCACCGTAATTTTGATATCTTTATGTTGTGTCCACTGGCCTGGTAAAATAATGCTTTGCCAAAAGTCATAGAGCCAACACAAGCTATAGTTCCATGAATTCTGTCATTACATAAAGAGTTTCACTTACTCACTTTTTAACTTAAGTTTGAGTTGCAATTTAAAAATCATTGTTGTACCTCCTCTGAGGATGGTGTCTAGAGACATTCACAGCGGTCCAACTGCCGTCATAGGCTATTCTACAATACAGCCTCTAGCAAAATGAGGCTGTCCAGAATGCCTGATAATAGGATTGTTTACCTTACTACCACCAAAGTTGGGAAAGCACCAACATCTGCGTGTGTGTGCCCAGGCAAACGTCAGAGTTTGTGCTGTGAGACCTAAAGTTCTTATGAATTTGCCTCAAATGAAAAAAACATGTTAGAAGGGCCCATGGTGGTTCCATGTGTGCTAAATGTGCCCATGCCAAAGTCAAGCCTGCTTTCTTTATTGAGGAGCAGAAAATCTTTGAGGAAGTGTTGAAGGCACAAGCACAGAGTCAGAAAGCTAAACAAACAAACAAAATTAAGCTTTTCTGAGTAATAAGAACAAAAAGATAAAAATAAAAGTTTTGCATGGATTGTTTTTTTCTTTTTAAGTATTTATTTTTAATACAGGGTGCAAAAGGTGAAAAGGGAAATGCTGGTTTTCCTGGCCTTCCTGGACGTGCTGTGAGTTTGACAGAAAAAGTTCTTGAGTATTTTACTTAAAAATTATCTTATACTCTCTTTCTTTAGAAATAAAAATTAGTGCAAAAATATATTAAACTACATGTATTTATTTTTTAGGGAGAACCAGGAAGACATGGAAAGGATGGACTAATGGGTAGTCCTGGTTACAAGGTATTTACATTAAAAAAAGAATTCTGTAACTTGTGAGTGAACATTTGAAAAATGTACTGACATTTAACTTTTTACATTATGACATTGGTATAAAGTAATGAGCTAAAAGTTGTATTACTGTAATTGAAAAATGAAGTAAGTTTCTTTGGAGTCTGTTGTGAATTCCTATGTCTTAGAAATAAAATCCTTGGATATTTGAAAGTTGAACTTCTTTGATAAGCCATTGAAACTGAATTTGTTTGGTGGGTTAGAGGCAGAGGTACATAGCTCTTAGCTCCCAAAGGATTGAAGTTTTGGGTGGGAGGTAGGAAGACTTCATCCTTAACCTTAACAACTTCTTTATCAATTCTGTGGTGTCAGTATGGGAGAAATAAAGCAAGAGGTACTGGGAAGTCAATCCTTCACCAACCCTGAAAAAGTCAATGGCTCTGAAAAACACGATGGTGGGTTAGCACCGTCTTACTGTTACATAAATGGTTGATTGGTTAATTATCAAATAGGAATGGGCTTTCTGTGCTATAGCTTGTTAAATGAAAAGATACCAGTCATGTATATATATTTAAGTCCATGTGTCTGGAATATGCTAACAGCCCACATCATTGTTCTGCTATGAGTTTCTTGAGTACTTAAGGAGAGGATTTGTGTAATCCATCAACCAATGAGGCTGCTTGGTCAAGCATTGGATTTAGAGATGTCATCAGGTTTCCTAATCATGAGGCCAAACTTGCTCAGAAATCCAGTCCATATTTTCTTTGTCCACCATTGTTTTCTTTTCCTTTGGACAAACTGTTCATTTATTTGCCTCAGTATTATGTAAGTTACCCAAATATCCATGATTCTTAAAGATTATAAATAGTGCTTCCTGAATGTAAAATATTGGGGCTCATTTTTTTAATTTATTTTCTTAACATTTATTTATTTTTGAAAGACAGAGACCGAGCATGAGCATGGGAGGGACAGAAAGAGAGGGAGACACAGAATCTGAAGCAGCTCCAAGCTCTGAGCTGTCAGCACAGAGCCCGACAGGAGTCTCAGACTCACAAATAATGAGATCATGACCTGAGGTGAAGTCAGACACTTAATCAACTGAGCCACCCAGATGCCCCTGGGGCTTAGTTTTAAGAGCTCAGTCATGTGTTGTTAATTATATTTCAGTGATTCTGTATTTTATTTCCCATTTGTTAATTAAGCAGATATTTATTGATGTTTATTAAGTTCTATATGTACAGAAGGGAACATAACTATATCAGCCCTTATTTTTGTGGAGTGTATAATCTAGTCTCTATTAAAGAACACAGATTTTTCTCTTTAACTTCAAATTTTGCATTCATCTAATTTAATTTTCCTTTGTCTTCTGTTATCAAAAGCCCATGTGCCACAAGAAATGAGATTATGGTTTTTTGGGGTAGTTAAGTCTAGAGAATAGAACTGAATTGGATTTCTACCCCTCAGTGACATTTTCTAATCAACTGTATGTCTTTTGGCAAATTTTTTGACCTTCAGTTTTCTCCATTTAAAATACGGGATAAATATTACTTACATAGATTGGTATGGTATAGGGACTGAGAAAGATAGAGCACCCAGCATAGTACCTGTCAGAGAATGTATTCAATAAGGAATTAGTTTCTTTGTACATTTTTTGATTGGAGCTTTGCATGAAGATCCCTTTTGGAGCCTAAAAAAAAAAAAAAAAAAAACTTTATTGAGGTATGATTGAGATGCAAAAACTGTACATATTTCATATATACCACTTGGTAAGTTTGTAGATAAGTATATAATCATGAAACCATCACCACAGTCAATGCCATAAACATATGTCACCTCCAAAAATTTCCTCCCTATTTATTATTATTATTTTTGTGATGACAACACTTAATATAGGGTCTACCTTGTTAGCTAATTTCAAAGTTTACAATACAGCATTGTTAACTCTGGGCATTAAGCTGTACAGTAGATATCTAGGACTTACTCATTTTGTATAATTGAAACTTTGTACCCTTTGACCAGTCTTCTCTCTCTCTCCCTCTCTCCATCTCTGGGAAACCACCATTCTATTTTCTGCTTCTATGAGTTTGTTTGGGATTCTCCATATAAGTGGGATCATATAGTATTTGTCACTATGTGTCTGGCTTTTGCTTAGCATTGTCTTCTGGGTTCATCCATGTTGTAACAAATGACAAGATTTCCTTCTTTTTTTGAGGATGAACCATATTTCTATGTCTGTGTCTGTATATCTTATCTGTATCTATCTAGATATCACAGTTTCTTTATTCATTCAACTAGTGCACATTTAAGTTACTTAATGTCTTGATTATTGTGAATAATGCTGCAATGGACATGGCATTGCAGATATGTCTTTGATACCCTTATTTGCATTCCGTTGATTAGTGATGTTGAGCACTTTTACATATACTTGGTCATTTGTATGTTGTTTTACAGAAATGACCTTTCAGTTCCTTTGCCCATGTTTAAATAGGGGTGTTATTACCGCTGTTGAGTTGTAGGAGTTCCTTCTGTATTTTGGACATTAATCCTTTATCAGATATATGGTTTGCAAATGTTTACTCCCATTCTTTGGGTTGCCTTTTCATTTTGTTGATGACTTTCTTGTTTGTGCAGAAGCTTTTTGGTTTGATGTAATCCTACTTGACTAATTTTGCTTTTGTTGCCTATGCTTTTGTTTCCTGGATCGAACATACACATTTTAGGATTCTTTTTTCTATTTATATAAAAATTTCCATTGGGATTATGATAGGGATTGAACTGAATCTGTAGGTCATTTGTGGTAATGGATGTTTTAACAATAAAAAATATTCCAGTCCATGAACTAGAGATGACTTTCATTTATTTGTTTATTCCTTAATTTCTTTCATTAATGTTTTATAGTTTTTAGTGTATAAGTCTTTCTCCTTTTTGGTTTAGTTTATTTCAAAGTATTTTATTATTTTTATGCTATTATAAATATGATGTTTTCTTAATTTTCTTTTTGTATAGTTTGCTGTTAGTGTATAAAAATGCAATTGAGTTTTATATGTTGATTTTGTATCCTGCAACCTTATTGAATTTACCAGTTTGAACAGTTTTTTTGTGGAGTCTTTAGGTTTTCCTATATATGGATTATGTCATCTATAAACAGAGACAGTTTTACTTCTTTTTCCAATTTTGATGTTTTTTCTTTCTTTTTCTTGCCTAATTTCCCTAACTAGTACTTCTAGTACTATGTTGAAAAGAAGTGGTAAGAGTGTGCATCTTTGTGTTGTTCCTGATCATAAAGGAAAAGCTTTCAGTTTTTCATCATTAAATACGATGTTCACTGTGGGTTTTTCATATATGCGATCTTTATTAAGTTCCTTCTGTGCCTAGTTTGTTGAGAGTTTTGATGATGAAATGATGTTGAATTTTGTCAAATGTTGTTTCTGCATTTCTTGATCATGTGATTTTTATCTTTATTCTGCTAATGTGGTGTATCACACTGATTTGCATATACTGCCATCTTTGTATCCCAGGGATAAATCTCACTTAGTGATGATGTATGATCCTTTCAATGTGCTGTTGAATTCAGTTTGCTACTATTTGTTGGGGACTTTTGCATGCACCTTCATCAAGGATACTGTGGTTTTCTTTCCTTGTGGTGTTTTGTCTGGCTTTAGTAGCAGGCTAATACGGGCCTCAGAAAATGATTTGGAAGTGTTCTCTCTTCTATTTCTTGGAACATTTTAAGAAGGATTCATATTTAAATGTTTAGTAGAATTTACCTGTGAAGTCTATGGTCCTGGGACTTTATTTATTGCAAGATTTTTGATTACTCATTCAGTCTCCTCATTTGTTTTTGGCCTTTTTAGTCTTTCTCTTTCTTCTTATATCACTTTTGGCAGGTTTTGTGTTTCTAGGAATTTATCCATTTCTTTTAGTATGTCCAATTTTTTTTTGCATACAATTATTCATAAAAGTCCCTCGTGATCTTTTTCATTTCTGTGGCATCAATTGTAATGTCTCCTCTTTTGTTTCTGACTTTATTTGGGTCTTCTCTCTTTTTTCTTTGTCTAGATAACTAAGGATTTGTCCATATTTTATATCTTTTTAAAAAATCAACTCTGGCTTTGTCTATTTTTTCTTTTTCTTTTTTTTTTTTTTAAGGGCAAGGAGATTTTTTCTTTTTTTTTTTTTTTAATTTTTTTTTTCAACGTTTATTTATTTTTGGGACAGAGAGAGACAGAGCATGAACGGGGGAGGGGCAGAGAGAGAGGGAGACACAGAATCGGAAACTGGCTCCAGGCTCTGAGCCATCAGCCCAGAGCCTGACGCGGGGCTCGAACTCCCGGACCGCGAGATCGTGACCTGGCTGAAGTCGGACGCTTAACCAACTGCGCCACCCAGGCGCCCCTATTTTTTCTATTTTTTGTATTCTATATTTTATTTATTTTTGTTCAGATGTTAATCATTTCCTTCCTCCAGCTAACTTTGGGCTTCTTTTTTTTTTTTTTGAGTTTATTGCCCTTTTTGATATTAATCTGGGTAGCATGATTGCATGCGTATACCCACAAGTGTAAACTATAGTTCAGTTTTTAACAGCTTTATTTATAAATAAACCACACATTATATAGTTTACCTATTTAACTTATTGTACACACAATTCAATGGTTTTCAGTATACTTAGAGTTATTAAATTGTCACTTCAATCTAATTTTAGAACATTTTAATCACCTCAAAAAGAAACCCTATACTCATTAGTGGTCTCTTGCAATTTCCTCCCAACCACTCCCCCTCTACTTTCAGCCCTATGCAACCTCTAATGTACTTTCTGTCTCTATGGATTTTCCTGTTATGAATATTTGCTAGGGAATTTGGCAGTATGTGGACTTTTGTGGCTAACTTCTTACACTTAACAGAACATTTTCAGGTTCTTTCTGTGTTTTGGCCTATACAGTACTTTATTCATTTTTATTGTGATATTTCCTATTTATTCACTCATTGGTTGATGAATATTTGGGTTTAACTTATTAAGAAACTACCAAACTACTAAGCTTCAGTATACTTTTTAGTTTGGAATAATTCTAGATTTATACAAAAGTTGCAAGTAACAGTATACAGAGTTCCCTTACACACTCTGTCCATTTTCTCCTGATGTTAACATATTGCTATGGTACATTTGTCAAAAGTAAGACATCAATATTGACACATTGCTATAAGTTAAACTCCATACTTTATTTGGATTTTATTCATATGTCTTTTTTCTATTCCATGATCTAATTGAGGATATTCCACATTGCATTGTTTTGTTATGTCTCCTTAGTCTCTTCTAATCAATGACAATTTATCAGCCTTTTCTCGTTTTTCATGACTTGGACAATTTGAAGAACTTTGATTACGTATTTTGTAGAATATCACTCAGTGTGGGTTTTTCTGATAGTTTCTTCATGATTAGGCTGTAACTGTAAGTATTTTATTTTTTATTTTTTATTTATGGTTTTGGTGGGAAGGGAAGAATAACACAAAGGTGAACTGTCCTACTCATCAGAGAGTATATATGCTGTCCACTTCACTAATCATTGATTATATTAACTTTGATCATTTGGTTATGGTAGTGTTTGTCAGGTTTCTTCACTGTGAAGTTACTGCTTTTTTCCTTTTACATGCTTTACGGAATTGAGTTACTATGTCCAGTTCCTACTTATGATAGGACAGAGGGGCTGAGATTAAAATTTCAACTCACAGAGGGGAGAGTATGTACATATCTTTACATTTATTAGAGGAGAGTTCTGGTTGTAATAATATTGAGTTCTTCCAGTCCATGAACATGGTATATCATTCTACCTAGATGGTCTTTCTTTAATATATCTCAGAAATGTTTTGTAGTTTTCAGCATGCAGATCTTGTATGTGATTTTGTTAAATTCATATGCAAAAATTTTATTTTGTTAAATGCTCTTGTGAATAGATTTTTAAAAATTTTCTCTTGCTAACATGAAAATACGATGGTTGGTATGTTGATTATATACGCTTTTTAAGTTTGAGGAAGATTTTAATTACTAATTAAATTCTTTTACTAAATATTGGGATACTTAGTGTTTTTCTTCCTTCTTGGGTAAGTTTTGCTAATTTGTGTCTTTGAAGGAATTTGTTCATTTCATTTTCAATTTGTTGACATACTTTATTTATAATATTGCATTATTCTTGTTTAATTAACTAATTTTATGAAGTTTGAAATTTTAATTCCAGTATAGTTAACATACAGTGTTACATTAGTTTCAGGTATACAAGATAGTGATTCAACACATCTATGCATTACTCGATGCTCATCATGAAAAGTATACTCTTTAATCCCCATTACCTGTTTCATCCAGTCCCACACCTACCTCCCCTAGGGTAATACATCAGTTCTCCAAAGTTACAAGTCTTGGGGTGCCTAAGTGGCTATGTCATTTGAATGTCTGACTCTTAATTTTGGCTCGGGTCATGATCCCAGGGTTGTGGGATCAACCCCTCTATCAGGCTCCGTGCTGAGCATGGAGCTTGCTTAAGATTCGCTCTCTCCTCCCTCTCTCTCTCTCTCTCTCTCTCTCTCTCTCTGCCTCTCTCTCTCTCTCTCTCTCTCTTTCTCTCTCCCCCCTCCAAAATAAATAAATAAATAAATAAATAAATAAATAAATAAATAAATAAGTAAGTAAAAAACAAGCAAACAATTTTTAATAAATAAATACTTTATTTTTAGAGAGAGAATAGGAGAGGGGCAGGGCAGGCTGGTAGGGAGAATCTTAACCAAGCTCCATGCTCAACTTGGAGCCCAACAGAGGGGTTGATCCCACAACCCTGGAACCGTGGGATCGTGACCTGAGCCAAAATCAGGAGTTGGATGCTCCCCAGACACCCCACAAATCTTTAAAATAAAAGATGTTCCTCGGTTTGTTTCTCTCTTTTTTTCCTTTGCTCATTTGTTTCTTAAATTCCACATATGAGTGAAATGATATGGTGTTTGATTTTCTCTGACATTTTGTTTAGCATTATACTCTCTGGCTTCACCCGTGTTGTTGCAAATGGCAGATTTCATTCTTTTTTGTGGCTGAATAATAGTCTGTTGTATGTATATGCCATCTCTTCTTTATCCATTCATCTATAGATGGACACTTGGTATGTTCAAAATTTGGCTATGGTAAATAATGCTGCAGTAAACCTAGGGGTGCATGTATACCTTTGAATTAGTGTTTTTGTACTTTTTAGGTAACTATCCTATTGCGTATTGCAATTATGTATCATAGGGTAGTTCCATTTTTAACTTTTTGATGAACCTCCTTACTGTTTTCCATAGTAGTGTTATCAGTTGACACTCCTACCAAAATTGCATGAGGTTTCCTTTTTCTTTAAAAAAATTTTTTTAATGTTTGTTTATTTTTTAGAGAAAGAAAGAGCATGAGTGGGGGAGGGGCAGAAAGAGGGGAGATATAGAATCTGAAGCAAGCTCCAGGCTCTGAGCTGTCAGCACAGAGCCTGATGTGGGGCTTGAACTCATGATACATGAGATCATGACCTGATCCAAAGTCAGATGCCCAACCTACTGAGCCACCCTGGCACCCCAAGCGTTTCTTGTTCTCTACATCCTCTCCAACACTTGTTTCTTTTATTTTCTATTTTAGCCTTTCTGATAGGTGTGAGGTAATATTTTATTGTAGTTTTGATTTGCACTGAAGTCAGATGCTTAAACAACTGAGCCACCCAGGCACCCTGAGAAGCTTTTTATTTTGATGTACTCCCAGTAGTTTATTTTTGCTTTTGTTTCCCTTGCCTCAGAGGACATATCTAGAAAAAAAGTAGCTATGGTTGATGTCAGAGAAATTACTGCCTCTGTTCTCTGTAAGGATATTTATAATTTCAGATCTAACTTTAGGTACTAAATCCATTTTGAATTTTTTTAAAGTTTATTTTTTTGAGAGAGAGGGAGAGTGAGTGCGCCCGCATGTGTATGGGAGAACGTGGGGGAGGGGAAGTGAGGTAGAGGGAGAGAGAGAGAGAATCTGAGGCAGGGTTCACACAATCAGTTTAGAGCAATATGTGGGGCTTGAACCCATGAACTTTGAGATCATGACCAGAGCCAAAGTCAGACCCTTAACCAACTGAGTCATCCAGGCACTCCACCATTTTGATGTCATCTTTGTTTTTGGTGTAAGCCAGCAGTCCAGTTCCATTCTTTTACATGTTGCTGTCCAATTCTCTCAACATCAGTTGCTGAAGAGACTTTTTCCCATTGTGTATTCTTTGCTGTTTTGTCAAAAATCAATTGACCATGTAAATGTGGGCTTCTTTTGGGGTTTTCTGTTCCCTTGATCTATGTGCCTATTTTGGTGTCATATTCTTGTCCTTTTAATGTAGGATTTTTGGGGGCGCCTGGGTGGCGCAGTCGGTTAAGCGTCCAACTTCAGCCAGGTCACGATCTCACGGTCCGTGAGTTCGAGCCCCGCGTCAGGCTCTGGGCTGATGGCTCAGAGCCTGGAGCCTGTTTCCGATTCTGTGTCTCCCTCTCTCTCTGCCCCTCCCCCGTTCATGCTCTGTCTCTCTCTGTCCCCAAAATAAATAAACGTTGAAGAAAAAAAATAGAGTTTAATGTAGGATTTTTTAATGTGCTCTCATTCCTGATATTTTGTAATAACTTAACACAGTTACAGTTGAATTCATGCACCACAGGGTTTTTCCTCATTTTCTCTTTTGTCATCTTGGCCTGATGCTTTTTGTGTTGAATCGTTTCGTGATAACTTTTTCCTATTTCTTACATGGAAACTGGTTAAGTTGAGCACTGTATCTCTCATAGGGTCAATAATAGTAAACTTCATTCTCATAGGAAATGAGCCATTCCATCTAGATTTTTCAAAGGACTTGTATAAAATTGTGCAAATTCCTCTATAGTTTTTAAAAAGTTCTTGGTTTCAGTAATTTGTCTCTCTTTGTTACTTGTTTGAATATTTATGCTTTCATTTTCTGTTTGTTTTGTTGTTTTTTTGTTTTTGCTTGATTATATGAGATTGTGGTTTTTCTATTTGTGTTTTTTTTTTTTTTTTTCACAGAACCAACATTGTAATTTAATTATTAACTTCACTGATTTTTCCATTTCTGGTTTTTGGTGTGTTTTTTTGTTTTTGTTTTTTTGTTTTGTTTTTTGTTTTGTTATTACATTTATACTACTTCCTAACTTCTTTCTTTTTTCTTATATTTTTCTAGGTTTTACAATTGGGAATTGAATTCATTTATTTTCATTCTTTTCCTATTTTTTGCTTCCAGTATTTAAATTATACGTATTCTTTTTGATTATTGCTTCAATTGTATTCCCTTGATATTAATGTGCAGTGTTTTCTCATTAATGCTACTTTTAGTGGGGCACCTGGGCGGGTCAGTCACTTAGGTCTTGATTTCAACTCAGGTCATAATCTCAGTGTCATCAGATCAAACCCCGTGTCAGGCTCTGTGCTGAGCATGGAGCCTCCTTGGGATTCTCTTCCTCTCTCTCTGCCCCTCCCCTGCTCTAATATTTATAAGCTATTTTCCACTCTTTGCCCACCTTTGTTTCAAATCTGCAATTAAATATATTCAGGGTTCATCCCCAGGTATATTTATCAGTTATAGTCATCATTGTGGTTTATAGAAGCTGCTTCTATAGTGTATTTCTTAGGAAATGCTTGTGAATACAGTGTTCTCTGAATTCTTATGTCTTAACATGTTTTCTATATTCTTGTTAGTTGAATGACAATTTAGCTGTCACTGTCTTGTCACTGACATTATAAGCTCTTGTCTCACTGTTTTTCTTTGAGTATCTTTGAGATGTTCCTCCACTGCTGTCATGTATGTTGCTGGTAGCAACCTAATTATATTTCTTTTGTAAGTGGCTTCAGGTTTTTTTTTTTGTATGGTAACCCAGAGGGTTAAAAAAACCCAAAACAACAACAACAACAACAAAACACCTTTATGTGTAAAGTCTGATAGCATAGCTTGTCCCAGAATTAAGAATTTATTGCCCCAGAATCCTTATAATAAAGTAGATCCAGGACTTCTTTTAATTTTGGAGTATTCTCTTGGATTGTAGTTTTTTAAATTTTTTAAAATGTTTATTCATTTTTTCAGACAGAGAGAAAGAGACACAACACAAGTGGGGGAGGGGCAGAGAGAGGGAGACACAGAATCTGAAGCAGGCTCCAGGCTCTGAGCTGTCAGCACAGAGCCCGATGTAGGGCTCAAACCCACAAACCACGAGATCATGACCTGAGCTGAAGTCGGATGCTTAAACGACTGAGCCACCCTAGAGTGCCTCTTGGATTATAGTTTTAAATAGAAGTTCTATTACATTATTTTGATTTATATCTTAAGGACTCTAATTTTGGATGTGTTGTGACTTCTTTGACTCTGTTCTCTCCTTCTGACCCTTATTATCTTTTTAAAAAACTCATTTTTATTGGGTACGTTTAGTTTTTTTCCCCCTCAGTACCTTTAAAAATATTAAATCTATTCTCCCTTGTTTTCAGGTAATTTAATCGTAATATCTGAGATTATTTTGTGTTGTCATTTTTTTTCCCTTACATCTGAAAATGCTTGTGTAACATTAATCCAGGTTATAGCATTTGTTTCAGTTTTTTTTTTTCTGCTTCATGTTTATTTTTGTATGAGGGAAATTGACTGAAATGTTTGGGTTCTTATTTTCTGTTTTTCATTTAGTAGTTTTGTTTAAATATTGTCTGCAGATTCTTCTCAATTTGAAATGTTTTATGTGTATTTGGACCTACAGTAATAGGGGTGTAAAAGTTTGAGCAGCTTACTAGGCTTCTTAATTCTAGAGCATCTCCTTTTTATGTATAGTGAAGTTAGCTTTTTATTTAATTATTCTTAATTATTTATCAGAGTGGGGGACAGGGGCAGAGGGAGAGAGAGAATCTTTTTTAAACGTTGTTTATTTTGAGAGAGAGCGTGAGTGAGGGGCAGAGAGAGAGGGGAACAGAGGATTTGAAGCAGGCTTTGCACTGTCATCAGCAAGCCTGATGTGGGGCTCGAACTCATAAACCATGACATCATGACCTGAGCCGAAGTTGGATGCTCAAGAGACTGAGCCACCTAGGTGCCCCTCGATGTTTATTTAATCAATGGAATTAATTATTGGGATAGGTTAAGTATGCCTTTGGTTGGGAAGGTGGAGAAATGAGAAGTATAATGTGTGCATTTAATTATAATGTGGCACATTTAAGAGTACATGTCCAGCAAGTAGTTAAATACTGATAACTGTCTCATTTGCAGAGGGGAAGGAATGGGAGAGTGAACGGAATTGGAAGGGACTATCTTAGGTTGTGGGAAAGAGACCCTTTCACTGTAAAAAAAAAAAAAAAAAAAAAAAAGGAAGGAAGGAAAGAAGGAAGAATTGAAGGATGGAAGAAGGAGGGGGAGGAAGAAAAGAAGAAGAAGAAAAAAAGAATGGGTGGATGTAAATTCAGGACAGTTTGTTGGTTTGGTGGCAAGATGTCTAACTTCTCTGTCCTCTAAGGAAGTGTAAATTATCACCTGTTGAGAGGCAGGGAAAAGGAATTTCTGTTGATTAAAGAACTTTTAACTCTGTGGAGAATGTGGTACAGAAGAGATTAAGAAACTATAGAAGCTGCTTTGAAGTGTAGTTGAAGCTGGAAGTTATCATCTGGTCAACAGTGGTACTATATTTCCCCTCCCATTGCTATACTTAGAAGCCCAAGAGTGGGTCTGAGGAGGCTTTCCGTTTGATTAACTCAATATTGAGGTTTGCATAAGCAAGTGCTGTGCTTGAACAGTGAGGCAAAGGGATAAGAATCTCAGTTAGCAATTGAAATACTGAAAAATGGCGTCGAAACTGGATCTGGAGAGAAGTGAACACAGGACAGGACACATGATAACAGACACAATTTATGGATACTTCCTACATGCCTGGCTCTCTTCCAGCATTGTATATGCATTCTCCCATTAAACTCAAAAGTCATTGAACTACAAGTGGAAAAAAGAAATTATCCTCTTAGAGATGAGGCAACTAAAGAATGAGGAGATTAATAATGTGTCCTAGATCATGTAGCCATAATTTAATAACCACTGAAAATGTCTTTCACCAAATTGTTGAAAAATCATGTTATAGCCAAATAATCTTTCTCCAATATAGGAAATGATGATGGAACTATGACCTCTACTATTTTTGTGGTATTTTAGCTAGATTAAAATATTGACCATCTTTTTAAAAATACTCATGTTTTCTAAATGATAATACTAAGCCATAGCAGTACAAATATGAAAATACCATATTATTTGAAAAAAGTGAAGACTAAAACAAATCATAAGGTAAAGGATTGTTGAAACCCCAATTTTTTGATGACAATGAAATAGCCAACTTTCATGAATCTTCCCTTCTGTGTCTTGAGATGTGCAAGGTACTTCGACAAAGCCTCTTAATTTGTTTTCTTAATAAAAGAATCTTGAGAGTTGGGAGTATTAATGCCACTTAGCCATTATGGTCAGATTAATGCAGATTAATTAATTTATCCGGAAGTGCGGTCATTTACATGGCAGGGCTAGAATTCCAAGCCTAGTTTGTGTGATTCCCCTCTATGCATGATGGGTCCCAAACTTCTTGTCTATTTATTTGGTAACCTGGGAGAAGCTTCCCTAGTCTTATATCTTCAGTATATCCTTTGGTATGGTAGAGATTTGTTTACAAACTAAGAATAAACCATGAATTAAGATCAAAGTCAAAGTATTTAGTAACAAAGTAAGGAACTTCCTCAAAATTAAATTATATTTTAGTGGTCACACACCTGATTTTGAGGGTTGCTATGACCACAAACTAAATTATTCTCCATTATTTTAATTTTTTTTTTGTGGGTAAGTACCAGTGACCACAGCATGAAAGGAAATACACATACAATGCAAGTTTTACGTATCTGTTTTTGGTTAAATTTCCTTCTTAAAAATAGCTGCTTTTTGTGGAATAAATCGTCGTTGACATTAGCTGTAGAAATTGGATTTAGGGATAATGTTTAGCATAGCATCTTTTCAGTTATTTTATATCAAATAAGAAGTTAATAATAGAATGCAAAATGATAGATTAGAGCTAGGGGCATTTGTTTTCCACCAGCCAAACAAATTAGCCTGTGTCAGGTTCTCCAGGTCATGAAAGCAATCAGATGATCAGGTTACGTCACAATACTGCACTTCACAGGTTAGTTGTGTACTGCATTTAATTATTTTATGGAGAATGGCTCCAAAGAAATCATCCTTCATCTCCCAATGAAACATTATTCAGAGAATGAAGAGCACACTTCTAGGTAAAGATTATTTGTCACTGTCTTATGATAACCAAACTCCGTAATTTCACAACAGCGAGTGCTGTAGTGTTGTGCATAAATGTTTCTCCCCATTTCCTTTATCCTCTTGGAATCAAGTATTTAAGAATAAATAGCCAAGTCCTCCTTCCTTCATATGCTCTTTAGTTGTTTCTAAAGAAGGGGACATAAAGCTTTACATGTAGTCATGCGTTTCATTCAGCACAATTCTAAATATTGTAGGTGATAAAACACTCATGTAGATATGTTCCTTGCCTTCAAAGAATGTACAACTCAGGAAAACAACACTTCCATAAACAAGATACCTGTTGAACAGCATAGCCATCATAAAACTCAGTGCCAAGTGTAAAACTGTACAGTGTCATTATAGTTCACACAGAGAGGTGTTGGTAAGCGAAACCAAGGATGTATAAGTCTCTTGAGATGTGGGCTAGAGCAGTGGTCCCGGTGGCCACCGTCCAGCACTTTCTGGGAACTTGTTGGAAATGCCAATTCCTGACATCTACCCCACACCTATTGGATCAGAAACTCTGGGGTGAAGTCCACAATTTTCAGTCTAACAAATTCTCCAGGAGATTCTGTTGCAGCTAGTATGAATATCACCACTGTAGATAATAAAATAGTGATATTTTATTACTATTTATTATCTAGTGATAGATAATAAAATAGTGATATTTTGTTCATATGATGATGTATCATTATGTTTAAGAAGTAGGAATAGAAAGAAAATAAATCCTCAAATAATTTGGGGACTTAATTATTGATAATCCTTGATGATGATTAGTAAGCTTTTAAAAAACCCTCTGCTAATTAGAATAAAAAAATAAGACGAAGTCTTCAGAGTAGTAAAAGGAGACAGTTTTTTTGTCAGCTAAAGTAGTCATGTAATTCCAGATTACTTGTTTCTCCTATTTGACAACTGCCCTCCTCCCTTTATATACGGAAGATCTAAACTACAGATTTGCTTAGCATCACATATGACAGTACCTGGAGGTATGGGAAGGTAAGTGGCCTAATGATTTAAAGATACACCATGTCCCTCACATCATCAGAGTCAGCTGGGTGTGTTAAAACCGACTGCTGGGCTCCACCATCCAGAGCTGCTGATTTGTTAGGTCTGAAATGTTGTGTTTTGAAGTTCCCACATGAAGTGAGGCTGAGCTGGCTGATGTGGGGGAATGAATCGTCCGTCCTGTTAATCTTAATGTTGAGTTTAGATGTAGTCATTGTAGGATTTCTCTGTTTTATTAAGTCCTGACAAATCCCCTTTCTTTAATTTTTCAGACTTGGTAACCTATAGCTTTTAAACTTAGTGGATCCTACATATATCCTTGTTTCTCTGATATTTTCATTAGCTTTTCTGTAGAACCATCAGGCCAGCAGCACTCCCCCTCCCAATGTGGTTAATTTACAGGAAACATCATTCTTTGCTCCCTCTGTCATCACTTGTCAGCTGGTGTTTGTAAATAAAATTGGAACAGATGAAATATTTGGCTTTCACTGGTATTTCACTGGGCCTATGAAATGCAAGAATTCATAAAAGTGGGAGAACACTGGTTACATAAAGTGAGACGGTTGAGTTTTTTTTCTAAGTGCTGATTATGTTAGCCAGGTTCTTCGTTTTGTGGTTTGTTTTTTACAGTTTTGGGAAATTCATTAGAATCTGAAACTCTGTAAAACAATGTTGGCATATGCATCGGTACGTGTATTCTGAGACTCTTTACCCTTAGATCTGTTTCCACTCAGGCATTTGAAGCATTTACAAGAAAAATGCTTTTGTTTTACTTTCTTGCTCTCATGTAGAATGAAATGTTTTTTCTGGTATGAAGGAAAGTGTGGCATAATTGCAGAGAACTTTGCTTGTTATGATGCAACATTTGGCTGGACAGAAAACAAAATATGGCTCCTAATGACTGTTAGGTTTCAGAAAGCCTAAATGTTTGAGGGTGTGTCTGTCTGTGTCTGTGTGTGTATTTTAGGAGGCTTCTCCCCCACTACCCCTTATTTGTGTCTCGGCAGTTTAATAGCTGTATTGATCTGTAAATGTTACATATGTTATGAATAAATTCAGCTAATATTTATAAGCAGAGTGTCAGATACTTTTGTATACACTGGCATTTTGGGAAAAAGTTTGAGGATGCTAAAAGGTGGATGTAAAATAGGATGCTTAAATAATTTGAACATAGTAATTTAAAGGCGTAAAACTGAAAACTAGGATAGTTTTTATAGCTACCTAAAAATAAGCATTTTAAACATATAAAATGTTTATTTTAAATAGGTAGATACTATGGGGCGCCTGGGTGGCTCAGTTGGTTAAGTGTCTGACTTCAGCCCAGGTCATGATCTCATAGTTTGTGGGTTCGAGCCCCGCGTCTGGCTCTGTGCTGACAGCTCAGAGCCTGGAGCCTGCTTCGGATTCTGTGTCTCCCTCTGTCTCTGCCCGTCTGCCACTCATGCTCTGTGTCTCTCAAAGATAAATAAACATTAAACAAGTTTTTTTTTTTAATAGGTAGATACTAAATGAAAGTGCCAAATAATTTCAAGTAATAGCCTATAAATCCATTTAATGAAAGCTTTATTTGTTTTTAAAATGCAACTGTTGCTTGCAAGGTCAAATTAGAATGATCAATTCTTTTTTTTTTTTTTTTTTTAAATTTTTTTTTTTAATGTTTATTTATTTTTGAGACAGAGAGAGACAGAGCATGAATGGGGGAGGGCCAGAGAGAGAGGGAGACACAGAATCTGAAGCAGGCTCCAGGCTCTGAGCTGCCAGCACAGAGCCCGACGCGGGGCTCGAACTCACGGACCGTGAGATCATGACCTGAGCCGAAGTCGGACGCTTAACCGACTGAGCCACCCAGGTGCCCCTAGAATGATCAATTCTTATAGATCCAAAAGAATGTTCTAATTCATTGGGTCCAGTACAACAGAATGATCATTTTTAAAGTAAAAAGGAAGATAAAAATATGAAAGGATTCATTTCACCCTCTTGGTCTTTTCCTAGATTGTCTATATTTTGGTAATTTGTTCTTCTATTGAAATCCTATCATTGTTTCGCCAAATTACAACAAAAATCTCCTTGGAATTTCTATTGAAATTGTACTAAATTTTGATTAATTTGGAGACATCTGACATCCTTATGCTATGAAGACTTTATAGCTTCAAAACTATGAAAGAGATTTTCTATCCATAAGGAGGATATGTATCTCCTTTTATTTAGGCTTTTTACCTAATTTGTTAATAGAGATCTATAATTATACATAAAAAATCTTGTATTCTTGTTAGAATTTTTCTTAGTCAAAGTTTTGTTTGCTATTTTATTATTTATTTAACTTATTTTTTAATTGAAGTACAGCTGACACACAGTGTTATAGACAGTTTCAGGTATACAACATAATGATTCAACAATTCTGTGTATTATGCTGTACTCACTGTAAGTACGGTTGCTGTCTGTCACCATGCAGCGTTATTAATAATCTGGAAGTAATTTTTATGTTTGTATCTAATGTGCTTTAATACTCACTTATATATATTTGTTTTATAAGCATGCCTGAAAATAGAATTCTCTATTTTCTTTTTTTATCTTTAAAAGGGAGAAGTGGGACCTCCGGGTGCTCCAGGTCAGGATGGATCACGGGGAGAGCCTGTGAGTATCTTCTTAATTGTGTTCCAAAAGATGAGGTTCGTTTCCTGTCGTGAAATCTCTAAGTGCTCCTGTCAGATGCCCTGTTCTTGTTCAGTAACTTTCAGTCTGAGATGTCGTAACGTCTCTTTATGGAACACTGTAAAATAGTGAACTATTTAGTCCTTTTTGCAAAACAGGA
This sequence comes from Prionailurus bengalensis, assembly GCF_016509475.1. NCBI lineage: Eukaryota > Metazoa > Chordata > Mammalia > Carnivora > Felidae > Prionailurus > Prionailurus bengalensis. The sequence goes on along the minus strand of NC_057349.1, from coordinate 52,996,186 downwards.
AGAATGTTGCCAGCAGACAGTTCCCGTGCAGTATGAATTATGATCACGAGTACTTGCGCCTGTGCAAACAAATGGCTAATACAAACAACAGGGTCTGTTGCTGACCCTTTAGTCAGTGTCACCTTGTCACTGGTTCGCTGTTTTGTAGTCTGCTTTCTGGGATCATGCGTTCAATAAGAATTAGGGTAAGAGGGGCGCCTGGGTGGCTCAGTCGGTTGGGCGTCCGACTTCATCTCAGGTCACGATCTCACGGTTCGTGAGTTCGAGCCCCGCATCGGGCTCTGGGCTGATGGCTCAGAGCCTGGAGCCTGCTTCCGATTCTGTGTCTCCCTCTCTCTCTGCCCCTCCTCCATTCATGCTCTGTCTCTCTCTGTCTCAAAAATGAATAGACATTAAAAAAAATTAAAAAAAAAAAAGAATTGGGGTAAGAAACATGATGGAGAAAGTACCGATTCTGAATCCTCAACATATGTATCTTTAGCAAGTGCGCCAGGGGACTCAATTTCACTTACAGTCTCCCCCGCCTTTTATTCCTACAACTCCTGGCCGACATTGGCCAACATTTAAAGATCAGCAGGTCTCATTTTGTTCGTCAAAGTTACTTATTGTTAGGGAATTTGCAGTTTGTTTTGGGGATAACTAGATTAAGAAATTTAAAAATCGCCAAGATATATTGCAGTTTATCACAGCATGTTCACGTGAGCCCTCAGAGTCTAAATACTGGACAGAAGAGGGAGAGAGGAATCATTAAAGCCTCTTACATGGACAGACTGAACTCCTCTTAGGATGCCGCAATCATATATTGATTAACTTCTCATCTTGTGTATTATAATGCATTAGTGCAAGTTCTCTACACAGCTACTGCCTTCAAGGAACTTATAATCTAGTAAAAAAAAAAAATGATGCAAATCCTTGCCAACCTGTGGCAGTTTTTAGTAAATGCCAAGTAGGGATTTAACATGGAATCTGAAGGCCAGGGTTTAAAGATAGTTTCTGCCACACTCCAGCTGTGCAAGCTTGGCTAAATCAGTTTGCCTCTTTGAAAACTTTTCTCCTTATCTGTGAAGTGTGCATACTTAACCATACCTACTTTGCTGTGTTGTTGGGAGGCTTACATAGGAAACATGAAAAAAAATGTGAGAACATTGCACAAATGCAGGGAATTATCTCAAGTGCAGAAGCAGTATGGAAAGGGAATCTTGTATCATGAGAAATATTTATGAAGGATTTGGGGCTTGATTTTATCTTGAAAGGGTGACTGGGAAATAAAGGAAGACAAGAGGGAGAAAGAATATTAGTAAAGGCACACAGGCTGGGATGGTTAAGTGTGTGCCCAAGAAATGATGAAATGATTTTTTTTTTTTTTACTGTTTATTGAGAGAAAAGAAGAGAGAGAAAGAGAATCCCCAGCAGGCTCCACAATGTTAGCGCAGAGCCTGATGCAGGGCTCAATCTCAGGAACCATGAGATAGTGACCTGAGTGGAAACCAAGAGTGGATGCTTAACCGACTGAGCCACCCAGTGCCCCATGATGAACTGATCTTAATGAGGTCCTGAGGCTGCACTGATAGGTCCTTACTGGGCGGTAGGAAGTGAAGTTGGGAAGTTGGATAGAATCATAATATGGAGATCCTCAACTCCAATTTGGGAGAGAAGTAATTCGGGAAGTAAACTTTTTTCACTTGCATGGAAGTGACATGAGAAAACAAGAGTAATGTGATATAAAATAGTGCTTTAGAGGCAACTATGAGCTCCTGATAGATTCAGGATGGATTGAAAAGAGAAGAGACTAGAATCAAGACGTCAATTTGCTAACTATTTTGACAGACTGGGCATGGGCAAAATAAGGCCTCTGGGTGTGAATTGGAATGGAATGTGAGCACCGGATGTCTGACTCATAATTTTTATTATTGAGGAAGAATTCTAGGACTTGGTAACTGGATATGAGAGTGGGTATGTTTATTTGTTCTTATTTCAAACAAAGTGTGTGTGTGTGTATGTATGCACGTGTGTGAGCACATGTGCATGCATGCACATGAACACGGGCAGGACAAGAGAAGACAGACAGGTGAGAGAGAGAAAGTTCAAATGGAAGAGGAGAGGGAAATAAGAGACAACTGAAATGAAAAACAGGTTATAATTGGAGTTGATTGTGTTTTAAGTCTTTGAGTCAGTTATTTGGAATTGTGACTCTTCCCACAGAAGCGATGTTAGAAAGGGTAGACTGACCAAGTGTAAATGTGAGCAATTATGCAGTGTGAGTGGCATATATTTACTTTAAAAATAATACTGTTGGGATCCTGTTAATTAAGCCAGATAGGATAAATAGGAAATTAGGGACCCTCAGGGACTCTTTTCCTCTTCCAAGGATGCCTGTTCCTTACAGCAGCCAGAAGCAGATGCCCATCTGTGTTTTCTTGTGCCCTGTCTGCTCCCACTTTGTTCAAGATTTACCTTCATCTAGAACTTTTGCACTAGGATAAAATTCCATCCCAGGCAACATGGATGGCCCTTCGGATTTAAACCTTTTCTTTCTTTGCTCCCTTCCTGTTTTCACTGCGTTCCCAGAATGTATACGGCATTGGTTTTAGTGAGAGAAACACCGGGACTGCTCAAGGAGCCGTACAGACTCGCAGAGGAGGTAGACAGTAAAGGGATAAAGAAACAAAAGCTAATTACAAAGTTCCAAGGCAATCAAGGTGCTGGGGCAGGGAATCATGGTAGTGGGACGGTGGAAGTATCTGGAATGTAATCTCTTCTAAACCAGCGACATAGAAGACTGGGAGTTACCAAGTGTAACTCTTTGGACTCTCTCCAGGTCTGTCCCACCAGATCAGGGAAGGCAAGAACAGTCCCTACCCCTCCTCTCCCTCTCTTTCTCTTTCCTGCAAACCTCTGGAGAAGCCAGGATTCCCAGGCCAGAAGACATATTCTCGTAGGAAAGCAATTAATAGATTAAGCATCTAAAATTGGCCCACGTTATCTGGATAGAATTCTTGTGATGTGTATTATTTTACAATAAAGAATGTAATTACAGATTAGTCCCTTCCTTTGGCCATTAATGAAAACTTGGTTGTTAGAAGTAACATCCTGGGAAGATTGATCTTTACCATTTGTGGAAAAGCTTTGAAAACAGGAGAAAATGAAAGTTTTTATATTTGGTAATGCAAACAAATGAATATTCTTCCATTGCATGTGGATGTGGGTTGTAAGTATTTATGATGAATGATTTAGCCCCGCTAAAAAGGACATGTTCACTTTGTTTTATAATGTGGCAGCCAAAAATTAATGGAGCTTAAATTGGAAGGGCAGAAGCTCTTAGAAAAATGCTTTAAAGCTAATTAAACACAGCTCGTAGCAGCCAGATCATGGTTCATCCCTGTAAGCAGATTGATAAATATGAACCCTAATTCCTGGAATTCAAATTGAGGACAAAGGCTATATTTCATTGGGAAAAGATTATATTGTCTAAAGTATAATTACATTCAAATGCCCATACTTTGAATTTTAAAGTCTAGTATAGGCCAATTCTAATGGTGATTTAGTCCCAAAGGTGATTTACTTTCTAAGTGCCAAATTATACGTACTTAACTTCAACCCAGGTGACCAGATACTCAGTTCTAACACTTGCTGGACTTATTATAATTGGTTTCAACCACGGAATGCTCCGTTTAAGGATTATAGTCTGATCATTCATTGTGCCGGACATTATACTATTCCAGGAGAATGTGAAGATTAATTTGTGAGGGCCCTGCCCTCAAACAGTCCCACGAGCCAGTAGATAGTTTAGTAGAAATGTTAAGGAGGTAGGCACATGGGGTCTTGCAAAGTTGAAGAAGATGTGTGTAACACTACATGAGTTTGGGATCATCACTTGGCCCAATTCATTCTTCTTTTCTTTTTAATAATAGCATTATTGAGATATAATTCACATACTGTACAATTCACTTGTTTAAAGCACATAGAGATACATTCCTAAACAAGCTAGTCTCTTGGCCAAATCCTGGAAGATAAATAGGAGTTGTCTAGTTGTTTGGCCTGGCAAGGCAGGAACCTGTAGCATATTCCACAGCGTCAAAGTATAAGAAATCATGATACTTTACAAAAAGCTGACACTAGTTCAGGCTGCTTAGGATACATGAAAAGGATGGGATAGAAATAGAAGATGAGGTTGTGGGGGTGGTAGCAGCCAAATCCAAAAGGGCCCCATATGTCTGTGCTGTTCGCCCTTAAATCTGACAGCAGTGGGACCTTTTCAAAGGTTTTGAGTAGGCAAGTGAGTTGATCAGAGTTAGAAAGTTTAAAAAAATTTTAATGTTTATTTTTGAGGAAGAGAGAGAGAGTGTGAGTGAGAGAGAGGTAGACACAGAATCTGAGGTAGGCTCCAGGCTCTGAGCTGTCAGCACAGAGCCCTTTGCAGGGCTTGAACTCACGAACTGTGAGATCACGACCTGAGCCAAAGTCAGATGCTGAACCAGCTGAGCCAGCCAGGTGCCCCAAATTCAGAAAGTTTTAGAGAGGTGATTCAGACAGCAGAAAAGAGAATAGACAAAGGTGAGCTGAGGTAGAGGACAGAGCCTTGCAGCTGTCTAGCTGGGCTGTGCCCCAGTACAACTAGGGCATGAACATTGAGAGTGGGAGGGAGTGGGGTGGGACTGGTTTGAAATGAACTGAAAGGTGGACCAGCAGGGTTCGAGGATCAATTGCATGTGTTACTTAATGATGAAAAAGGATGACTCTCAAAGTTCTACTGCATGGATGATAGCACAGGGAGACCAAGCAATAAATAGGAAAGAGAGCAGGGAGAATAAGTTTGTACTGGGGGAGATGATCGTACGATATTTTCACATGGGACTTGCTGGATAATAACAAAGACATTTAAATAGGTGTCCTGTGCTTTGGGTAATGAGAAAAGAATAGACATGTACAAATGGAGGCTAATACAATTCCAATAGGAGATAGTGGGTCAGATTCAAGGAAATTATAGGCGGATTTTGTGAATAACTAGGGTGTACTAGGTTGAAAATGCCCCTCCCCCCCCCCCCCCCCCCCCGATAATCAGACCCTCTAATGCCTGAAACTGGTAAATGTTATCTTACTTGAATGAAGGGCCTTTGCAGATGTGATTAAACTAGGATATGGTGATGGAGAAACAATCCTGGATTGCCTGAGGGGTAGCTGATACAAGTTCAAAGGTGCTGAGAGCAGAATTAAAGTCTCTCAGAGGCAGAGGTGAGAACGTGGCTGAGGTGGGAGTGATACAGCTACAAGTCAAGGAATGCTGACAGCTACCAGAAGTTGGAAGAGATGAAGAATGGATTCTCCCCTAGAGCTTCTGGGGGGAACACAACCCTGTTAAGCTCTGGACTTCAGACTTCTGGCCTCCAGAAGTGTGAGAGAATAAAATTCTTTTGTTTCAAATGACCAAGTTTGTGGTGACTTTTTTTTACAGCAGCCACAGGGCAGTAGTACACGGGGGCTTGTTATCAAATCATTTGTGGAATGGACCCGTGTCAAAAGGCGTGTGAGCACATACTGATACCTATCACACACTTAGTAGTAGCACATGTATCGATTAAAACCATTTGGGGTTAAAGCACATAGGTAAACAAGTTTCAGTGACAGTTTGGTTAAAAGCAAGGCTCCCCAGCCACAGATATCTTCTGATTTAGAAATTTTGCTAAACTGTCAAGTGTTTTTTTTTTTTTAATGTTTTTTTTTTTTTTAATTTTTGGGACAGAGAGAGACAGAGCATGAACGGGGGAGGGGCAGAGAGAGAGGGAGACACAGAATCGGAAACAGGCTCCAGGCTCTGAGCCATCAGCCCAGAGCCTGACGCGGGGCTCGAACTCACGGACCGCGAGATCGTGACCTGGCTGAAGTTGGACGCTTAACCGACTGCGCCACCCAGGCGCCCCTGTCAAGTGTTTTTTAAACCTTAATGCATGAACTTCTCATTTTTCTATTTTTGTGTCATTCGATTTGGTAACTTTTGGCCCATAGGTCTTGCACGGTTGGAACAGTTTAAATGTCTGATACTTAATGTGTTATATATATAAACTGTGCAAAATGTATATGGATTTAAACATAGTTTAAAAAAATTGGTACTATATGAATGTGTATGTATAAAAAATAATCTGCACAGTAAACATACAGTTTAATCCTGTTTTGGTTACTTGGCTTATTTTTTCCCCAGGTTGGTTTTTGATGTCTGTTATGTTCCATTTATTTATCTGTAGTTTATTTTCTCCCCTGAGCATGCCATTGTTTTTGTAATACATTATAAAAAAAAAATTGAGGTCTGGATTGTGAGTGGCTTACAGTGTTTCCTTTCTGTTCTGTTTTTAAAATATGTTAAGCTTGTCAGATGACATTTTCATTTTTGTGCGGAGGAATAGAGAACAATCAGATTGGGGCGCCTGGGTGGTGCAGTCGGTTAAGTGTCCGACTTCAGCCAGGTCATGATCTCGCGGTCCGGGAGTTCGAGCCCCGCGTCAGGCTCTGGGCTGATGGCTCAGAGCCTGGAGCCTGTTTCCGATTCTGTGTCTCCCTCTCTCTCTGCCCCTCCCCCGTTCATGCTCTGTCTCTCTCTGTCCCAAAAATGAATAAAAAACGTTGAAAAAAAAATTTAAAAAAGAGAACAATCAGATTGCTTCAAGGAATCCTCATGTGTTTTCACAAATCACTCCGATTTTACCTTGGGCAGTTAAGTGGATGGGATGACAGGGCACCAACACACCAAATTCAATTAGTTGAAAAACAAAAACTGGAAACATCCATATTTGACCAAATGAACTTTTAGGGCAAATCATCATGTTGACCAGCTACTTTCCCATGGCCCATTGTTGCTGGCCAAATTATCTGTGGTGTCAACATTTCCACTGCTTCTTTGTCATAGCTGTTCTTGTCCTGCTGCTCAATCCTGATGACATGCTGTATTTAGGGTAACATTTTTCCTCAGACGGTCTGAGGCGTTTGCTTGCTACTTCTCTCCTGATCAGCCAGCCCCTTGTGGCTCATGGCGAAGATGTGTAAGCAGGGCCTGGACTCCACTCTTTGAGCCAAGATCCCTGGAGCTCCATGAGGATGAGAGAAAGGATGGCACTTTTTCTGGAGCTATGGAGGTGAGCACACGTTTCTAAAATATGCATGTGTTAAGCCTTTTTTATTCTGGAAATGTTCGCTGTATCATTTTTCTAGGAATGAAGATGTGGTGTTCCCTGTACTATATATTCGAGGACATTGGCTCATAGAGGTTTCTGTTTCCTTTCCTCATGTCTTTCAAAAATTTCTAAACCCCCATGTTGTGCTTGTGTGTATGGTGTAATGTTAGCTGCTGAACTGGTCCAAGTCATCATGTACTTAAGAGACGAGTAGGTGTTTTGTTTAATTGCCTTTTCTCTGGTGTGGTGATTTGACTTGTCATTTTTCTGCTTATAAGCCAAAGACATCCATAAACTTCTTGGGGGAAAGTTAATGTCAAAAGGCTATGGTGGTTTCCCATGTGGAATAATTCACTTTATTATATTAGCAATGTGGAGGTATCCTTATTTACCTACTTGACTGTATTTTTTAATTTATATTGAGAAGGAAGAAATTATTACGAAGAGAAAAACCCAAGTTCTGTTTTTGTTCCTATTTGATTGGCATTTGAGTAACAAGCTTTTTAAAATATTCTGTAGAGATTTGTAACATCTTTTTCCCACTCTTCTTTCAGGCACCAGGAAGGACACATCCTTGTTATGTGTTGAGTGAAACAAGCTTAACCCGATGTTTCCTGAGAATTTCACATGGCATTTCTTAGTATCAAGGCAGCTGGCATTTAACAACTTAGAATATTCGAAAAATTGAATTGTATTTATTATTGTAATAATCCCCTGCTGATTCCAGGGTGGGTTATGTTTTAAAACCTGATTGAGAGTAAACCCTTAGAATGAATTTTGAAGTTGGTTTTATCTAAAATAATGTATAAGTCTGATTTATCTGCAGGAGTGATTAACTTTGTTCGGTGATATCTGCAATTTTTTGGTTTCCCAAAATATGAAAACATTGTATCTGTTTCTTTAAACATAAAAAACAAATGGCACATTATCTGTATAAATTAGTTAATAAAATCCCACTAGATTTAACAAAGGATTCACTTAATTCTTTCCATTATAAATGATTCCACTGGAAGAGTAAACCAGAGCACCATCAAACAACTTTAATAAAGTGACTTTATGGATTTTAAATTTGGGGGCTCTGTGTTTATGGTACTGATCATTTTTCTGTTGTTCTGAAGAAATCTTTTAAATATGTTCATTGTAAAATTATTGATCAGCATTAAAATGTATTTATTTCAGTCTTTCTCTTGTTTATTTGTTTCCTTATAATTCAAAAAGGCTTTATCAATTTCTGAAATGACAAGAGCGTTGAATGTAATCGAACCTAGGAAATGACGTGTGATTAGTTCTTAGAATGGTTAACATATAATATGGGTAAATAGAATCTTCATGTTGCTTACATAGGCTCACTTCTCACTGACATGGGGATTGATTACATCCACCTCTGGAGAATGGGTGACAGGAAGCTTACATCACCATATGTACAGGATATTTAGTCTAGGTTTCAAAGCTTTCAAGACTTTGACTTTAAAATTATGTTCTTTAGTCATACAGGGGCTGGGGTTGTTTTGTATACTTTTAATCTTGTTATAAGGTATCATATGATACTTTTGAATTAGTCCAAATACATTCTCCATTTTCAAAGCATGAAACTACAGAATTAACAGTGTTGTTTAAGACAAGGCATATTTATTTTAATACTGGATTCATGATCCATATTAGTGGCTGTTTTAGACGAAATGAGAATGTTTTCCATTCGTTCTATTTTCACAAGTGTGGAAACTAATACATTGTTGATGTGATGTGGAGTGCACACTTTGGTAACTAGATTATTTCATTCTAAACAGCTCTTGTTTTTATATTTTAAGAAATATTTTCAAAATGCTTGACTGTGGTTACCACATTGAGCACTAGACAAATGTTTGATGTCCCTGAGAACATCAGAAAATCATTTATATTCTCAGTATGTTAGGGTGTGTAAAATACATATGGGGAATATCTGAGAAAGAGCACTTAAAAATACTTGTTTATACCAATGTGCATTTTTATTTTTGATGATGAGGTAAGCTCCTAATAATTAATTGATTGCCAATAGTTCTAGGTACTTAGATGGTTTATAAAAATGATTTCTATAATTTTGAATACTGAGGTGTTCTATTGTTTGAAATGTATGCTTAGTTAAGTCATAGCTGCTTTACTGTTTTAATTTTGGTTCCTTAAAAATGTGTGGCTTTGAAATGCTTTTGGCATAGATAGATAATTCAGGGGTTGTAGGGGAAAAACCCAAGGTATGTTTTAACAAAAGAGTGTATGAATCATGAGTAGACTAGTATTTATGAATATATTCTAGAAGTCATGTATTACCCTAATGGTTCAATCCAATGTAAATTATCAAATAATATTGGAATATTAATTTCTTTTAATAGTTTTAGTAGAACATAGGGACTAGGATTTTTCAGTGAAGATCTCTTGCGGGTGAAGCGTGAAGACTGATTTGATAAACTAATACTAAAATCAGGGCTAAAGAGTTTTATGATCTATCAGTTTTAAAAACAATGAATAATTTCTTTGTTGTGATAGAATTTTCTTTCTGCTGGCTACATAAAAAGAGTGCACTTAACTGATGGATTTAGGTGGAATATGGAGAACTTCTGAACAATGGATTTTAAGAATGGAATGACTAATCACACAAAATGGGAAACCACCATTAGAGAACTTTAGAATTGTTGCAGATTCTTTTTTTTTTTTTTAATTTTTAGTGTTTCTTTTGAGAGAGAGAGAGAGAGAGAGAGAGAGAGAGAGAGAGACAGACAGAGCACAAGCGGGGGAGGGGCAGAGAGAGAGAGAGAATAAGAGAGAATCTTAAGCAGGCTTCAGGCTCTGAGCTGTCAGCACAGAACCTGATGGTGGGGCTCAAACTCATGAACCGTGATATCATGACCTGAGCCAGAGTCAGACATTTAACCAACCTAGCCACCTAGTTGTCCTGAATTGTTGCAGATTCTTATTGAGATGTGGAGTCAGGTGTTAATATTTCCTAGCAATCACAGAATGTACAACACTGTATGCGGTGGCTTTAGATGGAACAATTGTTCTCCAGTTAGGAGAAATAGAAAATTTACTCAATAAACATATTGTACAAAGGTTTATATGAAAAGCCTGTGGTAGGTTAAGACTCTTAAATGCCATGAAAGGCAAATGAAGGTAATCATGAAAGGCTGAGTATTAAGAATTTTGATGAAGGGTTAAAAATTGGTGGGGAAATGATCTATAGTTGTTTTTGACCAGAGAGACATAACATGGATTATAAGAAAATTTAATTGGTAGATAATCATAAATAAAAAACTCTTTGATGACTATTCTAGCTTAACACCCCAATGCAAATAACGTTCAAGAGTCTTTTTTTTTTCAGTACACGTAGAACAGTGTTTCTCCAGCTCTGATCCAGAGTACCTTAACCAGAATCTCCAGAGATGGTTATTAAAAATCCATTTCTTGGCCCATTCCAGCCCTAATGTATCAGAATTAGGAACTGAAACCAAGGAAACTGCATTTTTAATGGCTATCTTATGTGTGTCTGATAAAAAAAAAAAAAGAAAACTAGTGATATTAAAGACTATGATACAGGTTAATCAAAACAGAGAAATATGAAGGTAGTAGAAATACAAAGTTACCTATTCCAGGAGAAAAATTAATTTTAGTGACATTAGCAAATGAAAATGGAATTATTATCTTATTATCTACCTCATTATTTTTTAAGGTTCTATGTGCTTTAATATCTTTCTCTGACTAAATAAATTTCAATATTGCCATGAATAATAATATGAAATTATATTTCCAAATGGATTCAGTATTCTTGGTGTATTTAAGATCATTTATAACTTTTTGACAAAACTTGAGAAGCAAATCTGTCTTGGAAAATAGAGATAAATCTACATGTAATTGAATAAGACTAAAGTTATTTATATGAAGATAGATAAATCCTCACAAAGATAGGAATTTGGTCACTTAAATTTATTTTGTTATGACTTGAAGGAAACTTGTGGGTTATTAATTATCCTAGATATTTGCTTTGAAGATGTTTATAGTCTTTAAAAAAACAATTTTTAGACCTGATGTGTTACCATTTTTATTTAGAAAAGTTCTGTTACTTCTGTTACAGAGAAATGGAAGAAATGGTGAGGAAGAAATGCCAAATGCCTGTATTTTTTTTCAAGGAAATTGCTTCTTAAACACAGTATTTATTATTCTTCCCTAGATGGGAAGACTGAGGCCTTTGTCTAACAGTATGTCTTTAGCAATGCGTGAAAAGTTATCTGTGAGAATAACCTACCAAGGTGTGAAAACTAAGCTAACATGTTACCCTCTCAGGTCACAGCAGTGAGTCAATCTCTGAGGTTGTACTGTACTTCTTGTTATTTTAGTTTTTTTTTTAAATTATTTATATTGAGAGGGAGAGAGACAGAGTACATGGGGTAGGGGTAGAGAGAGAGAGGAGAAAGAACCTCAAGAAGGCTCCATGCTGTCAAGACAGAGCCCAATGTGGGGCTGGGTCCTAAGCTGAAATCAAGAGTCAGATACCCAATGAGTCAACCACCCAGGCACCCCTATGGGTGTGTGTGTGTGTGTGTGTGTGTGTGTGTGTGTGTGTGTGTGTGTGTGTTTAGCCCAATAGCCACAACCATTAGAATCTTTACTTTTTTATTTTGAAAAATAAATATTTAGCAGTCGTTTATTGAATGACTTAAATGTGAGGGGAAATATATTTTTTTTCTGAGAAAGTTTTGAAATGTAAAACTGTGGGCAAACTTTTATTACTTATTGTACATTTAAAAAAATGTTAGTATGAGCGGGAGGAGGGGCAGAGAGAGGACAGCGAGAATCCCAAGCAGGCTCTGAGCTGTCTGTGCAGAGCCCAATGTGGGGCTCAATCTCACTAACCATGAGATGATGACCTGAGCTGAAATCAAGAGTTGGATACTTAACTGACTGAGCCACCTAGATGCCTCTATTTATCGTACATTTTATTTTATTTATATTTATGTATTCATTTTTATATACCTTAACTTCTCTGAAATAGGCAAAAAAAATATAGAAGTTGTGTTTTAAATTTCAAAATCTGCCTTCATTTACCCAAATCCAATCCCCATGCCCAGAGATAACGATCGTTATTCATTTATTAAGATTCTTTCCAAACTTGTGTATACAAATGCATAAACAGAACACATACACATTTTTAAGATAAAAAGTCATGTCTGTTGAAATTTTATTTCACTTCATAGTATTATAAATGTTTTGCCATATCTGGATATTAGAGAATATAAAGTCTATCTTGTTTATAGCATGGATGATGTATTTCATCTAACTTCTCCTATTGATGTTATATATATTCCCATATACTATGCAATATTTTGGGGAAGGATGCATTCCTGTAAGTGGAATCGCTACTTCTAAATATAGCTTATGCCTTTATTACTGATTTTAAGCAGAAATGTCTAGTGTTTCACCAAGTATGATGTTTGCATTCGGTTTCCAATGGATTGAGGTTTAGGTTTACCAAGTTCTAGTCTTAGGTTCTTAAGAATTTTTAGTAATGCGTGATAAATTGTGTAAAATTCACTTTCAGTACTTTTTAGATGATTTTTGTATTGTTCTTCCTTTAAACTATTAATAACTTACATGAATGTATCATATGGGTATAGTTCTTAATGTTGAACATTCATTCCATCCTGAAACAAGCCCTGTTAATTCTCTGCTTTTCTAATGCGCTGCTATATTTGACTTACTAACATTATAGTAAATCCATTTGCATTTGTATTAAATTAGATGATCTTGGAGGTTTCTTTTTTAGGTATTATTCTTGACTGGATTTGTTATTAGGGTATGGTGGCCTCATAATTTGAACTTCAATGATCTCCATCTTCAGTACCCTGGAGACATTTAAATAAATTAGAAACTATCTGGTCCTTGGATTTTAGGTAATATTTCTGTGGTAGGCAAAATAATAACTCTCTTCCTCCCCCTGAGAGATATCTGCATCCTAGTTTCCAGGACATTTACCTCACATTGTAAAGGGACTTTGCAGTTGTGATTTAAGTTCATTGACCTTGAGATGGAGATATTATCCTGGATTATCTGAGTAGGCTCAGTCTAATCCCAAATAATTAGAAGTGGAAGAAGATGGTTGAGAAACGGGTCAAAAAGATTCAACTCCAGAAGGACTTGACCAGCCAGTTGCTGCTGTTGAAGATGGAGGAAGGGGACCATGATCCAAGGATTGTGGTAACTTCTAGAAACTGGGAATGGTCTTTAGTTTATAGTTAGCAAGAAAACAGAACACTTTGTTTGTTTCCCCCATCCCCCTGAACTATAGGGAATTGAATTGTGCCAGTAACCTGACTGAGCAGGAAATGATTTTTTTTTACTACAGATTCCAGAAAGGAGTGCAGCCTTGACAAATCCTTGAATTTAGCCCAGTGAGACCCATGCATTACTTATGGCCTACAGAACCTTAAGAGAATATGTTGATGTTCTTTTAAGCCACTAAATGTGTGTAATTTGTCATGAGTCCATAGAAAACATAATTTCCTTTAAGTTTTTTCCTTTTAGTGAATGCTTTTTAGTGTACTATCTCCTTTTTCAATAGGAAAATAGGGACATACATTTTATAAGCAGAGCAAAATTCACAGTGGGCTGAGTTGCACAATAAATATGATTTGGTGTAACAATATATGCATGTTTAAAAAATAGGTTATAAATAAAAGATACATGGACATCTAATTAGATGTAATTTTCATATAATTGGTTTTTATTTTATTAAGGTTAAAAATTCATTTGTTTTCATCATCAAACTAGTTTCACCTTTGATGTTAAAAATTTTTTTGGTGACTTCTATCATATGAAAAATTTTAAAGAGTAATTCAATTTCTCTAAAAAGTGTATAAATTCTAAGCAACTGAGTTGACTGTAAAGGTCTTTGAAAAATTCATTTTCTTTTTTTTTTCCTTACTGAGAAATTCATCACATTTTGAGTTATATGGTGAAGCTCCATGTACCAAAAAATATGGTCTATATTTTTTAGGTTCTCAGAGGATCATAAATTCTAAAGCAGGAAAAAATTTTGGAACTACTTTCAAATGGAATTGAATGTGTCTATATGTATACATTCATTTTAACTCACTAATATATTTCACATGCATGATATCACTTGCTAATAATGTAAAGGGACAGGTTATTTTTCTGGATTCCTGGGTTCAGGGTGGTTATGTAACCTTCCCATGATGTGGGTAGTGCAGAGACCGTCCCTGAGTCTCTGAAACCTGTCCCCCTTCTCTTCTGAGTTTTTAGGTATGTTAATTTGTTAAACATTTGTCTCTTTTTTGTGTTGTCCCTCAAAATGATACTTGTACAATAACAAAGTTGTTTAGAATATCTTTTTGGCCTTTAAAAAAATGTAGAGGGGTGCCCAGATGGCTCAGTCAGTTGAGCGTCCATCGGCTCAGGTCATGATCTCCCGGTCATGGGATCGAGCCCTAAGTTAGGCTCTATACTCAGCGTGGAACCTGCTTAGGATTCTTTCCTCTCTTCCTCTTCTCATTCTCTGCTTGCTTGAGTGTGCTCTCTCTCTCTCTCTCTCTCTCTCTCTCTCTCTCTCTCTCTGCGTCTCAAAATAAATATACTGTTTAAAAAAACATAGAAATGCTTTTAGATGTCAAAGAAAAATGCCTGTAACATTAAGCAACTTTGTACGGGGCTCCCAGATCACTTTTTCCTTCTGATAATATCCCTGTTAACTATTTATGTCAAACTGGTGACATTTTCTGTTGTATATAAACATGAGTATCCCAGAAATATTTACCAAAGCATTTTTCTGTTGAAATGACTTATCTTTGGATACTTTGGGTCCAGTCCCATGTGGGTCCTGATCTGTAGGCTAGGGAAGAATAAATTCATCCAATGTTACTCAGATTACTTTTTTCCCCTTGATGATTAAAGGCAGTTGTAAAACTGTGTTAAAGTATTCAGGGACTTAGTAAAGCTGGTGATTTCCTTATTATGGGTTTATTGCAAGTATGTATATATTGGTTTCTTTTAGGTTTGGCAGCTATGTTTGTGAGTTACTTGTCTTTAGAACTTCTCTTACCACAGAATAATCTTTCGTACATCATTCATAGTGATCTGTCAGTTAGTGTGGAATTTTATAAAAGGATTGAAAACCATGAGGATCAGCTGAAAATATATTTGAAACTTTTGGTTATATTTTTTTCTGAAACAATTGTGATGAACTACATATAAATGTTTAAAAAGCAAAAGTCCTAAAGTTAGCCAAACAGGAAAAGGCGCAGTTAATGGATGAGGGGCAATCCCATCTTGGCACCCCCAAGGGGAAGCCTTAGATTGCTGGAATCAATCATGGGTATACTGGGAGATTTTGGAAACAAAGGTAGAGAAAGGTGGAAAGACAAAAAACAAAACAAAACAAAACAAAAACCCAACAACACAACAAACAAACAAAACATCCTGCATTGGAGAAGGAGGACAAAGTTTGAGACATGGGAGAGAATTGACTTCATCTATTTCACAACTTTCAAAGGTCAGGGAGGAGCTGTGAAAAGACAGTCATGAAGATGTATTCATTAATGTGCAGCATTGAGCTGAGCACTTGTGAGAGTTAATATAATGTACCAACTCTGTGATGCAGATCCCATTACTTTCATCATATAAAAAATGGGGATACTAAGATTCCACAGTTTAAATAACAGGCCTGGAGTCCATCAGCCACCGGCTAATGGGCTGGCTGACTTCATTGTCAAAACTTGTAACTGCTTCCACTATGCTTTTTACTAATAATCATAATAATCATTGTGATTTTTTGTAGCTAATAAGAACAATACTTTCAACATAGGTGCTTTTTCTTCATGAATCTTTAGGAACAAACACATCACTTCTTGATGTAATAGAAAACATAACATGCTTCTAATATATTGATAATTGTATATTAAATATCTCTACCACTCTACAAATTTTGAAAAATACCATTAATGGGGGTGCCTGGATGGCTCAGTCAATTAGGTGTCTGATTCTTGATTTCAGCTCAGGTCATGATCTCACAGTTTGTGAGTTCCACCCCTGCACTGGGCACTGTGCTGACAGCTCCGAGCCTTCTTGGGATTCTCTGTCTCCCTCTTTGTCTGCCCCTCCCCTGCTCATGTGTGCATGCATGCACACTCTCTAAATAAATAAAAACTTCTGAAAAACACCATTAACAGGTTAGATTTGTTTTTACTACACTGAAAATATTGCATTACTTACAGGCAGCTTGGATCCAAGATGCTCTGATTTCAGGGGTAAGGTAAATGCATTCATGGGACGTGAGAAAGTATCAAGTGATGTTTTATCTTTTCCAAGTAATGTATCATGGACACATTTCTTCTTTGTAAAGTAGTCTTTAGGAAATAAGGGCCAAACTTTTTATTCTAAAATATGTATTTCAACTCTTAATTACTTTTTTGTTATACATCAATGGTTTAACGGTTACAGAGAAGCTTTTAGAACATTTTTTTAAGTCTACATTTTTTCACCACAACATTATGCAGGATTTTCCAGTTGACTTTCTGCTCTTGCTCAAACCCAAACTGAAATCACAGAAGGGGGGAAATATGCCCCTTTACTCTTACCAAAGAAAATGCTTGTTTCTGTCCTTATTTACACATTATCACAGTTGCCTGAATCCAGAACCACACAGGCCAAAAGTGAAATATAAAATAGTTTGCTTGGAAAACATTTATTGTATGAAGTAATTGTTACTAAATACTTTGGATCAGCAAACTGCTAAATTTCAAGTGGTTTTGAATAATATTTCTGCTAGTGTAAAATTGGCAAAATTTAGTGAATTTCAATAAGTGGAAGCCCAGGAAAATAAA
This sequence comes from Prionailurus bengalensis, assembly GCF_016509475.1. Lineage (NCBI taxonomy): Eukaryota > Metazoa > Chordata > Mammalia > Carnivora > Felidae > Prionailurus > Prionailurus bengalensis. Next base: position 52,979,160 of record NC_057349.1, on the reverse strand, counting down.
ATATAGGAGAATTTTATTAACTAATATAGCTCTGATTGGTTTCAGTTCTGGTTAGTCTGTCAACAGTCTTTATTCTAGGCATGCTCATGGTATTATGTTAGTTTTGCCAAGAATTGCTTTCATAAATCAGGTTTACATTTTCTTTTTTAATATTATGTAGTTTTACATATTTTTGGTTGATATTTGTAAAATAAGAGTTCTTGGCATAGTTGAGCATAAAATACATGACTTCATATCTCTGAAATATATTTTAATGTTTTACTAACATGTTAAGCAGACAATAGGAAAAAGAATTGTTTTTTTCAGATCTGGAATCCCCCCCAGAATACCCTCAGTATCTGATATGCTGAAATAACATTTGAGGCTCTATTCAAATATAGACCAAGTTTAATATTATAACTATTTAGATAATAAGATGTCAAATCGGATCCAGAAAATGAATTGTGGGGGCTCTCAAGGCTTCTGGGAGGTGGAGGCCAGGGTGCCTGGGTGTAACTCCGATTTTCTTCCACAGTGAGGATGTAGCCTTTCTGACCCTGAAATTGGCTTCAGAAACAGGAGTAGGGGTGGGATATCTGTAGCTGATTCATACTGATATTGATTGTGTGAGGGCATAGAGACTTGAATAGTGATGAAACTAAACAATAAAGGGCACCATGCAGCAAGATACTCAGTTCCTCAGGTCTGACAGTATCATGAGCAATTGCACAACCCCTTTAGGGATTCGTGGGGCTAAAGGACACTGAATGGCCACAGCTGCACCTCTTTCATTATAGAACAATGTATGGCCATCTTGTATCTGATAAGAGTTTACAGATTTTATTTAAATTCAGAAATTAGTCTAAACCTATAGTGGGTTTGTGTATATGTGTATTTGAATGGGAGCTGATTACAGATGGTTTCATGCCAAATTATGGTCTATTGAAATGGAGGCCTTTATTTGAAACAATATTAGTCTTAACTGATTACATTAAGAATATGTATTTCCCACCTTGGAAGGATATAATTCATATCATTTTATGTTCTTTATACATACAAGTCAAATACTTTAATTTTACTTTATGTTTTAGGGTACACCATGCTCATATTTTATAACATCACTTTAAAATGTATGCGGTTTTATGTCATTTTCTAGTTAGTATGTTTTTAAAGGTTTGTGTTTTCAACTAGACTACAAGCCCTTGGTTGATGGTCATTGCTCAGATACATCTTTTCTCTGCAAAGGGTATGGTGCTGTGGCAAAATAAATGGAGCCAAATAGAATCAAATTGAATTCCAATTTATGATTCAAGTTCAGATTTTAAAACTAGAACTGTATGCATGTGTCTTGCACTATAATTGTGGCTAACACATTGACCAGTGTTGTGCTAATAAAATCAAGATGTGAAAATCAAGTAAATGGCCGATTCTCCCTGGAATAGAAGATAACTTGATCTCATTGACAGTGGCCTCTCCACCACCTGCCTTGCTTTTCTGAGGAGTACTGCTGTTCTTCGAAAGCCCTGATGATGCAGAGGGCTTTCAAAGAAATACCGATGGGGCCCAATTCCCTGGTCTTTCAAGTTCCTTTTCCTGCCCGAGTCTACATAGATATATACATACAAATGTTACTTCTTTCAACTGCAGTGTCATCAAGAAAGGAGCTAAGAGAAATGAATAAAAATGAAAATTGATTAGTACCATCATTGTTTGCTTTGGGTGGTGAAAGATTATTTTGGTAAATTCATTGACGGTCGAATTGCTTTCCCGTTAACGAATGTGCTGTTGTTTTCAAATGTATACAATGAGCATTAATATTCTCTGAAACTTGCTAGAACTTGTACATGTGGATTGTACACGTGAAAGAGCTCTCTGTATTTCTTTCTCAAATGTGAACTGCATATTCTTCATGATTGTGTCAGTAAGGAAATCATTAGGACAAAGATTGACATATTTCATACAAGAAATTAGGTTCCTGGGTGTTTCAAGGCTCAATTTGGAGGATATTGGTTAGTCTTGTTAGTTTTTAATTATGGTTGTGAGACAGTGGGCGCCTTTGGAACTGTTGTACTGAATCCGAACTCCTATGATGTGATAGTTTTTCTTGCATTATTCATTTTAAATAATATAGGAATATATTCAAATGAATCTCCTTCTTATTTTAAATATCACTTATGTTGGTCTCAAAGAAAAATCAAGTTAATTAATACCCTCATAAGCTTTTCTTTCTGAAAGCCTTTATTTAAAACTTTAAATATCAGTGGATGTTCATATAATAATGAATTTCATAAATATTCTCTTTTCCAAAATTGGATTATTATCAGTAGCAGTGTTATAATGTAAGTGGATGATACAGGTTTGAAATTCTGCATTATTTACCAGTTAAAAATCTGATTAGGACTTATTCTTCTTTAATGATACAGTCTGTCTCTCAATCAATCTCTCTTTCTCTCTCTCTCTCTATATAGTTTTGTTTTTTAATTAAGATTCTACTTTATTACTTTTTAGGGACTACCAGGATTTCCTGGAAATCAAGGATTAATGGGACAAAAGGTGAGTATTAATTAAAGTTGAAAGATTTGGGCCTAGATCTGTTTATTACAAGTGCAAAGTGTTGATATCTTCACATAGAATGCATTTTTACCACATTAGTGGCAATAGTTAATTGTTGAAATATGATATAATTTCAGAAAGTATTATTTGTCCTTATAATTAGTTTTTGTTTTGTTCTATATGGATAATATTAATTTGGATTTATACATATGCTTTCTGTTTTATTTGGTTACTTTTCTATCTTGTGCTCTTAGACCAGCCTTTTGGGATAATTTTCCTGTTTTCTGAACTATTTCTTTGGCATTTCTTTGAGTACAGATATCTTGGTAACAAACTTTCAGATTTATCTAATTCTAAATATGTTTATTTTACTGTTGCTTTTGAGAGATAATTTTGTAGGGTATACAACTCAGAGTTGATGATTATTTTCACTTAACATGTTGAAGATTTTCTTCCATTGTCTCCTGACTGCCATTATTAACTATGAAACATCTGCTCTCATTCCAAGTATTGTTCTTTTGTAAGTGATCTGTCCCTTTCTTTGGGATTCTTTTAAGGTATTTTATTTGTTTATTTGTTTTTTTGGTCTAAAACTCATTACAGTATATCTAGATACACAGCCTCTTTAGTCATCCTGGGGAGAATTCAGTTTGATCCTGGCTGTGTGGTATTGTTTCCATTAACTCTGGAAAACATCATCCATTATCTCCAAATTACAATTCTTCCAATTTTATTCCTTCCTTCTGGAATTACAGTTAGAGAAATTTTATTCCTTCTCATATTGCCCTCCATGTTTCTAAAGAGTATCTTATTTTTATATCTTTAATTCTTACATTCTGGTTAATTTTTTTTTATATATTGCCCAATTATTCTTCCTTTACGGTGTCTAATCTGTTATTTAAGCAGTTGATTAAAAAAATACTTTTCTAAAAGTTTAAATTTTTAATAACATCTTTTTATTCTTGATAGCCTCTTGTTTCATTTGCAGTCCTAATAGTCTTTCATGATTCCATTATTTAATTAGTAAAGATCTCATGTATTGTTCTTAATTCTGTTTTAACAATTCCACCAAATGCCCTTTGTTATTTCTGTTAACTCTCAGTCTTGTGGCTTGCTGCTTCCTCTTTCTTGTTGAATATGAGCTCATTGCTTCATGTTAATTGGCATGGGTTCTGTCAGCCTAATTGGGGCATGGAGAGCTAGCTGCCTCCTGTTGGTTGCCATGGGTACCATGTCAGCACCCTTTAAGAGTCCTGGGTCATCATAGGTATTAAAGATTCTTGCCCTCTTCCCACTGTTAGCCCACCATTCAGTTTCCCAAGAGCTGAACATACATTCTAGATGCCTCTGGCCTTTTCTTCTGCATCTTGACCTCTGGCAAGATTTCTACATTGTTCTGAATCCTCTTAATCATAGCCCCAACCCAGAGTGTATTTAATTAAAATAAGGGATCTTTGAAGACTTCACCCATTTCTTGAAAGACCAGAACTCCCTCACAGAAGATGTTCTTTCCAGAGTTGGTTGTTGTTTTTTTGTTGTTGTTTGTTTGTTTGTTTGTTGTTTTTTTTATGTTCAAGATTCAGACTCCCTTGGAGTACCTAGTTAGCTTGTAGGGTATAGAAATCTGAGAAATTGAAGTAAAAATGCTATTATTCTCTATCCTATTTTTTATTAATTTATGTTAACTGTCATACTTCTTAATCTATGATAAATAAGAAATTTTTTCATGTGATTTTTACCCCCTCTTGTCTCTCCTCACCAACTCTGTGTGAACTTCCAGATCTTCCTTTCAAACAATGACAGTATCACTGATGATTTCCTAATAAAAATATTTGACTTAGTGATTCCATAGACCCTTGGCTCAGATCTTTAAGATACCATGTACCATGTTTTTTACACTGTGTTGCTTCTGTTTTACAGTAGAGAAAGGGGAAGCAGTTGGGCTGATTGGTATTGAATTTTTATTCTATAATGCTTTGGTAGGAAATTCACTGAAATGAACTGATAACTTACAATTTTAAATTTGATCTGTTTTTGATTTTTAGGGAGAAATTGGGCCTCAAGGACCACTAGGAAAAAAAGGAGCTCCAGGGATTCCTGTAGGTTAATGTCATTATTATCAGGATATATGAAATATAGTTATTATGTGCCATTTCTAATATTTTGCACCCTATGCTATGAATTAGTGTATTTTACATTTTACAGGTGAAATAATATACTAAATTGATAGCAAAGCATAATAGTGATGACATGGTATTTTCAATATGACCATACTGAGATTATGTTTCCTGATGATATTAATTGAATATTTTTTGCTCATCACATTTCCTTGGCTATATTTAAGAGAAAGCAATGTTTTTTTAATGTTTGTTTTGGTATTTAAGGTAGAATCCAGAGGTGCCTGGGTGGCTCAGCTGGTTAAGCATCCCAACTCTTGATTTTGGCTCAGGTCATGGTCTCATGGTCGTGAGATTGAGCTCTGTGTCAGGCTCCACACTAAGCATGGAGCCTGCTTGGGATTCATTCTCTCTCTCTCTCTCCCTCCCTCCCTCCCTCCCTCCCTCCCTCCCTCCCTCCCTCCCCTTCATTACTTGTGTTTTCTCTCTCTCTAAATAAACACTTAAAAAATAAAGTAGACTCCAAATTAAATCAGTTCCTTGTTGCTAGTTATTGTTGTTTTGAGTCATATGGCTAGTTAAAAATATGACTATTTTGTAACTTGAAGAGAGATTGTTATATTCAGAGAATTTATTAGATTGTCACTCTTTCAGAATATCATTTAAGAAAATAGAAATTGGAAGTAAAGTTGACCAGGATAACATCTATAAAGAAACCTAATTCTTAATTACTTTTAAATTTATTTATTTTTGAGAGAGAAACAACATGAGTGGGGGAGGAGCAGAGAGAGAGAGGGACACAGAATCTGAAGCAGGCTCCAGGTTCTGAGCTGTCAGCACAGAGCTCAATGCGGGGCTCCAACCCAGGAACCCTGAGATGATGACCTGAGCCGAAGTTGAATACTTAACCAAATGAGCCACCCAGGCACCCCAAGAAACCTAATTCTTAGTCATCATGACATAAGGAAGAAAGTAAGAATGTAGAAAAAAATGAACTTTCCTTTACATTTGTCTTTTACTAGCTCTCCAGCAATTTTTGCTATTTGTAGGTTATTTGATTAACCACGTTAAGAGGTCTTTGCTGGCCTTCGGGCTATCTTGCATAGTTAGATTTTTTATTATACTTTATTGAAGGAAATAAAACTCTTGAAACTTCCACTTAAAAATATAGGGTATGATGGGACGTGATGGCTCACCGGGTCAGCCTGGAACACCAGGATCTAAGGTAAATAAAATGAAATTAATAAGACAGAACACTTTGTGCAAAATTACCATTTGTGTGCCTCAGCAAAACTTTCAATTATACTGATTTTAAGTGTGGTTTTAATTCTATGAACAGTCATTTGTAAGAATGAAACCTTAGACAAAATGAATTGTATAAAGTAGGCTAATGTAATGCAGGTCTTGTTTAAGCTGGAAAAAGTCCAGAATCTCTCACTACTTGACCCTCTTCTCCTTTATTGTCATCTCACGGGCACTGAGGATTATGTGGAGTTCTGTGGAGTTTCATGTCAAACCCCACCAATATAGAGGATTAGTGGTTTTGATTGAGGATGACTTTTGCCAATTTCTGAGTCCTCTTCTTGATATTTTTATTTAGTAGAATGTATATGGAGTTTTTATTGTAAAATGCCTTTTAGTGGGTTTTATTAGGCATTCTCTCCTTCAGGACTGTGGGTAAAATAGTGTATTATCTTTACTTTCATCTTTAAAAAGTGTCAGGCAAACCTGACATATATATTCAGGATGTCAGGTTAGGTTATTTTCAAGATAGAATCGCAACTCCAAATACCATGGTTTGACCATTTTCTAGGTGTATAGAATCCTGTGCTAAGAGAACTATTTTTTTTTCTTGGTTTACTAGAAGGGTCAAATCAAGTACATTCTGGCTAGACTCAAACTATTCTCAACTATTTAATGATTAGAGAATGTAGGACAACCTTCCAAAGGAAATGATGGAATTGCTGTTTTAGAAGCATTGACCCTCTAACTAGACAATGTTGCCCGGAAATAGACCCTGGCATGCAGAATGAGTAGATGAGTAGACAACCTAATCTATTCTACTTTTAATTTCTAAATTACTTAGAGAAAGAAATAGGATAAAACATCATGGGAAAAGTATCTGCCCTTTCACCAATGGTAGACCCTTGTGAATCTTTGGAGTGTGGAGTCCTGGTAGTAGTAAGGGTGCACAGAGTTGGTATAAAACCCTTGAGTGACTGGGCCTGCCAAGTGGAGATTCTCCATAATTTCTCAAAGTCATTTTCTAAGAAGATGCTGAGTAGTTGTATATTTCTTAAGTAACTGGGATACGATGGATCCCCCAGGGTGTTCTGGATGCTCTAATTCTTAAGAATTCAACCTAAGATTTCATCAGCCACTTCACATTGTTAGCTCACACTGAGCAGGAGGTCAATTAAATCTACTGGAACTTCTGTAAAAGGTTTTATAACAATACTTTGTGTTATCTGCCATTTGAGTAGATTCTGCTGATATGGCTGGGAAGGCAAGTGGCTGTTTCCAGAATCACTTTGTTTATTTTGACATGAATTACTAAGAAGTTCGTTTCCTCTCATCTTGTACTTGTGCAATTATTTTGTTAAAAATAGATTTGAAATGTTAAAATCCTACCTTTTAAATATAATCTTTTCAGTGAAACACTTCAAATTCTCCTCATGTAGTATGTTAGCTCAGGTGTTCTGCAAATGGCCAGATGGTAAATATTTGAATCTTTGAGGGCCATATAGTTGCTGTTGCAACTACTCAACTCTGCTGTTGTAATACAAAAGCAGCAGTGGACAAACAGGGATGTGCCTGTTTCTGGCAAAACTTTATTTACAAAAGCCTGCATTAGGCTGGAGTCAGCCCATCAGCTGTAGGTTACTTACCTGTGTGTTACTTTATCCCTGCCTATTTTGTCAACTAATATGTTTGTGAACTATGCCTTATCAGTTGCTATGAATTCTAGAGTGGGACCAAAAAAAACAAAGCTGTATTAAACAGGGCGAAGATGAGGCTGAAACTTTGTGGTAGATCTTTAGAAAACTTCTAATTTGGTTTATAACACCTTTTTAGAAAATAGCTACTGAACCATACTATATTCCAGTTTTTAAAATTATTATCTAAATGACATTAGGATAGGTAACATAATCAAGTCATGTGACTTGAAACAAGTTGTCACCTCTGGATTTCTGCTGAATCACTTGTAAAATTAGATATTTTAAGGAACCAATGCTCCATGGCTTAATAACGTTGTTACGTGCTCAATGCTTAATGAAGTCCAAATATTGTGTTCATATGTTTCTCAACATGAGCAACCTAGAAAACTTTTCAAAAGCTGAAAATGCAGTTGGTTACCTTAATTACTAGTGTACCCAGTTTGGTTCTGGCTTTTGCCAGAACCAGGTTGGGATTTTAGGTATCAGAATGTGTATGAAAACCAACAGTACCTTTGACCGTCTCTCTTATTAGCCAGCAGACATATTCTCTCTGTATATCCCACCCTTTGTATAATTTTGTATTCTTTGTCAAGTTGGTCTTGTCCTTCAAACTTTTGTTGGAAAGGACTTCACTTAAATCCTGACAAAGAACACAAAGTTTTCTTTTCATATATGCATGCATGTGTGTGTGTGTGTGTGTGTGTACACATTTATACATATATTTATACATATATATGTAATACATACATATGTGTGTGTGTATATATATATATATATATATATATATATATATTTTAAAGCCACTGTACGTTTGAATCTAATTTTCTTTCCTTCAATTGCACACCGAAGGTGAGTCATCCTGAGAAAGTGACACAGGGAAATATGAAGATTCTCAATGTATAGGATGTTGTCAAAATCCATGGCTCTGGCCTGTGCGGTATGGAGACCCAGCTAATTAGCACTTGTGCCTGAGGATTTGAATTTCTTCCCTTACTTGGAGCTTCTAGATTTAAAACACAGTTTTGGAAAGCTTTATAAATGTGCAGACCCATTCCTTGTTTACAAGATTTTTTTTCTTAATAAATAGGCTTAACCTACAGAGTCTGTGTTTCAAACAGGTGGAAAGTTGGAAATATAAAAATTATTTAAAAGATGTTCCCTTAAGTGTCTATATCAGATATATTATGACTTTTTTTTTTACCTCAAATGGTTTGATGCATTGACAGGGAAATAAAGGTGAACCTGGACTTCAAGGGATGCCTGGGGCTTCTGGGCTAAAGGTAATTATCATTTGATACATTTGGAAATACATTCAAACTATTATAAGTCCCCTTTATTATTTGATGAGATTACCATGTGTATCCCTTAAGAAAAGTTACATGAAATTAAGGATTACCTCTATCACAGAGTTCTCATTGAGGAAAGAAAATGGCCAATGGGGGGTTTAATTTGTTTTGGGGACACTTTCTCACAGTTTAGGTAAAAAAGACAAAATATATTTTGGCTTGATTTTCCTAGAAATGGTAAAAGCCTTATGCTTATATGAACCTACTCTTTGGTTCAGAGAATATCCCTGTCTTCTGTAACTGAAAGGAAGTGTGTATGACTCTCACAAGTGATGCTATTCCTTTGTTTACTGCCTGATGGGGCTTCAGTGTGGGGACTCAGAGCTGCTTATACCAGTTTCCTCCAAACCAAATAATTGATGTTTATTTCAATAGGATTTTAATTCTTTTCAAGCCTTTAGCATCTAGAGTAATAATCAATAGCTCAGGAGTGGGCCTAGTAAGTAAAGAGGGCAAAACTGTTTCCACAAAAGAGAGTAGGCTTTAGTTAATGTGATAGAGTTTGGGACTAATGGTAAAACTCAAACCAAAAACCATGAGGCAAATTCAGGTTTGCGTCCCCTGTCTTACAGACATTACCTAAATGTCATTCATAATTCGTCACTATATACTTTCAGGAAATGTTCTTACTTAAGACTTTTAAGGAATCTTTATTCCATGAAGGAAATAATCCCTGTGGGATGATGCAGAGTAGAAAAATTGGGATAAGTCATGGAATATTCCCTGTACTGAAAACAACTCAAGAATTTACTTCTAAGAAAATACTTTTCCCTGTGTATGAAGAACCAACATAAGTGTGCATATGATTTAACTACAAAGACATTCACCCCCATATTGTTTATAAAAATAAACATTGTGAAAACCAATTGTAACAATAGGCATTTTATTAAAGATGATAAATCACTACAGTTAAGTACTATTCTGTAATTTAAAATTATGTTTTAAAAACATAATGGCATATAAAGAACATCACAATATTCATATGTCTTGGTGAAAGACATAAATTAGGCCTTATGTAGTGAGAAAACCTTAGTAACTAAATTGTGTATTGTGTGTTTGTGAGAAAATATATAACAAAATAAAAACAATGAATAATGAGATTTTCAACAATTTTAGTACTGTTTCCTCACCAGTTTTTTAACAATAAAATAGGTTCTTTAAAGTAGCAGTGTGAGAATAAGCAGTCTCAAGGAGGAAGAGAAAGTGTTAGCAAACAAAACGAGATACCTATGTTTATTATCACTGCTTTACTATTTATTGTTGAAGCTATAAAATAAAGATGAAAAATATGTATAAAATTTTAAAATCTATGCTATCAGAATTATTTTAACTTACAAAGATAGGAAAAGGTACAAGTTTTGTTGGGACTCCCATAAACTTTTCATTCTTTACTATTTCTGCAATAATAACTAAAGGTCAACAAACTTTGTAACCATCAGTTATACATTTGGGATTTATGTAGAGATAAAAACAGTGGTGTCTTTCGCAAGCAATAGGTCTGCAATCTTTATGTAATTTCTATGTTACTTAGGGAGAACCAGGAGCAGTAGGTCCCCCAGGAGAACCGGGATACCTAGGTTTGCCGGGAGTTCAAGGAAAAAAGGTATGCATTGTTTAGGTGATATAATTAACTTTTTTTTTTTTTTAAGTTTATTTATTTATTTATATAGAGAGACAGAGACAGCACAAGTCAGGTAGGGGAAGAGAGAGAGAGGGAGAGAATCCCAAGCAGGCTTCGTGTTGTCAGCATAGAGCCCGATAAGGGGCTTGAACCCATGAAATTTCAAGATCATGACCCGAGAGGAAACAAAGAGTGGGTCGCTTAACCGACTGAGCCACCTAGGTGCCCCAGGATAAAATTAACTTTTAAACAGCTATTAGCACGTAAGTCTTCCTTTTGTGAAAGTAGCACAATTTGGACTGACTGTACTTTTAATGACCTTTATATTTGGTATATGTGTAATATGATCAACCGCATGCCCATAGCTGTGTCTCATCTTTCACATTCCTGCATGGGTATTGTCTCCTAGATGAAGGCCTTGGATGAGGCATGCAGCTCAGAAAATATAAACATTCTATTAAGTAAAACCTGTAAATTCAGATTGTTTTGCAGTCGGTCCAAGTGAGTCAAGACTATTTTAGGAAAAGTATTCAATGTCTGGCACTCTTACTAAAATGTGAATATTACTCTTATCAAAACTGGGACAAAGGTCTAAAATAGTAAAAACTACACCCAGAACACTTGACCATGCAGTTCCCATTTATGAAAGATTATATTGCATAGAATTTCATTTGAAATTAAGGAGTTTAAAATACACATCATGTATTCTGATATAAAATGTTTTGGTGAGGTAAGAGAGCAACATTTTAGATTCATATTCTCTCTCTCTCTCCTCAAAAAGGAACCATGAAGCTGTATCTATATAAATAGTATTTGTTTGGTGGTTTTAAGCAACAACTGACAGCCCGTTTGCCAAAGAAGTTCATGCCACTGCAAATATATACATTTCAGTCTAAAAGTAAATATGTTGACTTTAATTCTGGAAAAGATACAAACTCTTACATCTTCACCTTTATATCCCTTGCTGTTTTGGTTTTGCTACCATTTCATTTTTCTGTTTCTCATGTATCATGCACTTGGCCCCTAGGTTATTATAACCAGTATGATCATTGACCGTTTTGTTCCAGTGAGCAGTAGGCAACACTTGCTGAGACAGGGATGACCCTCAGGGCAGCAATTAAGTGTCAGAACCTTGGTGAATATTACATAAACCTACTGGGACTATATGTTGAGGTTTCGAGAAATTTCTTGTTCAAAACTTGCCCTTTAAAAGAACACCTGTATTTTGTTGTCTGTAACACAAAACTCTTAATGTTTAGAGAGCATGGTGAGGGAGGAAAGACATTTGGAAACAGTGTCCAAGTTCATCTGAGGGCAAGTGCTTATCTTTCCTGATTTGCAGATTCATGATCTAAGAACAAGGACATTGAACTTAGTTGGTCTGGAAGGTTTACTCTAGCTGAAAAGTCCCAGGAATATTTATATTATGGAATATGGATTTTACCCCCAAAATTCATTTTTGAAGTGTATGTTTTCAAAAATACCGTTTCAATATTATATTCTGCTTCATTGTTTCCTATAAATTTGTGGCTACTACTAGCTCAATGGAAGATTTTTCAGATTGATTTTGTAAAACAATTTCCGAAATGAGTTTTCTCATGTTTGTTTGCTAAACCTCAGATTGTGATCAATATAGACAAGTTTTCTTATTTCTGGTAAACTAGAAATTATAATAATTTTTCCTTTGAAATGTAAGAGCACAAGAAAGTATTCACTTAGAACATTTTGACATAACATGATTTTTCTCCTTTTGGAGTCTGCTTCTGCATATAAGGCACTTGTGGAATTTGTAGGAGACCATATATATTTCTTTCCTGCAGAAAAATATGTTTACTTGAAAGGATACAGAATATCCTAGATTATGATAGACATTAATCTGCCTTTTTGCAGGGCGACAAAGGAAGTCAAGGTGAAAAAGGCATTCAGGTATGTTGCTGGCTTTTTAAAAATTTTTGCTTGGCAATAAAATCAGGGCTTTGTTCTTTTTAGTTGTAGCGTGGTTTTTCCGGCTCCTTCCTGCTTCACCATCAGTATCTAATTGTTAAGTCTCAGCTTTCTTCTTTTCTTCTAAACTTTTCGGACAACATCAGATCTCCTTTTAAGATTATTCTCTATTTTACTGTCGTAGAAACTTGGAAATCAAATGATTCAACCAAACATATGTAGATTGTATTACATACTTCTAGTATGTTTATTTGAAATATTACATATCTATATTATGTATGTTTCCAGAAATTATTTGAATGGCTTATGGCACAAATAAATGTGATAAGATTTTATATTTAACACCAAATATAAAACATGTTCAAACTAATCATTGGAAGCAGAATTATACTAAAAAATTAAATCAGGTTGAGGAAATCTAGGGTGATTTAGAAAAGGATATTTCATTTGGGTGTGTTACCACAAGGGCAAAGTGTTCTAGGATTTCTGGAGGCATAAAAGGAGATTACAAATTGAAGTAATAGTAGAGTGAAGATCTGCTGAGGTCTCAGTGTCAACAATTGTTTTTTAGCTGTTGATTCAGTACCTTTTACTAAAGATACTCAAGTATTATTATGATTTCTGTAATTTTGAAATTAGGAGTGAGGTAGATTTTAAGCAAGTGTCTGTGAACTCTAGACCCACATATTCCGGTTTCCCTCTTGGTACTGAGTTTGAATGTGTCATGTGCACACATCAAAAGGTCCAAAACAGAGCTTATCACCTTTCCCCATAAACCAGCTCCTACTCTATTCTTGGTCATGGTAATTGGTAGACCCATGAAATGATCTCAGGGAAAAAGGCTTGAAAGCCATCCTAAAACTCAGTCTCTTCTCTCTTCACAGGTAGTTTCACATCTAAATCTCTCTTGAACTTGGCCCCTTCTCCCTGTCCGCACTGTCCTAATCATTTCTTGTCATGGGTCTCAGATTACCAGTGTCCTCCCCGCTTCCTCTCATGCTCCTACCAGCGTGCAATAACTAAGCTACACATCCGCTTAGGAATCCTTCTGTGGTGCCCCACACATTTCAAGATAAAGTCTGTTCCATGAAGTGCTTCCTGACTTGACTATTTTGGCTCTCTTTTACTTATCCCTAAAGCCTACACTTAAGGTTGAGTAGTTTTCCCCACCCTGTAGGATGCACCTCTCTCAGATGCCCCCTCCTCTGTCCCCATAGTATCCAGCCCAGAGGCTTAATTATGCAGTTTCATCATTCTTGATTTAATGACTTAACTTTACCACCACACAGTAAGCAACTTGATGATGCCAGTTTTTGTTTCAGTGCCCCACGAACCAGCAAATAGGTATCATTCAATAAATATTGGGAATTCACTTAAGTAAATAAATGAATAAATCAACAGTGCTAGAGTGATTTAAAATGTAGGTAACTAGATAAGTCGCTGTTTTATTATCTGGGTATATGTTTTCCCAGAAACTGCTAATTATCTCATCCCACATGGGGATGAGGTAGTACTTTAGGGGTTAGTACCATGCATTATATATGATGGATATCCACAAGTATGTTTTAAATGGACAAATGTGTTTATACCTTTGTTAATTTTCCTCTCTTCTTATTTGTCCTGATTTAAAGATCTTCATTCAAAATATTTTTGCAGTATTTTTTAAATTGAAGTATAATTGACATATAACAGTATATAGTTGACCCTTGAACAATGCAGGTTTGAGCTCCTCAGTTCCACTTACATGCAGATTTTTTTCAATAAATACAGTATTGTAAATGTATTTCTCTTCCTTATGATTTTAACATTCCCTTTTCTCTAACTTGTAAGAATATAGAATATAATACATATACAAAATATACGTTAATTTATATGATTAGTAAGGCTTCTGGTCGACATTGGGCTATTAGTAGTTAAATTTGGGGGGAGTCAAAAGTCATCCACAGATTTTTGACTTTGAGGGAGGTAGTACCCGTCACCCTACCATCGTTCAAGGGTCAGCTGTATTGCAGGTGTACAACATAATGATTCAAATTTGTATACACTGTGAAATGATCACCATCATGTGTCTAGTTACCTTCTATCACCATACATAGTGACAACATTTTTTCTTCTTTTGATGAGAATTTTTAAGAATTACTCTTAGCAACTTTCACATACACATTATGGTATTATCAACTACAGTAACCATGCTGTACACGCATCCCCATGACTTTTGTTTTATAGCAGGAAGTTTGTATCTTTTGACCTCTTTCACCTATCTCACCCTCCCCTTCCTCCTGGCAAACATTATTCTGTTCTGCGTATCTGTGAGCTCGAGTTTTTTGTTTTGTCTTGTTTGGTTGTTTTTGTTTTGTCACACTCCGCATGTAAGTGAAATCATACAGTATTTGTCTTTCTCTATCCGACTCATTTCACTTAGCTTAATGCCCTCAAGTCCCATCCATGTTGTTACAAAAGGCAAGATTCCTTTTATTTTTTGATGTATGAGTAGTATTCCACGTTTGTAATATATTTTTCATCTTTAAAAACTCCTTTAAAGATGTCTTCTTGTCCTTGCATGTACATAATCAACACTAAACATAATTATGTCATTGAAATTAATAACATATCCATAACCATTGAATTTTTAAATTATTTTTCACATCGTTAATATTAGGGTTGATTCTCTTTTTTTCTTCCTCTAAGAGACTAACTTCTTTATCTCTTACATCATTTTGCATATTTGCATCACTGCTTTTTGTGACCTTTCTTCTTGACACCAGTGTTATACATAGTTTGTGTCTTATATGAGATTGCATTATATGTGTGCAAGCTAATCAATGATGTTTATTAAATTTTAAAGGGTCAAAAGGGAGAAAATGGAAGACAAGGGATTCCAGGGTCACAGGTATTTTTGTTTTCTTTGATGGACAATGGAATAATGAACCACATAACTGGATGGTGTTGCGAGAGGATTATTTGCAAATGGAACAAGTGGGGAGAAGGGTAGATAGATGGTAGTGCTCATTCTAAGCATCTGAGGAAGAAAATGCCAGATGGTGGTGGTGATAATGCTTTGCTTTAATCATATGTTTTATGTTTTCATTTTCCTATACTGATTGGTGACTATGAAACTTGTTTCTCCATGCTTTTTTCTCTTCAAGTAAATGGCTAAAGGTAGACAATTCCACTTACTTTCTACAATAGTTATTGGCCAAAGGCAGCCATACAATGATAGTATCTCCATATTTACTATTCACTCTTTATTTTTTTCTTGAAATGGGAGTAGTTGAAGCCTATAAGCAGTGGAAGAATATTCTTGTTTCCCTCTTGTGTGTTCAGAGATACAATTTCCTACACTAGAGACTTTTTCAAATGTTATCTTCAGTGAGATTGCCATGTGGCATGTAAGTACAGTCACAGCCAAATTGGACCAAAAGTGGCATAAAAGTGATTTGTATGTAATGGTAGCTTGTTTGCTGCTGCACTGCCAGTAGTTAAGCTCAGATCCAACTTGGTCCACACTGAAAGGACAGACTGTACATATGATCCCCTCATGGGATAGACCTCTTTCGAATGTGACATTCAAGACAGATTCAGTAATTACACTGGTTCTGGAGATAGGTGGATAAAACTGTGAGTGATGTCTTCAAGGACAGGGGTCTCTATGTCCCTCACCTGGAGATATCGGAGACCATTGGAGAGAGGTGTAAAAGCATGTGGTCACAGGGTTGTGTGTAAGATAGGATGGAAGGTGAGTGCTAGATATTCAAAAGAGTTGAGAATTTAGAAGCCAACAGCAAGAGCAAAAGAGGAGAAAGACGAAGTTTGTCTGTCTACGTCTATGCTCAGTAAAATGTGTCTTTTAATTTTATTGCTCCTCCACTTAGATCCACTTGATGACATGACCAGCATTGACCCCATTCTCCTCCCTGGCAGCACAGACTGACCCCCTAGGTTTCTCTAAGTCAATCACACAGTATCTATAAACCGCTCTTCTCATAGGACAACCTTAACTTCCTCGTCCATTCAACCTCCACAACCCAGGCCCTTCACCAAAAATTCTTACAGGAACTTTCTGAGAAGAAGGCTATTTCCTGTGGAATCTGAGCTCACAACTTAGCTAGCTCACTGGCTTACAGATAACACTCTCTTCACACTTCCCTAAACATGTTTGGTTTTTTTCCCCTCACTTCTCAAGGGAAATAGTGGTTGGCCACCCTAGGGCAGGGTTTGGGCTTCCTAGAAAACTTCTGCCCAAGATTTGTTGCATGCTGGTGTTCTCACCACCGGTAACTGAGCCCTAATGGAGTACCTGGGGGTCAAAGCAACTGTTGCTTCTCAGCAGCTGAATAGTTGTAATAGAATGTAAACATTATTAGTTACCTGTCATCCTACAAAGGGCTGCAAGTGTGTGATTTCTTGGCCTTCATGTTGGGTTCCTCTCATGAAACCATCCCAGTGGATTCTCAGATAACCGGTGTTTTCAGTCACAGCTCTAACTCAGTTCTAGTCCTGAGAACTTCCTATTCTGTGTTTCCTCTTACACAAGCTCCAGTTGTAGGATTATGTCTGGGAGGGAACACCTCAGCATTTCTGCAGAAACTTCAATATTTAAAGAACAATCTTGAAGTGTTTTACTCACTAATATATTTTTACATGGAAACTTAGTGTTTTTATGCTCTTGTTTTAATTTGAGAGTATGTCTCTTTCTGTGCCATACTCTGATTTTACCCCATTTGTCTTCCCTTTTGTCCAATCTGGGTATCCATGTTTAAGGGACCTAGAAATAAAGCAAAATAAATATGCAAATTCAAGTTTCATTGTGTGAAATGTCATGTGCTAAATTTTATAGTGAATTGCAGAACTCTGACTTTTAATTTGAAACTTGAATAATGAAATCCTACCTGTGTGTGTGCAAGCTCTACCCTTTCCCAGAACTGATATCAGGTG
Organism: Prionailurus bengalensis; assembly: GCF_016509475.1. Classification (NCBI taxonomy): domain Eukaryota; kingdom Metazoa; phylum Chordata; class Mammalia; order Carnivora; family Felidae; genus Prionailurus; species Prionailurus bengalensis. The sequence continues at coordinate 52,961,726 of NC_057349.1, read as the reverse complement.
ATTTTGGAGCCCAAGTGTACAATGAATTTGAAAAATGGGAAATTTTCATGCCTTTCCTGAAAGCTCTTATCATCTATAATTTGCCATTGTAATGAATATGTGAGAGATGAGTGGGAAATCATTTAATAGAACCATCCAGATGTATTCAGTGATTCTAACGGTGAATGAGTTTCATGCGTGAGCTCCCCAGTGTGTATAATATCACTTGGGAAGAATACCATATTATACATCACACTGCTTTTCTAATCTCTGAATTGCCAGCAGTGAGTGGTTTAGGCATAGGACAAATGGGTATTTTCTTCCCTGTTAATCGCCTTTAATGGCATCTTTGCTTTATTCCATCTTTTATAAATAGTACTCAATTGAAATTTAATTTTAAGAACATAAACTTGGGAAAATGGAATACTTATCTTAATCACCAAATAAAAGAATAGACATACCTTATATTACCTGATTGAGTTTAATTTACATTAAAATAGCAACATATTTAAAATCCAGAATAGAACTGAAATAGAATTCACATAGAATTCCATTCTAACCTACATATTTGACCTGCAGCATATAAAAATATTCACATCTAAGAATGAAACAGTGACATAAATTAACAATTTTATATTATCCAGGTAGCATATCACCTAGTCATTAGTCTCCTTTAAAAAGGCAGAGAGAGTATCATGTGTAATTCTTTCACTAATTCTATCAGTACTTTTCAGATTGAAAAGTAAAGTTTGATTAAATGTGTGGTAACAGGTGCACACCATGCTAATAGTACTGTACCTTGCAGGTTTATTATGTTTTTTTTTCTCCTATTAATTTTCAAAGGGAATTCAAGGTCATCATGGTGCAAAAGGCGAGGTATGTTTCTTCATGTATTATGCTCTCTCTTCAGTCCATACTGCTTCAGTTTTCAGTGCTGAATAAATCTAGCTTTGGCAGAAAATGCCTTTCACATTCTTCAGTAGTTCTTTAATAGTGATTTTCAGAATATGTAGATTTGTTGAATTAGGTGTGAAATGTTGCATATTTGTGAATATTATTGGTTCTTCATCTGTATTAGGAGCTAAGTTTTTTTTGTGCAAAAATTTAACAAAGAATATTGTGTTTCTGTATTTGTCTCTCTAGAATGTAATCTCTTTGAGAACAAGACTGGCACGTTTGTTGTTTCTCTAGTGCTACATGTATCGCCTACACAATATGTTGAATAAATTGAGGAGATTTGTGGGGTTGGATGGATGGGTGGATGGATGGATAAATGGCAGTTGAATATGATATGAAAATTCCCCTCTGATCAATAACAGCATTTCATAGCTGTTCTCTACATAATGTACTTTATATATATATGTATGTATATGTTAATATTCATATCCTTAAGGACTTTTATGATGCAGTTATACCTTCTGAAATATTGAAACAGAACTTTTGAAGATTTCTTCTGATTTTAGAGAGGTGAAAAGGGAGAGCCTGGCATCAGAGGTGCCACTGGACCAAAAGGAGAGTCTGGGGTGGACGGCCTGATGGGGCCTATGGGTCCCCAGGGGCAGCCAGGCGAAACAGGTCCTCAAGGACCTCCAGGATTGGATGGAAAGCCTGTATGTATTCTGCTTCTTTCCAATTTCTCATGTTTTCATTGCTTTTTACTTGGTATGTACATGTTATAACCCACTAATAATTTGATGCAGGGAAGAGAATTTTCAGAACAGTTTATTCGACAAGTTTGCACCGATGTATTAAGAGGTGAGTCTCAAACAGAGATTTTAATAACTTTTTTAAAATTGGTAAAATAATAGTAATTATTGGTAAAATTATAAAATATATAAGTAAGATTAGAAGAAAATAAAGGAAATTTATAAACTCCTGTTTTTTTCCCTAGATGAGTAATTTTTTAAAAATGAAAATAATATGTACTCTTTTATAATCTTTTTAATAAAACAATTTATCATTATTTCACATGAATTAAATTTTCTGACATAATTCTGATAATGTAATTCATAAATATGGATGTCTATAATTTACACTATTTTTTTGGGGGTGCTTTCACTCCCCCCCCCATTTTAAGTGATTGTAATAATAAAATGATTGCATAGAACAGAGTATTTCCACAGTTAAATTCCTAGAAGTGAAGTTATTGGTCAAGAGATGGGCATCTATAAATTGTGAAAAAAGTGGTTAGTGATTTTACCAATGCCTATTTAAACTTAAGGGGTGGGGCTTCTTTGTTTTTAAGCTCAGCTACCAGTCTTACTTCAGAGTGGAAGAATTCAAAGTTGTGATCATTGCCAGTCTCAACATGGTTCTCCTGGTATTCCTGGGCCACCGGGTCCCATAGGCCCAGAAGGTCCTCGAGGATTTCCTGGTTTGCCAGGAAGAGATGGTGTTCCTGGATTAGTGGGTGCTCCTGGACGTCCAGGTGCCAGAGGATTAAAAGGTGCTGAACTTGTGTACATATTTTGTATTCGCTTTCTAAATTGATTTAAGGCAAGGGTTGATCTTTGGTTTTATGATGCCAAAAAGCTTTTCGTATCCCTGAGTCTTTAAATAATTTGTCAGGGTGCCTGGGTGGCTCAGTCAGTTGAGTGTCTGACTCTTGATTTTTGTCTCAGGTCATGGTCCCAGGGTTGTGGGATTGAGGCCCACATCAGGCTCCATGCTGAGCATGGGTCTTGCTTAAGATTCTCTCCCCCCTCTTTCTCTCTCTTTTTCTCTCCGTCTCTTTTTCTCTCCCTTCCCCTCCCTCTGCCCCTCTCCCCTGCTTGTTCTCTATCTCTAAAAAATAAAAAAATAAAATAATTTTTCAACTAGTTAAAAAGCAATTCTGTTTTCTTAAAGCAATATTCTAAAGTAGAGAAAAATTAAAGTTTGAAGCTTGTGAAGTTACAAATTAGAAATTATTGATAGTGCACTTAGAGATTTTGCCTGAGTCTTTGATAAGAAGGTCTTTAAATAGAAAATCACACTTTCCTTTATTTTGACTCCAGTAACTTCTGTTACCTTAGGAATTTTTCTATTATAGGAAAAATTATATTTTGCCACCAAACTTCTTAATAGCCCACAACTTACTTATCATTGTCTTTGAATGTTTATGTGAAATATCAGTTGATAATTCTTTCCTTTTTATTTAGTATTATGTGAACAATTGAGATGTTCAATCAAAGTAATAAACAACTATGAATAACACAAGGGTTAATAATCCCAAACAATTTTCCTTTTCAATATTTCAATATTAGATCCTTCTAGATCACTGATAATTTTAGAAATTTTTGCTTCAAAAATTCTGTTTCCCATTAGTAATAATAAATAAGTGGCAAGCTTTTTTTAAAAATATTTTTCTTTTTTTGTTAAAAAAAATTAAGTTTGTATTTATTTTGAGAGAGAGAGAATCCCAAGAAGTCTCCACGCATCAGTGCAGAGCCAGAGGTGGGGCTTGAACCCATAAACCTTGAGATCTTAACCTGTGCTGAAATCAGGAGTCGGACACTCAACTGAGCTACTCAGGCACCCCCAAATTTATTTTTCTTCCAATGTGTATATTAACAGCTTTGAAAGAAGCAATCTAGCAGGATGTGATTTTATAGGAAAAGTAAGCTTATTCCCATCTTTGACACTCTGCAGGCCTACCAGGAAGAAACGGGGCAAAGGGGAACCAAGGGTTTGGGTACCCTGGAGAACAAGGTCCTCCTGGTCCCCCAGGTAAGAACTGGTACATGCTCCTAAGTGTTGCTGCACATTTGGCTTTAAGAAAATCTGCATAAATCTATGTCAAAAAATTTGAAATCAAGACATTTGTTTCCTTTTTTGAATGATTCACATTGAACATATTGAGCTCTAACTACTAGAATTTTCTTCCTCCAGCTTATTGATCAATCATTCCGGATTTTCTCTTGTTTATCATTTGGATGCCTTAGAAGACTAGTCCTTAGAATACTTCTGGAATGGTTTTAGTCACCCAAGCTTATCTAGTGTATATCAGTGTTCGCTCTTTATGATTCTCAGGGAAGCAGAACACCTGCAGTGGTGGACTCGTAGGGCAGCCTTGGCTAGCTGTGTTATTTTAACTTCGTCAGGCTTCCATTTCCTCATTGGTGAAATGGTGATGAGATGTTGCCTGCATCATGACATTATTGTAAAATGATATGAATTAATACATGTGCTTTTGGAACAGTGTGTAACAATCATGTTTTCAGTAAATGGGTGCTATTACTGTTATTTTAGATGTTAGAACATCGTGAGGCTTTTGCGGGGATGAAAGGATTCAAAAGTCTTCATGTAAAATGCTTGGAACAGTATCTACAGTTGTAGTTAAATGCTGACTAAATGTCTCTTAGTGGTAGCAGCAGGAATTATTAGTAGTAGAGAGTGCCTCAACCTATGCTGCTCCATTTCACACCCTGAATGTTTTTTGTTACTTTGAGTCATCACCTTTCACATAATATCCTGTTAACTCTCCTTCCTTTGAGCATGCTAATTGAGCTAATTAGGCTGTGGTTCTCAAATTAGTGCTGTAACACCTTTGTGTGTATAATGATCACAATTACGCCATGGTAATAGCACTGTATTTAAATATGGAAACCTAAAAACGTGTGTAATGAAAAATCATTTTACTGCAAAAATGGCACAAAAGTGACTTCAGTAGAGTTGTAGAGTTTTAGCTTACTCATCTCTCACTTGCTAATTTATAATAATTGGCAGAAGATATGCTGGAAGGAAGAAATAAGTTTGGACAACCCACCAATTAAAATATTAGAATGTTAGCTCAGTGTCTTAATCAGCAGGGTGATTGCTATATTGATATAGCTTAGCCTGGTTTTATAAAAATTACTGATCATTTCTCCATAGTCTTCTAAATGGAAGGTATATAGAATTAGCAAGAGAGTACTTCTCTTTTCACATTAGTGCAAATATGTAAAACTTTTAGGATTTGGTTTTTTTCCCATTTCCATTTCTTACAGAATCACCTATATCATCATCAAAAACCAAAACTCCTCCGTTCATATATTGATCATGTCCCTTCTTAGGTCCAGAGGGTCCTCCTGGAATAAGCAAAGAAGGTCCTCCAGGAGACCCAGGTCTCCCAGGCAAAGATGGAGATCATGGAAAACCTGGAATCCAAGGACAACCAGGCCCCCCTGGAATCTGCGATCCATCGCTATGTTTTAGTGTAATTGTTGGAAGAGATCCATTTAGAAAAGGACCAAACTATTAGTGTCTGATGCCTCATTCAGCAACCTAGGCGTGGTGCTTTTCTTTTATGGTCTTTTGCATCTCAGGAAGATAATAACATAATCCCTTGAAAAGAAACTAAAGTACCTCGGTGTTTTTATTATTACTTTTTCTTAAGGAAAAATATATGAAAGGTCACATATACTGATTTTAAAGGCTCCTCAGTAATTCAGAGCCTTTGGATTAGTAGCATTAACTAAATCTCAAGGGTGTCTTATAAGTCCATTTATTTTAATCAAAGTTGAATTATATATATAAAAAAAAAACAACACCATTGCCTGTTAGCCAGTCAATTTCAGTCACTGTGAAATATTTCACATTCAGCCTCCATGCAGCAGAGTATTTGAGTTCAGTTTCATGTCTGTGTGAATTTCATGTTTCATATCTCATAGCACATGCTTGTACATTAGCCAAAACATGTGTCTGGTCATTGGAAATAACATCAGGGCTGATATTCAGCTAGGACAGACTGTATTGCCATGCCAGTCATTTACTCCAGCATCTGTGCTTGGTGGGTAGGGACAACGGGCTGCTGGTTGTTCAGTGTTTTGAATGTCACCTCTGTATGAGAGTAAGGTGTTTCTTAAGTACATTTGCAAATTCTCAAATTTGATTAATGAGTATGCTAAGAAAGACTATTGGTTCCAATGGGAATGGTCCAAATTATATAACATTAAAAACATTTTGGAAAACAGTTTCATTGTACCTGGTGTTGTCAAAGGAAATGATGGTTCAGAAATAAAAGACTTTATTCTTCATACTTGCTTAGCAATTGGAATGTTTGTTGGATGCCTTCATTTTCCATTTCATTTATTACATGTGTATGGTCCTATATGTTAACTTTCATTGTAGCAAAGCTAATGGGAATAAATGCTCTAGTTGAGAGGAAAGGTAACTCCACAGATTCTAGTATGTCTTGATATTTTTAGCAGACTTTAAAACATTAGTCTTTGTGTACTGTACTTAATGCCTTTGTAAGGAACATATTTGAGATATTTTATCCTAATCATGCTCTAAATTTTGTTACATGCTTGTTATTCAAAGTTCAATAAAGTGTTGTACAGGCCTGATTGCAGTGTTTTATTTTTTTAAAATACATAATTTTACCTGATTGTTGAGTGTAGTATCCGTATCACATGGTCATTGTTTTCAATGGTTATACTTTATTGACTTATTTACCCTATTCTTGAAAAGCTCAATCATCTGAAATAAGAACTTAGAAATTCATTTGGTATACTACGCACACAAATGGGTGAAGCACCTGCTTCCTGGAGTGACTGTTGATCAGCGTTTAGTTTAACTGACAGGTCATCCTGCCACTTTGATGAGGACGTTGGGGGAGACTCAAGTCATAACATTCAGTAGCAGAGTTAGCGCACAAGAATTTTTTGTCATTTTTGGTTTTTTTTAAATTGAACTATAGTTGACCCACAGCTACATTAGTTTCAGGTGTGCGACGTAGTGATTCAACAAGTGTATACGTTATGCTGTGCTCAGCACAAGTGTAGCTCCCATCTGTCACCATATGACGCTATTACAGTGCCATTGACTGTATTCCTTGTGCTGTGCCATTGATCCCTGCGACTTAGTCATTCCATAACTGGAAGCCTGTATCTCCCACTCCCCTTCACCTATTTTTCCTGTCTTGCCATTCATCTCCCCTCTGGCAACTATCAGTTTGTTCTTTATATTTATGGGGGTGTTTCTGCTTTCTGTTTGTTCATTTTGTTTTTTAGATTCCTCATATAAGTGAAATTATATGTATTATTTGTCTTTCTCAGACTTATTTTACTCAGTGTAATATCGTCTAGGTCTGTCCATATTGTTGCAAATGGCAAGATTTCATTTTTTTTTTATGGCTGGGTAATATTCCATTGTATATATGTGTACCACATTTTCTTTATCCATTCATCTATCTGTGGACATTTGGGCTGCTTCCATAATTTGGCTACTATAAATAATGCTGCAGTAAGCATAGGGGTGTGTACATCTTTTTGAATTAGTATTGTTTTATTCTTTGGGTGAATACCCAATAGTGGAATTGCTGGGTCATATGGTATTTCTATTTTTAATTTTTTGAGGAATCTCCATACTAGTTTGTACAATGGTTGCACCAATATACATTCCTACCACCAGTAGGGTACCTTTTTTCTCCACATTTTGCCAACATCTTTTATTTCTTGACTTTTTTATTCTAGCCATAGCATGAGGCTTGTTTGGATATTCAATCTCCAGCAAAGCCCTAGGTATCTGTTTAGGCTTAACTCCTAGGTGATTATGGCATTTTCTAAGACATGCTAAAGGAGCAGAATAGGTAGTTAGTGTTACCTATTAATTCATTTAGCCACCACTCACCATGTGGCCAAGGATATAGTGGCAGAATAGTTGCATTGTCTAGCCTGCAGTTACTTGTGTGTAATGAGATGTAGGTAAGTAAACAGGTGATTCCAATACATTCATCCTAAGAAAGGAGAAGTGCTATAGAAATGTATAGGATGATGCTATGTCCCTCCCAAGTTCATATGTGGAAGCTCCAACCCCATGTGGCAGTATTTGGAGACAGGGCTTATGGGTGGTAATGAATCCTATGGGACTGGTGGCCTTATGAGAAAAGAAAGAGGACAATCTCTTTCTCTCTACAGGCATGCAGGAAAGGTCCCGTGAACACGTACTGATAAGGCCACTGTCAACAAGCCAGGAAGGTAGCCCATCTTGATCTTGAATTTCCAGCCTGTAGTTGTGAGAAAATTAATTTCTGTTGTTTAAGCCAGCCAGTCTTAATACTGCCATATAAAATATTATTTTGTTATTTTCTGCACAAGCTCATAAAACAGATGTGAAAGTAGTGAAAACTTCCCTGCAGCAAAGATTATAAACACATTTGAAAGGTGAGGAGGCATTAACCTAACCAAGTCATGTCAAGATAATGGAAATGAGCAAAAGCTGGGGAGTTAGAAAAGCAGGGAGAATTCTGAGAACATCACCTGTGGAATATAAACCATATTTACTTTTAGTATCCCTACTTTTAAAATTGGTATCTCAAGATGAAATATTTCTGTGATTTATCATGATACATGTTATGTCCTAACATATTTCTGCCTTTGACAAATTTGAAATTAACCATGGTGTACTGACTTTCACAAATGAATAGGTGAGTGAATTTTTCCTGCAAGGACATTTTGCATTGTAATGTCCATCATCACCATTTTACATGTATACCCTTTAACATAGTCACAAGAGCATGACTTCTGTAATGAATTTGCCTGAGTTCAAATTGCCACTTGCTTTTTCTGGTATGAGTCTTCAGAAAATTTATTTTTTTGCCTAGATTTCTGTATATGTTGAATAAGAAATACTAATAGTACTTAACTAAAAGCAAGATTAGTATTAGGATTAGGTGAAACAAAAAAATTATTTCATGGAATAAAGTTAGATAATTTACCAGAAACATACAGTGTGACATTAGCAAATCTTGAGATGAAATTTTAACTATTCAAAACATTTTATATCTGTGTAACTAATACTGATAAAACTGATTAATCCGATTTGTTTCAATTCAGAATGAAACTCTCAGTCTTTAGGATAAAAATAATTCTGGGGTGCCTGGGTGGCTAAGTTGGTTAAACGTCCAACTTCAGCTCAGGGCATGATCTCGCAGTTCATAGGTCTGAACCCCACATCAGAATCTGTGCTGCCAGCTCGGAGCCTCAAGTCTGCTTCAGATTCTGTGTCGCCTTCTGTCTCTGCCCGTCCCCTGCTCATGCGCTCATTGTCTCTCTCTCTCTCTCTCTCAAAAATAAATAAACATTAAAAAATTTTTAAAAGGATAAAAATAATTCTCAGTAAAAGCTCAGCCAGATTTTTGATCATCTTGGTCTAAAATGTAAAGTGGGAACAATTTAGGGGAAAAAAACCCATCAAACCCTTGGGGTTTATTGTCTGTGGTATTTTATTTGTATTTTGTTAACTTTTTTTTTTTTTTTAATGAACTGTATTTTATGTTTGGTTCTTAGAACTTCACCAAGTAATTAATTTCCATTGTGAAAAGATTCTCAATGGAGATGGAACCGAAAATCATTCTTTGATGCCCAGTAGAGGGCAGCAGAATACACATATCCACTCATATCCGGAACCAAGCTGGGATGATCTTTTTCTCATTGTATTATTAATTATATCAACTATCACTGTATATATACTTAATGTGTACATTTTCTCAGTTTTTCAAGCATGGTTAGATTTGTATCCTCAAAACTTTATTATCCCAAAGGTAAAAAAAAAAAAAAAAAAAAAAACAAGCTCACGAGGTTTTTGTAAGTTGCACACCTAAGCCACAGTTAATGAGGTTTGTTTATATGTTGATGTCTTGCCTGACTGCTTTATCTTTGTAGGATTCAGTTCATCTGGTTAAAGTGCTATGGCTAGGAGCTTTGATTGTATCTTCAAACTGATAACTGTGTTGTCAAAGGAGAGATTTGAAACTCACTCCTGCTCTTCCTCAGTTACTAATCTGGCCAGTTGACTGGTATTTTAGCTTTGTTATGCCCGTGGCATGCAGAAAGGTGCCCTTATCATTATCTAGAGTTTATAAGTGAGTAAACCAGACATCCTATCATCCTGGTACAATAGATTGTATAAAATGCCAGCACAAGAGATTATTAGCAGCTCTGTGACTAAAGCCTTGAGAGCTTAATCTCTGAGGAGTGTGGGGCGTGATGGGGGACACAGAGGGAAACTCAGATTAAAAGTCTCTGCAATTTTAAGGGAAAAGACCAGAAATAAGCCCATAAGTTAGTTAAATTGAGCTGTAAAGTTTTCTCTGGAATGTCTTAACAAAACTTTAGTTTAAAAGGTACGTAGAAAAATTTTATCTTGCTCCAAATAACACATTTGAAATAAGGAACATTGCTGTCTCTACTCACTAAATTATTTCTGGGTTTTGCATTTTCAAAAGTAGGTTTTCACAGAGGAACTTTGAATAGATATATTTTTAACATCTATTTATTTTGAGGGAGAGAGAGATAGAGTATGAGCAGCAGAGGGGCAGAGAGAGAGCAAGACACAGTATCCAAAGTAGGCTCCAGGCTCCGAGCTGTCAACATAGAGCCTGATGCTGGGCTCAAACTCATGAACCGTGAGATCATGACCTGAGCCTAAGTCAGACACTTAATTTACTGAGCCACCCAGGCCCCCATGATAGATAGATTTTAAAAGTCCCATATTGATATACTAGATGAAAATGAGCATTTGAAATAGCTGACTGGAGTATCATTCTGCATAAGGGAGAACTGAGACACAGTGACAGTTTTTCCATCATGTCCCCAATTCAGTTGCTATTTCAAAATAGTATTAAAAGATCAAATTTGAGGGGTGTCTGGGTGGCTCAGTTGGTTAGGCATTCAACTTTTGATTTCGGCTCAGGTCATGATCTCACGGTTGTGAGTTTGAGCCCCAAGTCCAGCTCTGTGCTGAGAGTAGAGCTTGCTTAAGATTCTCTCTCTCCCTCTCCTTCTTCCCTCCCCCACTTGCGTGCAATACACTTGCATGCACTGTCTCAAAAAATAAAAATGAAATCAAATTTGAGAGGTGTATAGCTCTTACAGAATGACATTCAAAGTGAAATTTTAAAATAAATCATTTTGGCGAGGCTGGGTGGCTCAGTCAGTTAAGCATCTGACTTCAGCTCAGGTCATGATCTCATGGTTTGTGAGTTCAAGCCCCGCATCAGGCTCTGTGCTGGCATCTCAGAGCCTGGAGCCTGCTTTGGATTCTCTGTCTCCCTTTCTCTCTGCCCCTCTCCTGCTCATGCTTTGTCTCTCTCTCTCTAATATAAACATTAAAAAAAGTAATCAATCATTTTGACAACAACAACAAAAAGGTAAAGAGAGCCCTGAGACATGTAATATTGGATGACTCGGATAACTTTTCTGAATTTGTTTTCTTATCTCTGAAACAAAAGGTTTAAGTTACTGTGATTTTTCAACCTGGGATGTTACATTACAATCACCTAGCACTTAAAAAAAATTCTCTTGTTTCGGCTCTACCGAGATTCTGGTGTAATGGATTTGCCTTCCATGCAGAGGCAATAGCTATTACAAAGGCCTTGGGCCAGAGAACACAGCTCAATGGAAGTGGAAGTAATTCTCTATTTAAGGTTTTAGAAAGCTGCTGCTAGAGGTGGCAAAAGATAAGGGTGGAAATAGTGGGAGTAGGAAAAAGGGATAAAAAGGGAAGGAGAAGATACTAAAAAATCTTGCAGGATTTTGAGATTTGCCTCACAGATACATCACTCTGACTACAGTGTGAGTGGATGAAAACAGGCAAGTTGGAAGTGGAGAAGCTAATTAAATTTCATTACAGGGGTGCCTACGTGGCTGTCAGTTAAGCATCTGACCCTTGATTTGGGCTCGGGTCATGATCTCACAGTTCGAGCCCTGCATCTAGGCTGTCAGAGCAGAGCCTCCTTAGGATTTTCTCTTTCTTCCTCTCTTCCTGCACCTTCCCTGCTCTCTCTCTCTCTCTCTCTCTCTCTCTCTCTGAAAATAAAAAAAAAATTTAAAAAAATAGTTAAAATAACTTCATTACAGTGGCACTGAGGACAGAAGTGTAGATAAAAGAGGAAAAGACAGAGGCAGAGGGGAAAATAAAAGACCATCAATTTATTCTACTAAAATCACAGATAACTTTCAGAATGTACCCCAGTCACACCAGGAAGGTGAGGGCTTGCTGGTGTAGCACGAGATAGGAAATGAACCAAACATTTTGGGCTTCCACCTGGATGTCGACCTAGGAAGAGCGGGTTTGCGGGGCTCAGGACTGCATCTTCTAGGGGCCTCTCCTGAAAATGTTGGCGGGGTCAGCGTGAGAACCATGGTTTGGAATTGCATGGAAAGGTATTCATTTCAGGCTTCCACTGGGGCAAAACATGCCAGCTGGTTTCTGATGCTGGCTCTGACTGTGACAAAGTCTCCACACCTAGGTCTTATTCACACCAGTCTTCCGCTCATAACAACAGTAAATTGTATCTGTTTTCCTTTTGTCTCCGATGCCTCAGGATGCAAGAGAATACGATGTCACTCCTGCAGGGACCCATTCGGAACAGCCGATGCTGTAAGTGCTGTGGCACCGGTCATCCGCAGGAGTGTAAAGAGTGATGGGTAAGCTTTTTTATTTTTATGACGTGGTATGTATTGGTTTGATATGATTTCAAATCCATTTGTTTAGGACAAAGACCAGCAAAGTGAAGTTGTTTTTAGGAGGAAAGTTTTCATGTGAGAGTGAATTAAGCGGTGTCAGGATGCCTCATCTCATCTCATCTGTTGTCAGAGATAAGTATTCAGGAATCAGCCAAGCCTTCTCACTCAAGCACCAGCTCGTATAAAGGTTCACCTCAACTAAATGTGGGCTTTATTCTTTTCCTCGTCCCTTGCCTGCAACAGTAGTGTGACTACCCTATCGTTGGTTAATCACAATAAAGTAGGTGATTTCTTCATTGGCTTTTGAAGTGACGTTATCCTCTATGCTACGGGTTGTGAAATTCCTGCAGGGAACCTGTGTTAAATAAATTGCTGGCAAAGACAGACTTGGTCTCTGAGCATGAATTTGCCACCCCAGAGTGAAACAGGTGGACCCTAAGGTAACAGAGACTGTTTGCTGGGGAGCGGAAAGTCTATGGGTGTCATCCTGTCTGGAAATGGTCAATAAATCAGGTTGGCTGATTCGATAAAAGGATGTGCTCCCATCTCCCCAAGGCGTCCGTAGTCAGCCTAAATTCTAGGAGGAAACACCTTCCAGAGGAAAAAGTCCTTAAACCAGAAATGGGAAATGGAGGTTTTTAGAGCCAAATCCCAGCAATTGTTAATAATTGCCTGGAGGAAAGCAAAATCTAATTTAGATGTGATTTTCCTTGCCTTCGGCTGAAGTGGCGAGGTTAAGGGAATTGGGGAGTAGACAGAGAGGAGTATCTGAGCATGTGGGTTGGATTTAGAGGGAAATCAATTTGAAACTGTGTGTGTGTGTGTGTGTGTGTGTGTGTGTGTGTTTCTATTTCTGACCTCTCCTAGGGATTTTCCAGAAATAAACTTAAATTCTGTAAACTTGAATAATACCTATTATTAATTTAAGAATTAACTGTATGAACTATGAATTTTATACATTTTACATACTAAACTCAGGTGCAGATTTTTCAAGGCTATAGATGATTTAGGGGAACAGGAGGGATTGAAACCTAAATCCTGTTTTCAAAGACAAGGCCATGCTCCGTCTTAACTCCTATGAGAATTAAAAGCTAAATAAGTTGTTTTAAGTGTTTTACTCCCCTGTTTATTTTAACTGATTTCCCCTCATGATGAATTTAGTGATAACAGAAATCTTTTTAAAAATGTTTTTATTTATTTACCGTGAGAGGGAGAGAGCATGTAAGCACGTGAGTGTGTTTGGGGCAGAGGGAGAGGGAGAGAGAGGATCCCAAACAGGCCCAGAGCTGTCAGCGTAGAGCCGGACCCAGGGATCCATCTTACAAACTGAGATGACTTGAGCCGAAATCGAAGGTGGGATGCTTAACCAACTGAGCCACCCAGGTGCCCCAACAGAAATCTTTAAAATAAAAATAAGCTCCGAATTTCCTTAAGAATTATTAAAAAGGTGAGGAGCTCAGGCAACAGTGTCTAATTCACATGTCAGTTACTGGTGTGTTAAAAGGTAAACTGAGCCATAGTAAAAATTTTAAGACTTGAGCAAAAAATAGATTGTAATTAGGCAGCACCAAACTGGAAGTGGTTACTGGTATTCCACTGGACAGGAGCTGGGGAAAGACTTATAGACAAGAGGTGGAAGCAAAGCGAGAAGAATATTTGATTGGAGATAGCTTATGCAGGTGCCTTATTTGGGAAAGGCTAGTTGGCTATTTGGGAATGGTTGTCCCTAGGTTTCAATTTCTTAATCTTGAGGCACTTCAGTCTTTGGTTTTGGTTTGCTTGTTTAGGCTACAAAGGCATTAGGGCCTTCTCAGTCTAATGGTCTCTTTGTTTAATTAATTTAACAGTAGTTACCTTGTAAGGCTCTTAATGGAAATTTCTTTCTCTGGTGATTTAATCAAACAAATATTTCCAGATCCAGAGATTAAGAAATGTATTCAGTAACTCATTCTCAATGACAAATGAAGAAGTGAGAGAAACTAAGAAAATCAGGAATGTTAGATGTAATTCAAAAATACTGTCAGGAACGTATTTCTTTTTCTCAAGTCTCATTAAACTTTTGTACTAGAAAGAATTTATTGGACAGTTGAGCCTTTGAGAATTGCTTAGTGCTTTGGAAAAATAGGATTGTTCCTTTTACAAGTGAGAGGCAATATGGAAAGTGTGGAAAGTGGCTCAGTAGAAAGAGCATAATCCCAAGGGTAACTTGGGCAAAGATCAATCATAGTTGGGAAATTTACACTTCAAATATTATTCAGAAAGGAACAATGATGACACAGAATGTTAGTGATTGGGGCTGGGATGGTCTTGCCATGGAGAATAGGCTTTCATCATAGCAGTGGACGCACATATATTCAAAGGATGAACCCCCTTCTTCCACATTAAGTGAGAAAATTGAAATATAGCTAATATTCCCCCATGTTGTGTTTCTGTATGGGTCCAAGGAAACAAAAGGTCTGGTTAAAAAAAGATTGAGAGAATAGAGAAGAGTAAGGAACAGAATATAATGTTGGAGGATTGCTTTGATCAGAGTTCGTGTGAGTTAACCTATCATTTTTAGATGCAGAATGTTAATGTTAATTAGCATTTTGTTTATGCAAATGAGTAATGCTGAAGAAAAAGAAAGTCTATGATTAAAGATGGTATTGGTGAGGATAAAAGGAAAGAATGTTAAGCACCAAGCAGACATTTTCTTTATTTATTTTCTTTAAAATTTCAGAAACACCTAAGATTCTTTAATCTACCTGCCCAGGGATCTCTTTCATAATAATGTATTTAACCCCACTTAAGAAAACTTTTCCTTGTTAGCTTCCCTAAATAAGTGTCAGCAGGGGTCCTGGCTGGCTTTCATTTAACTGACAAACACTCCTTCACACCTTACCGAGAACATCTTTTTAAGTCTTCACAGGAATAAGTGGCACCCACATAGAAAAAAGGTGGGAGATGGGAGGACAGTTGGCTCTGATTAGTTTTATGCCACATCATACCCTGATTCCATTGTTCATTTTAAGGCAAACTAGTTAAAATTGTAGAGGCATTAGCTCACCTAAGAAATGATCACTGTCTCCAATAACACCCAGAGAGTAAGAGATGAATGCTGTTGTCTGTCTCCATGAAATGTTAACGGCCCCAAGGCAGGTTTTAGAGTCCTGAAAGCCAAAAGGGGAAGAAACAGGGATCTACTGAGTTCTTGGGTTCTGTCAAGGACAGTTAAATTAGGAAGCCAGAAGAAAGACATTAATAACAACAGCTATTATTGATTCATTGACTTCAAACGTCCCTTCTTTAGTATTTATAGCTTCCTTAGGACTAGGTAATAAGATTTTCATTTTATAAATGAAAACACTGAGCTTCACATGACTAGACGGTGATGAATCCAAGATTCGATCCAGATCTGCGAGGCTCCAACGCTCATGTTTTCAGTCTGAGTATCACTAAAATGTGTTCTCTATATAGTCCATGTTGCAATACAATATTTAGTTGGCAACTGGAGGCCATCCAATCATTCTACGACTGTGTCTGGCACAGTTTTTCACTGCCTTAAAATTTATCCAGTTTAGTTGGAGGATGTTGCACTGTTTTTGTCCTGTCCTTTGGAATGTTATTTGCAGGTTTCTTTCAGAGTAACTCTCCTGGGTCAATTTTGGGACCTCTTCCAAGTGTCCCACTAATATTCTGTGCATTTCCCTGGGGTGGCATTTTTGTTTTGAACCCTGTTTTGCTACTTTTCTTTGTTAGCCTCCCCCATGAGTCTGTGAGCTTGTTAAAGGCAAGCTTCCTGCACTGTTTCAAAATATGTTTTCAAGTACACCTCTTGCCAAGGCTTGATTTGAAATTCTTTTTGAACCATATTTGTTAGTATGAAGGTCACATAAGGGAGGGTAATGGTGATGCCAGAAGCCTAGGATATTGGTGAGTTGAGTAATATTCTTAGAAGAGTATCTGTGACACAGTTAGTGCTTAATAACTACTAGCTATCTGATGATTATTCTTGTAAACTTCTGCACTGATGACAAAAAAAATGCAAGGGAACCAGGGAGTTCTTTAGCAGCACAGGTTTTGGACAGAATTGCCCTTTTCCAGGAGTTTTGTTCTGTTTTGGTTTTCTGAGAGAGAGAGTGTGCACACACATGAACCAGGCAAGGGCAAAGGGGAGGGGAGGGGAGAGAGAGAGAGGGAGAAAATTTTAAGTAGGTCCCATGCTCAGTGTGGAGCTCAACTTGAAGGCTCGATCCCATGACCCTAGGATCATGACCTGAGCCAAAATCAAGAATCGGACACTCAACTGAACCACCCAAGGGGCCCATCAGAGTTTTATTTTTAAATGTGGTAATTAATTTAAAAATGCAGAGCAGTGTCTGACATGTAGTAGGCACCCCTTCGAGGCGAGCTGTTTCTGTGATTACCAGTGGGGCTGGATTCCTCAGGCTGGCTACCACCTTGTCATGTGTGTAATCACTCAAGTATTAGGACAAATTTAGCCCATGCAGACAGTTACCAGATCCTACCTCGAACTTTGATCCCGACTCTTTCTCTGATCTTCTATATAACAAAATTAGTGAAGCCTCTTCAGTGGACTATCGTACCATCACTTAACTGTGAATATGTAAAACAGAATTCATTTTTCCACCCTTTCTGGTTTAATGCCTTTAGTAATGCCAGTCCCCTAGCTCAGCTAGAGAACTGCCTCTATTTACAGTAACGAAACAGGCAGTCTGCAGTCCAGATTGTGGCCCCTCTGGTGGCTATTGACAGTGCCATTAGGCCGTGTCACAAAGTTCCTCTGCTTCCTGAAATATGTGATGACATTTTTTCCTGAATAAATCCAGCTGACTTGACTAAGATACTGTGGAATCAGGCCTCACTGTTGCTGAGAATTGCAACTAATTGTGAATTTTCAGGAGATTTTCGATGTACTTTGTAAATGTTTGCTCCTGTTTCACTATTCACTCATTAAATTCAATCATGAAATAACTCCTTGGAAGTAAATGTAAGTATTTACTTTCTTCTGTGATTCTGGCAAAACTAATTCGTATTATTTGAATGGAATTTACTGTATCTAAATAGCAAGTAATGTACTCAGACACCTTTTTTCCATTTTAAAATATGTGGAAAACATGTACTGTGTTGTCTTTTTTAACATCCCCAAATCCCATATTGTTTTTTAGCAATAGGAAAACGAGGCTTTTAACGAATGCTTAACGAGAATTTTAAGCATTAAGTCTAACCTGATGCCTTGAAAATATTGAACACTAGATAGAAAAGGCACTCATTTTGAGGGGAAAATGGGGGAATAGACAATAGGAAAAATACATATGTTGCTAAGGAAAATCATAATTCACAGTTTCATTTTTTTTCTGATTTTCCACCAATTTAATATTGGTGCTTTCTAAGGACATGACCACATTGTCCAATTGTCAGTGGAATAATGTGGTTTTCGGGTGCCAAATTCTGCATTCCATAAGGCTAACTGCCGATGAAATTAGACGAGCTTGTTGAGTATTAGAGATTCTGGTCTTTTGGCATGGAAATGAAAGAAAAGTGTTCCACCACATAACTTTTCATGCCTAGAATTATCTAATTTCTGCATTGGAAATTGGCAAGAAAACATTCTTTCCCAATAATGTTATTTACATGAAAATCTGTATAAATGCCTATGAAATGAAATTTGTACCTAATGTTACTCAGGGGAAAAAATATTCTGAGGTCAAAAATAATTGCAGTGGTTTTGTATTGCTGATTACACAAAAGATAGTTCAAATAAAAATAAATAAACAAATCAAATAACCACTCCCCACCTCATTTCAGAATTTTGAAATTGCCTGAAATTGATCTGTATTCTATTTTATCTATGTTCTGCTTTTCTATTTTCTCTCCTTTTCTGCCTTTTTGCTGATATAAAGACCAAAATGTAATCTAAATTTTTATCTTTAGTGTGTATGTTTAATAAATAATAGGCTAGCCTGAAAGAGCACTTTATGGAAGTGTGAATTACATACAGTATAATGCATCCATTTTTAAGTGTATATTTTGATGGGTTTCAACAAATGTATGTGCCCATGAAACTATCATTACAGTTAAGATATAGGACATTTCTATTATCCCTGAAAAGTTTTCTTGTGTCTTTCCCCAGATAATTTATCCCTCTTCCAGTTCTAGGCTACTCCTGATCTGCTTTCAGATTAGAATTTTCTTTTCTAGAGTTCTGAATAAATGGAATCATACATGATGTAAGCCTTGGTGTGGGGCTTCTTTAATTCCGCATAACATTTTTGAGATTCATCTATGCTTTTATGTCTATCAATAGTTTAGTCCTTTTTGTTGCTGCATAGAATTCCTTTATTTGACTGTATTTCATTTTGATTACTCATTCATCTGTTTATGGAAAGTTGGGTTATTTCTGGTGTGGGAAAGTTGTAACGCTTCAATGAACACCCATTTACAAGTCTATATGGAGATACATTTTCATTTCTCCTGGGTGTTAGGAATAGTGTTACTGAATTGTATTGTAAGTATATTCTTAACTTTGTAAGCAACTGTATTTTCTGGATACAAATCCTTTGTTCTATAATGCACATATTTTCTCCAAGTCTATGGCTTGCATTTTTATTTTCTTAATACAATCCTCTTAAGAGTAGAACTTTAAAATTTTTATGATGTACAATTTTTATTGCTTTTATGCCTTGTATTCTTTGTGCTTCATCTAAAAAATCTTTGTGTATCCTGAGATCATGAAGATATTTTTCCTTTGTTTTCTGCTAGAATAGTTCTGTCTGATAAAAATTTCTGCAATGATGGAAAACTTGTATATCTGTACTGCACCACTAGCCACACAAGGCTATTGAGCATTTGAAATGTGACTAGCACAGCTGAAGAACTGAATTTTTAATTTAATTTGAATTTATTTAAATTTAAATAGCCACATGTATCTAGTGACTTATTATACTGGGCAACACAGGTCTAGAAGTTTTTATGGTTTTAGCTTTTGTGTTTAGGCAGGCCTACAATCTCTTTTGGGTTAAATTTTGTATAAAGTGGGAAGTAAGGATACATTACTTAAGATAATTACATAACTCAAGATACATTTTCCCCCAAAAGGACTAAAAGCACTGTTTATTGAAAAGACTGTCATTTTCCCGTTGAATTACTTTGGCACTTTTGTCAAAAATCATTTGATTATAAATATATGGTATGTTTCTGTTCCACTGATGTATATTTTTCTTCTTATGCCAATACCACACTACCTTGATTACTCTGAGATTGAGATCAGGTAGTATGAGTCTTCCAACTTCATTCTTCTTTTCCAAAGTCATTTGGGCTATTTTAAGTCCTTTGCAGTTTCCATAATATTTTAGAAACAATTTGTTAATTTTTACAAAAACAGCCTGCTGGATTTTTGATGGGGATTGCAATGAATCTATTGACTATTTGGGGGAAAATTGACATTTAAAAAAATATTTCATCTTCCCATCCCTGAGCATCTCAGCTCCATTTATTTATCTCTCTGTTTTATTTCTCTCAGAGATATTTTATAGTTTTCATTATATAGGACTTGTACAAATTATTTAGAAAAATTTATCCTTAAGTAATTTATGTTTTGGGATGCTATTGTAAATGCATTATTTTAAACTTCAATTTTCTTTGTTCCTTGCTAATATAGTTTAGGTAAATACTGTTTTGTTTTGTTTTGTTTTGTACATTGACCTTTTATTCTGGGACCTTACTAAATGTACATTTTATTATCAGTTCAGATAGCTTTTGTGTAGATTTGTAAGAATTGCAAAAAAAGAGGTAGGTTACATAAATTTTCTGTATTTTCTTCCATTTTATGCTTCGTTAATTTCTGCTCTTTATTGTGTCTTTCCCTGACTTATTTTGGACTCACTTTGCTCTATGTTTTCTAGTTTCTTAAGGTAGATACTGTTTAATTGATTTTAGACCTTTCTTATTTTCTGATATAAGCATTTAAAGCTACCAATTTCCCTCTAAGCATTGCCTTACCCATATCCTAAAATTTTTATATGCTGCTTTTCATTTTCATTAAGTTCAAAGTATTTTCTAATTCCTTTTGTGATTCCTTTTTTGATAGATGGATTATTTAAAGTGGTATTATTTAATTTCTAATATTCAGGTGTTTTTCAGATTTCTTTCTGTTACTGAATTCTAATTCAATTTTGTTGGCAGAAAAAACCCCTATCAATTCTTTTAAATGTAATGAGACTTATTTTATGGAGCAGCATATGGTTTATTCTGGAAATACACCATCTATACTGAAAAGAATATGTATTCTGCTGTCCTCAGATGGAGTATTTCATAAACCATATCAGTTAATAGTATTTTTCAAGTTTTCTCTATTCTTCATGATTTTCTGTCTGCTTGTCCTCTCAGTGCTAAAAGAGGAGTATGGTAACTTCCAACAACAATTTTGGAGTTTCCTTTCCTTGTAATTCTGTCAGTTTTTGCTTCATGTATTTTAAAGCTCTCTTACATAGTGCACACACATTTAGGGATGTTATGTTTTCTTGATGAATTGATTCTTTTTTGCTTATAAATTCTCCGTTTTATCCATGGTAATAGTCCTCATTATGAAATACATTTTGATGTTAATATAGACACTCAGCATTCTTTGGAAAATAATTTGCATAATAATACCTTTTTCATTTGATTTTTATCTCATCTACATCTTTACATCACAAGTGTAAAGATTTCTTGTAGGCAGTATATAGTTGAATCTTGCTTTGTATCTAGTCTGACTATTTTCAGCTAAAGGTTTAAATCAGAGGTCAGCAAACTTTCTTTATAATGAACCAGATAGTAAATATTTTAAGCTTTGCGGGTCTCTCCTTTCATCTACTCAGCTTTCTCATGGCAGTACAAAAGAATATATAGACAACGCATAAACACATGAGGCTGGCTGTGTTGCAATAAAGCTTTGTTTACAAAAATAGATGGCAGGCTGGATTTGACACATGAGCTCTAGTTTGTTAACCGTTGATTTCGACCATTTAAATTTAAAGTAATTATTAATCTGGTTGGGTGTATAGCTACCATTTTCTATTTGTTTTCAGTCTGTTCCATCTATTCTTTATTAAATTTTCTTTATTCTCATCTTCTAATGGATTTAATACATTTTGGTGTTCCATAGTATCTTCATTATTGAGTTACTGGCTATACTTATTAAATACTTTATTATTGTAGTAGTACCTCTAGGGTTTACAACATGCGCTTATCTCTAGTTCTCTTGTTAAGCCAAAGAAAAGCCTAGGTTCTATATCATCTTTACTTCATAAGGAATGTATTTGTTCTGTATATGCATTACCTCTTTTAAAAAATTGATATTCTCGGCTTATTTAAAGTAAGAAAAGGGGCACCTGAGTGCCTCAGTCAGTTAAGCGTCCGACTTTGTCTCAGGTCATGATCTTGCAGTTTGTGAATTCAAGCCCCGGGTCAGCCTCTTTGCTGACAGCTCATAGCCTGGAGCCTGCTTCAGATTCTGTGTCTCCTTCTCTCTTACCCCTCCCCCACTCACGCCCTGTCCTTGTCTCTCTCTCTCAAAAATAAATAAAAACATTGAAAAAATAAAGTAAGAAAAAAGGCCGAATTCATTTTATAGTTATTTGATTTCAGCACACTTAAAAAGTAGATATTTGAAAAAAAAAACCTACAGTAAGCTAATTGACCATTTGAAAATATGTTATTGAATATTTAGCAAACACAGTTGATCTCAAAATCTTATACATAGCAAAGCAACAAAGAAAAAGCTATGAACAAATGTTGAAATGACTAACAGATTATATTAACATGAGCTAGAGAAGCCCACAAAGCATAAGTCTGTTGCAATCCTAAATTAAAGAAAGAGGAGGGGCGCCTGGGTGGCGCAGTCGGTTAAGCGTCCGACTTCAGCCAGGTCACGATCTCACAGTCCATGAGTTCGAGCCCCGCGTCAGGCTCTGGGCTGATGGCTCAGAGCCTGGAGCCTGTTTCCGATTCTGTATCTCCTTCTCTCTCTGCCCCTCCCCCGTTCATGCTCTGTCTCTCTCTGTCCCAAAAATAAATAAAAAACGTTGAAAAAAAATTAAAAAAAAAAAAAAGAAAGAGGAAGAAGATTCTCTTAGATAAGAGATTTCATGAGGATCATGAAAACTTTACCTATATGTATCAAAATGAAAAATATGAAACCAAACCCAGTAAGACTCCTTGGTGATCATATTTGTAAAATGGAAGTCAGGAATAAAAAGGAGCTAGCAGAGAGACGCAACCGAGTCTGACTTTTTCAACAACGTGAAAAAAAGCTCTCAGATTTTCTTTTGAAATGACCCCTGCATTTGTTGTATGATAGGTTATAGTCCCACACCAAATTTGACAGCTGTGGAAGCTAAATTTTTAATTGCCTTCCTTCCATTGAATCTGCATCCTATTCTAGGATGAACCAGCATCTGGTTCAGCTTCCCCCAATTAAAGCCTGACTACATTCTGATAGCCTCTGTGTTTACTTCCAGCAAATCTCATCTTATGTTGAAAAGAGGTGGTTTTGAGCTGAATAAAGGCAAATGCAATGCCACATTACTTAGCAGATTATAAATTTACAAAGGTTATTATTCCAGATGATGATTAAAACAAAATTTCAAAGAAAGATTGATTTGTAAAGGGACACTGGAATTGTCAGATACTATCTTCTCCTCCTACAATGTCCTTCAGGACCTCTTCTAAGAGAGCTACAGAAGGGCCAGCTGTTTGTTTTTTTATGGCTATTTTGAGAAAAAATGGAGGGGGTAGAGAGAAGAGAAGAGAAAAGAAGAGAAAGTTGATTGTGAAAGAAAAAGGGAAGAGAATAACAGTACTTTACGTGAAAGTACTTTCAAAAGTCAAGTACCATCCTATTTGTGGACTTCAGTAAGGAGCAGAGAAGTTGGCTGAACTTTGGAATGAGGACAGTGGGTGTCTCTAAATTAGCAGCAAGCACTGTACCACTGTATTTCAATCAGTGTGTGGAGAGAGTGGTGAAATCCACTTGGATGTGGTTGTGACTGGAAAGAATGACCTTAGTCCATTGCAGAAGGCCATGGTTCCCTCAATGTTTCTAGCCACCAAACTCATGATGTATTGAAAACTTGACCATATGAGCTTTAGAATACAATCACTTTATTTAAATTCAAAACGAAATGTGTATGCCTATAATTTTTGCAAAAGAAAGGAGAGGAGTAAGTTGTAAAACATATTACGTTTGTTTAAAACAGCCTGTCAAACAGATGGTATGTTTGGGAAATATTATTGGTATCTTTAGAGAAGTCTCACTTTACAAAGAAAGCTCACACAACCCTCTGAGCTAAGTGGAGCAAGTATTTTCATCTCATTTTAAAGAAAGATATGGAGGCAAATAATTATTGACTTCCCTAAAATGAAGTATCTAGTTAAAAATACAAAGTATACCAGAACTTTTATCTCTTAATTCCCAAGGCAGTATGTTTTCTTCTCAACTCTGCTGCCTCGCTCTGTGCCCATGCAAAATACTAACAAATCTTGCTTAAATTAAATCCATGTGATGTTGAAATCCAAAGTAATATCAATAAACAGGTTACTTTTAATAGCTTGTGAATGGTTGCAGCACATATTGTAGACACTGGATTTGAACAATAAGAATTTAATCATTTATTTTAATAGATCGGTATGCAAGTTGGTTTCTTAAAATAATCATGTTTCTCAACTGTGAGTTTCATTATATCCCTCTTTTATAATATGAGGATTAGAGCATATTTGATTATTTTTTATTGATATATTTTTGATAATGAAGCACATTTGTATGAACTGTGAAGTTCTCCACTCTGGGGATTACAAATATTTTTTACTTGGAATTTCAAGATATGAGAATCTTGGCACATTATCTGTAGTTCTGCATTCCAGTAAATAGTCTGAATAATCACGATATTGAAAGAAGATCATATTTGGAACTAATTTTACTCCAGCTTTTGCTTTCATAGCACATGCATTCATAGTTCCTCTGAAATTCTTATAATTCATAGGATTTTTAAATAAAATTAAAAGATACTATGAATAGAGCTTGAAGCTAGAATAAAAGGTAAAACAATAATTATTACTTTTTCAAACCTTGTTTGGACCTTTGTTCAGGCATATCAATTGAAACAAAATATCTTTGAGGCAACTGGGAAATTTGAATATGGATTGGTATTATATAATACTGTTAATTTTGATGATGGTATGGCATCTGTGTTTTTAAGAAAGTACTTATTTAAAGATGCAGACTGAGGCACCTGGGTGGCTCAGTCGGTTAAGCGTCAGACTTTGGCTCAGGTAATGATCTCGCAGTCTGTGAGTTTGAGTCCTGCGTCAGGCTCTGTGTTAACAGCTCGGAGCCTGGAGCCTGTTTCAGATTCTGTGTCTCCCTCTTTCTCTGCCCCTCCTACGCTTGCACTCCGTCTGTCTCTCAAAAATGAATAAATGTTAAAAAAATATTTTTAAATAAATAAACATTAAAAAAGTATTTTGAAGATGCAGACTGAAATACTTATGGATAAAATACAATGGATTATAACAATACTGATGAGTATTCATGGTAGATAATAGATATGTGAGGGAGAGTCTTAAGACTATTCTAATTTTGTGTGTTTAAAATTTCCATAATACAAAGCTTTTTAAAAAAATAGAAAACAATGAAGGCGATAGATTGGATATGTAAGACATGTTTCAGGAGAAATAAGGAGATCAGGGGAGGCCTTACTAAGAAGGAGACATTAGGATAAAGATTTGAATGGGAAAGGTATGTGGATCTCTGGGAATGTTCCAGGCAGAAGTAGGAGCTAGTGCAGAATCCTGAGATGGAAGTGCAGCTGTCATATCCAAGGAACAAGAAGTCCAATGGCTAAATAAGAATGAGTAATAGATAAAATAGTAGGAGGTGGTATCAGAGAGTTAACAGGATGGGTGGGAGGAGAGAAAATTCCTAAATGCAAATATGCAAAATACATGAAGAATAATACCTTTAGGCCAATAAGAAAAAAAAGGCAGACAACCTAATATAAAAAGTGCGCAAAGGACTTGAACAGACACTTTACAGAAAGGAAATGGACAATAAGAATATGAAAAGGTGCTCTACTTCATTAGGCATCAGGGAAATACAAATTAAAACCACAACACTACAGCAATACATACCCACAGAAAGGTTAAAATGTAAAAGGTAGGGAATACAGGTAGTTGAGAGGAAACAGAGCTCTCATATGCTGGTGTTTAAAATGATACAAACTGCAGTATCTATTGAAAATGAAAATTATGCATACCTTCTAAGGTATCAATTCTCTTTCTAGGTGTATCTCCAGCAAAAAAAGCATATATGTGTTCACTGAAAGAACTGAATGATTAGAGCAGCACTGTTCTTAACATCCCAAAACAGAGCTACCCATGTGTCCATCAACAGTTAAGTGGATCAACAAACTGTCTTATAGTCACAAAATGTGTACTATACAACATTTAGAAAAACAAAGTAAACAGTATAGATAAGTCTCACAAATGTATTAAACACAAGATGCAGACACACAGTACTTAATACTTTGTAATTCTATTTATATGAAGTTCACAAACAAGCAACAGTAATCTATATTGTTTGAGCAATGTCTACTCTTCAGGAGGAAGTGCTTAGAAGGGAAGATGGCAGATGGTGGGGAGCTGGTAATGTTCTGTTTCTTGGTCTGGATGTTAGTTTAATAGGGAGTTTAGTTTGTGAACAGTCACCAAGCTGTATACTGATGATTTGTGCACATTTCTGTATCTAGATAATATATCATTAATAGTTTAATCATGTAGGAGTAGCTTATCATGTCCAGCACGTGGGCATCACTGTCCATGCTGAATAAGAAGGACATGGGACATGATGGATTGTTGGTTTAAAAAAAAAAAAGAGTGGAAGTCTTGCTTTTTCAACCTGCAGCTGTAACCCCTATAGTCAAAGATAATAAACCATATATACACAGTGAGTTCTTTGGCTCTTGGAAAGGAGATATCTGTTCCAAAGCAACTGGGAAAAACTGTAAATAAGAAATGAAAATATGATGAGAGGTATATTCTTGTCAACTTTTTGAATGATAATATATCTTACTATGTGTTATGCAACAGAACATTTTGTATAGCATCATGATGCCAGTTAACTTTTGGCATCATTTAAAAAAAATTTTTTTACATTTATTCATTTTTGAGAGAGAGAAAAAGAGCATGAGCAGGGGAGGGGTAGAGAAATAGGGAGACACAGAATCAGAAGCAGGGTCCAGGCTCCTAGCTGGCAGCATAGAGCCTGGTATGGGACTCGAACCCATGAACTGTGAGATCATGACCTGAACCGAAGTCGGATGCTTAACCCACTGAGCCACCCAGGCACCCCAACTTTTGGCATCATTTAAGTCCAATCACTAAGAGTTTACAAAAAAAATTGAATATGTAAGTGTAGATGTTATGAGTTCTTTGAAAATCAAAAATTATTACAGCTTTTTAAACTAGACATCAAAATGCCACAGAAGCATTTTAAAATTTTTGATTCTCAAGTAAATATTGACAGCTGTAACCCACATAAACAAAAAGCTCTTAGGGGTTTTCGATAAATTTGATTTTTAAGTAAGCTCTAGGCCCAACATGGGGCTTGAACTCACAACTCTGAGATCAAGAGTCACATTCTCTAACCACTGAGCCAATCAGGTGCTCCATGGGGTCTTCAACAATTTTTTAAAAGAGTAAAGGGTCCTTCAGACAAACATGAGAAAACCACTATGGATAATCCCCATTCTTTGCTCATTGTTAGTTCATTGTCATGGAATTCCAAGCCTGCTTTTAAATCCTTGGTTGGGCCTAGGTTTGTGGTCCTTCCAGCTTAGGAAGTTGATTTTCAGTAACCTACGGGATTTTGATTAAAGATAGTTTGCTCTTTGGCATTGTGGGTATCTTGTCTATTTTGTTTGTTGTTATTATATTTTTTACTCCTGAATTTGTGTCTCATTTTTTTCTTTATCCTTTTCCTTTACTTTTAGAATACCTTTAAGCCAAAAAGAAAAAAAGGCAGACAACCCAATAGAAAAAATGTGCAAAGGACTTGAACACTTTACAGAAAGGAAATGGACAATAAAAATATTTTCTTATTTTTAAAATTTAGCTTGCTAGGTCTTTTGTTTTTTTGTTTGTTTTTGTCTGGCAATTAGGTTTTGATTCTGTTATAAAGATCAGCTCATCAGGCATGCTTGGGAAATGTTTTTCTTCTAAAGTGATTTGGACCAAGTTTCTAAAACCAGCTTTTCCAAATCTTAAGCTGCCTTTGGGACACCTTGACTCCAACCCCATCAGTAAGTCCAACACACTGCAGTGCCTCTCAGCTAGTCCCGTCTGATGAGCAGGAGGCCCAGGTTGGCAACTGCTGGTCTTTCAAGAACATTGCCAATGGTAACCTCACCAAGCATAACTTCACCAAGGTGAAACTGACCCAGCACCTTTTGACTGGGAAAGAGATAGATGTGAAGATCATTGATAAAACTCAACAGAACGCAGCCTCCAGAAATGATTCCATGAAGTAGATCCATGAAAGCATTGAATCACCCCAATGTAGTGAAATTATTTGAAGGGATAGAGACTGAGAAATACTCTATCTTCCCATAGAGGATACTAGTGGAGGAGAGGTATCTGAGTCCCTGGTACTGCAGGCAGTAGCCAAGAAAGACATCTGAACCAAATGCCACGAACTAACATCTACTGTACAGTTCTGTCACCAGAAGCTTATTGTTCATAGAGACTTAACTGCAGAGAACCTTTTCTTGGATGCTGCCATGAACATCAAGATT
This sequence comes from Prionailurus bengalensis, assembly GCF_016509475.1. NCBI lineage: Eukaryota > Metazoa > Chordata > Mammalia > Carnivora > Felidae > Prionailurus > Prionailurus bengalensis. The sequence continues at coordinate 52,933,489 of NC_057349.1, read as the reverse complement.
GCAGACTTTGTGTTCAGCAAAATATTCACCTTTGGCAACAAGCTGAACACCTTCCATGGCAACCCTCCTATGCTTCCCCAGAGCTCTTCCAGAGTCAAAAGTAGGATGTACCCCTGGTAAATATATACACTGATTAACAGTTCCCTGCATTTTGCTGAACAGAATTGTGAGAAACTGCATGAGCCAGGACTGCATGTATTCTATTTTACATGTCCATAGAGTCTTAAAACCTCAAGAAATTTCTCATTCTCAGTCTCAGCAAGAGAGCCTGACTGTGCCAGGGTCTGAGGTCTCTATGGCCTCTGTTTCTCCTACAGTCCCCCAGGCCCAGCCCACCTGCACTGGGAATCCAAGTTAGCCTGATTGGCCCAGCCAGGCCTCTAGGCTGTGACCCGCACACAGAAACCGTGAGGTGCTGCAGTTCTTAGAGTGGCCCTATACCCTCCTCTTCCACCCCCATTATCAGCAGCAGTGATAGAGGCCCATAGGGAAGCAACTTCTGCATGGGACAGGTGGAAATTTGTTCATTCTTGGCATCTGGGACAGATGCATGACCACCAGAATTTGCCCTGTGGGTGACCCGAGCCCCTCTCTCTGGCAACAACCATGGCCAGCAAGGAGCCATTGGGAGCTTCTTCAGCAACCACAGCTTTGAGTTTAAATGCAGATATATGTATTTCAGGTTTGCCAGAAAGAACTTGAAAACACAGATGATGATGATGATGATGATGATGATTGTTTTTAAGGTAACTTTTAAAAAAAGATTTTATTTTTAAGTAATCTCCACCGAATGTGGGGCTCAAACTCACCACCTTGAGATCAAGAGTCACATGCTCTACTGACCGAGACAACCAGGTGCCCCTGAAAGCACAGATTAATTGGAGATGCTCCAACCTCATGTAGTGGGCAGCCATGACAGTAATGAAAGGAAGTTGGGGAGGAAGGAAGGATAGAAGTTAGGAGAGGTGGAAGCATGGATGGGTGGATGCATGGATGCATGGATGGATTTCCAGAGGCTAGCCCTGCTCATTACACTTTACATAGAATATGGAGATCACCAGCTCCTACGTGCAAGGAGATGATGCAGGAGATTGTCTTGTGTGAACTGAAACAGAAACAGGTTCATCTGTGCATGTGTAGCTGGCAGGGCCAAGAGGACCTCCAGCAGTGGAAGACAGAGGTGTGCAAACCACTACAGAGGTCTCTCAACCTGGCTCATTTTAAGTGAGTATTGGTACCCTTACAGCCTTCATAAGCATTGCCTCCAAAATAACCAAGAAGTTAAGCTTTAAAAGGTTTTAAGAAGAATCCTCAAGGCAAGAGGTGGGGCTGGCTGGCCCTAGCTGCCCACTGGCCACTCTACCCCAACCTAGGAAAAATTGCAGAGACTAGATTGGTGTGTTTGCCCTGGGGCACTACCCTACTGCCCTTTCCCCCCACCCCTATCTCCTTTTCTTCTGTTTGTCCTAGAGGGGAAATGGTTCATGGAGACAAACGAGTCTCCTATTTCCTCAGAAGAAAGGAGGAATAGAGATAAGGTAATGCTAATGTCACAACATCTTGGTTTCTACCACTTTAACATTTGCCCACACAGCTGCTCTCCATTAAAGAGCCTTTGGCATGGAAGTCTGTATGGGATGAAGATTATGTCAGTCCTCTGAAGATGAATTTTCATCTTCAAAATGTTAAACTATAATATACAAGGCTTTGACTATCCATTTGCATATTTAAAGATTTCTAGCATGCTCTGCTCATGACAAAATCATCCATTTTTTCTTTCTCTCTTAAAAATACTTCTGGACCTTGTGTTAGAGACCACAAAATCCCTTCAGTCTATTTCTCCTTCTTACGCAAAAGCCAATAAACTCTGAGAAGCCAGGGGCATGAAATATTCCGTCTTCCATTTCATTCTAGAAAGATTTTGTGCTCAGATCAAGCCCTTTGTGGGGCTGGTATGAATTTTTAACCCCGTTCACCACTTGATAATTACTACTTGAGGGTAAGGTGTTGTAAAAGTAGGAATTGCTCCTATGAAGTGGAGTTATGAATAACTACTGCTGGAGAGATTTGGTCTTTGCTTTGAGTTAAGTTCCTGTCTGCCATGAGAGTTAAGGGCCACCAAAGTGGGACATAATATGGGTATAATTTGTCCCAGCTTGCATAGCTGTTTCCTATTCCTTTCTGTCTTCTCTTTTTTCAAGGGTGGGGTGGGTTTTTTGTTTGTTTTTTGGTATTGGTTTAGGTATTTAAAATCTGTGATCATTTTTATAAACTGTCATCTCTGTTTCAACTCCTGAGCTACACTATTCTTCCCATAAATTATGTATCTTTCTGTATGATGATATACTTGCATTTTGTTGTTGTTGTGAAATGTCTCACTAGGAAGCCATTGAAATGGAGCTGATTTAAGTGGATGCTTGTTTTGTACTGAGGAGGGAAATCGTCAGGGTAAATGATACCTGTTGGACCACAGGGATTTGTGCTGGACAGGAAGCACTGGAGACTGAACAGGCACAGTTGCAGTTGACATCATGTCTATATTGGGTCATGAAATTTAGAGATGCTCATTCTTCTGGGTGGAATTTAGTTGCAAAAATTTTTAGGCCGAGCATAATTTATAGATGGCCTCCCATCGAGAGGCCTTTCATTTTTATTCTTCTTCTCCAAGGAAGAGTCTAAAAACATCTAACATGGTGTTTTGCATAAAGCACTTGATGGAAAAGACAATTTCTTGTTGGCTTTCTGGGTACATCACATTACATGCATAAACCGCTTCTGCCCTAGCATGCAGTCATGAGTCTGTCACTAATGCACGATAGAGTGAAAGGGAAAAGAACTACGCATTGCAAAACTTGAGTTCTGGTCCTAATTTTCCAAATTTGTGACTTCAGACAAGTCAATTGTAATATAGGCCTGCTGTTAGTTTTGAATATTAAATGAAAATAAACTTGAACATTGAAGGCTTAGTATAGTAACTAAGTAGGTGCTTAATATATGCCATCTATCTCAGTGTTGATCATATTTTCTATCTGCCTTGCAGCTCTGTGTGGCCATGTGACTAAGTTCTTCCCCAAGGGATGTAGTCAGAAGTGAGGTGGGCTATTTATGGGTTGTACTGTAAAAGGAGGGAAACTGTCTTCTCTGGTCTCCTTCCTCTATCCTGCCTCTTGGAAAGTGGACATGGTAGCAAGTCCTCAGACCATGTAGAGAAAGACAATATGCTATGGACATCAGATAAGATGACTTGGTGGAACAAATTCTTTATAGGTTATGAGACAGAGAAATTTCTAGCTCAGTTGAGCTAAATTCTATCTTAGCTAGAAATAGATTCTAATAAACACCAAATAAACTACTAAAGTATTTGTTTTGTCAATATACAAATAATAGTAATTATAAATAAATAATTATAAGTAATATAAATAAATTATAAGTAATTATAAATAAATACAATTATTTGTATTCATGTACTAATTATACTAAGAGAAAATTAGTATTATAATATTTTTAATATTAAGTACAATAATACATGTGCATATTTTAAATATAGGTCATTTTATTTAGTTTGCATATGACATTAAACACATTTTCTGTGTCCACTATCATATTTATACCTTGTTATTTCTATATTTTCTCACGCACACATATCATAGAGTTATCACATGCATATGCATCAAAATATAGACTATAGTCTTATCTCTATTTAATACCATACAATACCTATTTGAGACAATTGAAGTGTGCAATTAAATTACTTTAAATTATAAACATTATTTGAGATGTTACTTTATTACAATAAACTGGTGTTTGAAAACTTCATTAGGATTAAAGATTTGTTTTATCCAAGTTTATGTGAAGCCACTTTCTAACAGTCTAACTCCTTTTTGGCCACAGAAGTCATCTTACCATTTCTTAATCCATTGTTTACAAATCCAGAGCATCTTGAATGAAAAAAGATCAGGAATCCTTGAGAAAGAACACTGCAATGCCAGCACAAAGGGAAAACAGAGAGATATTTCAGAAAGGGGTTGGGTCAGAGTGATTCAAAGCATAAGGAACTCATCAGCCATTGCTGGCTTTGAAGGTGAAGGAGGTCATGAGCCAGAGTATGCAGGTGGCATCTACAAGCCAAAAATAACCCCTGGATGAAAGCCAGTGAAGAAATGGGGACCTCAGTCCAACAAGTACATGGAACTAAATTCTGCCAGCCATTGGATTGATCCTTGAAGCAGCATCTTGGTTTTAGCCTGGTGAGACCCTTAGAATTCTAACCTACTGGTTGTGAGATAACGAATGGTATTGTTTTAAACTTCTAAATATGTGGTATTTTGTCACATCTCCAAGAGAAAACTGATAGCACCACCCAGAACATTCTTGTGGTTTACTAGTCATGATGGGCTTGAGGAGAGTTGAGGTCAGGTGATACATGGAGTTTTGGTATAAGACTATGTCATAGTGGGCCTATGAGATGTGAAAACACAGCCCTCCCATTATTTGTTCTATTTCCTAAGTATATGATTGAATTAGGCATTCTCAGCAATTTCAAAAATAGTATGAAGATTGTCAAGGAAGAAGAGTCAAGTGGTAGATTGTGGAATACCAGTTCCCTACGAAAATGTAAGTCAAAGAAGTACTGTATCCCTAAGAAATCATACAGATTAATTTTATCCAAAACTTGAAAGATGCAGGTGTGATTATCTTTATTACAGGTTCATTTACCTTACATGTTGTACTTGGGCTTTGGGAAATAAGGGTTATGAATGTCAGCTTAATAAAGTGATGACTCCATTGAAGATGTGGTTTTTTACTAGAGCAAATTTACTGGTACTTGATGTGGTGCTATTGATCTGGAAAATACATCCCTCTCCCCCTCACTTCAGTAACTGTACCTTAAAGAGTTGGCTTTTACCATGTGGAGATGGCAGTACACCTTCAGGGTCAACAAGAATAGGATCTGTTAGCATGAGTCCCAGATATAATCATTGCTCCAGTTTCTTAGCTCTCATTTGAGAAGAGCACTTAAACCAGGGAGGCCAAGGGTGATAAATGAACCCTTAATAATGGATCCTCTGATTGAACTATATTATTATATTTTATAGCACCTAGATTGATGACATCTGCCCACCTTATATGATATTGCCTTTGGCATATAGCCAGATGAGCCTGTTTGAAGAACCTTTTCAGGTTTTAGTATATGACATTGGGGTAGAGGGAGAGCATTTGAGCTTTCAGAGAATTGACATAAATTTCCATAAGATTTTTCACCTGCAATTTTTCCCTTTCTTGGAGAACATAAGTCATATGAAAATTTATTAATGGATAATGCTGCTGATTGTTGCAGTTCTGATTGCTACATTCTAATTTGCAGTATTCTGATTACACTGACTTCTTTCTATACTAAGATAAGTAAACCTTACTTAGAAAAGTAAATTTTATTTTACATACCTATGTCATGTTTGTGTCTGTTTATGTCCGAAATGACTATTTGCTATTATGGTGGTTTCATAGCTCAACATGGATGTCCCTTCATGAAAGGTGACCAGGCTACTGCTAAATGTTAGATTTCTAGCAGCAGCGCCCAACCCCGACATAACTGCCACCACCCCTTACTGGCTCCCCACCTCTGCCCTGTGAGAATGCAGTTGCATACCATAGGGGACTAGCAGCCAACTGATGTTGAGTTGAGTGGCATGGACACCTTCTGTCACGAACAGGGAAGCACTTTGTCCTTAATGGAACACACACTTGGATGTAGGTAAGTCTTTCCTGTGCACCAGAGGTCTTAAAGTTTCCTCCCATCAGATGTATTCATGCAGGTCTTGGATTCAGAAATGAGCAAGTTGAAGAGATGGCTATATTTGGAAGAAGTGATCTGGTGCTAGGTGCAGAAGCACACTGCTCAGATCTTCCCTTGAAGTTTAAGGAGCCATCTTGAAGTTGCCAGAATGTTGCTAATGATAGATGTCAGCTGAGTCTTTCTCCAGGAATTGCTCTTGGAGGGGAGCTCTTCCCCAGAGACAGCTTGTAAACAATGACTGGTCAGTTCTAGGGGTATAAACTCTTAGTCTAAATTTAGGACAATTCTAAATGTCCACAGCTCTCTAAGGCATTGACTGAGGCCTCTGTTACCATTTTATTACAGTTCAATTTCTCCCTCTATCTAAGTTACTTCCCTCACTTTCTTAGAGGTTCTGTTCCTGAGAGTATCCCCAATAAATATACCACACAGAAGTCTCTGCCTCAGAGCCTTTTCCCCCAATACCCTGACCAAGGCATCTGATTAGTACAGTGGTGATGTATTGTGTTTTGCGGCGGGGGGGGAGTGGTGTGTTGGATTTTCTAGTACCTACTCCCAGGGACTTGTTGGGGTTTAATATTCATCTTTATTAATCTTATTCTGAATGTGTACATAAAGTGATCTGATCAGGGAGATTTCATATTTATTACTTTATAATTAATAGGTGTGTGATTCCTCCTCACCTGAATTCTTACCCCTGAGGTGATGTGATGAAAGCCAGATAGAAAAACTCTCTACATATGTAGCTGGACATTCCATTGGTGAGGCACAGGGAAAATGGATTCCCTCCTTTTATGCAGGAGAGCTGCCTTCCCTCTCCTCTCCTGGAAGGAAGAAGAAAAACCTTTGTTCTGTGGAGATGGGATGGAAAGGATTCTGGGTTCTCACTTGAGCCTTTTGGAATATACATACATGTCTCTAGGAGTCATAGAAGCCTCATGTATCTCTCTGGTTTTTTGTGACCTACAAATGTCTCCAAGGTCCTGGGCCTTATTTTCTTTTGAAATATACACACATACCTCTAGAATTAGGTAAATATCTCTGGAAATCTACTACTCTCCCAGGATCCTAAGTTTTCAGCAAAATTCATCCAGAGTGCCCAGACACAAAGTTATTTTCTTTACATCCCACAGCTTCACAGTTACTGATTAGAAGCCTTGATGTTTTCATTAGAGAAACTTTTGTGATGTGGTTAAACTGTGCAGTTTTAGACTGCCTTTTGAGAATCCTGGAGATTCTATGAATTATTTAATATTCTATAATAAAATCCTTTTCTGTTTAAACTAACCAAAGCAGATTCTTTTGTATTTGCAGCTAAGATTTTCAGCTGCTAAAGATAAAATTTTTATAATGTTATAAAACATTCAGATATTGTTTGAGAAAACATACATACTTAGTAAAATATAAAAACATGACAAGGAATATTAAGCATCAACTTCAAGATTACTTGATATATACTTCAGAGGTTGAAGAAAGACAGAATTTTGGTTGGTAAAAAGCACACAGGACCATAATCATATTGGCAATGTTTTATTTATCATGAGAGAAGGGTACAGGGATGGTCACCATCTTATTATAAGTGTGTGTGCATACATATACGTGTGTATGTATATATATATATGATATTACAATGCTATATGCAATATCATAAATGTAAATATAATGTAAAATATGTAAATGTAAAATGTAAATGTAAATAAATGTAAAAATATCTAGAGAAAATCTTTTAGTGCTCACCTAACCTGCTACAATAGAGCTTCCCAAAAACCATGGCTTAAGGAAAAACATTCATTTACTCCTCTCTTACATAATAATCTTTAGGAAACAATCCAGGTTTGGGGGTATCTCTGTTTCACGTTGTCAGAGACTCAAATCTCTTCCTCTCTTATTGCTCTGTCCTTCCCCAGAACATTAACCTCATTTTCATGGTAAAATCTGGGTCACAGGTGTGTGTGTGCATGCCAGCTCATAGGAAGGGAGAGAAGATCACAAATGTCCAAGGTTAAAACAAGGCCAAGAGCAGGAAGTGGCTCACATCACCTCTGCTATCTTCATGGTACAGGGAACTGATGTCTATGGTCAGACCATAGGCCTGGCTGGGAGGTACCTTTCCAGCCAGAGGATATGCCCAGCTTCAATTTTCTTGCTGTGAAAGAAAGGAGGGATGAATTTTGATGAAAAGTAGCAGCCTTCTCCAAAGGAACTTTAGGAAAACTGTGTACAAAAAATAATATTTTAATAAGACACAAATACCTAAGTGTAATTTTCTTCCCTGTCACAAGTCTACCAATATTATTGGTCACCATTTAATCTTACCTTAGAGGTAAAATTCTGCATCTGAGCCAGAACAACTCCAGAGAATATGCCTTGTCTTGCTCTTTGTGGGTTTAAGGACTTTGTGTGAGTAACAATCTACTTAAAAGGAAAAGGATTAGAGGGCACCTGGGTGGCTCATTTGGTTGTATGTCCAACTTTGGCTCAGGTCATGATCTCACAGTTCGTGAGTTCAAGCCTTTCATCAAGCTCTGTGCTGACAGCTCAGAGCCTGGAGCCTGCTTCGGATTCTGTGTGTGTGTGTGTGTGTCTCTGTGCCCTTCCCCTGCTAATGCTCTGTCTCTCTCAAGAATAAATAAGCATTAAAGGATTAAAAAAAAAAAAGGAAACAGATTAGAGCTTTCATGAATCTCTTCATTGGATCTCGTGCCATTATTGACCAAAGCTCTCCGCAAGTAAACTTGAGTGTCTGCTGTGCAGAGTGCTTTCTCTGGCTGTTTGGCTTGCTTTTGTTGGGTTTTGTTATTTGTTTGGCTTGGTCTTGAATTCACCTTTCAATTACATGTTCTCACTTGTCTTCTCATAACAGAGAGTGGAGAGAAAATTGTTTCATTTGTATTTGTTAGAACGTGTGAAGATCTTCTCCAAAGTAGAGAAAGGTTACTCATCAACAGTGCGTCTCAATTACTATTCTCTCCAACTAACTAATCCTGGTTCCTGTCCATGCTTAAATAAAAGCAATGGTTTGCCGAAGCAGAATTCCAGCTGGTTTACAAATTAGTTTGAGTGTGGTTTGGGCAGCACAGATTTTTCTCTTTCAATATTTGTGGTCCTCCCTCTGAATATTTAAACCCTTTTTGAATAAAACAGTCTTTAAATTGAAAAATGTGGTTATTTCCACATACTCTTTTCAGAAATAAAAGAACTAGAGGTAAAAGAACTAGGAAAAAATAGAGATAAAAAAGTAATAGAGGCACACCCCTCCCTTCATCCGCATTCTACAAATAGGGTAGGGCTTAAATTGGAGTCCTTATTTCAGCAATATTGCTGAGGACAAGGATTCCACACTTGACCCTTACCTCCATCCCCAAACACATTTCCCTTTATACCTACCTAGGATAAAAATTGCTAATCAGTATGTTTCCTGCTGAATCCAGCGGTAGTCCATAACTCATTCCCATCAAAGTGTTTTAAGTAGGTGCTATATAATTTGGAATTGGTACTCGAGTTGAAAGTATTTGCCAGCCCTAGTCTAACTCTTTGTCTCTTGAATTCTAGTCCAGTATCTTTATATTTACCACTCTGCAATTTTTGCTGTTATACAGATGATTTAGCTATTTTATTTTAGAGCAGACTAAATGAACTTTTTAAAAAATGTTTATTAATTTTGAAAGAGAAAGAGAGAGAGAGCATGAATTGGGGAGGGACAGAGAGAGAGAGAGAGAGAGAGAGAGAATCCTAAGCAGGCCTCACACTGTCAGTGCAGAGCCTGCCGTAGGACTCAGACTCACAAACCATGAGATCATGACCTGAGCCAAAATCAGGAGTTGCATGCTTAACCGACTGAGTCACCCGGATGCCGCCAAATGAACTTTTTATATAAATCAAACTACTTTTGTTATATCCATATAGCCAGTCATGCACATTTTTCCAAGGCACAGTTATTTCATTGATAAGTAGTAGTCATAAAATAGTAGTCATAAAGTTCAGAATTCTGCCTCACAATTTTTACATTTGAATTATATTATAGTTGCATTCTTTTGTTCAATTATTTTTCCTCTTCTTGGGTCATTTTAGCAATGGATCCCTTAAATGCGTGGATGTCGTAAAACAGTTACCTACAGGTAAAATATATTTGCATAACATGAGATACTGATGACTAAAATACGTATACACTCATGCCCAATAGAAAAAAATCCCCAAACTGAATAAATTCTTAATATCTCCTCTTTTCAAAATGTTTTGTGTAACTTTAGTCTTTTTCAGAGTATTCTAATAGACACAATAACAAATGACAGTTAAGATAATGGCTATTGAACCAGATAAATGTGACAAACAAGACTGAATCTGCCTAACACAGGATATTGGGCCAAATTCTATCATAAATCCACACATGAGACTTTCTCTAAGGCATCCTGTCTGCAGTTAAGGGCACAATTTAGTTCTTGGTGGTTATGTCTGTGTACAGCTTGAGTGGTGAAAAAAGAAGGGGGTTGGAATAATTCAGAGTTCCACCATTGTTCCTTGCTATGTTTTGGTAGATTTTGTAAATAGTTTAAATTAGACTTCAAGAAGAGAGACCACACAGAAAAACAATCTTGCATCTTGTTCAAACTTTACAAGTCAGTTTCTCCATCTCTTGTGATCATGCATACACATTTAAAGACAAGGAAAGTAGCTATTCAAATTTCCATGCACTCACCACCCAATGAGGAATGCCATGCTAATTAGATTACAATTTCTAGATTCAGAGTGACTGTTCCCTCCTGGTGCCTTGAATTGACGTTGACATTTTGAGTTATCATTTTATGCCTAAATATGAACCCAGAATAGCGCTTCTTTTATAAAGGAACCTGATATTAAGTCTCCATTAGATTGTTGGTAATTTTTGTGTATTAGTGATTGTGATGATGGATGATGTAGGATTAATTATCAATCATAGTAAATAACAACTCAAACTTATACCTTTGTGTATACCAACCCCCCCTCCAGATTTATAAATGTCTTATCTGAGTTTTTCTTGCATCAAAGCATCTCTTTCTTTTAACTTGGTTTGTGATATTTAATGTAACTGGGTTTCTAAGAACTAAGAAAAGGCTTAAGGCATGTGTCTTCCTTCTCTTCCTTTGTGCTGCCCTCTTCTGAAAGTAGTTGGAATGGCAGTAGTATAAATGGAATTTTCTCACCTTTTTCCCCCCCTCTTATAATAAGTTCTTTGTACAGTCATAAAATTTATAACTTTAAAAGAGGTTAGGATACATTATGTCTAGTGTATTTATTTTACGAATATAGAGATGAATTTTTATCACATCTTATCCTTATTTCTCATATTCTGAAAGAAAAAAAAAGTGCCTCTGCACTTTGGGTATTATCCTCTCAAAATTATAATTTTAATCATTCTCCACTTCCAGCTCAAATTATTATCATTCATTGCTTTTTTAACGTTTATTTATTTATTTTGAGAGAGAGAGAGAGAGAGAGAGAGAGAGAGAGAGATTTCTAATTAAATTCTAGGCTGTCAGGGCAGAACTCAAAGTGGGGCTGGATCTCATGAACAGTGAGATCACAACCTGAGCTGAAATCAAGAGTTGAACACTTGACTGACTGTGTCAGTATGCATCCCTCACTGATCACTTTTTTTAACCAAGTGCCATGATTAGTACATGCATGTATATCCTGTATTCCCAAATTTCATGATCCATGATGAAAACAGTTGACAAAAAATTGTTGGCCACAAATTTAACTCAACTCTTCCCGTAATATAAAATGAAAGGCTAGGGCTATAGGACTATAAATTTCTGAACTTATTTTCTCACACCTATATTATTATTTTAAAGGTTGTATGGATAAATTCAAGTTTTGTAATCTAAATATGTAGGAGATGTTTTGAAATCCACCTACTTTGCCACTGCCATTGGCATAAATATGGTTTTTTGAATTATACCCTCAACGTTAGGAGTTCTTCAACCTTTTTTCTAGAGTAGCACTAGTAATGTGACTTACCTCCACTCCATTATCTCTCTTTTCTAAATGTTAAATTCTTGGGAGACAGATTCCAAATGGCCTAGTTCAGGTCTGAAAACTACCCATGAATTAACTAATAGTGTGGCCAGAGTGCCTGGTTTCTTAGCCCAAACACCTACACTTGTATGCAAAAATCATTCTCAGAAAAGAATGAGTGTGAATTGAGTACCTCTTCATAATACTATTTATCTATTGCTATGTAATAAATTGCTACAAAGGTAGTGGCTTAACATATTTATTATTGTACAGCTTCTGTGGTGTCAGAGTCTGCGCATGGCTTCTCTGGCTTCTCTGACTTAGGGTCTCTCATGAGTGTGAAGTCAAAATGTCAGCCAGGGCTGAAGTCTCATCTCAAAGTGTGACTGAATGAGGATTTACATACAGATTGCAAAACTGACAGAATTCATTTGCTTCATCCCAGTGTACAAGTCCAGAAGGCAACACAGGCTGCTAGTAAGATGGAAGTTATAATCTTATCTAATTTAGTCATGGAAATGATATTCCATCACATTTGGCATATTTTGTTGGTTAGATACAAGTCACAGGTTCTGTCTACAGTCAAAAGGAGAGGATTATATTAGGAGGGACCACTGAAGGGTGATGCCTACTATAAGCACTATTAATCAACCATAAAGACATTTTAGTTAGTTCAGCAAGTACCATATATCTACATATATCTAACAGAAGGCATTATATTTAAAAAAAGGACAAGATTCTTGCTATTGCCCTTATAAAATTTCTAGCCCACCACATTATTCAATAGACTCAAAACTATATAGAAATAATAGTTCGGACTATATATTCCTCTTCTTAAACCTTTTTAATTGGTTCATGTTGCTCTGAGACGAAAATACAATTTCTTATCAAACCTCAGCATGGCCTGTATTATCTAGTCCTCAACTACTCTGACATTTTCACCTTGTGTTTCTTCCCCTTTTCCACTATGTTCTACCCATCTAAGCATCTGACAAATCCTAGGACATGTGTATCTTTGAAAACATTTAAAAAAAAAACTAAAAAAAAATTATGTCATTAAATTCCCACCATTAAAACCTCAATCATACAAAGAATGTTTGGCTTTAAACAATATAATTTCATATTGTGACCACTAAGATAAACTAGTTGTCAAAATGTACCCTTTGATAATGAACTGCCCTGATTTGCTTTATGGGACTGTTAGTTGTACGCTGGTTGATTGCTGAACGCAGCTTTCCATAGATGAATGTTTTGATCCAAAGAAGTAACTTAACTAGACCTCAGAGTCCTTGGGACAGTGTGCAAGAGTTGGAAGGATCCCTATAGGTTATGTACACCAATCTTATTTATTTAATGTTCATTGTTTTTGTTTCCTGCATCAAAAAATGCCTTCTTACCAAGCAACTGCAGAAGTTCTCTTGGCTCTAAGAGAAACTTCTTAGCAATTGTTTTTAGCTCATCTTATGGCCACTGACTGACCAGGATCCTTTTTTTCTTGGTCAAAAGACACATTTGAAGTTATAGCCACACTGAAACCCACTATTCTGACTCAAAAACTCATGGTCTTTCTTTACATGGAATTTACATCTTCTCCCCTAATTCCTTTGTCTTTGTCTTAAAGTTCACCTGAGTCAGTAAGATCTTTCTGCATAGTCCATCAAACTGACCCCATGATCTATTTAAGGTTCTGGAAGACTTGAGGTGACATGTATTGTTTCTCTTACACATTTTTCCCCCCATTTTTTCCTTTGTTACTTACTTTGATCTGAAACATCTGATTCAGGAATTACAAATGGGTAAGTAGAAGAAAATGATCTTTCTCTCTCTCTTTCTTTCTCCTTTGCTTCCTTTTCCCTTTTCCTTTAATTTTTCCTTCACCATCTATTACACAGGATACATTTTTGTCATATCCATGTTCAAGGAAGAATGCATAAAATTTTAACAAAAAACCTGTTGGTTTCTATCATAAAGCCTATAAAGAAATTGGCAGATTATGCATATACTTTGGCCCTCCTTCTTTTTCCATATAATTGTTGATGTCACTTGAGAATGTTTTATACCTGGTATAGAAGAAGAAAAGAGAAGGAAAAGTCAAGGACAGAGTAGGATGACTTCATAATTAGCTGGAGGATATAGGCTTTCTGGGTGTAAATTACATAGGGGCAGTGTTTTCAGTCAAGTGAAAACTGACTTGGAAATAGATTTAGCTACACGTTTTGGGTCTCTAAGGGACTCTGATCTTTATGCTATTTAAAGATGATCACTCTCTGGGTGAGCCAAGCTGAGGCCAAAAGAACAAGGCTCCCCTGCGTCTCCTGAAAGTGTTGAGATTTATTTCTCTGGGGTGGCCTAAGTGAGTACCGATTCATTCCAACAAATCATCCTGTTTTCATTTAGAGATTAATATGTTACAATGTAACACCCAAAGAAAACTGGAGGAATTAGTAATGATATATTTCAAGAACCATCGTACCATAAAATAAATTGAAAACATAGGGCCTGTTGTATGTTTAGATATACAGAGACTTGCATGAGATTACCTAAAGGAATAATTTTGAAACGTAGGCCAGGGTGTTAGAGAATTAAAGTATCTGGGTTTCACATACATTTATGAGAAATCACAGTTGGAATTACATTTAGGATTAACAATCTGTGTTATATAGATTTCCATTTTTACTGTTGGGATTTATTTACATCAGTTCCTTCCCATTTAAACATGATTCGTTCACTTATTCATTACATTAATTCAATAAATATTTATTGTGTGCTAAATACATGCTAGGCATTTAGGATAAAAAGATTTATAAGTGTGGCATCCTGCTGAGAGGAATTTATAGATGTTGAGACTAGAAGTCTCTGAGGAGACTTGTTCTGCTTCTTCATCCCTCCTTCTTCCCTATGGGAGGAGTAGAGGAAAATAATGATGAGGCAAGATATAATGCTACTTTGCAGTTAAAACATAGATCTGGAGTATAATCCACTCATGATCATATTATTTCATATTTTCAAAATCCTCCAGTTCTTGGGGCGCCTGGGTGGCTAGTCAGTTGAGCATACGGCACCGGCTCAGGTCATGATCTCATGGTTTGTGAGTTCGAGCCCTACATTGGGCTTGCTGCTGTCAGCGCAGAGCCTGCTTCAGATCCTCTGTCCACCCCCCCTTTGCCCTTACCCACTTGTGCTCTCTCTCTCTCAAAAATAAATAAACATTTAAAAATAAAATAAAATAAAATAAAATAAAATAAAATAATAAAATAAAATAAAATCCTCCAATTATTTACCTAAATATTTGGGCCAGAGTCCTTCCAGTTGCTCTTCAAGATCCATTTCCTTGATTTCTGGCTTTTCCAGCTGGGTTTTACCAAAGGGAAGCCCCAGCAGATCAGAAGGAGGCAGGAAAGTAAGGTCACTAACACCCTGGCACTGATTCCTTCCTTCCTGGGTGATCATCTTGGGATGGTGGCTCCCTTCTACCAAAAGTCATTGCTCTTCTCTAGGCCCACTTCTCTGCAAGACTCTGATTGTCGGTTCCACCACCTGCTGTCACCTCTGTCTTCTGAGCTTCTGCGTAACAAGATTTAGTGTTACTGACTCTAAGTGCTTCAGCGTTACTGTGGTTTATCTGACCCTCTGCCTGTGCTTTTGAAAATAGTTCCTTCGTCAATAAATGTGCCTAGTATTTTTCTATTTTGACTATTGGACCTCTGATTATTACAGTGTTCATGTCATCCTACTGTGGTTTCTTTATTAATTTGCTTCCTGACTTTGTTCTAAAAAACCCAAGGCAGTTTGTGGTACATGTTTACTGTTTTTAGATACAAAATTATAATTTTCAAAGAATCCAAATCTAAGTAAATATAATAAATTTAAAAATAATACTCTTTTCTTAGACCAATAAATATATTCTCACCTATTTTCAAACTTTATAATGATAACAGTATAAACATAAAGATCTCACATACAAAATAAGATGGATAAAATTGTGCCCTAAACAGAAATATTTTACTCTTTGGTTTTTTTGGTATTTCTCATTCTTGATTTAGTTTCTTTTCCATTCTTCAAAACAGAAATGAAACAATGCTTCTTTCATTTCTTATTTCAGGATTGTTACGGTATTCTCTGACTTTTAATGGAGCATGTGTAGCCTCACAGTCTGACAAATCTGGCAAGATTTCTTAAAAGAAACAGAAGTAACACTCTTTGACCAACAGGTGTTTTGTTATTCTCACAGGTCCAATCAAATGAGTGAGTTAAAAATTCAAATGTAGTTTAGCAAACTTTTTTCAGCTTAAAGAATTTTTTTTGTTAAGATGGTTCAACCAATACTTCTGAAAATAAAGCATAAGTCCTGGTATATTAAATGACTTTTTAATTCACATGTATTACAAATATTGAATATATTCATTTATATTTATTCCATGGGATATGTTGATATGTTTACAAACAGATTAGAATTTTAATCAATCAAATTGGAGTACATTCTGTTTTTCTCAGAATATGACCTCTCCACTCTGTAAAATTTAAAATAACCTGAGATTTCTCCTGGCCCCAAAGATGTACAACATCAAAGCTATATAATCAGAGGTTTTTAATCTAGAGTCTATGGCCTTTGGTCCTTGGGTAAACCATAGGGGTTCACAAGGCCTAGGATATTACTGTATGAAAAATATCCATATTTGTTGCATATTTGTACTTTTCTGCAAGAACTTCTTAAGAATTCAAAAGAGATTAAGAACCAGTAATTTTTAACTTTTATTGAGCATCCACTAATTTATAATTTTTATTGAGCATGATCGATTTTACTATTGTCGAAAACATTCAGGAGACTTACATTATAGGGCCCCTGCTTATAGGGTCCTGTATCCAGATAAGAATAGGCACGTGACTAGTTTTTGTCAATAGAATATGGGTGAATGTGATGTGGACCATATCTGAGAAGAAGCAATAAAACATTTTGAAGTTTTGGCACTTTTTGGGTTAGCCTTGACTATCAAACTAGAGACCCCAGATACAGGCTGTTATACCAGCTTGGGTCCTCTGATGGAGCAGTACATAAAATTTTGGGGGTATCTTTGTTTCTGCAGGAAAAATCACCCTATTCTGACTCAAAATAAGAGGTCAATTTCCACATAATTTCTTAAGTAAACTAAATTAATTTTCCTGTGCTTGGGTTAAATAAGTAAATCAATGAAATATTCATTTATTATTTTCCATGCCATTCCACAATGGCTGGTATGTCATCATCTACAATTGCCTCAGCAGTGCTTTCTCTCTTCCAAAAACTTTTCACGAATCCTTTCTTGTTAAAATCAGTTCACACACTTTGCTTCCAGTGTAGAAAAAGTAATAGAGACCATACTGAATAGGGACCTTATTGAAGCAATAAGACAGATACAGACAAAATCTATGAAACAAAGCTGTTCAAGATCCTAGATAACACTCAACAAAAGACAGTGATCCCAAGAGATAGGAAACAGATGAGGTGCATCTTACCTGACAAAAATCCTCCCACTGGTTTATTAAACTACTATTATTTAAAGTTACAAATTAGTTTAGCCCATGAAATAATAAATTTAAACCCCTAACTTTGTTTCTTTAATATTGAAGATATTTTCATTCCTTGGGTAACCTCATCAATAAAAACTAGAAAGTGGTTTAAGCATATGTTGATTTAATGATAAAATAGCTGAAATCATTCATTCTGCAGCCAAAAAAATGCGTGTTGAACTGTAGAAAAAAATGACATTCAGATGACAATTAAACAGCTTCTGAGTATGAGTGATCTTCGAGGATTCTAACCTGAAACTCTTGGAAAAGAGCTTCCACATGAGTTGGCTTACAAAATTCAGCTTATTTCTTGTTACAATGAGCATTGCATTTGCAAACTCAGGTTTCATCCCAGTATTAAATCATGACACTTTTGCTGTGCAGAGGGCAAGAACAATTAGGAGCTCTTTCATTGAAATTAAAGACTTCATGACTCTGGGATTCTATTAGGAAATGATACTCCTAGCTTTATACACTTAAATTATACTTTATATACTTTAAGTATACATTTAAGGGAATTATTAGTGGGCATTTTTATTTAGAAAAATCCCCCAAAGAAGAAAATATGCAAGACTTTGAATGTGTAAAGTTGCTTTCAAAAATGACAATTACATATAAGTTTCAAAACAAATACAAAATTATTTAAATTTTTTTGAAATTCTTTTTGGAATAAGCAGCTATCTATAAGGATACTTCAACGAGGAGAGAAAAGGGGGGAAGCTAGACACTGGATTGTCTTCCCAGATTTGTCACTGGGTGTCTCTAAGGCTTGCAGCAAGGCAACTAATCTAGCTATGCCTTTGTTTCTGCATTCTTAAAATGATAATTTTTTAATCCTCTCCCAATTAGGAGAGTCTATAACATTATGAAACAACCTAAGAAAGTCATGCCAAAGAATAAAACATAACTGCCAACAATGTCAAAATGTTTCACAGTTCTCAATTACCCTGTCATAGTGTTATGTGAGAAAAACAAAATGAGAAATTTGTAGTTTTCATTTTGAATTCAAATTTAAATAAATTTCCATAATAAATAAATAAATAAATAATTTCCTGAGCTAATAAAGTCTAGATATTATAACGTATAAAAATGCTAATGAAGGATGAATTCAGTTGTAAACCTTTTGTTTTTGTTAGAAACACACACATATACATATATTCCCAAATGATAAACATTAGTTAGAAATCTTAACCAGATAATAGTATGCATTTGACAGCATTTGTATTAATTCTTCTCTAAAGAATATAAAGAGAGGTGCCCACATTTCCACATACCTTGGCCAGCGTAAAATCCATTTGGAAATGGGTGGGGATTCAACTTCACTGCTTTCTCTGGTATTGACTCAAGTATTGACACATTTACTTTAGATTCAAAAAAGCCATTATTTTGGCTTTAAGTAATTATTTAATGGCTTACTCTAGTAAGCCATTAAAAATGACTTACTAGAGTAAGGTCATTTTTTTGATTTACTATATATTTGAGCATGCCCCTTAAAACTCTTATGTTTCAAATAGCTATAAAGGGAATATATTTGTCTGGATAATTAATGCCAGCAACCCTCAAAACTTGGTAACGTAACACAATAAAAGTTAATTCCCTGCTGACATCCAATATCATGAGAGTCAACTAGCACTTTCGTTGGTTTCCTTCAGGCAGTAATTCAGGAGTCCAACCTTCTTCCATTGAGTGCCACCAGCCTCTAAGGAAGAGGAGAGGGAGTATATAAAAAAGGCCCATGGCGATTTCAGGGCCAGGCCTGGGGGTGTACTTCTCCCCTTTCCACATCTCATTCACTGGAAACTACTCACAGGGTCTCAGCCTGATGCAGAGGATGGCTGGGAAATGTCATTTTCCTGACTGCCTAGGAAGAAGTAACAGATCAGAGAACATCTAGTCAGTCTCTAACACAAAGAATGCAATTTTAACATTTTAAAATCAATGGGGTTCCAGTATTCTCTCCTCAAATTTATGTTCCCTATTAGCCATTCTGGCATTCCCTAACTTGAGTCATTATATCTGTGTGGAGATAGGAGATCATGGCCATGCCAAGTATGGAGCTGAAACTAAAATCTCAATATAAGCCAAGTTCCTGTCAAAGCTAGAAGAAATCTATCCACTGGGGAAGAAAGATGACAAAGAAGTTTGTCTATATCAGTGTAGACCATGGGTGATCTATTTTTTTTTAATTTAAACTATCTTTTTGCAATACTACATATCAATTATTCTTCAATAAAAAAACCAAAATTCATAAAAACATGAATTGAAATGTTTTTTACATTAAACCTCTATGACTATATTATTATTGGCATTGAGAAATATGTTTGACTCATTAAAAAATGTCTATCCTTTTCAATGTCAGAATACTTTCTACTGATTTCATGACTTATCTTTATTACTTTCATTTCTTATTCTGGAAAGTGAGAGTGCAATGGGGAAGGAGGGGCGGAAAGGGAAGGGGAAGGTGAACACCAGTCAGAAAAGGAGCTGTTTGCAAATTCAAGTCCATATTGTACAAGCTAGGTGATGTTGGGCAAGGCAAATTACTCAGGTTCCTCTTCTGTAAAATGAGATAATAATACTACTACTCCATGGTTTTCTTTGAGAATTTATTTATATATGTAAAGTGCTTAGAACAGTGCCTGGTATAATGTAAATGCTAGCTACCAATATTAACATACTATGTGTTTTATAAATATGTAATATAAGATATCAAGATAATCTAAACTATTTGTAAATTTGCTGATATAAAACATTCATGCTCTTAGAAAGAGTTTTATCTTCTTATTCTGCATGTTTGCTTTTAAAAGTTTTGCTTGTTATGGAGAATGTCTCCTTACTAGTGTATTTAATATCTGAAGGCATAAGATACCCTTAAAGATGAATTAATAAACACAGATTTAAATATCCTCTAGTATAGTAAAAACAACTTACAATAGCTTCTTGGGACATACCGTTAGATCATCATTACTTTACCTTTTAATGTGGCTGAATAGAAGTTCATACTAGGAACAGAACCATAAACTTTCCTATTCTCTTGTGTTTGCACTATTAGGATTATATATTTTGAAGATTGTTTTTGCAGGAATAATTTAAAACCACATGAACTTTTTATTAGATTAGATGATATGCAAGAATTTATCTGAAATCTACTTATCAGATCACAGATAAACGGAATAATTCTGTTTCTCCTTCATTAACTCATATATTTCCAGTGCCAGATGCCATAGAACATTTTGTATCATTACTTTTGGTCTCGTATCTTTGTGCCTTGATGTTGGGTAAATTGGAGGAGGAAGGTAGTTCCTGGACACATCATTTGTACACTGAGATGGTTAGTAAGTATTCACCTTTACATGAGAGTACCTGCGAACTACATGAACGTAGCCCACCAAGCCAAAACTAAAGGAATCCCTTAGGGCAAATCCTAGCCAGATGGTCAAAATGCTGATGGCCACTCCTATACTGCCTGGTGTGAGGAGAAATATGATGGAAAGGAGTCTGTGAAATGAAACAGGGATCTTATCTGGTTGCAGTTAGATTATCAAAAACAAATACCCTGTAAATTTATTACTAGAGTCCCCTTCAGGGGCCTTGAAAGAGGCCCATGCACATGAAAGATCCTGAACTTCAAGTTTTACTAGTGTTTGAGTAAATATACTTTTGGGTTAGGAGACTTCATCGACGGCAGAATTTGATAATTCCCAGTGCAAAATCCAGATTAACTTGAACTGCCCCACAGTGTGATTTCCTGAAGATCAAGGCCAGGACGGTTTAATCGGCTCTTCACAGTGACAGGAACGATGCTCGTTCTGGTGGATACTTAGCAATTACTTACCTAAGAGTATTAATTTAATTAATTTATTCGATTTCTTGATCTTGAAGCCAAACAGTTGTACATTTTGCTGTCAAGTAGCATACTCTGTTACAGCAGGAAAAGGAGAATTTTTGACTACGAGAGTAGGCTGTTTTTTTTCCAGTTAAAAAAAATTTATCAATGTTTTTATTTATTTTTTGAGAGAGAGAGAGACAGAGCATGAGGCATGAGTGGGGAAGGGGTAGAGAGGGAGGGAGACACAGAATCCAAAGCAGTCTCCAGGCTCTGAGCTGTCAGCACAGAGCCCAATGCAGGGCTTGAACCCACAAACCGCAAGATCATGACCTGAACCGAAGTCAGATGCTTAACAGACTCTCGAGCCATCCAGGCACCCCATGTTTTTTTCCACTTTTAATTCTTATTCGTGCACTGTGATTTGTATAGGCATTAGAAGCTCTTCATGGTTTTCGGCTGAATGAATTACTTAGTACTGAGCCATAAATGTCAACCGTGTATTTCTATGTTTACCTATAGATAAACAGTTGAGCAGTATTGTTAGGATATTCTGCAGAATAATTTAAAAACTACATTTAAGACTTATACTGCTGGGCCACCTGGGTGGCTCAGTCGGTTGAGCATCCAAATTCACTCAGGTCATGATCTCATGGCTCCTCAGTTGGACCCCCACGTTGGGCTCTGTTGCTGACAGCTCAGAGCCTGGATCATGCTTCGAATTCTGTATCTCCCTCTCTTTCTGCCCCACCCCACTTGCACTCTGTCTCTCAAAAATGAATAAATGTTAAAATTTTTTTCAAATAAAAAAAGACTTCTAGTGTTATTGTTCTATGGACTTTGATTTTGGAAAGTGCTCAAGAATGTTTAAATTTGTTCTCCAGATCTCATTTGAGATTATAGCTTATTAAAAGTTTAAAATCTTTGAGAAAGTCATAAAATATATTAATAAGATTTATAAACTATTAATGTGGCTAGGAATAATTTTAATCTGTTAATGCCTGATATTATTTCTAATTTCTTCCTTCCCCCCTCCCATTCTCTCTTTCTGTTTGCCGCCCTTCCCTTCCCTTCCCTTCCCTTCCCTTCCCTTCCCTTCCCCTCCCTCCCCTCCCCTCCCCTCCCCTCCCCTCCCCTTCTTCCTTCCTTCTCCTCCCTCCCTCCTTCTTTCTCTTTTTATTTCCAGACAATATCAGCTATCGAACAGATATTGGCCGGTCATTGGCTTCTGTCACTTAATAATTCCTTGC
This sequence comes from Prionailurus bengalensis, assembly GCF_016509475.1. Lineage (NCBI taxonomy): Eukaryota > Metazoa > Chordata > Mammalia > Carnivora > Felidae > Prionailurus > Prionailurus bengalensis. The sequence goes on along the minus strand of NC_057349.1, from coordinate 52,911,078 downwards.
TCCAAAAGAAGTTAATTCTCTTATAGAAAAATCAGACTTCCTTGATTTGTTATAAATGAATAAATTTTCTGGAAAGTGATGGGTTCAGTGCATGTATTTTGAGCAGTCATCCATACTAAGTGATGAAAGATATTTTATATATCAAAAATCTATTTTTACCAAAGATCTACAAAGATATTTAAAAATGAGAAGTATCTGATACTTGTGTATCTTCACTGGGGGTCCTATTCATGAAAATAATTGACATACCTGATACAGTATTTCTGATGAATCAAGATTCTTTAAATGGTGTTCAAAAAATAATGAAAGGACAAGTGTCCAAGATATAATGAACAAATTGTTCTTGTTTCTTTCTGGGATAAATCTTAGATCAGTTTTGCAGAGACTCATTGGGAGTTAGGAAGGAATCGTTTCTTCTTTAGACCAGGATGTGAGCATTCAGAGAATAACTCACATGCATGAGACCTCTTTACAACTTTCCTTTCCTTTAAAACTTTCCTGTATATAGGAATTAGTTCTACAGAACAGACTTCCTCAAAGTACTTACCTTTAGCCCATACATGCCAAGGATGTTGTTACCACTGTTGATATGGTCGTAGGTAGTTAAAAGAGAAAAGTTGGTTGACTGGACATTTTATTTTGTTCATATCACCAAAAGTCAGATGCTATGTTTTCTCATGGGAAACTTCTTTAAAAATATCTCTGCTCTGGGAATGGTTTTGGAATTCACACACCAAGGTTAATACAGAATGTCTTGGACAGTATTAGAGTTATTATTTGTTTTTAAATTTTTTAACATTTATTTATTATTGAGAGACAGAGAGAGACAGAGCATGAGCAGGGGAGAGGCAGAGAGAGGAGGAGAAACCAAATCCAAAGCAGGTTCCAGGCTCCCAGCTGTCAGCACAGAGCCCAATGCAGGGCTCGAACCCACAAACCGCAAGATCATGACCTGAGCCGAAGTCAGACACTCAACCAACTGAGCCACCCAGGCACCCCAGTATTATAATTATTTTAAACACATGACAGAAGTCACGCTGTGAGAATTCTGAAATGTGAAATAATAATTCTGTCTGCAATCATATCTTAGATAATAAAAATAGGTAATGTCCACTCCTTGTATCCAATCTTGATTTTTCACAAAACTAAAAATAGCAATTCTCTCTTGGAAAATAGAAATTCAGCATCAACATTGACTAAAATGAATGAGATTTGGGGCACCTGGATGGCTCAGTCGGGTAAGCATCCAACTTCAGCTCAGGTCAAGATCTCATGGTTTTTGGGTTTGAGCCCCGCATTGGGCTCTGTGCTGACAGCTCAGAGCCTGGAGCCTGCTTCAGATTCTGTGACTCCCTCTCTCTCTGTCCCTGCCCTGCTCATGCTCTCTCTCTGTCTTTCTCTCAAATATAAATAAAATATAAAATAAGTAAATAAAACGAATGAGATTTGATACAAGCAGGGTTCAATTTAAGCAAGTTAGGTGGAATTAGATGTCAGTGTAGAAAAATAAGTTCAATATTTTCCTTTTTATTTCTTTTTCACTACCCAACCCTCAACTATGTCAGAGTTAAAGGAAATGAATTAAACCTTTAACAGGTGTTTTGCAAATGCCAAACATCAACAGAAGCCAGTATTCACTCTTTTAAAAAATAGCAAATTTGTTACTTATTTTCTGGTTTAACAGGAAGAATATATTTATCATATGGCAGACAACTAAAAAACCAAGAAAGAACAAAAATATCCCATTTAAACTACCAGTTAGAGGAAACTACTATTAACATAGTGATGTATCACTTTATAGACATTTGTGTGTATAAGCATATGAAAACATTGGTACTTTGCAGATATTTGTGTATGCATGCTTTTGAGAGTGTTGCTATTTAAAAAATTGATTCATACTCTTTTTGTAATATTATTTTTTCATTTAATTCCAGGAGATAAGCTGTCTTTGCTTTATTCACTGATGTATCCTAGTGCCTGATACATAGTAACCATCAACAATTATTTATTGAACTCACTGGTACAGTATGACTTTCATTCGTGTATCAGTAAGTATTTTTTTAATATATTTTACTTAATGGCTGTATGGCAGTGCATTATAGCTTAAATAGTAAACATACTACTGCTGGGAATTTAGATTTTTTTCCAATTTTTGATGCATAAAATTCCAGGACACCTTTTGTTCATGATTCCTTTTTCTGTACAACTTTGATTATTTGAAACAAATTTAAAGAACTAGAATTATTTGAAATTCTCCATGTTAAAAAAGCTTCTATAAAAAATTGACTCCTACACCTCCTTCATGGAAATAGTATTTTCTATTTCCTTTGATGGACCCTCCCTCTGATATTCTCATCCAGAAGGTATTAGAGGGATTGGCCCCATCTCTGAAGCCATTCTCTGGGCCACAGTGAACGGGCCATGACTCAGGAATGGATACATAATTTAATTCCAGCCATTGAGGTGAGAAATATTGACTATTGGGAAAATAATTTCTTGGCTCCTTTGTGGAAAGGAGAAAGAATACAGCTATGAGAATTATTGTGTATTGGGGTTAACTTTAGGGTAAACACTACTGAAGCAAAGACATGGCAGAAAGAATCTGGATTTTTGTGCACTGGGGCTAGTTCTCACTTGAAGCTTGACCTAACTTGGAAATTTTTAGTACCTGAACTGAAAAATTTCCTCTTTTCTCACTATGAGGTAAGTTTGCTATTTGCTATAATATAAATATCCTGATACAATGATAATTCCTCACAGCATAAAAAGAGATAATTTTCCCCAAATCTACTCAGTATTGGTTGTCATTATATATTGGCTGATTTCATAGGAAGCACATTATATTTCACAATGTTTTGTGTTTTATACAACTACTAGTGAAGTCGAATATTTTGCTTATGATCATTAGCACTATTCAATTCTTGTATGGTTCTAATTCCTTGTAAGGCATTCCAAACACTTAGGTTCCATGAGACAACACATCAATATCCTTTTGTTTATTTTAATCCTTTATTTTGGAATAATTTTAGATTTGCACAAAAATTGCAAAGATACTGCAGAGGGTTCCCGTATGCTCTTCAGTCTTCTTTCCCTGACATCAACATCTCACAAAATCATGCTGCATTTGTCAGAACTAAGAAATAAACATTGGTACAGTACTATTAACTAAATTACAGACTCTTTTTGGGTTTCAACAGTTTTTTCCATTAATGTTGTTTTTCTGTTCCACGATCCAATCAAAGTTATATTTAGAACATTTATCCTTGTTAGTGAATTTCTCTCTGAAGGTCTTCAAATTCTTTCAATAGAATTTCATTTGCCTAAGTCCATCGTAAACATACAAAGTGCTAAGTGATTTTTAACATTAAGCTAATTTGAGAAAGAACTTCCTATGATAATGCATTCATTATTTTTGTTTTTATTGTCTTGTCTGTAATAACAGTCAGCGAGTATCTCAAATGATACAGAGAAGACTGACGCGTGTTTGGCTAATAAATAGGCTGATTCTAAGTTGTGGGTACAAGATGAGTACCATAATTTCGGAGGTCCCCTCCAAATTTGCATTTGCTTTGGAATAAGAAGGGCTGAATTTCAAATACTAGAACATGTACCCGCTGTGTATGATTGTGGGCAACTTACTTAAATATCGACTTTGGGTTCCTTGTGTGTAAACTCTCACTGGATTAGGCATTCCAAACGTAACATGCTGAACTAGGAATATTCGATTCCTTCTCCCTCCTCTTCCTTGTGCTCCCAGCTGTTGCCTCTTAGAGAACAGTATCACCTTCAATCCTCTGGAAGCCCTGTAGGTGTCATGCACTCATTCCTGTGTTCCTCATCCTCCGCATGTGGCCCGTCACCTTGTCCACCTCCCACCCACAGCTGACTTTCCCAAGAGACCTCAAATGTATCAATTTCTTTGCTTCCACTATTAACATCCCAGTTCACGCGATTTTCACCTCTTATTTGGATTACTGCAACAGCTTCCTCATTATCCTTTCTGATTCTAATTTTACTCTTATAATCCATTCACCACATTGTACTCAGGTACTATTTAAAAAATGTAAATCACAGCTTGATTTTTTAACTTAAAATTTTTTACTTAAAAATTATTTTACTTAAAAATTTCCAATGGCTTCTCACCTCCCTTAGAATAAAATCTGATTTCCTTTTTGCTGTCTGAAAATCACTGTAAGAGCTGAGTCCTGACTTCCTCCTAATAATCTCCCATTATTCTTCCCTTCACTCAGGAGGGAAGCTGCACTGGCTTTTGGTTTGTTTCTTGAACAAGCTTCGCTTTGTGCAACCTTAGGGCCTCTTGTCCTTGCTATTTTCTCCCCTGGAATATGTTTCCCTTAGACTATTTCAAGGCTGGATTTTTTTCTTATTATTATTACTGAAGATCACTTCCAGCTTAAAGAGGTCCTTCCTGTTTGAAATTTTTGTGGTGTATATTTTTACATTTATTTTCTCTTTGTCCATCTTATGCCTTTAAAAATTTTTTTTTCAACGTTTTATTTATTTTGGGGACAGAGAGAGACAGAGCATGAACAGGGGAGGGGTAGAGAGAGAGGGAGACACAGAATCGGAAACAGGCTCCGGGCTCTGAGCCATCAGCCCAGAGCCCGACACGGGGCTCGAACTCCCGGACCGCGAGATCGTGACCTGGCTGAAGTCGGACGCTTAACCGACTGCGCCACCCAGGCGCCCCTATCTTATGCCTTTCAAGTGTAAGCTCCCTGAGAGCAGGAAACGTGTCTGTATTTTGCTCTTTGGTGCTAGTATAGTGAGTGGGACCTAACAAGCTCTCAACAAATGTTTGCTGACTGAAAAATGAAGGATAAAATGATGCCAGTTTAACATTCTGCTGAAGTTGGGAGGAGAAAAGGGAGAGAAAATACGACTTTAAAGCATGTATTTAACGGGGACTCTTGCCTACTAGATTTTTTTCATGACATATCTGGAATGACCTAAATTGGTACCTTATGGCTAATTAATGAGCTTCCCTTCTTGGAAAACACTCACATTTTCCAAATTTGTATCAGTTGTGAACAAACAAGGAATTGCTAAGTGATTCAGTTCCAGGAAACACTCTTTGTCAATAAGCAATTAGGGGGTTTGCACATGTAAGGAAAAAGTGTGTGCTTTTGAGGCTGTGGATTTGGTGGTCAGCTCAGGCATTTTGTTCCAAAAATATAAAAATATAAACAGAATGATGTGGTCCTTTCATTAGCACGTGTTCTTGATAGCAGCCATAATGGAATATGTGATTGTAGTGTTTCAGCTAAAATATACTTTTCATTTGGATGCTATTCCTTTCTGGGAAATCTTGTTTATGTTCTATGGATTGTTAACATTTTAATATTAAAACTGAATTCTAATCCCTACTATTTAATTGTTTACTTATATACTTTTAGATTTTAATTTTTTTAACATTTATTGATTTTTTTGAGACATAGAGTCAGAGTGTGAGCAAGGGAGGGGCAGAGAGAGAGGGAGACACAGAATCAGAATCAGGCTCCAGGCTCCGAGCTGTGAGCACAGAGCTGGACGCGGGGCTCGAACCCATGAACCATGAGATCATGACTTGAGCCGAAGTCGGACACTTAACCAACTGAGCCACCTAGGCGCCCCAACTTATATCCTTTTAGATTTTAAAAGAGGCTTTCATGCTGGTTCCTGCAGCTATTGTCTTCCTCAAAAATACCCCTGTACCTTACCCCCAATACATGTGTATAGGCATCTTTAATATATTTAATATATTTTGGTTTCCATGAACACTGGTAGGTAATTAACAGTGTTTGATTTTTGAGAGGATGCTGGCCTGGAGACTTCTTCTGTATCCACTGGCTATCAGGCCTTGTGCCATGCACTGACAATATTGGGTGAGAAAAAATAGAAGTATTTTCTGCTCTCATGTAGCTTATAGATAATAGGAGGAAGTAGGCATTTCTCACAGGAGCACATGAATACCCAACCACAGTGGAGGACATATGCTGTGAAGGAGCAGTTCAAGCTGCTCTTAGTTCTGAGAGGCAGGGGCTGGCCAATGGTAGCAGATGTACTTGCTGAGGAAGTTGACATTTGTCTGAGACCCGTAAGTGCAGATGGGAGGTATTGAGTAGATGGGGTGTGGAATGGGGTAAGGTGGGCATCAAGGGCTGTGGGATGTGTGGAGACATTTCCAGGCCGAGACTAGTATGTGCAGTAGCTTTGAGGAGTGATGGAGGCACGAACTAGGATTGCAAAGTGAGCAGATAGGTTCAAGAGAGAAAGGAAGAGGAAGCTTCCTGTCAATAAGAACCTGAGAGGCTCAGAGAAATGGATGAGAGACATCACTGAGTGCTGGGCCTGGGGACATGGGGTGGACATGTGTGTGGATGTAGTAGGGAATTTTATTTGAGGTCAGCCTTGCCCTGATGTCCATTAGATATTCTATTAAAACATTCATACACGGGGTCTAATCATGATAAAAACATCAGACAAACCCAAATTGAGTACATTCTAAAAATAACTAACAAGTATTATTCATAACTGGGACCCATCACAACTGTGCCCATCACGTGTCATCGAAAACAAGGGAAGTCTGAGAAACTGACAGAGCCAGGAGGAGTCTGAGGGGATATAACAAATAAATGTCAAATGGTATCCTGGTGGGATTCTGGAACAGAAAAAGAACGTTAGGTACAAACTAAGGAAATGTGAATAAAGTATAGACTTTAGTTCATAATAATGTATCAGTACCGGTTCATTAATTATAACAAATGTATTTATATTAATGTGAAGATGTGAACAAACTAACATCTTTGCTACACATCTTGATTAACTCAACTAAAATTTCTTACTTTAAATTTTGTATTCTACTCATGGTAAGCCATTTTCAGTTCTTAAGTCGGGCTATCTCAGACATTTATTCTCCTCAGTTCTTCCCTCTACCAGAACATATTTCTGTCTTTTCTGGGCTACAGTAACTCCTACTCATCCTTCAAGGTTCAGCTTTTGTGTTGCTTCCTCCAGGAGGCCATCTGTGATTTCCTCAGACTGGAGTGGGCTCCCTATTCCCTCATAGCAACTTGTGCCTCATGGATTACATCACTCATCACATAACCGTGGGGCTAACAATTTACTGTCTGTAAGCTCCTTCAGCACAGGGGTTCATATTTGTGTTTCTATACTCAATGTCCATCACGATGCTTGCACCTGCCTCAAGACACTCTAGAAGAGTTTGCTGAATGAACCCCTGAATAAAAGCTAATTCTTTTAGGCTACCTTGAATCACAATGCTACAGAAATACCCAGGAATAACTTCTAAAAAAACATCTCTTGTTCATCTTGAGATGCTGTGATGAGGCAATTTTGGTTATAAAAATCAATAGCTCTGTGAGGTTATTGAATGGATCAATTGATATCCTGGAGTTGGTATTACAATGGCTTTTAGTCTCTTCCAAAATGAAATAAGCTGGAGAATAAACCACCCTCTTCCTCTCCCCCCAGATGGAAATTGAGAACAAGGGTATTTGGCAAAGTTTATTGTGGACTTGGATAATTATCTCCAAACTCCTTTTTTTTTTTTTTGAAGGGATCCACCCTTGAGAAGTACAGTTACTGCTCTATTTAATGATGTGACTCACTATATCAGAGGAGGCAGAGGTACCACCCAAATTACAAAGCAGCCAGAAGGCAGTTGGGAAACTTTTGTGCTACTTTATGAATTCAAGCTATCTGACAAAAGTCTGATAATTTGTCTTTGCCCTGGAGAGAAGTGTCCTTTGTCCACCAGTCTGTCTGGGTCATAAGGGCCCTATGGGACTTGGGGCACCAGCTGGCTTTTGTCCTCAACTCACACAAGAACCATGTTTAGGAAAGGAGGGCTGTGCTTCTCATCAACTATGTTGCTGAAACCCCCTCCCCTTCCTTGAGTATTATACAGATAGAATGAATCCGGTTTATGGTACTGTGCTGGTAGGTTGAGAATGGGTAGGGAAAGTGGTCGGAAATTGTGAATAGGAAATTGAGTGTTTCCAAAAATAGAATGGAGAGTCTCATGGGGGAATGGAGAGAGTCATAGGGGAGCCAAGAAAGAGTTATATTGGAGAGTGCACAAAAAAGGAGACAGAGGGTAGGGCCTAATTTTTTAGAATTCTCCCCTTGGGCCATAAAAGTGAATGTAGTTTGCATTGTTTCCTCTGGAACCCACAAGAAGATAGCAGTGCATACTTAGGGGACTTTGGAGTGTGGCAGGCTGTGAGCCGCTCAACTGACAATGGCTCATGGCTGGAGGTGGGTGTGAGAAAGAAGAGAGCAATGAGGAGCAGGGCAGGGGAGTTTGCAGTAGGTGCCTATGGAAGTTAACTCTGCAAAGAGGTGAGAATGATGTTTGCATTAAACAATAATGAATCTGTTAAAGTCCAAATTGGCATAAATCAATACTAAACCTTCATCCTTTATCATTTTACATAAGAATATAAATGAAAGCCAAGATGAACATGCCAAATGAAATTAAGAAACTTTGGGCAGCCTATATTCTTTTTTTGACTTCTATAAGGATTCTTATATTGGCTTTCAACTATGCATTACCAAATTCACATATCAAAGTACTACTTAATACTTAGAACATGAAATTGTCTAAATTGAGACTTCATTTCCTGGAATATACATTCCAGGAAAATGATCAACACTGATGAGTAAAAGCAGTACTTTAACATTAATCTTTGTAGAAGAGAACCTGCACCAATGGGCAGAAAATTGTCCATTTGTGTAGTGTTTGGCTTCTAACTGGCACCATTCAAAGATGGATCTTGCTAGTTGGGAGTCAAGAAGAAACAGGAAAAGACCAGAGGTAGAGGTCACGTTTGGGGTTTCAATGAGGTTAGTCTTCCAGAGGATATATTTTCAGATTTCTCTTATGAAGCTATAGCTTTTCTTAGAATTAGCCTGTCCCATCCAGCCCCAAAGTAACTGCACTCTTTTTCTCCTTATCTTCTCCATGAAGTATGAACATGTAGACACCATCTCTGTAGAGAAAGGTTCTCCTGACTTGGGCCCTGCATTCTGTATTCTTCTCCTGCCTGTGTGATCAGTCTTTCTCAGTCACCTTCTTTCCTCTTAGGCTAAAGTGTTGTTGTTTCTCAAGGTGCTGACTTTGGCCTTATTCTCTTTGTACTCTATATACCATTCTTGGCCTCTTTGCTTAAATTCTCAGCTATCCATAGATGCCTCTAAATGCATGATCTAGTCTGAACCTGCCTCTTGAGAGCTCCACTGGAATTTCTGACTGCTTTTGAGATATTTACATATGAATACTACATAGGTCCTCAACACAACTCATTCTTCATAGAATTTATCATCCTTATACCACATCCTCAAATTATTTCCCTTCTTGAATTTCTAATTTCATTTGCTGATACTATTATTCAACTAGTCCCTAAGCCAACAAGGTAGAGACAGAACATTCATTCCCTTTCACCTTCTACATCTAGTCTGTCACCAAATCACATTGATTCTACTTCCTGTATCTTTTCCTCTGTATTTTAAAAATTCTATAATTAATACATAATTATTATTAAAAATGATGCAACTTCGAAGTATAAGGAGTAGAAAGATAAAATTCCCCTTCCATTTCTCTTGTCCATAAATCTGAGCCTGCACAATGAAACTCTGTCTACATACATTCTAAAGAAATAGCTTCCCATCAGCTAGCCTTTGGGTCTAAAGGTATCCATACTCACAGCACAATCTGCTCAGGTAAGATGTGCTCAGAGAAGCAGACCACACAGCCTCAGAATGTGGATTCCAGTTAATTCTGTGTCTGAGTTATCCAAAGCATGATGTAAAAGGGTGATCATAGACTTTAGGTGGCCATGTTGTATTGACCACTGAAGGAAGAAGAGAGGGTATTCTAGCCTGATGGAGAGGGGGTGCAACTTGAGGAGGGCAAGTGGAGCCTGCAAAAGTGCAGGTCCTGAGACAGGGGAACCTCTTGCTTAAGGGAAGTACTAGTTCCTAAGGTAGTACCAGGTTTCATGTGAATTAATTCAGAAATTGGGCAAGGCTGAGACTACAGATCATTTAATTTCTTCATGAAATATTTGAATTGTTACTATTAACTGGATCCTATACATGTACTGAAGAAACAACTGGTTAACAAGACATGGTTCCTGCTTTCAGGGAGTTCTCATTCATAGAGGGTACCATCTATTTTCACATAGGTCTTCTGCAGTGGGACTGTGTAGGCAGAAACTTACATATTAATTAACATTTATAATTTAGTGGTGACTATTTCTAGAAATATTCTAAATACATGCCATATTGCTAATGTCAGAATAAAAATTTGTAATTATAGAGGTTAAAGTAAACTTATAGTCTGTTGTTATTTTTTTAATTTTTTAAAAATTTTTATTCATTTTTTGACAGACACAGAGTGCATGGGCGAGGGGCAGAGAACAAGGGAAGCACAGAACCTGAAGTAGGCTCCAGGCTCTGAGCTGTCAGCACAGAGCCCAACGTGGGGCTTGAACTCACTAACTGCATGATCATGACCTAAGCTGAAGTGGGCCACTTAACTAACTGAACTACCCAGGCACCCCTATTCTATTGTTATTCTTAGATAAATTAGACCTTCAAGTGAAACCGCTTTGGAGACCACTGAAGTCCATTATTTAGATTGTACTGCCCTCTGGTGGTTAAACTACAGTTTTATTTATTTATTTATTTATTTATTTATTTATTTATTTTTCAGTTTACCAGAGGTTCCCTGGAAAGACCCATGGGTCTTTTCTTTACCATGAGATTTTTGACATTCTTAATTTTCTAATTAAGACTTATTTACTACTTGCTTATTTAAAGTTTTTATTTAAATTCCAGCTAGTTCACATACCAGGTAATATCAGTTTCTGGTGTACAATATAGTGATTCAATACGTCCATACAACTTGCAGTGTTCATCACAACAAGTGCCCTCCTTCATCCCCATCACCTATTTAGCCCATCCCCCCACCCACTTCTATTCTGGTAACCATCAGCTTTATTTTTCATTTCTTACTGTTTTCTTGAAAAGATTCTATTATTTTTGAAACTGTGTTAAAATTACACAAAATAACTACCTTGTGGAGAGTTTCAAACAATACTCTGAGAATCCCAGGACCAATTCCAATGAGATATTGGGAAAAAAGCCTGATTAAAGGAGTTTAAAATTTATCAGAAAAAAAAATAACATTCAAGAATGGTGCAGAAACTGGAATAATCCACCTAAAAAGGGGAACTTCTTGATAAGATATAAACACAAAGAGTATTATAATACAAAAGGTATTAAAGAGATACTTTAATCTCCTTAAAGATACTTAACGATACTCCTTAAAGAGGTATACTGTACACCTGTATACTTCTAAGAAGGTGGTACCACCATTAAAATACATAAATGATATAGAGCCAAAAAATCGAGAGATAATCATAATGATTTTTTGTATTACAAACGTAGCGTTTCAAGGCTATTGGTCTACATATAAAATGATATTAGATATTGGAAAACCAAATTTAAATTTATACCTCACAGCTTAGATGCAAATACTTTCTTGACGTATTGAAATTAAAGTGGGAAAATGCAACTAGGAAAAGTACAGGCAGATAATTACATGATCTTAGGTCGCTAACGGCCTCTGGTGTGACACCAAAGTCAGAAATCTAAAGAGAAATTTTTGTAGGTTTGGTTAGAGTAGATGACATTAACAAACAAACATAAAGATGGGGGAAAAAAGGCAATATATGGTAGATAAAGGTACTATATAACAGTGTTATGTAAAGAACTTCCAATTTCATAAAACGGAGAAGGAAACAAAGCCAACTCATAAAGAACGATTAAAGGTCAATGAACAAAAAATGTCCTTTCTATTTTGTAATTAAAACAATACAAATGAAAAATAGCACTGGGAGATTATTTGTCACATACCAATATCCCAGTGATGAAGTATAAAATAATGTAAACTTTGTGGCAGATGGTAAGTCATTGTACATTACAATGTAAAACATGAACATAATTTAAACACAATTCTAATTATAGCAATTTTCTAAGAAGACAGTCACATTACTGAGCAAAAATATATACTTTGGTGGTGTTTATAAAATTGGCCAAATTGTATTTTTCTTTTCTTGTTTTTTTAGGTTTTTATGCATTAATCTGAATTCCTTTATTAATTCAACTAATCTTTACTGAGTGTCTACTATTTATCAAGAATTGTGATAAATGCTAGGGATACAATGCACAAGACAGACACAGCCTCTGCATTTGGAGGGTTTTTCTTTATCACTTTAAAAATTAAGGGGCGCCTGGGTGGCGCAGTCGGTTAAGCGTCCGACTTCACCCAGGTCGCGATCTCGCGGTCCGTGAGTTCGAGCCCCGCGTCAGGCTCTGGGCTGATGGCTCAGAGCCTGGAGCCTGTTTCCGATTCTGTGTCTCCCTCTCTCTCTGCCCCTCCCCATTCATGCTCTGTCTCTCTCTGTCCCAAAAATGAATAAACGTTGAAAAAAAAATTTTTTTAAAATTACAATAGGGAGGTGCCTGGATGGCTCAGTCAGTTAAATGTTTTGACTCTTGATTTTAGCTCAGGTTATGATCTCACTGTTGTGGGATTGAGACCCATGTTCTGCTTTGAGAGGACAGAGCCTGTTTGGGATTCTCTCTCTCCCTGTCTCTCTTCCCTTCCCCTACTTTCTCTCTCTCTCTCTCCCTCCCTCTCTCTCTCTCTCTAAGTAAATAAATGTTTTTAAAAATTAGAATAGGAGAACCACGGATGTCTCAGTCAGTACAGCATGCGACTCTTAATCTTGGTGTTGTGAACTCAAGCCCCACATTGGGACCACACATTACTTAAATAAATAAAACTTAAAAAAATTAGAAAAAAGCAATATAATTACTTAAACTTACTTTGGAAATAGCTTTAAAGGGTTAATTACATCTTTATGTTGTTTGTAGAATATTGACATTATTAAAGTTACAAAGCATGAAAAGTCTCTGCAAACCATTATCAGTAGGCTTTATAGGATTTTGTGTTATGATTATATATATGGATGCCTATTTATCTCCTTTAAGGCATTAATCACTGTCACTACTTTACCCAGAGTTTTCACATAGGAATTTCTTAGTAGATATGTGTTTTAGGGATGAGACAAAACTGAAAAAAATTTTTTGATTTAAGAACAAAGGAATCGTGACAAATAATAATTCAGATTTTACTCTAAGTGTTATCTTAGCTCCAAACACATACCTATCAACTAGAAATTCTATACCCTGGATTCTTTCTCTGTAAAAAACCATTAGTAAACATTAATCTTCTGGGCAAGTTTATAATTTATGGTCTCGGATAGCCCACCTTTTTCATTTTGCACGTTCTGTCGGTCATCTTACACAGGGATCACATCATACTCAATGGACTTCTTGCTTCTGAGAACAGGTAGAAAGATTTTAGTCTTTGCTGATGTTCACTTAGAGAATCGTTTTTGCTAAGTCACTTCTGTTGAAGATTTTCCTTCCATTCTGTTTTCTGTTCAGAATGCTCCATGACAGTTTTACAACGTAAAGAGAATATGTGGTGTTCCAAGGTATGGGCATTTGGCCTATGGTCTTTACCTTTTCATTTATAGTCAATGGGCCCTGCACTTAGAGACAATGGAGGAATACTTTAAAACACCCTTTAAGGGCGCCTGGGTGGCTCAGGGCTGAGCATCTGACTTCGGCTCAGGTCATGATCTCACGCTTCGTGAGTTCAAGCCCTGCATCAGGCTTGCTGTTGTCAGTGCAGGGCCCCCTTCAGATCTCTGTCCCCTTCTCTCTCTGCCCCTCCCCTGATCATTCTCTAACTCTCTCTCTCTCTCTCTCTCTCTCTCTGTCTGTCTCTCTCAGATAAGATAAATGAACATAAAACCCCACAAAAACTCTCTTTAGAAGTTGGGATGTAACCTGAGAAAGATTTCTTGGTAGGGAGAACCACCATCCCACTTCCTTTGGAAGATGACTATAATATGCCCCTGAGGCAGCAGCAAGGGGGTTCCTGATTAAACATTTCATGCTAATGTATGTGTGTGTGCGTGTGTGTGTGTGTGTATGTGTGTGTGTGTGTGTGTGTGTGTGTTGAGTGTATCACTGTGTAGGTATATACAAACTTGAGCAATCATTGATTTGGAGAAGTGCTGGCTGACTGACTATATAGCTACACCAGGTCTGCATATGTATCTGCATTCCAAACATGTGCTTCCTATTCTGAGACCTAGTGAAACATGATCCTCTGGGAATCGGTAAGCAAAAATGTCAGAAAGCTTCACAGCACATATGATTGATCGATTGAACCACAGTAAATCCTCTTAGTTCCTCTCTGTTATTTCTGGTTAAATTTGACTATCACAGGAAGAATCTTGCTGCTTTACTGGAGAAGAATTCTTTCTAGCCAAGTGAAAGGACTATTATCAGGAACTGTTAATTGTTTTGAGAGTCATCCTTAATAAATCTAACTATTCTTTTAATGACAGAAAAATTTGGACTCCCTTTGAGGGAGAATTTTCCAATATTTGCTAAAATTTTAAATAAGTATATGTTATGACTGGTCCATTCTGTTTTTAGGATTCTGACCTGTAAAAATATGAACATGTGGGAATAGTTAGACATATGATTAAGGATTTTCATTTTGGTATTTTTGTGATAGCAAAATAAAAAGACAAATCAATATAAATGCCTATCGATAGGGGGATAAATAAATAAATTTTATTATATTGGAATACCATGTACTCTTACAATGGGAATTAAAGAGGTATTTTTAACTGACCTGAAAAGCTATCCATACTCATAGGTTGTGAAGTGAAGAGGGAGATTTTAAAAATATGTATCCACTGAAAACCTTGTAAATAAGGTTTACCTTGTAAATAAGGACCTAATAAATGAGTTCAGCAAGATTGCAGGATATAAGATCAGTATATAAAAATCAATTGCATTTCTATACATTATTGATGAAAAATCTGGGAATTAAATTAAGAAAGCAATTCCACTTACAATAGAATCCAAGAGAATAAAGCTACTTGGGAATAAGTTTAGCAAAAACAAAACAAAAAAAATATCAAGGCTACACTTGAACTACACTAAAAACTACACAATATAGCTTTAAAAAGTTAAAGAATATCTAAGTAAGTGGAAAAGCATCATGTTCATAGATTGGGAGACTTAATATTGATAAAATATCAGTATTTCTCAAACTGATCTACAGATTCAATAAAATTCCTATCAAAATCCCCATTGATGCCTTTTTTTTCTTTGCAGAAATTGGCAAACTGAACCTAAAATTCATATAGAAATATAAGGAACCCAGGTTAGCCAAAAAATGTTCACAAAGGAATAAAGCTGGAGAACTCACACTTTCTGATTTCAAAACTTAACTACGGAGCTGCAACAATCAAGACAGTGTAGTATTGTAAAATAAACATCTAGATCAACAGAATATAATTGAGAGCTGAGGAATAAACCCTTACCTTCATAGTCAATTGATTTTCAACAAGGTGCCAACACAATTCAATAGGGGAAAAGACACTTTTCTGCAAATGGTGCTGGACAACTAGATACCCACATTCAAAAGAATGAGTTTGGGCCCTATTCTCACTCCACTTGTGAAATTTGAGCTCAAGATGGATGAATGAATAAAGTGCAAGAGCTAAAACATGAAATCTTAGAAGATAATACAAGAACAAATCGTTATGATTTTGGGTTGGTCAATGATGTCTTAGATAAAACCAAAAAAGCACAAGCCATAAAAGAAAAACAAAAGTTGGACGTCAGAATTAAAAACTTTTGCTTCAAATAGTACCCTCTATGAAGTGAAAAGACAACTTACAGATGGGGAGAAAATATTTGCAAATCATATATTGAATAAGAGACTTGTATCCAGTATATATGAAGAATTCTTGCAACAAGAAAACAACCCAATTAAAATTGTCAAAGGACTTGAATAGACATTTCTCCAAAGATGATAGAAGAATGATTAACATGCACAGGGATGTATGTGTAACAACATGAGTCATTAAGGAAAAGGTACATCAAAACCACAATGAAATACTACTTCATGAGTACTATAAAGTCTACAGTCAAAAAGGCAATAGCAAGTACAGATGAGAACTCTCATATATTTCTGGTGGGAATGTAAAAGGGGGCAGCCCCTTTGGCAAATACTTGGGCAGTTTATCAAAATGTTAAACATAGAATTGCCACAGGGTCCAGCAATTCTACCTCTAGGTATCTACCCAGGAAAAATGAAAACATGTTTACCAAAGACTTGTACGTGAATGCGCAGAGTAATATTATTCATAAGAGACAAGAAGTGGAACAACCCAAATATGCATCCATTGATGAATGGATAAGCAAAATATGTTAAATCCATACAATGGAATACTATTGGTCAACAAAAAGGGTCCACATACTGATACATGTAGCAATGTGGATACATTTCCAAAACATTATTCTGGATGAAAGAAGTCAGACACAGAAGACCGCATACTGTGTCAAGGTATGTAAATTTCCTCTCAATAAAGTGGTTAAAAAAACATGTATAATAAGATTCTAGTTCCGTTTAACAGCACATATATATCTAGGTGCTTAAATACCTCTATCTATTTTACTTAAATATATGTATATGTATTTAAATAAGCTTGGAAAAATATGGGGTCACAAACATTCAGTAAACTGTTAATGGTTTTTCCCAGGGGAGGGAGGAAGAAAGGTTGAGAGACAAGTATTCATATCCTACTTTATTCAGTTCTGATTCATTTACATAGGTTGTAATACACAAATTGACTTAATGTGTTTTTCTTAAAAAATAGAAATGAATCCATTACAAATGAAGAAAGAAAAAGAGAGAAAAACAGAATGAACAAAATAATGAATTGCTGTAATGTATCAAGATTGCAGCTCTTGTTAGTAATAGATCTGTTCATTCATTTGTCAATTAAATGACAAATAAAAGAGGTCCTGGAGATAAACATTATAGGACAGGATTTTAAAGACCTGCATCTAGTTCGTGTATAACTGTAAAAACAAAGACATATTTATAATCTGAACACTGTTCCTTTTTAAAAATAATCAGTATTTCTGATCATTAATGTTATTTGGTGGCAAGAGGGAAAGTGGTATCTTTTTTACATATTGCAATTTAAAATATTTTTCCTTATGATGTTAAATAAAATAAACCTTAGATCCGTTTTTGTTTTTGCATATGATTAGCAACTACAATGGTCTTTTGGATGTTTCTGTGGTTATACCAAACAAAACTGTGGCATGCTGAATTTACGTCTAGATCCCTTTATTATCACTATTTCCTATTCCTTTAACATTCCAGCTGCCTCACCATTCTTTAGGATGAATTATCAGTTATTTATCTAATAGTTATTTATGTAAATATATATCAGTATAACAAACCGATAATTGGTTTTTGATAGCAACAGCAAGAGTTCTGAGGTAAGAGAAACAAATGAACTTTATTTGCTTAATTTGCAGTAAGAGTACTTGGGTATTATTCATAACTCTTTTTCACTAGGTCATTGGCAAAATAATTAACAGTTTGTAGTTCTGAGTTCACTTTAGTCAGAGTAATTGCAAATACAGTTAGCCCTTGAACAACAGGGATGTTTGGGGTTAGGGGCATTGACTCTGGCTCAATCAAAATTCCTCATATAACTTTTGACTCCCCCAAGACTTAACTGTCAATACCCTATTGTTAATAGGAAGCCTTACTGATAACATAAACAGTCCAGTAACACAAATTTTGTATGTTATAATAATAACATCCAATATAATAAAGTATGTTCGAGAAAAAATGTTATTAAGAAAATCATAAGGAAGAGAAAGTACATTTGCAGTACTGTATTGTATTGAAAAAAAAAATTGTGTGTAAGTGAACCTGAGTAGTTCAAACTCATGTTGCTCAAAAGTCAACTGTAATGCATATACCATCCTCTCTGCTTAGTGGTTTTCTATGTAACGATAAACTGTTACATTTGAAGAGGTAATGGTATTTTACAAAATTAAAAATATTTGATATAAATTAAAATAGTCCTCCGGAATTGAAACGTGACATATATAGCATAAGAACCAAAATATTTTTAATATGCTTTTTTATATTTTAAAATTAATTTTAATTGTTATAGCCATATTTCCTGCATGCACTCATTCATTATATATTTATTGAGTTATTCTAATTTTCTGGCATTCTACTAGGTGATGTAGGAGGGAAAGTGTGTAGGATATTGACCCTGCCTTCAAATACTCATGATCTTTCTAAAAAGACAATCTTATAAACCAGGCATTGAAGTCACTGATAAAAAAGTATAAAATTGTATGGGGCGCCTGGGTGGTGCAGTCGGGTAAGCGTCCGACTTCAACCAGGTCACAATCTCGCGGTCCGTGAGTTCGAGCCCCGCGTCAGGCTCTGGACTGATGGCTGGGAGCCTGGAGCCTGTTTCCGATTCTGTGTCTCCCTCTCTCTCTGCCTCTCCCCCGTTCATGCTCTGTCTCTCTCTGTCCCAAAAATAAATAAACGTTGAAAAAAAAATTTAAAAAAAAAGTATAAAATTGTAAACTACCTCAACTTGGATTTTAAAATACTGTGTAAAAAGAAAATATATCTCATTAAAAATGACACAAATTTAAATTGTATTTTTAAAATCCAATACTGTGGCATCACAGAGAAAATCAATGTTAATACTTTCTATTTTCCCTTTTATTCCCCCAGAATTTAAAACAACCATTTTAAAGTGGACAGATACTTAAGTTGACTTTGAAGAATATTAGATCCAACTTTACATTTTTAAGGGTAGCTCATTAGAGTAGCTGATGTCACCCAACTCTATTTAATTGTCTGATCTCCAGACCCCCTCCCATTTTCACTCAAAATAGAAGTAATAGATTTTTTTTTGTTGCTGGGGTCCTCAGCTCACATCTCTTTGGAAGCTCTTTATAATTTTGAGTTATAATTATTTATATATACATTTTAGCTCCTTGTGCAGGACTATAAGGTTATTGATAACAGGGGCTCTGCCTATTTATTCTTGCATTTGCCATGAATCCTGTGCAGTTCTTGTGCAAACAGGTGCTCAGCATTTATGGCACGCATAAATGATCTGCTACCAATCCAGGAAACTCAAACTTCTGAAATTCACATCCCCTCTCAATGAAAAACTTTGACTTAGAGAATGTTTCTCTGAAATCCCTGGGAAAAGTTAATCAGAATCTAAATCTACCATGTCACTTCCTTTATACAGTCCAGTGCAACTATTCTTCTGGCTCCATAAAAGTGTCTGGGACATTTGCCAGAATGTATTGCCTTCAAATGTAAAGTTTCAGCACGTTAGAAATTGTTTTCCCTTTTAAATACTTTTCCAATAATTAGAATTTCCTGCCATCAGGTAGCACTAACAAATGCAATGCCTTAAAAAAAGAAAAAGCAGTTTTCCTTGAGATCCAGACTCTAGTTTTCAAAATAACCTAAAATTATCAACTAAGCATAAATAACAGTAAACACATGTATTAACTAAAGGTATTTGAAAAGACCATGAACAACTTTGGGATTTGCTCACCGCATTTTTTTTTAAGTTTTATGTATTTTGAGAGAGAGAGAGAAAGCACGAGTGGGGGAATGACAGAGAGAGAGCAAGGATCCTAAGCAGACTCTTCACCACTAGTGTGAAGCCTGATGCGGGGCTCGAACTCACCAACTGTAAGATCATGACCTGAGCTCGAGTCCAATGCATAACTGGCTGAGCCACCCAGATGCCCCTTGCTCACTTCATTTTGAGTATAAGATGCCTTTTATTTTAGCTGGCACCAGTCTTTTCTGTACCTCTAAGAAGGAAAAGATATTGTCAATTAAACAATAATATAATGCTTTCTTATCATTTAGAATTGTTTTCAGCTTTATTGAGGTATAATTGGCAAATAAAATTGAAAGATATGTAAACAGTACATTGTGACGATTTGATATATGTATACTGTGAAAGGTGTCCCCCCCATAGACTTATATCCATTTCTTTCTTTTTTTTTTTTGTTCAGCTCTAGTATATAACATGGTGACTATAGTTGATAACATGATATTATATAACTGAAATTTGCTGAAAGTAGAACTTAAATTTCTCACCCCAAAATAATTTATTTTATAATTATTGAAAAGGGTCTTTTGTAATTATTAGATACAGGTGTTTATATTATATTACACTTCTCCATTTACGTGCTTTTTTGGGAATGTGGTAACTTTTTATTCAGTGCTGAGTCATACCACACTCTTTTTGAGGGTGTTTTGTGGCAGTTTAACACAACATGCATACTCAAAGTGCACAGAGTTATTAAAATTATGCCAAAACAAATAGGTACCTCAAAGTCTGTGCGCGCTTAGGCATAAGTTACATTGCTAGTGCCACAAGAATGACAGAAACTTTAAGATGACTAATAAAAATACTGATTTCAGAGATCATTTACCATTTTATCATGAAAGAATTTGAACTTAAAATCAATGAAATACAATATCCTTAACTTTTACTGTGTTAATTCAACTTGAATTTTAGATGATGAACAAAATCCCTTCTCTGAAATTTGGGCTCATTTTGTTCAGCAATGTCTATTTTTACTCTCTTTTTGAGAGCCCTTATTTCCAACCTAATCAAAAAAGTTCTTTAATTTGCTCTCTCAGCACTGCTGAGTATCTACGTTATAGCCCTGGACCCAAATGAATGCTGCTTCTTCTAATCTCATGAAGTACAGTGTGCTCTCTCTAAGGATTGACAACAGTTAGCATTCATTTAGTTGTTCAGGCCAGAAACCAGAAATATCTATAGGCTTGTGCCATCAAGGCCCATATGGTGTCTTTAATTATCTGCCTGTCTCTACTATGGACAAATGTTTGTATCCCTCCAAAATTCATAAAATGAAATCCTAACCCCCAATATGATAGTATTAGGAGGTGGGGTTTTTGGAAGGAGATTAGGTAATGAGAATGGAGCCTTTATGATTGAGATTGGGGCTCTTATAAAACAGACCCCAGTGAGCTCTCTCCTCCTCCTCACCAAGTGAGTATATGATGAGAAAATGGCAACTCAGAAGATGGTCCTCCTTAGAACCTGACGATGCTGGCATGACGGTTTCTATACCTGTGAGAAATTCATTTCTATTGTTTATACGCTATTCTGACTGTGGTGTACTATTTTACCTGCCTGAACAGAATAAGACACCCACTCTAGACTTTAAATTCTGATACAATAGAGACCATCATATTCTGTTTGTCTTGCAAACTCAGTTGCCTGTCCATAATATACATATTAAACTAAAAACCCAAATGAGAATTCACTTACCTTATTTCTTTGAACAAGTGAACCCACATATTACTAGTTAAGGACTAAGATTGAAGGGACACTTGGATTTTAATCTCCTTGATTTTAATAAGATTTTATTTTGTATGTATTTTGTGCTTCACAGGGCAAACCATGAGGATACCTAGTAAATGCTTACACTGCTCATAGTTACATAGAATTTTAGAATTAAATTGGAATTTAGAAATCAGTGAATTCTAAATACTAGATCCAAAGAAGTTCTGTATTATGTGAAGTTTTAAGAAGGAACACCAAGGCAGTTGGTTAGGCACTAGACTTGACTTTGTGTCTCCTCAGTTGGTGGGAAAGAGTCAAATGTTGCTCACAGAACAGCTTTATATATATAAAAAAATAATAAAAATCATTGAGCAGAACTTGCCTCTGATAGAAAGCTAACAAAAAATTAAATATTTAGCTCAAACCTTGTTTGACAAAGTTAATATATTATGGACATTTCAACATTCAAATTCAAAGAATATCCAAATCTGGTTTTCTTTGGAGTATAAAAAGCACTTTGGAGGCTATTGAAAGATATAATAGATGGAGTGGGAAGAAAAAGTTATGGGAAGTTAAGTCTTTCATTTGTTACTTTTGACAAGCTAAGCCCAAGTAATAAGAGGCAAGGTAGTATTCTAATAAAGCATGCCTCACTGGTTATAATCGAGTTAATGTGTTCTCATCTCCAGCACATCAAGCTGCCAAGAATTTTAATAATCACAGTGCACAGGAGGATTAGGGAAGCGATATACTGTTAAGTTGGTTAATGAAGTAAAATGTTATGAGATATGTTTTCTCAGATGGGGAAAACAAACAGGCAAAAACTGACTTTGGTTTGTATATAATAGCCATTTGCTTCTTATTTTAAAATAAGTTATCTAGAAAGAATGCTTGCAGTCCTCTGTACCTTACGTTTTTGTCTTTGCTGGTGCCAATAGTTTACCGAAAGTGTCCTTGTTAATAACAGATATTTTGGAGGGAAAGGGAATAAGGAGTATTCTTTTTTTATAATTCTTCTTTTTTTTTTTATTTTTGAGAGAGAGGGAGAGACAGAGCACGAGCTGGGGAGGGGCAGAGAGGGAGACAGAGAATCCAAAGCAGTCTCCAGGTTCTGAGCTGTCAGCACAGAGCCCGACTCAGGGCTTGAACCTACGAACCTTGATATCATGACCTGAGCTGGTCAGAACTGACTGAGCCACGCAGGCACCCCTTGAACAAGGAGTATTCTAATGCTTATGAAACTTTTTGTATGCACCAGGTTAAGTGCTTAGCCCTACAGTGACCCTGTTGGATAGATATTATTCCACCTTAGAGATCAGGAATGTGAGGTTCATAGACATGAAATATCTTGCCCAAAGTCAATTGGAAAACAGGAGAACAGGTAGAATCAAGGCTTGATTTGATCACAGGTCTGTGTCAGCCCCCAGCTGTTTTTTTCTCTAGGTCCTCCTGTCATTTCTCACTCTGCTGCTGCCCCATACAAGTTCTGTGTGTGTTTTAACTCAGATTTTGGTTTAGTGTGTGGAAAATTGTGTTTACAGGACACAATAACATGAAGTGTGTCTTTCTTGCCATCACAAACAGCACTTCCTACCACAACAGTGATAGGAAAAACATGGATCATGTAAAAGTTATTCTTACTATTTGCCCCAGAGCTGCAATCAAATTTTACTATATCTAAAACTAATAGACGAAATTTAAAGAGTGATTAAAATTAAAACAAAGACATACCACAATCAAAATATTTATTTTTTGAAGGTTAAATCAGAAAAACTAACATACTGGTAAGAGTGAGCAATGGGGAGTCCTAAAGGAATAAAACTTCAATTTTAATGTATTTCCTCATGTGCTTGCCCCCTGCCATCACACTATTTTACAAGAAAAATAGAGAATAAAGCTATCCACTTTATCCCTTATCCCTCATTCTACTCTGCCTTCATTGAACCAGTCTTTTGGTTAGCAAAGCTTTCTCCAGGCCTTTGGCTCATCTGTCATTTTCATAGCTAGAAACCAAATGATCTAGTTAATGTTTCCACTTCATTATTAAAGAGCTAACTATCACTCGATCAGAGTGGAATTTGTTCTTTCTCTTCTAGAAGAACAAATGTTTAAAATACCATAATTTAAATCAGGACAGAGTTAATCAATAAAAATGTCATCAGAAAACTGAAAATAAAGGCCGATGTACATACTGATAAATTCAAACCCATCTATCTAAGACCGAGAAGCTATTAATAACATATGCTTAGCCATAATTTGTACAATTTTATTGAATATAAATACTTGCGTCAACCACTTAGGGAGGCTATCCATTTTAATTACTTTCTATTTTTAAAGTAATGTTTCACAGCCTTATGTCCAAGGTAGTAACTAGGTCAGCAATTTATACAACTTGGATATTATCTAATTTTCAGTGAACTCATTCTAAATCAAAGTGGCATATTTTAAGCCTGGATTTCTTCAGGTCAACATTCTTATCTGAATTTCAGGGAAACCTATCTAAAGGCTAAAGAAGAAAATCAACCATGCTAATGGCTTATGCTTAAAGAGTAATCTTATGACTTGACATGAATCTATAATAAATATATATTTCTCCAGGCAATTGTTAACATGTTCAGTTAATTCTTTGTTTAGCAAAGTGAGTTAGAAAATACCATTACCTGTAAAAGGGACCATAGCATAGTTTTGATAATTAATTAAAAACAACTCTTCCATTTTCAGTCATTCATCCACACAATATAAATCTATACATACCCACATTTCAACGTCATAATCAATTTTAGAAAAAAAATGTTAAAAACTCCAATATCCCAAAACTTTAGGACTGATATTTAAAGTTATTATCTTCTGTATTCCAAACAAAAATTACTCTTTTGGTTAGTTCTGTTTATTAAACATTGCCACCAAGAAAGTGTCTGCATATGACCAACAAAAACTTAAAAAAATAGCTGTGGTTCAATATAGATATTATGTTGGATCTTTGAAGGTTTGAGAATTGGTCTATATATATTTTTAATTTTTTTAACGTTTGTTTATTTTTTGAGAGACAGAGACAGAGCATGAGTGGGGGCCGGACAGAGAGAGAGGGAGATAGAGAATCTGAAGCAGGCTCCAGGTAATGAGCTGTCAGCACAGAGCCTGACCTAGGGCTCGAACCCACAAACCGTAAGATCAATGACCTGAGTCAAAGTTGGACATTTAATTGACTGGGCCCCCCCAGGCACCCCTGAGAATTGGTAGATGTTAAACAGAACAAAGCTATAGCTGTATCTCCTTACAGAACTGGCTTAAATTCTAAGATTCTAGAATTCTCTCATAAAGTTTGTTCCTTATCCCTTAATTTCGTGTGGAATTTAAAAATCCAAAAGTAGAAACAGTTTTGGAAAATTTCTATATCAGTAACTATAAGGAAAATAAAACCTCTACTCTGGGCATAATCCTATCCTTTTAACCAATAGTGTGGGGTTTTGGAAAGGGTTAACCACAACGATATCCTCAACTCCAAATTTGAAACCAATTGAGAGATAGGCACAAATCAGACAGAAGGAGGCTCAAATAGAAGTTTTAGTGGAGATTAAAACTGGATAAAAAGAGTTGGTGCAGGTATATGGCCACACTGGGCTTTCTAAACCTTGACCTCAGAATTAAACAGGTTTGCCCACCCAGGGGCTGGCACCATGGAGCCACTGCAGGGCCCCTGACAGGGGCAGGGTGCTTTCCCCTGCGGTGGGGAGGGCTGCTGTTTTGGAAGATGTGTTGATTTAATGAGAGAAAGAGCCCCAACAGTTGAGCACAGCATCATAAACTCCTTTCCCCAAATTTCCCAGTCCAAGAAGAAGAGTGAGAGAGTGTGCAAAGAATATGCCTACTGGGCACTAAAAAGGTCCTCCCCATCAAGACAAAGGGAGGCATGGGGAACCCGTGTTCCCCCTCAACTCTAAATTTAAGTGGGAGACCACTGCCTCATCCTTTTGGATTGCTCATAGATTATTTGAAATGGATGGCTGGAAACCACGGCAGGGGTTGGACTGAGGGGGTGGGGGTGCATTCTACAACTGTGTTTTGCAGTAAAAGTTGACACAGGACTATAGCATCCTACACTGATTTCCTCAGAAACAACAAATTATGGTTTAAATCACCAGCAGCAGAGGTGCTTAATCAGCAGAGGTGCTGGCTAAAGGGAAGGAAAATAGGAAATCAAGAATGAAGGAGGGAGTATCAGTCATAGTTTAGAACAAGTTGCTGAAAATAACTGTGGTCTCTATATATCCTTAGTGCATTTTCTTTCCCTTTTCATTCTTTTTCTTTTGCATCCACGGTATGTTTAACACTTTGCCCAGGATATGGAGGAGATGCTGGCAAGAAACTGTAGGTATGGATCTTTCTTAGAAATTCAGGATTCAGGGAACAGAATTTCTACATCATTCTCTTATGGATGGTCCCTACTCTGTAAAAATTATTTTAAAATTCTAAGAAATATAAACTCTGTATGTTGCTAAGTATATACATTAGTATAAGATGGGAGTGCCTGGATGGCTCAGTTGGTTAAGCATCCAACTCTTGATTTTGGCTCAGGTCATGATCTTAGGATCATGAGATCGAACCCTATATTAGGCTCCGTGCTGAGCATGGAGCCTGTTTAAGATTCTCTGTCCCTTCCTCTCTACCCACCCCTCTCAAATAAAAAGTATATATATATGAGAATTGTGGTTCTCAGTGACGATTTTCATTTTGTTAATGCTTGGTTGCAGCAAACTAACAGAAAAATACCAGAAACAAACGTTGGTATAATATTTTCATGAAATAGTAATAGATACAGATTTTGGCCCATGAAGTTCCATTGTATACATAAAAGTTTCTGGCCATTATTAGGAAGTCACATTTTTATTTTTAGAATAATCTTTGTGTGCTACATCAAAAGAGATTGACTGCAGAGGGTGATTGTAATAAAACAGACTTTCTACTTAATCACAGTGGTTCCTTAATTAGGGGACTCTATCTTCTTTTCATCCTCCATTTTTTGAGATTGATTGAATATTCATTTCTAGTATCCAAATAATGGTACCATCCCCACCAAAGAAAGAAAAGATACTTTTAATGCAAATTCCATCCTATGATGGTATTTTATAAAATGTACCTTCCTAATGAGTTCAGATATTTTAACCTGGTGTGTGACCTTTAATGGATCTAGTTAGATTTTATATTAATATTTTTCTTCCCTACAGAATATATCTTTAAATATACATTTTCCCCTTTTTCTTCTCTCAGCATGTATATTCATTTATACATTTTTTCTTTGTTTTCTACTTTTCCTTTCCATCCTTTCTCTCTCAAGAAAAATAATTATTCACATGGGACAACAAAAGAAAACCCAGGCAGGAAGGAAAAGTTCCATGGAGTCTAATCAAACATGGAAACTGAAAAACAGTGGCCTCTATTCAGAGAAGGATAGAACACCCTTCCCTGGTGAGGGCTTAGGACAGAAGAGGCTTTGTGAAGAATTCTGGAATAGATGGCGAGTAGATTGTAGCCAGAGTGGCAATGGTAGCCATTTTCATTCCTGGAATAGGGTTCTCTCTGACCTACTCTAGACAGAATAGTGCTCTTGTGAGACTATTCCCTGAGTCCCCTACTCCCCAAGAAAATCAGGAGCAATATAGATCTGATTCTGCTTTTCCTTTTTTAATTTTTTAAATGTTTATATTTTTGAGAGGAGAGAGAGAGAGAGAGAGAGAGAGAGAGAGAGAATGAGTCGGGGGGGGGGTGGGGGCAGAGAGAGAGGGAGACACAGAATCCAAAGCAGGCTCCTGGCTCTAACCAACACTGGGCTTGAACTCACGAACCACGAGATCATGACCTGAGCCAAAGTCAGACCCTCACCTGTCAACTGACTGAGCCACCCAGGTGCCCCTGTTTTTCTTTTAAATATGCATTTTCAAATATGACATAAAATGTATTGCAAAAACGCTGAACAGAAATAAAATATGATGGCAAAGATTGTAGGTGATTTTAACCATTTTCTTCTGAGAATTTAAGTTTTTTTCAACATTTTTAAATAATATTCACTACTTTCAAAACCAGGAAAATGTGTTATTAAAAATTAAATACAGTTCAAGCATACAACTGCATCTTCCCTTTGGGCTGGGAAAGCTCAGAGTATAAGTGTACTTTCTGAACTCTGTCTTGCTGTTGTGATTGTATGAAGAAGAACTACAATAGTTTCCCATTCTCAGTTATTTGCAGGAGAGTTTTCCAAAGTCTCCAAATCTGATTTTATTTTTTTGTTTTGTTTGTAATTTTTATTGGAAAACATTTAGAATTAGCATTACTTCGATCTTTTGCAACTTAATTTTTTAAAGAATCATATTAATCCAGAGTCTTAGATAACCAATAGGTTTTCAAGGGTAAGAAGTTAATTAATTGAAAGGAAGATCTGACTTTTATGATACAGATTTTTAAATAAAGCTGTTTCAGTGATATTGAAGTAATTTGTCACTTATCTGAACTTCATGAACTGAAATAAAGCAAAAGTGTTTTTGTATTCCAAGTATTATAGACAGTTATTTAAATGGTGGTCTTCATTTACTTAAAAATATATGATTAGAATTTAATTATTTGTGCATATGCCAGGGTAGTGAAAAATAAGTTCTATTAAAGAGCACATACATAATAATCAGGGAAAGATTAATTCTTGAGTAAATTTCATTCTAAGGGTCCAGCAGGGAGGTATGTTAGGGCCCAGATAAGATGTACGAGTTGGTCTACTAATGGGATTCTCTAAATCAGGAATGTTCTCATCACAATCTAAGAGCATAGGTTTCTTAGACTCAAAAGAAAAAATGTGATTGCTAAAGTGATGTATTAATTCTTGGGGGGGAGGGGCTAAGTTTTGTACTTGTGGAGATTGCAGAAAGAGGGAGTCATAACAAGGGCCTTTCCGGATTTGCACCCAGAAAGCGTGATTTTATCCTATTCATGTTAGTTCTTCCCTGTACCTATGTGGAACCCCATTTAAAATCTCATGAGAGTGTTGAGGCATGTCCTTTACATGCAGAGAACAGACATCTAACTCAGATGCTGAGAGGGACCATATTATTGGTTTGTCTGAGAGTGTCCTGAGATGTGGGAACTTCAGAGCTGAAATCTGGGTAGTCCCAGACAAATCAGGGCAGTTCGTCTCTCCACTCCATTTTCAGTAGGGGATTAGACATTTGTCACTCACACAGAGTGGGCAAAGAAATGCCACTGTGCATCAGTGAAGTCACCCTAGTATCCAGATGGGAGACATATATTTTTCTTTATCTCTCAGTCTCACAGTACCAGAGGAGGCAGGTCTGAAATCTTCGTACAACTTCTTGCCATATCTCCTTGATTAAGAGGTAATTATGTGTTCCACCATTCACAGGAAAAGAACAAAAACAACTCAACAAAAAGGTGATCTTGATCACATCACAATAATAATTTACACTGGAGCTCAGATCAGAGAAAGATGTGTTTCCAGAAAACTCAGCTGCTGTACTAGACCCAAGTGGGTGATTGATTATCCAGAGGCACAAGTTTATTTTAGGCACTTCCTTTGATAACATTTAGAAGAGAAAGTTGCTGGATTAACTATCAGGTGTAGGTATAATCCACCATTTTAGGGTAACTGAGCCAACTGATGTTTTGGACATCTTTCTGTGGAGGGGTATGATGACCAGATGTCTTTTAGAATCGGATTTACATTTATTAATCTTTAAAACATTGTATTGCATTCTATTTCAGGAAGGTAGTTTGTGTATTCTGTCTAAAGCTTTCTTCAGCAGAAATATTAGTCAGCTGGCATGGACTTTCTGATTAACAGTAATTTGATATCTTATCCTCTCCTTCTATTCTGAAATTTATGGTTTATTTATTGAATGTTGTATTAGCCTAAACTTCTACATTTGTCAACTGCTGCTTGTTTCCTTCCAGGTCACAATTTTCTTGAGTAAATTTCTGGTGCAGAATTATATGTTGACTGATTGAGCTTCCTAAGATTCTCTACTTTGACCTGAGGGGTTTTCCTTGAACATCTTGGAGATTTGGCCCATTTCAGTGAAGAAGGGTCATGGTGCATTGTCTTTATTTGTTTTTCATACTTGCAGCTCATTTTTTTCCAGTTTGGACTAGAACATAGTACGGTCTCCATTATCTTCACGTTTTGTTAATATGTTTTGTTTTCCAGAGAGAAGGAAGAAAAAGAGGGAGGAAAGAAAGATCAAGGAAAGAAAGAGAAAGAAGAGAGGGAAGAAGGACCGAAGGAAAGCCGACCAGGAAAAAAAAAAGTGCTTCTATCAATTTGGTTACTTCTTCAAAGAATGTGAAAAGTCCCCAACAAAAGTATACAAGACTTTATTATTTTGCTGAAGAAATGGATATGTTCAGCCTGCTATTTGGGGCAGGACTTCAAGGACTGGGTATCTATTGATGAATTCTCATAGGATATACTTCTTGGTCTGGGTGGCTTAAAATCTAAATTCTATCATTTGACTTAGGTATGATCAGGCTGCTAGTGAACTCAATGAACTCAATTAAAATATATTGAAGGACCATGTCTGCTGTGGAACCATCTGGTTGTGAAATACAATTATAAAACACAAGGTCATCTGAACAACAGTTTTAGAATCTAGTTAAAATAGATTGGGTGTCTACTATGTTTCAGGTGCTGTGCTAATTATAGTCGAGGAAGGATATCAATTTGAGGAAGATGCTTCAAAAGGGTATGTGTACGTTAAACACAACCAGTTAGTTAATATGTAATATTTTCCCTAAAAGATCCTTAGAAAGATGACTATATATAAAATCTGTATTCTTACTAGCATCTTGCTAAAAGAGTGACACTTTCAATTCTTTTTCCTAAAAACTCTGATTTAATTTGGCACACAATAGCATGCTGTTAATTATTGATTTTCCTATTATTGGCAAATTGTACTAAGTTTATTTTTATCATCATGATTATTACTAATATTAAAAAATAAAAACTTGAAAATATTAAAAAGTAGACCAGAGCATTTATCATGTGCCAAACGTCATGAAAGTCTAGTTATTATTTTCTATCAATATCACAGTTTTAATAAGGAGTGGAAAACATTTCTGTATGTTAACATATTTCAGCTCTTTCGACAAACGATATTTGGCGACCTGCGAGAGGGTCTATTATAAAACCTGGGAACTGTGAATCACAACAGAAGGGATAAAAGTAATCTGTTTTATATGTTAAATTTTAAACATTGATCATTTTTTATTATAAATTTATGTGTACCTTTTTTTGTTTTCCTTTTCCCCTCCTTACCTTCCATCGCATAAGACTTAACAGTGATGCTGCAGATCTAAACTCGACCTGACACCTACTTCCTAACTAATTAATTATTACGTCACACGGTCAACAAGGGAAATCGCTTAACTTTTCTGGCCTTTTTCTCTTTAGAATGAAAGACACAACCCTTTTCGGATATGGAATCCTTGGATGAAATGTGCTTTGAACAAAATTCTTTCTCCGTTTAGTTTGTTTGACACTACTCAGCTTTGTAATAGGGTTGTCAAGTTTAGCTAATTAAGAAAGCTTTATGGAGGGGGCCTGGGTGTCTCAGTTGGTTGAGCCACATTTCTCTTGGTTTTGGCTTAGGTCATGATCTTATGGTTTGTGGGTTTGAGCTTCGAGTTGGGCTCTGGGCTGACAGCCTGGAGCCTCAGAGCCTCAGTTGGAATTCTCTCTCTCTTTCTCTCTTTCTCTGTTTCTCTCTCTCCCTCTCTGCCTCTGCCCCCAACCCCCCCCCCCCCAGCTCACACATACTCTCTCTCTCTCTTAAAATAAATAAATAAACGTTTAAAAAAAGCTTCAGGGAATGAAGATATCTCTTCTTTTTTTTTTCAATATATGAAGTTTATTGTCAAATTGGTTTCCATACAACACCCAGTGCTCATCCCAAAAGGTGCCCTCCTCAATACCCATCACCCACCTTCCCCTCCCTCCCACCCCCCCATCAACCCTCAGTTTGTTCTCAGTTTTTAAGAGTCTCTTATGCTTTGGCTCTTGAAGATATCTCTTCTAAGAGATACAATTCCTGTGTATGTTTAGAGTGAGATTTACTGAGCACAGTCCTAAGAGGCACTTGTGTTAGACTTACATTGACCTCGTTTGCTGGTGTTTGCAAAAGGAGTGTTTAAGTTATCTGTTGTGGGAGATTTGTGCCTTAAACAACTTTCCTTTCCCAATCTAAAAGGGTTGAAAATCTGTGAAGCTGAAATTAATGACAGTTCCCAATGTGATGTGTCCAAATTTTTGTCTTCTGACTGGTTGTGCTTTTATTGCTGTCACTGGTAAAACTTTGAGACCTATTGCTTCTGGGGCAGGTCAAGTGTGATTAATGTGCTTTGTGAGAGTCATGTAATAAATCTATATACTTGTTAACAAGTATATATCTATCATTACACAGGCCAAGCCATGGATTCCTTTGCAACCTGCCTGTGAAAAAGACATCACCTGGTTACTTCAGAGCTCTGCTCCCTTCCTGTTAAGGATGCAGAGTTGACTCTTGGCACAACGAAGCTTAGAGAAACCTGGAATGTTTTATGGATGCTGTCTGGCAGTTTTGATTCAGAACTAGAGGAAGACCAACAGGTGTGAACTCGTCTGCATCTGGCATCAAATAGTTCATAACTTGAAGTCTGCAACCTTATTTTGGTGAGACTCTTGAGGACCACAAAGGAGAAAAAGCACATGGAATTCTTAATAAAATCCAACAAAACAACATAGGAATAGGTAGTCACTTTAAATGTGGTAGGAAAACATATGCTTCAAATGAAAGGTCGCTCAGCATTA
Organism: Prionailurus bengalensis; assembly: GCF_016509475.1. Classification (NCBI taxonomy): domain Eukaryota; kingdom Metazoa; phylum Chordata; class Mammalia; order Carnivora; family Felidae; genus Prionailurus; species Prionailurus bengalensis. Next base: position 52,878,858 of record NC_057349.1, on the reverse strand, counting down.
TTGCCTTCAGTTTTACGGAATGGAGAGCTGCTGTTATCACCGTTATTAGTCAGGGCTGTTCCAGAGTCTTTGCTCAGGCATTTAAAGGTGCACAGAATAAAAGGCAGGAGTGCAAATCATCAGCCTTTGTAAATATTATCATTGCATACCTGAAAACCGTGGAGTGATGTTTTCCAAACTGTAAAAATATTAAAATGATCACAGAATTAAGGTATTTAGGAAATGACAACAAAAAAGTATCATTCTTTATACAAATAGTAACTAGATAGGAAAACAAATATTGTCAAAATAAAAACAAATAAGATTGTCATAATAAAAACAAAAATAACTTACCTACAAATACATTTAGCAGCAATTAGGTACTACTGTGATAAAGATAGCTGTAAAACTCTAATGAAAGGAATAAAAGAAACTCAAATGAAAGCAAAGACAAAACCACCTTGTTCCTAGATAAGAATATTCAATATTTATAGCTCCCTTAAAGAATCTCCAAAAGGCAGTAACAAATAAAATTAAAAGATATTTTGTTTTATTTAGAGATAAAGTGATACTACAATTTATTTGAAAAGAAATTAACATGTGAAAATTCAGAGGGCAATTTCTCAAAGGGTGAATAGTAAAAGTGCACTAGTCCCCACTGGATGTTAAAATATTTTATAATGCAGCAGAAGCTAAAACTGTGTTTTACTGGAATCTGAATGAAAGACGGGTAAAGGGAAATGAACACAGAGTTCACACACTATTCATGGATGTTTGTGTCCAGCTGAGGTGGGTTAATGAAAAGAATCAGAACAGATTCTGTCACTCACCTGACACTGCTTACCATCTTCACTGCAGCAAAACAAGCTGGTCCCAGGTCAGCTGAAAAAAGAGCTCACCAGTAAGATGGACTCCAGAAGAAATAAGCACCATGTAGGAGAATTTTCCAGGTATGTCACTGCTACCACATACATGAAAGCATAGCAGAGTCCCAATGTGGTTATGCTTAGAAAAAAAAAAAAAAGGAAGAAAAGATGGCAAAAAGCAACAAAAGTGGTTGCTAGCAGAATAGGGCTCTAAATGATTTAAAATATTTTACAGTACCTTAATTGTACTTTGGTTTTTCAAATATTGTAAGAAATTTCCAGGTCTCGGTTCAGATAGCGGGCTGTGTTTCACTGTCCCCGCTGGCGGGAAGGGAAGGTCTGGTTGTCCTGTTCTGGTCCAGGTTGTTTAGATTTGGTGATGAAAGGAAGAGCTACTCCCAGATCTCTTTGATCTGGGAAAGAGATCCCAGATTTCTTTGTACAGGTATATTCCTTTGTACAGGTATATCCTTCCTTTCACCAAATCTAAACGTGTTTGCCTCTCTCTTTTCCTCCCCTTTTGTTTATTCCCTTTTTTCCTATGGGCTCTTCTTCATCCTTGATTTTCTTTTAAGAATTATAATCATTTATGCCTCTTGTCTTGAGGACCAGATATTTATTTTAAAATATATCACATTCATCCATGGGATCTCCCCCTAAGTTGGTGTCCTTAGTAATAGGCTAATAACATGTAGGTGAAAAATGTATAGGCATAGTTCTTTGCTTTTTGTTTAAAATTTATTGGAAAGCATTATATTCTCATGGCAGTTGGTTTGATATCATTTGTGAATTAATCAAGTTACATGAGCTGGAATGAAGAGTCCGGTCTCCTGTGCTACACAGTTCAAGAGTGTGAGAAGCGGTGAGCCATTGACACAGAGGACAGCAATATGGTTTCCGTAGAGGCTCTTTGTCTTCTGCCATTCACTCTCCGTTTCTCAAATTCTCTGTCTTTAACTATGCTCGACTCTGTATCTTACAACCTCTCCACCTCCTGTTCCAGCATATGCTCTTCTTGATTCAGTTTATTTCAGAGTCATGCCTGTTTGCTCATGGATTTCCTTAAGGACCTCCACTTCTTATGCCAAGGTTGTGCATTTATTTTCTCATCAAACGGGGGAAATCATCATTTGCCAAATGATTTTTCTGTTTTTCAGTTCATCTCTAAATGACAGCTCATGATTCAGCCTGCGTTGTCAACAGCCTCTATCTTCCACTCTTGTTACTATAGTTATTATCTGTGAGACATCTATCATTTTCAATTTTCTCACACCAGTGGTCTGCTAGTTGGCTGAATTTATTCCATCTCTAGCCATTTCCTTTCTTATTAGATATGCCCTTAGATTCAGAGTCAGTAGCAAGCCCTGTCACCAGTAACAAGCAAGTATTTACACTTTAATTTTATTCATTTTGTAAGCTAGAGGTTGGATCTTTGAGACTTCTGGTTTAATTTAGTTTGTTCACTGAATTCAGTTGATCAGTCTGGCTATCTGCTTCCTGTTCTATGCCTTTCCTAAGCTCGATATTTTCTTACCAAACACAAAGATTTTGTGTTTTATTTTCTCTTCATTTAGTTTAGTTTCATAAGGGGTACTTGCTACTTTTGAAAATTTTATTGACTTCCTTACAAAGGTAGATAAGCAGCAATAAGAAATAATACATTATAGTATAGCACGATATAATACTGGTTCTTTTATCGCATAGTTAGAACACATTTAAAATATTTTTTAAAAATTCCAGCTTCATAAAAACCTTTGATGATGTCAGTTGTAAATAATTCACTTTGCAACCTCCACCTGTAATTAATATCAAACGTATCAGCATTACCATGTGATAATGTAAGGTTTTTTACTTCTTTCACTTTAAATATCCAATGTTAATTTTGTTTCCTTATAGTCTTCACCAGTGTTTTTCAAACTTCAGTCAGAATCACCTGGAGGGCTTGTTACCCCACAGACTGCTAGGTCCCACCCCAGAGTTACCAATCCAGGAGATCTGGGTTGGAGAAGAATTTGCATTTCTAACAGTTCCTAGGTGATGTTGACCCTGGATTGTATGAATCTGTGCTAATGTAAGTGTTTTGGTAAAAAAAAAAATTGTATTTTTTTCACTTAATTTAAAATTTGTATCACTGCTCTCCATTTCTTAAGTTTTAAAATCTGATGTTTTATATATAAAGCTATATCTAAAAGCTCATTACAACACAGAGTTAAGTATGTTCCTGACATTCCTTGCATATTTCAATTCCTTTTCCCAGAAGCAAGCATTTTTGGCTCTTAGGGTTTCATGAAAATCAGATCATTCTGGTGCTGATCTGTCAGGCAGCCAAAGAATGATGTCTGAAACTACTGCACAATGAAAGGCACTAGACTTGGATCTTGTTTGTTTGTAGCTATTGCTCTGAGCCTACAGGGGTATCTTTGTTTATAACTATACTTATGACCAAACCTTCCTTAATACTCTGTTCCTGGGTGACTTCTTAGATTACTAGGCATTGATGTCTCTGATCTCCTAAAGTTAAATGATCAGCATCTTTAAGCATGTTGTTACCCTCTTCAGGCATCTTCATTCAAAAGTCTACTTTTGTATTTATCCTGTTAGCCTAGTGGAAACCTATTTTCACCTTCTGTATGCTACTGGTTTGATTTCCTGACATCCTTATGTTGGCTTTACAGTCTTAAGTGGGTGTCACTGTGTTCTTCTATAGGCTCAGCTGTGGCCAATGAGATACCTCCTTCCAGTGAAGAATTATGGTAATTGACAAAGCGGGTTAGGGTTTAAACAATATCCAAAGAGGGGGCGTCGTCAGCAGGCTTACAGATAACCTCCTTAATTTTCAGGTTTTGATTACCTGCCACTCTGGCAGCTACCCTTTTTTCTATTAACTCCACAACGTGCGACTTGGAAGAGAAAAATATCTTGTGTGGGCTCACCTACCGAATCATTATGAAGTGTAACTCTACGGCATGCGGATGTCTTCTATCTGGAGAAACTTGGATACCACAGGTAATTACTGTACTGCTCTCCAAGCCTTTTTTTCATCCAGGAGGGCTTGAGGCACTGTCTGCACTGTGTCAGTGCTTTGGGGAATCTGGATTGCTAGGTAAACTTTTGTATGTGTCCTTAGAACCGGTTGATGGCTTAAATTCGTGAATTCACTCAGTTCTTGGGGTCCTCTTGGGAGAGTTCTTTCATTTTGGGTTTCCTTTCATTTCTCCTTTCTCCTTTCCTTTCCTATGTGTTCACTCCCAACATTATTATAACTCTCTTTACCTAAGTGTGAATCTTCTTAAAAATTATTTTAGGGGCGCCTGGGTGGCGAAGTCGGTTAAGCATCCGACTTCAGCCAGGTCACGATCTCGCGGTCCGGGAGTTCTGGCCCCGCGTCGGGCTCTGGGCTGATGGCTCAGAGCCTGGAGCCTGTTTCCGATTCTGTGTCTCCCTCTCTCTCTGCCCCTCCCCCGTTCATGCTCTGTCTCTCTCTGTCCCAAAAATAAACGTTGAAAAAAAATTATTTTAATTATTTTTATATAGTTAAGATTTTCTTTTTAAGACTGTGAGTCTTGTATGCTGAATGGTTCTGTTTGCAACTTTTCACACCTTTTCCATTGGAGATCATAACAGAAGCAGTGTATTTCACAGATCATGTAGCATGATAATTATGAAACTAAAGCCAGGTCCGTTTCAACAGTTAGAAAAAAAAAGAAATCATTATTAATAAGCCATAATGGCGTCTGAGGGGGCTAAGAATAATTTCTTTGCCTCCAAATTTCAGAATTTACTGAGAACCAAGACACAAGCATTGTCAACTGCCTATCAATATATCAGCTTATTTCAAATAAGGTTTAATGGTAATTATGGCTGGGATCTGGGGCCAAATGGATTTTTCAATATTTCATTCTAAATTTAAGTTACTATCCGTAGCCAGAGTTGGATGACGACTGCTCCCTTCCCCACTCACTCCAGCCTTGGTGACAAAGGATGCTTCTATAAACTTACAGCTTGATAGAGCAGAAAATGTGTGTTTCTTGAGGAAAAGCCATTATGAGAGAGAAAGAGAGAGGATCCCAGAAGGGGGCAAGTAGAGTGTGCTTAATTCCTTCTCTTGAGTTCCCTAGTCAAGATGAGCTGATGGGATTCTATATGAACAGGAAATTTACTTCTATCATCTCTAAATTTTCTGGGACACACAGCTGTCCAAGAAATAGTAGGTATAGACCATGCATGTCATAGAGGTCAGACACAAATTGTAAAATAAACTAAATTTCTTAAGAGTAATAATGCTTTTTTTCTCTTCCTGCATTTTCAGTATCACAAGATAGATGGGGATAATGCTCTGGAAAATATACAAATATGATTAACAATCCAAAAAAAAGTACTCAGGTTTGTTTTCTTTTAAAGCAGAGGTGTTAAAATTAAAATAAAAACAGCTGCATGAGGGAACAGAATTTGGTAATTTCAATAAACCACAAAACTGGTGAGGTCCTTATTTGAACTTCTTAGAATGAACTTGGATATAGTAAAATTAAAGAAGTTAAGTATGTAGATAGATTAAGAGGCCGTGTAACTATTGTATAGTACTAATACCAATAGAACTTTTAGCGCAGATTTTATGATTTTGAGGTTTTGTTCATAATCGTTATCCATGAGGCAGTGAAATACTCTCTTGGGAACAATTTCATTTGACAATCTGAAATAGCATGAGTTTATGCATTCTGCTGGCATATGATCATGCAGGATAAAGATATCCATAAGGCATGCTCACTTTGAGATCATTTCAGCATTCAAGTTGAACAGATGGACCGCAGAGATCTGCCAAGTGAAAGAAGTTGACGAGGCTGGGAATATTGCCATTACCTATAAGACAAATTTCAAAGGAGGATTTTTGTCTACCTAACTCCAATAATTCTAATGAGCATACATCTATATTTTAGGGCTCTGTGGGTACTTAGGCAATATGTTCAGTCTTGTCTCTGTTAGGCTTAATAAGGGAAGATGAGTGCAGTGATTGCTTATTTTAAATTATATGTGAATTTAATTTGAATTAGAATTAATGACATTATAAATATCTGCCATTAATTCAATTGAATAATTTCAAATCATTTATTCATTAAAATTTATTGAAAGCAGTAGGTACTGTACATCATGAATTACAGGACATATAAAACTGAATATGACATTGTATCTTCAATCAGGAAATTCATAGGTCCTTTGGGGAGACAGGCTTGCAAACCAATAATTAAAATCTGTATATGAATGAAGTATGATAAGTAATACCACACGTTAGCAACACAAAAGTACATTAGTTCATTAGCTGCACGAAAAACAAGTAAACACCTCAGGAGAAATCAATGAAGCATTTATAGAAATAGAGAGAAAACACATTTTTCATGATATTCTTCCACAACATTCACATACAATCTCTAATGCGTCACATAAGACAATTTTTCAGATGATGAAGTTTTGATAATATTATTAAGCATAGCTCATTGAATGGACAAAGACTATTTACTTAAGGATATTTTATGACAGAAAGAAATGAGTAAAGATTTTGTTCTGTGTTTGTGTTTTTATTGTGGTGGTTTTTAATGGTGGAACGGGGTGGCATAATGTAAAGGAAACTCTCGGTAATTTTCCCTATGATTTTAATTACATCAATTTTCAAGATGAGCCCAAGGTCAAATTTTGGGATTTAGCTGATAGGATCCATGCTTTCATTCTTTCCTCTATGTTTAAAAATTAGATAATTATGAGATTGGATTTTGCTGAAAATGTGATGCATTTTCAGGTTACTTTTCTATGATGTGGAAACTCTAAAAAGACATCTGATGAGAAGCAAAAAATTTGTGTTTCTTTGTTCTGAAGAACCAATTCACAGGCCAAGTTGCACAAATAATTGTTGTTCACTAGATGGCAGAATACTAAAAGAATACTCTGGCATAGTGAGGCTAGTTTCCTAAATGTGCTGGGCAATTTGATTTAAGGGCCTTTGTGTCACTGCAAAATTCAGTGACTCAATGTTCTGTGACATTAAATATATATGAATCTTCTGAAATATCCCCTACCACAGATGAAGGTAGTTTCAATAAATAAATAATAGAATCTTAGATTTGTAAGGGACTTTTTATCATCCTTGTTAACTCTGGCATGACCGCAGACCTATGCCTTCTTCTGTGTTTCCTAGGCCAGTTATTTTCATTATAATTCTCCTGGCTTCCTAACTCATAAACCTAGGAAATATCTAGGAAATATTCTTGAATCCTTTCTCTCTCTTGCCCACCTTTAACACAATATTAAATATCATGAACAAAGTTCTGTGGATCTACTTCCACAGCTGGTCTTTGTGATATGCTCTCCCTTCCTCTTATTTTTTCCTCCTAATACATTCAAGGCACTGCTCTGGTTAAGCCATCCATTTTTTCCACAGTCTGTTGTAACTGTTTCCTACCTGTCCCTTCTGCCTTGAGTCTTGGTGTGGCCAAGGTAACCTCCAGACTGCCTCAGCTTATCTTTCCAAAACACACATTTCAACACATCAGGCTATTTTTAAAATACTGTGAGGATCACTTTTCACCCATCAGGCAAAAAATTTAAAAACAAAATTTGATGAAAACTCCCCTTAGCAGGAATATGGAGTAGAAGGCATTCTCTTACACTGATGGTAGGGCTACTGAACATCTCTATTTGTGACAGGCAATTGTGCAACATTTTGATATTAAAAAAATAAATTTTTTGAACAATTCCTCTGCTATTAATTTTGTTGCAGCATTATTTCTAAAACCCAAGCCTGTAATGAACCTTAATATTAATCAATAGAGAAATGTTTTAGTTTGGAATGTTTACATAATGGACTATTGTATAGTCAGAATAAAGTGGATCAAATGTGTTGATAAGGAACCATCTTCAAGGTAAATTACTACTTGAAAGAACAAGGTGCAGAGTAAAATGTAGTGTATGAGTCATTTGTGTTAGAATATTTATTGCATGGTTTTCCCACATATACCCATGTAAGCGTGTGACACATCATAGCATAGTGGCTAACAGCATGGATCCTGGCGCCCTTGCTGCTGGGTTCAAAGCCTAACGTTGCCTCTTACTAGTTCTATGACCCTGGGAAAGTTAGTGAGTCTTTCTGAGCCTCAAGTTCATCTTTGTGAAACGGAAATGATAATATTAACTACCTAATAGCATTGTGGTGAGGATTAAATGGGTTAATACATGTAACTTGCTTTGAATGGCATCTGATACATAATAAGCTCTAGTGTTCACTGTGAATTTATACAGTAGTCAATATCTTCCTAGAAGGATCTGTAAGCAACATTTCTGGAAGTTAGGTCCAAGGGGTAAAGGATATCTCTTTTTTTTTTTTTCCCTAATATACTGCACAAGTACTATTAAAAGGGAATACCTCTAGAAAAAAATCTTCTAGTGGTTCTCTGTTGCTTTTGGGTGAATTTGAAATGAATTGTGTCATCAAGACCTTTCATGATCACTTATGGTTTCCCTGTTTGGTTTCAATTTGTGTGCCTCTCCTATCCTCTGGTCACAGATTTTATCCAACACTCTTTGAATTTGTTATGTTCTCCTGGATATTCTTTCCTCCGATAGAATGCCCTTCTCACCCTTAACAGAAAGCCCTCACCTGGGCCCTGTGCTTCTTCACAGGCTCTCATAGCACGTGGAGTGCTCCTGTGTTATATAGCTTGTTTACATGATGATTGCTAGTCCAAATATTTACCTCATCCATTTATTGTGAACATTTAAAGCCAGGAATTATGTCATTTTTTTATCTTCTGCATTCATTGTTCATGACAGTGACCAAGTATTTGCTTGATAAGTATTAAATTAATGAATAAATGAACTGTAAACAAAATCTACTCCCCCTACAGACACACCCAGAAATTCCTTCTAAAAGAGTTATCAATGCTGGAAAACAGAAACCTCACTGCATACTTCAAACTGAGTGGATTAGGGATGTGGTTACACAGGTGTGGGCAGGCTTAATGAGTAAAAAGATGATACTAAGGTATCTAAGTTTAATAACTGCAAGATGTGAGAGCACTACCGGGAAACAGTAGGGTTATGGTACCTAGGGGTCTGGTGGAAGGACTGGATGGGGATGGTGCTTTGGAATTTGAGGGAAACCACAATTTGTCCTGGGAATCTGGACAGGGGTGTCTGGTCCGTGTCAGATCTCTGAAGGTGGTGTGGTCTAGTGGGCACTCACATTGCTGATGTGGAATGATAGATAGGTGTTGAATTGCCCCAGACCATGGCCCAGTTGGTAGGCATATGGCTTGGCTGGCTCTCCAACTACCAAGGTAGTGCTGCTGGCTATGGTTGGTAGCCTGTTTGGAGAAGCTGGGTCTAGGAGGGAGGATTGGTCCACAGTCTGCAGCTACACAGGCAGTGCAGAGAGGAAGTGGAGAATAGGAAGGCAGTCTTTTCTTCCTTCCTCTTCCTTCCAGTTCTCCTTCACGGCAGAATTTCTTGCATCTTTTCTTCCACTGCAGTTTTCCTCCATTGGCAGATCTTAACAGGAAGCCAGTTGATAAGGGAGTCTGAAAACTGTAGTTTGAAGAATTTCATCTCCACCATCTCAGAGGAGTCTACAGAAGGTTAGACTTGTTTCTGAAAGACAGCAACTGCTTCAAAGTGGAATGTGTTAAAGATTTCCTATCCTTCCCAGAGTTGAATTTGTAGACCTGCAATACAATTGACAATATCTATGTCCCCTTTAAGTTCCTGCCTCAGAATTTCTGCAAAAATACTTCAAATTTATGTAACACTTCATGATTTTTCAGTGTAGTTTCACATATATTTCCATCTTACATGTGAGTTTAGATCATCCTGTAGTTCTTAGACGTTTTTGGGTTTTGTTTTTGTTGGTTGTCTCGTTTTCAAATTTTATTTAAAAAATATTTCTAGAGTTACAAAGAATTTGCAAAAATATACAGAAATGTATTACCAACAGCAATGTATGAGTGTGCCTGTTTACCCCACAGCATTTTTATCAGGTTGTGTTTGCATACTTGCAGAACTTTGCCATTCTGAAACACCTCAGTGTTGTTTTAATATACATTTCTTTAATTATCAGTGAGTTTGAACATTTTTTCATGCTTTCAGAATTATTCCTATTTATTTCTTATGAATTGTCTGTTTATATGTTCTTTTTTCTTATTTTTCTGCTTGATTGGATCTTTGTCCTTCCATTTTTAAGAGTTACCTATATATTGGAAATTTTAGCCCTTTGTAACATATGTTGAAAATATTTTCAATTGCTTTTTGACTTTACTTTTGATATTCTTTGCAACAAAACATGTATTTTGTTTTTAAAATGTTATGTAATCAAATTATCATTTTTAAAAATCATCCCTGGATTTGGACTCAACATCAAAAAACCTTTTCCGGGGCGCCTGGGTGGCGCAGTCGGTTAAGCGTCCGACTTCAGCCAGGTCACGATCTCGCGGTCCGTGAGTTCGAGCCCCGCATCAGGCTCTGGGCTGATGGCTCAGAGCCTGGAGCCTGCTTCCGATTCTGTGTCTCCCTCTCTCTCTGCCCCTCCCCCATTCATGCTCTGTCTCTCTCTGTCCCAAAAATAAATAAACGTTGAAAAAAAAAATTTAAAAAAACAAAAAAAAAAAAAAAAAACCTTTTCCTACCCAGTAATTAAAGAGGACTCTTCGATGTTTTCCTCTAGTACTTGTATGGTTTCAAATTTTACATTTAGATCTCTAAACTATTTGTAGTTTATTCTTGTGTGTGATGCAAAATAAACATGTAATTATCTCTTTTCCCAAATGACTACCAAAATGAGAAAATTTTTTTAAAATATCCATCTTTCCCCTGATTAATTTAAGATGCTACCTTCATTATATACTAAAGTTCAGTGTGTGTGTGTGTGTGTGTGTGTGTGTGTGTGTGTGTGTGTTTATAAATATATTTGGATCTGTTTATGGGGTTTCTATTTATTTCACTGCCGTATGTGTCTCCATAAGCCAGTACCAAACTGTTGTAATTATACACACTCTATATTATGTTTAAGTATCTGATTGGGTTATCCCTCCCTAATAGTTTTTCTTTTTCATTTTTGCCCTGAATATGTATGGATTTTTCATATGAATTTCAGTATCAACTTTCTAATTCCATTGAATAAAAATACTTCTTAATGTTTTTGTTGGGACTGTATTACATTTATAAATTAATTTAAGGAGCACAGACATCTTTATAATGCTGCATTGTCCTATATAAGAACATATGTATTTTCCCATATGTTCTAATTTTACTTTTATGTCTTTGGCGTTTAAAAAAAAATTTTGTTAGAGAATAAAATACGTTGGACACATTTCTTTTTTTAAGTTTATTCCAAAATATTTAATCTTCCCTTCTGTTAGCATAGGTGAATCATATATATCTACTATCATATATAACTACTTGGTTATTGTGTATATATGTAAAGACCATTAATTTTTTGTCAGTTTTTAATCCTGCTACCTTACTGAATTATTTTTGAGTTAGTTTTATGATTGATTGTAAGATTTTCTGGATATATTATTATGTCATCTATAGATAAAAATACTTTACAGCCTGTTCTTATGACTTTATTTTGTCTATAGCAGCTAATACTTCTAGTACAATGTAGAAGAGTTGTAGAGTTAATGGGCACACTTGTGTTGTTCTCATTCTTAGAGAAATGTCTCCAATGTTTCTCTACTAAATTAGACACTAGCTTTAAGACTAAGTTATACATATTTTACAAGGTTAAGAAAGTATCCCTCAATTCCTATTTTTGAGTGAGTTTTTTTTTTTATCATGAATGTTTGTCAATCTTAACAAAAGCTTTCTTATTATCAATGGCAAAAAATTGTATGAATTCTTTCCCTTAGAGATTCATCAATGTGGTGTACAATATTAATCGATTTCCTAATATTGAACCAACGTGCATTCTTCAAATAGATCCAGTTGTTGATTATTATCTTCTTATTCTGGTGCTGGATTAATTTGCTAGTATTTTATTTAATGTTTTTGCATGTACATACACTGGTGATAATGGTATGCAATTTTCTATATTTTTACTATCTTTGGGAGATTTTGGCATCAGTGTAATATTTGTTTCCTAAAAGGAATTTGCACCTTTCCTTCCTTTTCTCTGGAATAATTTATAGAGCATTGGGTCTATCTGGTCTTTGAAGTTTGGTAGTATCCTCATGTGAAACCATTTGAGATTCGTACTTTTTTTGTGGAGTAGTTCCTGTAGTCGGTTGAATAATGGCCCCTCAAATGCTGTTTAGTTCTAATCCCCAGAACCTGTGAAGGTGACCTTATTTGGAAAAGGAGTCTTTGGGTCTTTGCAGTTGTAATTAAAGATATCAAACTAAGATCCTCTCAGATTAGTGTGGGCTCTAAATCCAATGGTGTGTGTCCTTACAAGAGATGAAAAAAAAGGGAAGGGCACACAGAATCAGAGAAAGCCAGGTGAAGACAGAGGTAGAGAGGGGAATTATCCTGCTGTGAGCCAAGGAATTCCAGGAGCCACCAGAAGCTTCAAAGAGCAAAAATAGGTTTTCTCCTAGAAACTTTAGAGGGAGCTTGGCTTGATGACACTTTGACTTCAGATTTGTGGTCTTCAGAACTGTGCTAGAATAAGTTTCTCTTGTTTTAAATGACCCAGTTTGTGATAATTTGTTACAGCAAACTTAGAAAACCAAGACAGTTCCTTAATAACTTTATTACATTTATGGAAATGGTCTTTTAAAGCATTCTAACTCTAATGGGGTCAGATTTGGTAGTCTGTGTTTCCTTAGGAGACTAATTCATTTTATCTAAGTTTTTCAATGTATTTGTAAAGATATCTGTAAATTATTCTTCTATGATTTAATTTTTTCTTCTGTTTCAGTATTTTTCTCATTGACATTTATTATTTTTTGTATTTATACTTTTATTGGTCAAGTCAGCTGGTGGTAGCTCTATTTTTAATTTTTTTTCAAAAAAATAAGGATTTTAATTTACAAATCAGATGTACTGTTTTCTGTATTCTGCCTCAGTTTTCACTTTTGAAAATTATTTCTTTTTTTTGCATTTTCTTTTGGCTTACTTTGTTGTTCTGGTTTTTTTTTCCAGTTTTTAAAAATGGGACATAAATGCATCTATTTTGATTTCATTTTTACCAATGAAAGTGTATAGTGCTATACATTTTCCACTGATTGCTGCTTTAAATGTATCCCACAGACTGATACGCAGTGTCATTGTCATCATCATTATTTTCACCCAAGTTCTTTAATAGTTTTGCTTTTGCTTTTTCACTTTCTGTTTGGGAAGATCTGTGCTCGGAAATATAAATAAAATTGGTCTAAGCCCCCAACCCTCATACCATCCTGTGTGTAATGGTTGTCCTGTGGCTCCTGTGAATTCTCAGCATCCGAGGTAAGTGCTACCTAGTCCAAGGTAGGTCAGCCACATCTAATCTGAGAAGCAATACAAATATTTGGGGAATTTCTTCTCTTCTATTTAGAAGGGAAATATTAGGGAGTGAGACAATTGGTCCCATGTTCTTTCCCCTATTTTCAACTGCATCCAAATAAATCGACTTTGCCCATGACCTTTTTCTCATAGTCCCCCCTGGGAAGATTGTTTATTTTGTTAAAACATGTAAGTGGACCGTGGAAAACTAAAACAGGATAGATTTAAATTACAAAAACTACCTCAGAAGTCAATTCACAACATATGTTTATTAAAAGGGTAAAAGTTTTTTTTTAACATTTAGAAATGAGTTTTTAAAGAATCTATAGTTAAACAAATTTTAAGGACCCCTTTGTAAGAAATTGTAAAGTTCCTAACTGAGTAATTAAATTGTTTGACTTTATAAATTAGTAAGCTTTGTAAACTAGTTAGTTTAGCTTTAATTTTAATATTTGGATGAAATCTAAAACCAATAATAACCCAAGGCATCCTAGAAAATTTTAATTGAAACCTAAATTCAAAAGGTTTAATTGAGTCATCTGAGAATATTGTTGGCTTTTTAAAATTATTGTTATGATAAAAATAGTGCTGGTTACTGTAAATAACACCTTTCTTTCCTGAATCCTAATATATAACATGAATGTTAATTTGAGAGTAGTTCTAAATGAAGTGAAAAATCAGAAGCTAAAATTATTAAGGTACAAAAATATTTTATCAAATGAAAGAATATGCACTGAATTCTTATGTTTACATAGGAGAACAAAACAAGTGAAGACAATCTTGGCCTATTAAATTATCAGTACAATATTGTGGGTATTGACTGGATATGATGAGTGGAATCAAAATAGTTTAAAAAAAGAACAAATCAGCAACACACTGAGAGAATGCAAAATTAAAATGAATAATTAGTAATTTCTATTGAAGCTGATTACTAATAGTAACTTCATCTTTAATTGTATAATGGAAGTTTAACAGCTCAGTAGCATTCTCAGTAATGTGCACTTTGATAATATTCAAATATAAAATCCATGAAAAGTGTTGAATAAAATACAGAATACCTACCCTTCTGTATAAGGAAAATTAACTCCTGGGTAAATATGCCAGGTTTACAATTTACAACATTTAATTGGGCATTAATCAAGTATAACATAGCACATTAGCTCTTGTGTATTTTAAATAAATACTCTGAAAGGGAACATTTAAACAAATCATCTAAAGTTTATTTGGATGGCTTGTGGGATTTGGAAACTGAGAACTAAAATTTATTATTTAGGATCTTTAAACCTAATTCCTGCTTTGAATTGTGTTGGTAAAACCATGTAAATTTTAGTCCACGAAGGGTGATTTAAGTCCCAGTTTCCAGATGAAATAGAGAAAGGAAATAGAGTGAAATCTATCTCTACATAAACAAATCATGTCCCTTATTAATAATGCTTCAGCTCTACAGGATAAACTGGTAGGATTTATGATACCTCAATCCTATTACTCAGTAAAATCAAAAGAAAATGCAAATCGTAATCCAGGATTTTACTTGGCTAAGTAAGAGGTTATTTGGTTCAAGGGACCATTGTGTGTAAGATGAGGAGGAGAAATGGCAATTCTAAACAAGAACTCCAAGGGTGTAAAAGGAGATCATTTTCACCATCTCACATTCAATACTAAAAGTACATGGGGAAAATGAGGAAGGCAGACCGAGCAATGGTACTTTGCTTGTCAACCCTGCAGTTCACCTACTTTCATTAGGATGATGATGAGTTAGTATGTTGGTCTCCAGATGTTTTCCAGTGGTTATTTCATTATTATGTACATTTATATATAGTATATTTTATACTATATACAATTTTCTAGAAATTCTTGGAAATTATCAGACTATTGGAGATGTAAAGAACTGAGCTATTTTCTGCAATTTTCAGATTTAGTGCCTGCTAACACAATTCTGTGACTTGAACACTTGCTAGTTTTAGGTGAGGTACAGGGACAGTAATGAATCATGCAGTTGCTTTAGAGTCATTCAAGCCTAAGATCTCGATTCTGTGAAGTCAATGCTTCCCTGAACACCTAATTTGAACTAAAGTGCAGATCTAATATGTACCGTGTAACCATTTAGAATTTTAACATAGAATTCCCTGATTTCCGAAATCACACACAACCTCCCATTTTACTCTTTACATTTCATTGGTCAGCTCCTTCTTTTTCCACTGTGGAAATGGTCAGAAAATTCGGCTGAGTTTGCTGCTACAGGATTGGGAAACTAAGAAGAGGAGATTCATGTCTTCAACAAATATTTACTGAGAAACTACGAAGAGACAGGCTATAGGATGATGTTGAAAGGTTGTTTTAATTCTTCAGAAAACCTCTAGTAATGCCTCAAAGATTTATGAAAGAGGGAAGAATTCTAAGCAAAAATCATTAAACCCACACCCAATGGGCTAATCCTGTTTTGGAGGAAAACAGTGACCAGTCATCTGAAACTACAGTCAACTTGCCAGATGTCCAGAAAAATGAGGGCTGTGCTCTGTTTTCTAATATTCCAATATTGCAATCTAACCAGTCCAACACTTTAATATATATGTCAGCCCTTTTTCTGAAAGGAAAAGCGAACGTTCACACTTCAAGAATTTTTATGAAATTCAGCTTCACCATAAAAAAGTTGTTTATTTTATGTTTATTTTTATGTTTATTTTAGGGATTTTAGTTGATTTCATATTTTTGGCTTCTTCTGTTACTAACAACTTTCCCCACGACGTGGATATTATATATCATTTGCCAAATTTATTGAATACACTAACCTTTCACAGCCATGTGACATGGTGAATCAGTAATATGTAATATGTAATATGTAAATTGGTCCTTTTATATGTTCTTGTATTCTCAGGCTTTTTTAATATTCTGGTGCCAGATAATATGAACAACTATTTATTCATTTGTTCATTCATTCATTCTTTGACAGACTAGACTCCAATGGGAATGTCTGTTCATTGTTTTCTTCTAAGACTTGCTGCCTCCCCTGCCCAAACTCTACTAGAGAATCTGGACTAGGGACAAACTAAAGCATCCTTGCTACATCTAGTGAAAAACTACAACGTTTAGAATTTTGCCTCTGCTAGTATCGCTGTATTCTTTTGTATGAACTAGAGAAATGGATAGAGAGGGAAGAAATTAATGAGATGTGTAGAGAGGAACTAAGAAAAAAAAGATGGATGAAGAGCCTGATCGCATTCAGATTCCAGGTATATCTGAGACCCAGTTCTAGTCCTACTTTGGAATGGTGAGAGGTTCCTGCATCCTTTCGATAAAGTTCCTTGCATTTAACCTACTCTCAGTGGGGGAGCCTCTTAGGTGTAAGCTATTTACTTCGAGCCAATACAGTACAGTATTACTAAATGGATATTATTAGACTGCTAATAGTTACTGGGCTATATAGTAGGTGCTGGGAAACAAAGACAAATGAGATATGACCATTGATCTCAAGCACCTCTGATTTATACAAATGCTCACTAGCACAGGGGAACGCAAAGAAAGTATTGTTGTAAATAGCGATGGATTTCTCATAATACCTAAAAAGGTCAATAGGGGTCTCTCATGATTCACTGAACCACTCTTCACAATGACTTACAAAAGCACTAAGTATTAATGAACTCAACACCCTTTCTTTTCATGATCTTGGAAATAAGTTATACTAAGCAATTGTATATGAATAAATGAGAAGGATTTGACTTTATGGTGCTAAAACAGCTTTTACAATCCACTACAAGTCTGAAAATATTTTCCTTGTAATTTAAAAGTTCAAGTTTCCATTTCAAATACAGAATTATCATTAGAACTTTTGTCTTAGTTGTTAGTGATGGGATTGCAGTATACTCATGGGGTGCTAGAAGGCACTCTAAGATAAGAGACTGTCTCACATAAGGTACTTACATATGTATCAGGACTAAACAACACATAATCTGCAAGAAACACAAAATGTAGATGAAAACGAAAAAGTTGCCTATATTCCTATTGGCAGTATTCTCCCTGGATATAGGATGAATTACTTGCCTCATTTGTTTTTTCCTCTTCTTTTGTATGTGCTTTTAACTAGGGCTATGTGAAATTCTTAACTATTGGAGAGAGCTTAGCTCTTGATTTTCAAAAGTATTTTGCTGATTTCCCTTATTCAGTTCTTGTTCTCTGAAGTTGCATGTATGCTATGGGCTCAGGACCAGGTTAACTATATTGCCCTCTATATTAGCCCTCTATTATTAGCTGGGTAGGTGATTATAATTGGCTTTAGCCAATAAGTTAATGAAAAATTGGTCATGTGATGTGCCCTAGGATAGGTATCTGTGAAGCAGACCTGTATCTGTATACATCGGCTTAGACTGCCATAACAAAGTATCCCCACTGGGTGGATTACACAACATAAAATTATTTTTTCACAGTTCTGTAGGCTGGAGGTCTAAGATCAAGGTGTTGTCAAGGTTGATGTCTTCTGAGGCCTCTCTCCCTGGCCTATAGATGGCCATCTCCTCCTCTGTGCTTTCACATGGTCTTTACACTGAGCCTATCTGGTGTCAGTATCCTAATCTCCCTTTCTGATAAGGATACCAGTAATATTGGATTAAAGCTCCCCTGTATGACCTCACTTTATTTTAATTACCTTCAAATCCAGTCACTTTCTGAGGTAGAGGGGCTTAGGACTTCAACATAGGAATTTGGAGGGACCCGATTCAGTTCACCTAACTGGCACTTAACTATAGTGCCATCTATAGATGATTAACTGGTAGGCACTTAAAGATCACAAAGTAGGGTGCCATGTCACAGGATATGCCCTGTGCTAGGAATCCCATGAACCGGACCTGTTTTGATATTACCTTAAAAAGAGAGGCAGATGACTAGATATGTGGCTTCCCAGGCCTGGACTTGGGCTTAGAAGCTGTGTGGGGATACTGGTTTGTCTAAGATCTGGCCCTGTTTTAAATCACAGTGGAAAATTCTTTCTTAATCCTTTCATGTGTAAAAAAATATTGACAAACCTAATGAATGTCCTAGATTAAAGCATGCGTGTGTGCGCACCACTTTCTTAATTAAGTATTTCTTGGATGTTCATTACTAAGTACTCTTCAGACTTTTAGCTTACAGGGAGTATGACACTAAAATACACATAGGTAGCTTTTGTGTTTCTCTTTAAGGGTGGGTCCTTAGAGAATTGTATTCTCGGTTAAACACCAAAAACAGCCCACTAGGTTCAGGGACTGCTAACCATCAGCTATTAAGTAGGACTGCTTCTAAAAAATGAAACGCAAAAGAAGAGGGCCATCTGGGATACAAGAAAATGTTTTTATGAGTCTCCACAGGATCTTAACAAAAGTGCATGCAGTGAGAGAGAAGTCCAAATTTTTGGAAAACCAAAGGGTAATTGAGAAAAAAGAAAAATAGTTTCTGAAGAGAAGGCTGACAAAATCACTTAATACTTCCCATATGATAGATGTTTTTTCCCCAGTTAAAATCAGTTTTGTTGTTAATCTGTTTGTGTATCTAATGTGTAAGTAGTTATTATGAAAAATTTCTTTCTGGCTTTCCAATGTTTTCTCAAAGATTATTCTATGCACATGCCGTGTACTTTACTACTAAAATCGTTAATGGGTCAGGCGGTTGGTAGAGCTTGCATCCTGAATGAGCCGCTAGGCTATGTAAGGGGACCCTGGGAAGTTACAAGAGGTGCTTTATAATCACCAAAATCTCTAGTAGTTTTGCCCATGAAACTGTAGCACATCGACAAGCATTTGAGGAATATAGTATTTTCCATTAACTATAGAAAGACTATTTAAAGGTGACTGCTTAATGCAATACAGATTTCACTCATCTGTTGTAAAAGTGTAGCATCTTCCATTGAATTAGCCATTAAATGTAGGTCTGGAAAAAAACTGGATGAGCCGTCTTCTATTGAGAGGGAAAATATTGGTCAAATGCTGTTTCTCTTAATCATTTGTAGCAGTACAGAAAGAGACCAGAATTTAAGAAAAATTAATGTAGAATCTTAGAAGTTGGACTAGCTGCTTGGAAAGCCTATGCTTGTTGGCTTTCTGAGAGTTATGATTTCTTATACCTTGGTTTGTAAGCAGGGAGGGGGTAAACATTCATTGGAGCACTGTTCTTGGGTAGCTCTAAATAATAATAGACAGTAAAGTATGTTCCCTGGTAGGAATCTTATAGGCCTGACCCCAGCTCCCAGTTGAATAATTGACTCATGCTTCGCAGGCACTCCTTGCTTTAACTCCTGGCTGCTCTCAGTATGAAAAATCATTTCACTGCCATTCCCAACTGTTTCCTGATGGGGTGTGTGTGTGTGTGTGTGTGTGTATGCATGCATGTGTAGTTTGTGGGGATTTTTTTGTTTGTTTGATTGTTTTTGTTTGGCCCATCTCATAAAACAAATATGAACTAAGAAGTATTTCTACAAAGTGCTAAGCCAGTGATTCAGCATAAACAGAAGTAATTAAAATTTGTACTGCATGGTGGATTGGAGTGCAGGCTCGTAAGTCAGGCTACCTTAGGTTCAAACCTCCACCTTGCCAATGTACTCTTGAGCAGGTTATGTCATCACTCCCTGCCACAGGTTTCTCCTCTACAAAACAGTATAAAAATAGCGTGATTGATCTGGATGCTCGTAAGAACTGAATTGATGAATACACATCAGGAACTTGGGGTAATATTTATCATCTTGTGAGCCTGGTTAAAGTGATAGTTAGCGTTGTTTGCCATATAAAGTATGTTATAATTAGCCATCCTAGCAGACATTTTTGTTCATGTTCCAAATCTATATGGTGCTCCTGATCTTCCTTGATGATCTTGATCAGAGTCTGTGCAGATCTGATGGGTTTGTAGGGACCTCTGGGGAGTATCTTTAGACTCTGGTTGCTCTAGAAGGCCAGCATCCCTCCCTCTTTCCTCCACTTTTTCATCTCTTCTTCCCACCATCATCAAATAGATACGTTCCAAATTGTAGACATTACACTGGGGTTACAGGTATTAGTAGAGCCAAATCTTGACTACAGTGAACTCACAGTTTAGGTGGAAGAGGGAACAGAGTTTGGGAAACAGGTAAGTAAATAGACAATTTCAGTACATTCTTGCACTGCTGTACTAGAATTCAGCCCAAGGTTCTAGATGAGCTGCTATAAGGAGCGTCTAGTCCAGAGTAGGGCAGTGGTCTGGATGGGAGGAGAGACCCTTGGGGGAAAAGCTTCCTGGAAAGGTAAAATCTTATTCAGCCTGGGTACTGAATGATGAATAGGAATTAGCCAGGCTTGAGGGGAAGGCAAACAGGTGGGTAGGCAAGGGAGAGGAAGGACATCATAGTATAGGGAGATGCATGTTAGCATGTTTAAAGACCTGGAGGTGAGAAGGTGTTTGGCATATTTGGAAGGTATAAGTAGATCAGGGAGGTTCCAGAGTTCACCAAGGAATTGGGGGGTGGAGTATCTTGTAAAGGCCTTTTTCATCCATGCTAAAAAATTGGAGTTTTCTCAAAAACCTTGAAGAGCCATTAGAGGTTTTAGGAAAAAGAATGGTAGGAACTGATTTAGCATCTTCCTATTACTGTGGAGAACAGATCTGAAGGTGCTACGATTAAAAGTAAGCAGGTTGGATGTAAGGACACTACAACAATGTGCATGGGAAAGTACAGCCTGAGCTAAGGCAGTGTCAGTGGGTTAAATGAAGTAGACAGGATCAGTAAGGTAGTTCTAAGAACTCTGTGGTTGTTCAGATTTGGTAAATGAGGAAAGAGCAGATGCGTGAGGATAACTTTCAGTGGCTCAATTGCAGCAACTGTGTGATGATGAAACCAGTCACTGAGATAAATAACTGGGAGCTGGGGTCAGGCCTATAAGATTCCTACCAGGGAACAGGTTGGCACAGCTGCATTCATTTCTCAATCTTTGAATGTGTTTAAGTGGAAATATCTATAGGGTCTGGAGCTCAAAAGTACATGGAGTAGAAAAATTTAGGAGCCACGAGCATATAGATTGTACACGAAGACCTAGGATTACATGGTTGCATGCAGGGGTGTGGAGCAAGGTGATGACAAGCCAAAGACAACAGATTTAGAAGCAGTAACATTTACAGTGTGGTAAACTTTACACTGGCAGGTAGGATGGATACTATGAGTTTGATATCAAAATCCAAGTGAATATGGGAATATCCTAGTCATAACGATCAGGATAGCACACATAAACTTCAGAGGAGCAGAAGCTTTGTACGTGAACATGGAGAGGCAAAGGACTAGGATGTGGGAGAGAAGTCACCACCCAAGAAGGCTGTGGCAGGAACTACCTCCGAGAAGAGCCAGGTTTTACTGAGAAATGTAGGTGCAGGGTTATGTAGGGAAAGTCTGGTGAGGAAGATCAATTTAGTTTAAATAGAATGAAGCTCTTCAGGAAACAGAAATAGTTGAGTGTTAAGAGAAGTGGACAAATGGATTTTGGAAGCATAGCATAGCAGTGTAAGAATGACAGTATGGGAAGAGGGAAGGTGGTCAGAGAGGTGATCATTTGGTGGTAACCAAGCATGTCAGTAGAAGTCTGATATAAAAGTGTTCCTGGGCAAGTCCAGGCTGAGGTGGAGTTGAGTGTGTTTTGACAGTAGGACTGTAGACCTTGATGTCTTAGAACTGCAGACTTCCCTCCTGGCACTAGAGCCTTGGTTCGATCCAATGTTCTTGTGATTGGGTTGAACTAGTGGTTTTTTCCTTGATTCAGAGTTGAGGAGCTTAGCAGAGTGTGATTTTGAACAGGCCCATTCTGCCCCTCTCTTCTCCCTACCTGTTTAGGGATGAGAGTTTTTTTTAATTCATAGGGTGCACTTAAAAGGATAAAGCTAACTAACCTTTCTTGAGTATCCACTATATTCTCAGCACTTTGAATAGCTTATATTACCTCAGTTATTTTACAAGTAAAGAAACAGCCTTATCAAGTATAAGGAACTTATAGCCACATGGATATGAAGTCACAGAGCAGGAATGACAGACAGAGTATGTCTGTTACTAAATCTTGTTCACTCTCAATTGCATTCTGGGCAAACAGCTTTCAAGTGCCATCTGAGTTTCCTGGATGCCTTGACAACCACTCAAAGCATCTTAGAACACAAGTGTAAAGAGCTAGAAACTGAGTTGCTAAAACTTGACCTCTAGATGGTTGGAATTCTGGACCAGGCTGGGAGCCATCCTGACACTCTCAGGAATTGTCATTATTGACAAAGAGCCAAATGACTCATGACCAGCCCATCTTATCATTTGACCCTTAACTCACTGGGTATGTAAGTGCCTATTGGTTCAGAAACTGTCCTAGGTGCTCTAAATGTGAACATAATGACAATAATATTGACAATATTTATCACATTTGGCATTTATTCAATAATTACTAAAAACTAGGTGCTGGCAAAAGTGCTTTATTCGTTGAGAATTCAGTGAGTTACCATACGAAGAAGGAACCATACTCACCACTATTTTACAGATAAAGACTCTCATCTTTTTGTATTGTACTGATACTTAATACTTTTTGTATTGTTTGTATTTTCAACAATAAGCATGTGTTAACTTCCTAAAGAGAAAAAATAACTAAAAGGTAAATCAATCATTGAATATATATAATATTGTATCCACATACTTGAGATCAAGGTTTGTCCGCCTGCCTTGGAGGAAGGAGGGTCTGGAGTATGCTTTTCCACCAGGTGCATTTATCACATAATTGGCACTTCGCTAAGCCCATTAAACACCTTGTTGATTGGACCAATAGTCCTTAATTAGAATACCAGTTACTTGTTATAAAAATAAGGCTGGGATAAAATAATCACTGTTGTTTCTTTAGATCACTGGCATATAGTATTTGCCTACAAGATTGTGCTACCCATCCATCCTTTTTTTTTTTTTTATGGGTAAGCCTGTATTTCTGAGAATAAGTGTCTCCTTTTAGGTTTGGGGGCTTTATAGGCTTGAATTCAAAGTCATAAATGACACTATAATGAATTCTACAGGTGTTAGGTAAGTATTCTGGGACGAGGCCAGTGTGATCAAAAGATAGAGAAACTAGAGAAGGAAAAATATTTACCTAAATGTAAAATAAGAAGTGTTAAGGTGATGTGAAGCTGCAGCAAATTTAAAGTTATTTAGTCTTTAGAGGTTGCTCTGCCCTGGGTAGTCATATGGGAGGTAAAGTATTCTGTTACCCTAATAGATTGTCATACCTGACGTTTTAGTCTTTTCTCTTTTTCAGTATACTATAGGTCAATATCATTGTTAATATTGGTAGCATTATTTTGTCATTAGTTGTAAAAGTAGGGTTTTCTTCTCATAAATACATCCTCTAAAAAGATTTCCTCTTTCTCTAATAAGGTTCAATTAAATTTAGAGGTCATGCTATTTGGTAAAATATATTTCTGGTTTGCCTTTATACATAATGGCACATGATTTTTATGGAAGTAATTTGGGGAATATATAATTGGGGAAGCAATTATAAGTCTATCTGACATACTGAGAAAAAGAAACTGGAAGATATTAGTGAAAGTTATATCCTACTACATTAAAAAAAAAGAATAGGTTATCCAATAAATTCAGAAAGATTACATGGATTATTCAGAAGCCTATGACTTAGCATACATTGTATATCATTTATTAGCTATCAATTATCTTAATAATTCACTTTGACCATATGTCTTTAGTGTATAACACGTTTATGCAAAATCCTCCATTAATCAAAATCTTTATCACTTTCACAACAATTTTACATTTGTTACCTTATTTGATGCTTACAAAGATGTTCTTGAAGCCTGGGGACAAATTATTAGTCCTGTATTATGGTGTTCATGTAATTATCATGAATAATTTGAAACTGTAGTTAAAAAAAAGAAATGAGAACCCACCTATCATTTCACTACATTACAATTATTCCCATGTATTTTAATTCTTTACAAGTCTTTAAGCCTATGTGTTAGTAATGTGTAGCATATGCAGAAAGATATAGTCTAGTTCACGTATTCAGTAAATAAACCTTGTATGCTAGGAGTACAAAAAGAGAAAGACTATGTTTCTATCTTTGTGGGGCTTATGTTCTAGTAGGTAAAATAGTACGTGGATCTATTTATTTTGTTAATATTAAGTAAGGATATAATATTTATTAGGTAATTATTGGTGCTTTGAAGAGAAATAAGGGAGAACAGAGGGAACAGAATGAAGGGAGATTATGTTTTACAAAAAGTGGTCAAGAAATACATTTCTGATGGGTTAATATTTGAGCAGAAACCTGAGTGAATGCAGAGTGTGAATTTTGTGACATGTAGGGTATAGGGCATTTCTGGCAGGGGGAACAGCACGTGCAAAGGCCCTGAGACAGGAGTCTCCATGAAAAACTAATAAGGTCAAAATGGGTGTAAAGGACTATAGGTTAAGACAGTATTATTAAAGGGGATTATTTACCTCATTTTCTATTGCTGGTCACCAGAAGCTTGACTCTGATTATCGGAAATATCTACCCAATTCAAGTATTTATTTATAAAAATATTTAACGTGAAAATTTAACTACGACTTTTCAAGGACTTCTAGATATTTTGAGAGTGACTTAATCTATACCCTGTAAAGAGATTTATATAAATTATATTTAGTCCTTCAAAGTTATAAAAGGGTATATAGTAGGTTTTTTTCCTTAGAAATGAGTTATTAACCTTAGATATGATGATGACAGTAATTTCTGTGATAATTTAGTTAGGTGTCTCTTCTATATGTTCCACTTTAATTTGTCTTAGTTTTATGATAGCTCTCCATTTGACCTCTATTGCTAAATCTTTGCTTATGACTTTGCTCAGAGTAGCATCTCAGCATTGGGACTTTTCAAATTGTTCACTCTACTTAGTTGAGGGTGGGAGGTATCTATTTTCTTTGGAAAGATACTACCATTGTTCGTATTGTTCCAAAAATTCACTATGGAACCACTTCTTACAGGGATAGTGAACCTTAAATGTTCATTACCTAATTTCTGTAACCCCTCAAATTATTCTGAGACTGAAGCTCACTTTCATCTAAAAGGAATGCATCATTAAGGAAATTCTTATCTTACTGGCATGGAAAATGGAAATCCTTTTCCCTGCTGGGAGGTAGACCCGGAGATAAAGAAAGTAAGAATCAGGGATAAGAATTCACCCTTCCCTGGGAGGAGGACACAAGGTCCAGGAGAATCTTGGACAAAAGGCACATTCATGGTTCATCTCTGGATATACCTTGAGAAATTCCAAGCACTATACTCAGAGTGGTTTGAAAATGATAAGGCAAGGCAATAAATTAGAATTGGTTGAGGTAAATGTCTAGGTAATTGGGACTGAGACAGTAGTCTGCATATGGAGTCTAGGCAACCTAGTAGGTTCCTGTACCCTACTGGCTGAAACAGAAGTGCCTAAAAGAACCTAAAGTGAAACAGAAGTGCCTAAAAGATTGTATGAAGGGGCTACAAAGATTGTGTCTTGGTGCGGTGG
This sequence comes from Prionailurus bengalensis, assembly GCF_016509475.1. Classification (NCBI taxonomy): domain Eukaryota; kingdom Metazoa; phylum Chordata; class Mammalia; order Carnivora; family Felidae; genus Prionailurus; species Prionailurus bengalensis. Next base: position 52,853,053 of record NC_057349.1, on the reverse strand, counting down.
ATAGGCAACGACTTCCGCAGCTGACACTAGCACCAAGATGAAATGAGCCAGATGTGGCCAAGTACATCTGAGCAGATATGGACAGAGAATTCTGAGAGACTAATTCAGTTAAACTTGATTATAGGAGAAGGTAGTTTAACTCCTTGAGTCCAGAGTTTCCCTTGGGAAGGAAGCAGGAAGAGTGAGGAAGGGAATAATAAAAAATTCAGTGAGTTTATATAATGAAAAATCTGAGTTAATACCAAAAAGAAACTATTTTAAACATAAAAGGACCAGTCTCCCTTGAAAGTATTTAAAAGATTTTTTTTAATCTACTGAGTGGAAATGGAAACTTGAGACAGATGACATCATCTTTGGATTCTAAAAGAGCTTTTTTTGTATATCTGAGTTATAGTGTGCAAATTTCAACTCTCACCATAGTAGTATATTTGGCATACTACAGAGTAAAAGACTTATTATAAGGCATACAAGCTGCCATGAGTCCAAACTGATGAATTTGTAGCTTTTCAACCACAAACAATCCTCAAGAGAGGACATTTATGAAATTTCAACAACTCTTCCTTATTTTTATGTCTTTGAAAATTTCTACTCCCATCATCATATGGTCAAATTATGGTTGGAATTCCTCCCAGGGAACCCCTAATGTATCTTTGTGAATCTTTTAGTTTCTAGAATTTAGTAACCTCTATCTTGTTTCTCTAGTGTCTGCCCCAGCTCAGCAATCCAGGGTCTTGAGGTGGCCTCCTACATACCTTGAGCCTGTCCCAACTAGTAACAGCATATCATCCGTGGACCTATCTTCCCTCTCAAAGCTAATGTTGTTGACTCTGGATAATACAAAGCAGATTGTACCGCTAGATAAAATCTTAGTGGTTTATTTTACACTGCAATCTGAAGCTGGTTTAATGATTCTGTGGTAAGCAGTCACTCAAGAATTCCACCATTTTCCATCAACGTGACTACCATCTCAGAATCCTTTGGTCCTAGCCACGTAGATAAAGGAAAGAGTATTCAAGAGACATTTTGGGGGTTAGGTCTAGAGGGAACATACATAAGTTCCATCCACACATAAATGGACTTGCTCTCCTTCTCAGGAGGTGATAGGACTTTTTAAATTAAGTGCATGCCTGAAGAGAGGCTGGGAAATATATAATAGCATGTGGGGGTGGGTATACAGTTGTCTGTCCTCTGGACTAGATCAGGTAACTTTTTACCTCTGCTCACATACCATTCTCAGAGGAGACAACAGGAAATTCAAGCTGTCACTGAATCCAACTCAAAGCTTAGGATCTTAGGGCTCTGTCATCCTTGCCATCAAGTCCAAATATACCTTCTCTTGGTCCTTTAGTCAATAAACAAAAATAAGGAATCATCCCTCCCTCCTCTCATCCCTTATGTACAGTAATGATCAGGATAGGATAAACTTGGTAACATTCTTATTGCTAACATTCTTATTTAAGGAGGAAGACCCTCAGAAGTCATAGGTCCATGGCCATGATGGACTCTTGTGCAACAAACACTATAAACTATTTGGGGTGGTGGGGAAGACTCTCAGTCAGCCTCCTGTTTGTTCTCCAGGAAGGAATCTCTTATCTGGTATCATTTGAGCCTCTTTGCCCTGTGAGAGGATTTTCCTTATCGATTTTCTCCTTGACCATATCAGAAATCGCTGCTGGTATCTCTATCCCTTTAAAACCTGCCTCTTACTAGTAAAAGTTTAGGAGCCCATGGAAACTTGTAAGTCTTGATCAATCAAGGTGTTATTATTTTTTCATTTGGACTCTTGGTTGTTTAGATAATATGTTTAAAAAAATTTTGACACATATTTATATCTGAGACAGCACAAGCAGCAGAGGGGCAGAGAGAGAGAGAGAGAGAGAGAGAGAGAGAGAGAGAGAGAATCTGAAGTAGGCTCCAGGCTCCGAGTTGTCAGCACAGAGCCCATTGTGGGGTTCAAACTCACTTGTGAGTTCATGACCTGAGCTGAAGTTGGGCACTCAACCAACTGAGCCACCCAGGGGCCCCTGGATAATATATTTTTCTAAAAACTTCAGTGGGCTTCTGAAATCTTTGCTTCCAGTCCTTTCCACTAGGGAATCATCATACTCAAAGAACTCAAAGTTCTTTTCCATACATGATTGATTGATTGATTGATTGATTTTTTTATTTCTGATTTATTTCTTTGTTTCCTTACCACTCTACCTCTCAACTTAATGGGTGCTTGCTTGAGACTGTCTCAAACATTGTATGTGGGTAGGGAAGTCACACTTGTATTATGATCATTGCTACAGACTTAAAGATTATTGGTTAAGATCTTTTTTTTCCCTCAAAGTTTCTTTCAATCTTTTTTTTTTTTTTCTCTTGCTGTTGATGTCCAAAAACAAATGGTCTTCCAATGTTTCTAGGCCCAGTTCACAGTCAGGGAGAAAATTTGGAGGCATGAGACCTGAATTCATATGGCTTGTTCACAAGACTCAAGAAATGTACTAATGAAATTATTTTAACTCAACAGGCAGGCATTGCCTTTGTGCCGAGGGAATATGCTAGAGAAATTTACAGAATTTGAAAGTGGGGGAAAGGCAGTGTCTTGAGGAACATGTGGCATCAGTCCAAAATCTCAATGTCCCTTGGGGCACAAGCGTCAATTGTAACTTTAGTTCACATATTTGCTGAAGGTGATTGTTCACTTGAAACAAAGGTAGAGCAGTGAGCATCTTCTCAAATAAGAAAATTCCTGCAGGGTGCCTGGGTGGCTCAGTCAGTTGAGAATCTGACTTCGGCTCAGGTCATGATCTCACAGTTTGTGGGTTTGAGCCCCACATCAGGCTCTGTGCTGACTGCTTGCTCAGAGCCTGCAGTCTGCTTCAGATTCTGTCTCCTTCTCTCTCTCTGCCCCTCCCCTGCTCATGCTCTGTCTCTCTGTCTCTCAAAAATAAATAAATGTTAAAAAAAAAATTTAAAGAAAATTCCTGGGACACCTGGGTGGCTCAGTCAGTTAAACATCTGACTCTTGATTTCAGCTCAGGTCATGATTTCACGGTTTGTGGGTTCAAGCCCCACATCAGGCTCTGCACTTAGTGCACAGAGCCTGCTTGGGATATTCTGTCTCCTTCTCTCTCTTCCCCTTCCCCACTCACTTTCTATTTCTCTCTCTCTAAAAGTAAATAAGCATTCTATAAAAAAAAAGAAAGAAAGAAAATTCCTAACAAAACATAGTGATGTTACTTTTAGGGTATATTACTAAATGGCCATTAGCTGAATTCCTCCTCCCTGAATTCAAGCTGTTTGCAATGACTTTGTAGTTTCTCTAATCAAGAGAGGCTCACATTCAAATGCCACCAAAAAATAAATAAATAAAACAAATTACCGACACTGAAAGTAAGCAAAAATAACAATTAGATTCTCAAGGGCCTAATAATCTAAAATGACTATTTATAACATATTTGAAGAAATGAAGGATATGATAGAAAGTTGGGAAACATATTATAAAATATCTGGCAGAAATTAAAAAGAATCAGAGAACATTTAGAAATCAAAAATGAAAATTTTCAGGTTGAAACTTTAATGAATGGGTCAAACAACACATGAGACACAGCTAAGGAAAGAATCCTTGGACTTACACTTTCCCAATAGTAGATGATCCTAACATTAAATGTTACCACAATTAAAAATATTTACCATATATAGACAAGTAATATTAATAAGGAATTTAGGGGTGCCTGGGTGGCTCAGTTGGTTGAGTGTCCAACTTTGGCTCAGGTCATGATTTCACCATTTGTGAATTTGAGCCTTGCATCGGGCTCTGTGCTGACAGCTCAGAGCTTGGAGCCTGCTTCAGATTCTATGTCTCCCTCTCTCTCTGCCCCTCCCCACACATTCTCTCTCTCTCTCTCTCTCTCTCTCTCTCTCTCTCTCTCTCTCTCTCAAAAATAAACATTAAAAAATTAATAAGGAATTTAGAAAACCAAAAAATATACATGACCATTAAAGACAGTATTTAAAAAATTACATTCTCACATGTATTTTAAAAATGCAAATAAGTAACAGCATGTGTTGTGTATTAGTTTGGCAAAAATTAAAGGGTGATAACAAATGTTGGCTTGGAAAACTCCACACACTCCTCTTAGAAGCAAAATTTGACTTAACTTTTGTGAAGGACACTTGTTTCGAAGGGTGTAATCCTTTAAGACTTTGACTCAGACATTTCACTCAAAAATTTTTTCCCTTAGGAAAATAATTACACAAATGTACCAAGATGTTATGTAAAAAAACTATTCCTTGAAGGATTCTTTGTAATAGGAAGGAACTGTAATTATTATAAACAGTTAAAATATCCAAAAGAGGTTTCCTTAAATGCGTTTTGTTGTTACATTGAGATGGCAAATAGCTGTTAACAATAGTTGGGTGGATATTTATTGACAAGAAATATTTGTGGTGTAGTCAATGAAAGAAGCAAGTTTTATAAAAATATTTGTGATACTTCTATGTATTTCTAAATGTGGGCACACTTTCATACATATATGTGCATAGGAAATAATCTGAAAACAGATAAAGCAAAATTTAAATGGCCAATATCTCTGCATGTTTGAATTTCAAGTGATTTTAAATCACTTTTTCTATGGGACATTTTATTTTTAATGTTCCTTTTATTAAATGAACATACATTACCCATGTGATAATTTTTATGGAAGAACACAACTTCCTGATTTGAGAGGCAGAAATGGTGACATCATTAACTTACTCGATTACTGATGCAGTCGAAAAATTCCCCCAGTATGTTTCCTTTTGTTGTTGTTGTTGTTGTGATTTGTATGCTCACAGCCTTTACAGATTTATTATTTTAGCTTTTTCCTTACTTAAGGAATTTAGAATCTTCATGTATTTAAATAAATAAACTTGGCTTCTCATTACACTCGCATTTACATGACATCGTATGACCATGTTTATGTGCATAGCATTAAGAAGCTAAATTGTGCCAGTCTTCATAATGGAGAGAGTACTTTCATATACTTATCTCTGACAGCCTGTCGCCCCCAACAGCTACTCCAAACCATCACAGCTCGACTCAAGCCAGACTCTGCCATTTCCTCTCCTCACACTCAGCAGATAATCTACTTGTGCTGTAGATTGAAACTTTCATAGCCCACCCTATCTCACTCCTCCACTCTTTTCCGTTCATGGTCACAGAGACGTTTATCTGCATCTCCATACATCCAGATATCCATCACACCTCCCTCCATTCAATGGAAACTATTGTCCTTCCAATTGTGTCCCAGATCCCATCCCTGGTCACCTCCTTGGTAATCTTCAGTCCATCTGTGGTCTCCCATTTTCTTCTGTATGTTTCTCTTTATTACTTTACTTTCCTCTGCACATGAGCAAGTTAAATTTCTATCAGCCTAAAATGAAAACAAAGCAAACAACCCCCCTCTGCGGAAAAACCCAAACTTTTCCTTGAGATTTTCTTAGCACGGTTACAGACATAGAACATTTATGATCATGTTGATCTCTATCAAATACTTAGAGTCTGGCACTATAATAGTTTATGGGTTTACATAGACAAACAAGGCACACACCTTTGAGGAGTTTATTATTGTCCTTGTGTGTACTAAGAGCTCTGGGTGGGATTGACACAACTGCTTCCAAAAGGAGCTTCACCTGGGTTAGGGTCAGGTTCTATGAATTCTATTGGGGAATCTTTGAATAAGGAGGAGATTACTAATTAATTAAGTGAAGATTCGAGATCATCTTCTAGTCTTAATGTAAGGGAACTCTGGATGTCAGTTGGCTAGTAGATGCCATGCCCCTTCTTCACTGTCAAGATTCTGGAAAGAAGGCTGCAGGGTTACGTCTACTGCCATCAGGCTTTTCTTCTCTTCACTGAACCAAAATGACAGCGTTTTTCTGTATAGTTCTCTTTCTTGACTTCTCAGACATGTTTGGCATTTGACCCCCTCTCTCTTCCTGAAACTCCTTTCTTCCTCCATGTCAGAAATGCTTCCCCAGTCTCTCTGGCTACCTTTCCTCAGAGATCATTTATGGGGCTCTTCTATTTTTTCCTCTTCCTTGTTGTCTCTCATTTTTTATCTGGCCTATTTTGTCTTCGTTTGTGACTTCTACTCCCACATGTATGTGAAAAGTATTGAGGAAGGAATGGATTAAAGATGGATTTAATCCATAAACAAATCTTAGGAGAACCAAGGAAAGGAGAAGCTAAGTGTCATTTCCAGGATCTCATGTGGAATAAACTAGAAATTTCCTGAATCCACCCTGGATGTCCTAACTCCACATCCCATCCAAGTATTCCTATGCAATCCTGAAAATAGTGGAAACCATTTCACCCCACAAAGTACTAATATGAAACATGAGCGATATTTAAGTGGGTGCTTTCACCCTCTTTCAGTGGCTCTTTTTATAATGTGTTTATTATCACCTGTAAGAATAAAATTTATCTTGGATACCCTGATGCTTTAATGATAAAATTCTCAATATCAGTGACAGTAACTTAAAACCATGCAGTGAGCAACATGGGGTAATAGATATTAATAAATAAGCTCACATTTTCCAATGTTATAATCAAGTATATGCATATATATGCACATAAGTATATATAAGTGCATACATAAACTATACCAATAGGCAGACCTATTGTATGGAATTTCTACAATGTATACACTTTTTAAAACTTTTTTTTAATGTTTATTTTTGAGAGAGAGAGAGGTGTGTGCATGAGTGGGGGAGGGGCAGAGAGAGGGAGACAGATATCCAAAGCAGGCTCCACACTATCAGTATTGGGCTCAAACTCATGAACCATGAGACCATGACCTGAGCCCAAGTTGGATGCTTAATTGACTGAGCCACACAGGTGGCCCCTACAACTTATACATTTACATGATTAACACATATGTGTAGTTTTGTAGAGAGTTAATCTTTTGCAGAATGCTTTTGTGGCCTTACGAGGTAGGGCACCAGAAAAGGGCAGGTTGCCACAGCCTTGGCAGGGTGTTGCAGCTGGTTTGTAGTGCTGCTGGCCCCATAACTCACAAGACGGAGCCCTTCCCCAGCCCACCAGGCCGCCCCACTCTTCTGATGATCCAGTCCAGTTTGTGGAGCGATCTCCACGCCTCATAGGCTCCATGACTATACGAAGAGGTAACTCAAGCTTTACTCCTGTTGTTCTTGCTTCCTTCATGGTGGACAGAGGGCAAGATGCGGGTAAACTGAGTGGCAGGTGGCATGTGTGTGTGTGTGTGTGTGTGTGTGTGTGTGTGTGTGTGTGTCTGTGTAGGCAGTCAAGCTGGGTCCCTCACATAGGTGGTCACAGTGAGCAGGGCTGGCTGAGACCCATTCCGTCAGAATGTGTGCAAGGGAAGAGCAGCCCGTTCTCTCCAGCATCACTTAGGCACTCAGCATATTCAGGCTGGAAAGGGCTAAGGAGCTTCTGCTTCTGTCCTTTGCAGAGAAATTGAGAGAAGGAGAAAACAGCCCTGGTCAGGAAGCCACTGTAGGGTCTTCTTTTTTTTTAATTTTTTTTTCAACGTTTATTTATTTTTGGGACAGAGAGAGACAGAGCATGAACGGGGGAGGGGCAGAGAGAGAGGGAGACACAGAATCGGAAACAGGCTCCAGGCTCTGAGCCATCAGCCCAGAGCCTGACACGGGGCTTGAACTCACGGACCGCGAGATCGTGACCTGGCTGAAGTCGGACGCTTAACCGACTGCGCCACCCAGGTGCCCCCACCGTAGGGTCTTCTTGTTGGAGGTCCTGTGTGCCTGTGTCAGTCTCATCTGCCAGGTGGATAAGCCTGGGCCCACTTGAACTGTAAAATGTAGCCATTGTAATATGTGTGTGGTGTGCACATGTGCATGCATGAATTTAATTCTTTGTGAATATAACCTGATCTGTTAATGTAGAGTTTAAAATGTGATTATTTAGGTTGCTGACTTTTAATGCATTTCCAGGAAAGCAAATACATGTAAATAGAGGAATTCCTGAACATGCATAAGGGGAAAAGTAAAGCAGACAAAACAATCCTGAAAGGATGAACAGTAAAAATCTGTTTGTTTCTGAGCATTCTATATGCTTAGTGTTTTCTTTGTTTTACTCTTTCTGTTTTTCTGAGTGTAAAAAAGTGTCAAGTACTATTTTTATATCTAGGAAACATGTCATGAATACGAAAGTTCAGTCTGTTTGCACTAAGATCGGTGGCCTCCAATCTGCAATACCTAGTAATTAATTAGTACCTGTAATAGTGATTAAAAGGATTAGATCGTCAACTATTACTAAGGTTTGTTTGGCTAGTCTTCCTTAACTAGTCATTTTGCTGAGGTTTTGCAGGATTTGTTTTTAAAATAAAATTTTTATAGGCAAATACTTTGGGTATTGCTCAATCAGAACACTTTATTCCATCAAATTCTCAAGCTGTTAACCAAAGAATGAAATCACGATGAGATCATTAAAAAGGCAATTTGGCACTTTAGAAGTCATTCCACACACTATTTAAGAAAGGCTCTTATCTATGCCAATGAAATCATGATGACTAATAGTTCCAAAATCGATATTATTATGATGCATTAAAGTTCCACCTAATTATAATATGTCAACATTTGAGCATGATTTACAAATTCTATCTTGTCAGAGAATTTATTGTCTTCATTACCAGAATGAGAAAAATAAAGAAAGTTAAATGACATACCCAAGGACATACATCATTATTTTAAATATCTGGAAATGGAACTCTGGTCCCTGACATCTAATTAAGTGTTCTATTCATTAGAAGCATATTTCCCACCAACTGTGCCCTTTTCATTAAATAATCCTTATGGAATTCACTTGCTTAAAATGTGCTCTGTGAACAGTAATCATAATTTGGCTTTTTTTGTATACTTTAGTTTGGGTTTGGAGAATTACTCAAATCCTTTCTCAGAGAGGTCATGAGAAGAGAGAGTCAGACTATGGAGAAATAGCATATAATACTAAGATGTAAATTTGAAAGTGTTTGGAATAAAAATCTCATTATAAGATTTTTCCCTCCCAGATATTAATTCCATTTAAATCTGTTTTCTCGAATTTTATAGTAAGCGAGACAGATATAGAACTTTCTCCTAGGCTTTTAACATTTGCTTCAGAATTGAGCTGTCACTGTTGCAAACTTTCTTCCTTGCATTATTTGGGTCCCATTGTATTTTAGTGCTCTTGAAACCACGAGGAAGTTAAAAAAAATGGAATATTTTAATATTTTAAAATTTGTGGGTAAAGTTTGGGATACATGGAGGTCTTGCTTTATATTTGGTTTGAGTTACTTTGTTCACTTTTAGTTTTAATAAAATGTGAAACAAGACCAAACTCTCTAGTGTATAAGCCTGTTTATTTTATTGTGCTCTGTTTAGTTATTCAAGAAAAAAAAAGTTACAGAAGTGTAATCGTTGCCATCTGTTGTATTTGAAGTAAAATGTAGCCCAAAAGTCAAAAAAGTCATGGCAACAACCTATGAAAACAACTGCAATAATATCAACTCACTATGGTTACTGGTGAAACTTTATTTTTCTCCCAAATGAAGTAAGTTTCCTTAGAGGATTATTTTAACATTTGATTTATATCATTATTAAATTTGCCTCCAAAATCATCAAAGTCTCTAATAACACTGTTATTTAACTCTGCCTGATAGGAGATTAGCAGATTTTTCTGTCACTCTGACTCAAACCTCCTTAGAACTCCCTCTTTGGAGAATATTATTTTAAAGAACTTCTTAGGATATGATTTTACGGAGAAATTTGTGTATATATTCCTATGCATTTTCCCAGAGTATTCAATGGTTACTGTTACAGGAAAATATAAAAAGCATGCAAATTTGGTCTGGTATGGGATTTGCATTGTGGCTTAAAACATTTGTTCATATACTGGTGCTGCCTGAGGCCATATTTTTGTCATGTTTTTCTTTAGAAATTGTTCTTGTAAAACATTAGGTGGTCTTCAAGGTAGATATGTCTCATATAAGATTGCTTTCTCTTGAGACAATAAAGGCATATATATGGCACCAATTGGCTTCTTTTGAAATCAGCAGAGCTAATATTTAAAGACACTTATTGGAATTGCCAATGTATTTACTTGGGTTTTTACTTTCCAAAAGGAAACTTGAATTTCCTACCAAAGGGGGAAAAAAAAAGATGTTTTGCTACATCCATACATACATATTTTAAAATCGTTTTAATCCTTCTAAATATTTTTCAAAAGAAAATATAATCGGGACACCTGGCTAGCTCAGTCTGTGGAACACACAACTCTCAATCTAGGGGTTGTTGAGTTCAAGCCCCACAGTAGGTTTAGAGATTAGTTAAAAAAATCTGGGGCGCCTGGGTGACTCAGTCAGTTAAGCCTTTGATTTTGGCTGAGGTAACAATCTTGCGGTTTGTGAGTTGAGCCCCCGTCGGGCTCTGTGCTGACAGCTCAGAGCCTGGAGCGTGCTTCAGATTCTGTGTCTCCTCCTCTCTCTGCCTCTCCCATGCTCATGCTTTGCCTCTCTCATTCCTTCTACCTTTTATAGTGTATACAACAATAATTCAAGTCCTTAGGAATGGAGAAGACAAGCTGTATCAAAAATCACTCATATCTTCACCTAAGTAGGGTGTTATTGGCTCAATCTTGTATGGCTACCCTTATTTCTCTTAAAGTGTTTCCTACAGTTCACTGCCTTCATGCAGATGTATTATTTGTGCCCACCTCATCTGTCCTGAACTTGTCTAAGTCCTAAAATGAGAACAATTTATCCTGTGCCACAAGAATTAAGAAATAGACCCCGAGTGACAGGACTTCAGAGAAAAGAAAGAAAACCTTTGTCTAAGAACATTACATAATTTGATACTTGGGCTGATAACTGAAGAACTGAGGAGAGGATATGGCCAGATATTAGAGTTATGAAATTTCAAGCTGTAAATGGGAACAACAAAAAATCCAGTTTGTGTGGCAAATATGGCCAGATATTAGAGTTATGAAATTTCAAGTTGTAAATGGGAACAACAGAAAATCCAGTTTGTGTGGCAAATTTTATTCATAAACGACTTAACATAGGGAATTAAAGTCTCCTAAAATGTACAGCAGGGCTGAAAGAGTTTGCTCTAAGCTGGTCCTTTAGGTTAAATGCCCAGAGCATCACAAGACTGACACAGGAGAATCTTCTCATGCTTCTTCTAAGATTGCCATGGGGACTACTATGTTTAAGAACACCCCGAGGGAGCTGGTATTCAGGGGGTGAGAAAGCTGCTCTTGCTGCCGTTGTAGATTCTGGGCACTGAGCAACCTGGAAAGCGAATGGGGCAGTGGTTTACAGAACATCTCACATCCTTATGGGCTTCGCTTTTGGGCGGTGGAAATTGCCTCTGGCTCACTTTTCTCATTCTAAAATTTGTGCAAGGACATCTAACTGGTGACAGCTAATTTGCATCCAGAACCCCAGCTGAAAGACAGATCAGGGCATAATGACACCACAAAAAATTGGCAAATAATACACAAGAGAGCTTCCCTTTCCACCTCCCCCCAGAAAACTGGTGTTTTAAACATTTATTAGCACATCACTGATACATTGACTCAGTCTACAGTATCTTTCATAATCTTGCACAGCATATGTAATATGCAAATCAAAGTGTAAAATTAGATTTATAAGATTAAAATTTTCACAAAATATTTGATGTTGATGGATAAAAGCAGTTCCTTTTTTTATTTTTTGTAAAGATTCACAAAAACAAAAGCACAGGACTTCACAACCTCATTCTGACATGGTGGAATAAGGAACTAAAGTGGAAACTTAAAGTAACAGCTGGCACTTTGAGGCTCTTAAATCATTAAACCTACTTATATATTCCTTTTCAAGAACACCACATTTGTTACTAACCTATTGTCTCTGTTTTTGCCGAATTTTATAGTTTGAAGCTGTCTAAAAATGGAGATATTAAGTAGATATAATGTGAGACAGGGACCTTTTTTCCTACTATCCAAACATCATAAATATTATCATGTCCAATTGGAATTAAAAATATCCTCAGCAGCAAAAAATACATATCATTAATGGCTGAGGCAGTTTGAGTATAAATATTTTCAGTTTATGCCACAATGAAAATTATTCTAATATTAGTCTTTTTAAAAAGTTGTATGTAAGTTGGTAGAAAGGATTTTAATAAGCCCTTGACCATTTTTTTAATAATTAGTTAGTGATAATTGGATTTATTTTCTGTTTGTTTTTTAGAATTAAAAGTTTTGTAATGTTTATTTACTTTTGAGAGAGACACAGACAGACTGTGAGTTGGGGAGGGGCAGAGAGAGGAGACACAGAATCCCAAGCAGGGTCCAGGCTCTGAGCTGTCTGCACAGAGCCCAATGTGAGGCTCGAACTCATGGACCTCAAGATCATGACCTGAGCTGAAGTCGGATGCTTAACCGACTGAGTCACCCAGGCGCCCATAATTGGATTTATTTTGATTCAAGCCAAAGTTACCGTTTTCTTTTTCTTTTTCTTTTTTTAATTTTTTTTCAACGTTTTATTTATTTTTGGGACAGAGAGAGACAGAGCATGAACAGGGGAGGGGCAGAGAGAGAGGGAGACACAGAATCTGAAACAGGCTCCAGGCTCCGAGCCATCAGCTCAGAGCCTGACGCGGGGCTCGAACTCACGGACCGCGAGATGGTGACCTGAGCCAAAGTCAGCCGCTTAACCGACTGAGCCACCCAGGCGCCCCTTTCTTTTAAGTTTCAACATATTCCTAAGTGCTATATGGATATAAATTGAAGAAAAATCAAAACAGCTTGGTTTTTGTAGAATTAAGGTTAGATCTTGTATGGGAAGACAGTCTACCCTCTCTTAAGCTGTATTTAAGGTCACTAAAAGGATGGAGCTTTAAAGAACAGTGGAAAGAACCACACCTTACACAGAGTTAATGACAAGAAACAAATGTGATTGTGTGGACTTGACATTTACTGAGCTCTCAGAGCGAGTCTGACATTGTACTAGATTCTGGAGCTAGACAGATGAAAAGCTGCCTAATTGTGAGGAGATCACAGTTGCCCTTCTGTATCCTTTGGCTCTGAAGATGATTGACATGCCTGAAATCTGAGCTTCCCTCAGGCAGCAGCAGCTTCTTTGGGTTATGCTGGGAAATGTTTGAATAGGAGGAACAACAGCTAATTAATCAAGCAAAACTTTAAGATGATCTGAAGTCTCCAGGAGAGAACTAGGGATGTCATTCGTGGGGTAGGAGTCTGCCTTACAGCAGTGTTAGCAGCCTGGGGCGAGTCTTCCGGCCTGGTGAGCAGGCAGACACTGTAAGAAGAGACTTACCTCTGAAAAGCTGTGTATCAAGGAAGTAAGAGAGCCTGAGAGAAGGTTCTACAGGCAATGACTGTGCTAGACTTTGAGGAGGTTACTTCCCTTATTGCCAGTGAAAGCAGGGAGACTTGCTTGTCAACTATTACCAATGAGCCAAGCAAATATTTATGTTTTCATCATGACAAACGGGAGAGACTGCGCTTGTGTAGATGGGCTGATTTCCCAAATTTCCTGAGTGAGAACTTTTGGCACGAGAGAGCGGATACCCCTAAAAATAACCAATCCTTGATGACATTGGCCTTTTTTTGAAGCTAGAGTTACAATTATAAGAAAAATAGACGAATGTCAGTGACATGAAATCCTGTAAAGTTAACTTTACTCTTCCCTGCTTTTGAAAACATTTAATTGGAAATCTCTTTGAAGGCCTTTCAGATAAAATTATTTCCTGAAATCTAACTTCTAGCTTCACCTCTTCCATTCTGGTGGTAATGACAAAATAATAAAGAAACCCAGAATTAGTGCTGGCAACTAGGAAAAAATGTAGTAAATTTGCCATAAAATTTCAGGAACTTATGCTCGATATGGTGTAGTTGGATGGGATCTCTAAAAGCCAAATTTGAAATTTTCCCTTTTGGTGAGGTAGGTTAGCATTGAGAATTCTGGAAAATTCTGAGGCATCCTTGGGAGAGGAAGAAACATTCCACTCGGACTCACTTTCACATCTGAAACTGAAGGCATTTAAAAGGACCTGCATCCAAGGACCCATGAGACCCAGCTAACTACAGACCGAGAAGTAAGATGCAAACCTTATTTGACAGCTTTATGCTAATAAGATAATTTGAAAAGTAATGCAAGACAAAAAACTAATAAAATAAATGGAGTAGAAAGGAGAACCACACTAGAAACAGGTAGATACACAAAGGGAATTAGCTGTGTGAGCTAACAAAGTTAAGCATTCAATAAAATAGTTAAAACCCACATTATAAGCTTCAAAGATTATAGTCTAAGGTCAATCTAATGAAGGAAATTTAAATTTCCATGGAAGGCCTGGTAGCTGGGGATTAAAAAAAATGAAGAACTAAGAGCAGACCTTGAAAACAGATCGCTGCTCTTATTTAAAAAAAAAAATAAGAAAAGGCAGTAGACAATAGTCAAATAAAGGAAGAACACTCTCTCAGACACAGACTTTAATCTACACAATAGGTCTCCCCTGGAACAAGGGAAATATTAATGAAGAGAAACTAACATCTAGACAGAATCTAGTGAAATCTTTGAATTTGGAAATCAGAGAAACCATCCTATAGCATTTGGTCAGTAGATAAAATGTCAGTTTTAAAGAAGGTGAAACCAGCAGAACCCCCAAACTTAACACATTAAAGACATGGAGATAATGAAAAATCATTTGTATTTTTAATTAAAAAAACCTTTTTTAAACATTTATTTATTTTTGAGAGACAGAGACAGAGCATGAGTGGGGGGAGGGGCAGAGAGCAATGGAGACACTCCAAAGCAGGCTTCAGACTCTGAGTTGTCAGCACAGAACTCCATGCAGGGTTTGAATTCACCAACCGTGAGTTCTAAAGTCAGCTAAAGTCAGATGCCTAACTGACTGAGCTATCTAGGCACCCTAAAACATTTGTATTTTTGAGAGAGAATTTGTGATCTAAATTTATCAGCTAAATTGGTATTCATTTGCATGAATATGTCTTTTTATAAAAATGTTAGTGAAAATTGAAACAAAAAAGTGAAATGTAGTTTAAATACTTAAAATATATGCAGAATACAAATGTCACGAGAATACTAAAAAGTGTGACGTACACTGAAAAATAACAACAATAATTAACTGGATCTAAGGTCTCTGATGATATTATTTATAGCATAACAAGGATTTAGAAGAAGTAATGTATGGAGGAATTATACCAGCATGAACATACATGACTAATAAATAATTAAGTCAAAATTTAGAAAATTTTAAAATGAAAAAGTAAGATGGTAATTTTAATAAGCATAAAATCAGAATGAGTAACCAGAAATCACAAAAATGAGAAAATTATAGGTAAAAGAAATGGTTTGCCATATAAAAATATATAAAATCTTAACTAATCAAGTAGAAAAGAATATACTTCTGAGAACAGACATACGGAGCTTAGAACTAAAGTCAAAGATAATAGTTATAAGATCACAACTTTTATAATTTTTATTGTAAACTAGTTACAGAGTGTTTTATGTCAAGCACTGTTCAAGAAATAAAAGATATATCCATGTTCTACATCTAGCAATAGGGAGAGAGATAATAAGGTATAACTATAATAAGTAAGTACATTGTATTAGGAAATGATAACACACACAGGGAAATATTAAAAGTAGAGTAGGAGAAAGGTGACTGGGATTATGGAATGCAACTATCAGCTGGATAGTTTGGTCTGAGAGCTCTCAGTAAGAAAGTGTTATTGGGACAAACACTTGAAGAAGATGAAAAATTTCATCATTGATATTTTAGGGAAGAGTGATTGAGTCAGGGGAAAGAGGTAATGCCACATCATTTCCTCCTGGACACACAGCTAGATGATTCTTTGTAGTCTGAGAGGGGACATAAAATGAATTCTTGAATGTGGACAGAAGGGATTTATGCCTTTTCTAGAGGGTGCCCTTAAAACCTGTAGTCCAATTTTTGACTGACTCACTCTTCCTTTTTCTCTTGGTTGGTCTCCTCTTTCTCTATCTTCTTTCTCTCTCATCCCTCCCTCCCAACCCTCCCCCCCCCCCCCCACCTATTTTGGTCCCTTGGATGGAGGAGATTAGGCAGAACACTCTAAGATGGCCTTAGGAAACAGCAGAGCCACAAGGTGAAAGAGTCTAGATTCTTGAGTCACCCTTGGGAGGGGAAATATTTACAAGCCACTCAACCTGGATAACACTGTAACATTGTGTTGAGCTATCAAGGATTTTGTTTGCCTGTTTGTTTTTAAGCAGGAAACTATTGTTACTTACACTGACTAATGCGGAAGCAATTATAAGGACTTTGTCTTTCCTGTGAGTGAAATGGGGAGCCAGGGAAGGCTTTTGAGTAGAGGAGTAAGTTGACCTTACATTTGAAGACTTTCTCTCTGGCTGCTCTGTTGGTAGTACCCTGTTGAGGTGCAAGAGTAGAAACAGAGAGATCCTGTAAGAGGCTGGAGCCATAACTCTAACAAGAAATGATGGTGGCTTACAACACTCCACCAGCAGTGGAGATGATGAAAAATTCTTAGCCTCCAGTTAGATGTTGAAGGTAGAGCCAGTGGAGTTTATTTTCATATTGAATATGGGAGTGAAATAAAGAATGATGCCAAGGTTTTTGACTTGGGTAACTGAAAGGATAGTGTATTTATCCCCGAGATGGGAAAATTGGTGGGTAAAGGGGGTTCGGTGGTAAGATGAATTTAGTTTTAGACATGTTGAGTTTCAGGTATTGAGTAAGCAGTTGGATATGAGCCTAGTTTCAAAGTGATTTGATAAACTGAAAGTGTTAAATAAATAACTCAATTGTATTATTTATTTTAATCACATAAACTTTGAAAAATACTCTATATGACAAACTGTAACTATCAGAAATAGTGTTTGGATAATATCAGATGTTTCTATTAGCAAATGTGATCCTTGAGAATGATATTCTATTTTAGTTTGCATTTCTTCAGTTGCTATTTAAGATAGGATTTTTCATGTTTAGTGCCAATCTGTGTTTCTAAGTTACTTAATATCAATTTACATGTTTTTCTTTTTTAAAATCTTTATTTATTTATTTATTTATTTATTTATTTATTTATTTATTTATATACTTTGAGAGAGAGACAGGGTGTGAGTGGGAGGGGCACAGAGAGAGGGAGACACAGAATCCGAAGCAGGCTCCAGGCACGGAGCTGTCATCACAGAGCCCATGTGGGTGGGGCTCGAACTCAGGAACCAGGAGATCTGAAGTCTGACGCCCAACCGACTATGCCACCCAGACACCCCACTATCAATTTACATGTTTTTCTTTAAGGTATATGTCTCTGTATACAGATTTATCAAACCCTTGGTATATTATGATATTCGATCATTTGTCTCTGATGTATTTTGCCAGTATATTCTCTCAAAAGCTCAGAAATCTGATCCCAAATCCCAAATAAAAAACATTAATCTTTTTTTCTGTCTTTTAATACCAATGAGAAAAGAGAAGAAAATATCTCTTTTCAGCTTCATTTACCTCTCTAATTTGGATCTTTATAAAGATATGTTTTCCCTTAAACTGTTTCAAGAAATTGGCTCCCCATTTTCAAAATGATCTTTCTATTTTGACATCAAATCCCACATAATGCAGAGATTGGGATCAATGGAAACGGAGGTGGTTGATAGCTTCAGTTTATGCTTTGACATTTTGTTGGATAGCAAGTATCATCAATGGGTGACTATTAGAATCTTCCAAGGATGTTCTGAAAGCCGAGACCCCAGGATGACTTTGAGGTCAGTCCTAGAGAGCACTTTCAGTAGTCAGGAGACTAAAATGTGAATTGGTAGCAGAGAAGACTAAAATATTTATTTATAAATATTTTTACAAGACAATAAAAGTTATGAGAAAGGTACAGAAAAAAAGATTTTTATAAATGCCTCCTCTCCCACCCCCTCCCCCCCTGCCATTTTAAATGTGACAACCTCCTCACAGGTAGCTTTTGCCTCATTGTGAAGCCAATACTTGGTATCTGCCAGTTGAAATAGTTTTGTCTCTAACTTTCAATCTGAAGGGATTTCTGAAATCCAGAACCTTCTCTGTGACTTATACCCTTCCCCTGCCCTTGAACAACTTAACTTTTTCTCCTCTTCTTCATTCCCTTCCTTCTCTCTTGCTCTCTATCTCCTTCAAGGGAAATATCTATTTTAAGTATCAAAATGGCTTTGTCATCTATATTCTCTTAGTTTTATATTGTTCATTTATTTCTGATCCTATTGTCATTTCCTTTTTGTGTTGTTTAGTTTTGCTCTATTCTTTTATCTAATTCCTTAAGTTGTATAATTAATGCATTAGTTACCAGCCTTTATTCTTTTATAAAGCAAACATTTAGGCTGTCCACTTCCTTCTGAATTTGCTTTAATTGTATTTAACAAGTTTTACATGTTGTAATTGCATTATATATCAGGTTTAGTATATGGCTATTTTCATTATAATTTCTTTTTTGGCTCATGGGTTAAGATGTGTTTCAAAACCCTTAAATAAAATTATAAAACATTTTATTTTATCAATAATGATTTCTAACTTAATTACATTCTGATCAGAGGATGTGTTCTGTACTAAACCAATTCTTTGAAACTTATTGAAAATTGACCATGTAATTGATTTCTTAAATGATCTATATGCTGTGTTCAATTTAGTAGCATATGTGTTCCTTAATTACTATTTTAAGGTTTAAAATCTCATTGATCAAACTTGTTAATTGTGCTCTTCAGTGTTCCATGTACCCCCTCCTCCCCCCCACCCCCCCCCCACTTGATGTATCAATTACTAAGAGATACATATTAAAAACTCTACATTGGTTATTTTTTTCTCTTTCTGGTGCTCTCAATTTCTTTGCCTTATCTATTTTGTGACTTTATTAAGTGCATGGAATTTGAGAACTATTTTAACTTTCTTGGTAATTAAAACATTTATTATATAGTAAATCTATTTATGTCTAATCACATTTTTAGCTCTAAAGTTTGTTACTAGTAGAATATCATCAGCTTTCTTTTGGCAAATATTTACATAATTTATCTCATTCAGTTCTTTGACTCTCAATCCTCTGGTTCATTAAATTTCAGAGTGTCTCTATTTAAATAGCTTGAGTTTTAAATTGAATCAACATAGTATTTTCTCGGATTTCATTTGTGACAGTAACCATTTAAATGTATGATGTATGATGTATTATGACGTATTTTAATGTATTGATGTACTTGAATTTATTTCATTTCTACAGTTTTGTATTGTTTCCATCTTTTTTGCTGCTTTTTTAGATTCAATTTTCTTTTTTCCCCTTATTTCACACTTTTCCTTTCTGTTTAATACTGTTAATATTCTTTTAATTAGTATCCTAGAAATTATAGCATGCAACATAAATGTAATGTATTCTGAAGTGAATTAATATCTTTGCTCTTCTGAGATGGCTCTGACTGCCTTGAGCCTATTTTTGGCTCCCAGGCCATTCTTATCTAGTGTTAATGCAATCTTGCTGTTTTGTTTTTTTTAATTCTCACAGGCAAGACTTATTCACATACCATTTTCACTGCTCATTCCTCTCTGCATCTCAAGCCTTCCTTTTAGAATCTTTTCCTTGCCTTTTAAATGAGGCTTAAGAATTTTTTTCATGAGGAGCCCCTGGGTGGCTCAGTCGGTTAAGCATCTGACTTCAGCTCAGGTCATGATCTCACCGTTGAGTTTGAGCCCTGCGTCAGGCTCTGTGCTGATAGCTCAGAGCCTGGAGCCTGCTTTGGATTGTGTCTCCCTCTCTCTCTGGCTCTCCCCTGCTCATGCTATGTCTCTCTATGGTCTCAAAAAATAAATATAAACATTAAAAAAATTTTATAAAAAAATAAATTTTTTCATGAAGCTCTGTTTCTGGTATGCAAAAGTCTTAGTCTTTTTCACTATTCTTGAAAGATAGTTTTGTTGGAACTACTTTTTTTTTTTTTTGCTGTTACTAAGATACTGAGAGACATTTCTCTTCAAATTTGAGGACATTCATTCCTACTTTCTGTGTTGCTCTTGAGTATTTCAGCTGAGTTTAGTTAGTGTTCCTTTGTAGGTAATCTTTCACTTCTTTCTAACTGCTATTAGTTTCTCTTTATTTTTTCCATATTTCTAATAGTGGATTTTCTTTGTTTTTAGTTTTTCTCTTTTCAATTTTGCTTGAGATTTATTCAGCTTCCCAATTCTGACACTTTTGATAAATTCTATTTCTCTTAATTCCCAGCAGAAAAAGAAAAGCATATTTATGGTGCACTTATAATTGTTTATGTTGCATTTTCTAGTGTAGTCCTGTCATAAGACAACTTCCATTTTGACTATGTATCATTGCGGAATCAATTGTCTACCTATAATTTTATACATGATGATTGGAAGAATTTCTATGGACAGTTTCTGGCTTTGTTCACTTTTCCTTGTTTTTTCTCCATTATCCAAGTATTTCTAGTGCCTACCACTAGAAGAAAAACTTACATTGCCATGTGACCTCTGGCTCTATACCTTTATGTCATGAAGCTAAGGAATTAGCACAGTGAGCGGTAGAATTATTCCTAGAAGCCAGTCCTACTCTGGAGTGGTAGCAATAACTTAACTATACACAAGAGTGATTGTTAACCCAGTACATATATCCCACTAGAGTCAAACTAAATGAATAACTAATTCAATTTCGTTTTAGATAGATCCCTTGAATACCTATCACCTCTCTTAAGGCAGCCAATAAACGGCGAAGTGTGACAGAAGGGAATTTGGACAAGAATGAGCCATCAGTCTTAAACGTTTGCAGTTAAATGTATTTCTTGAGAACATTTTACAAAAACATACGATCATGTGAACACAGTGATCAGGTTTCCTTGGGATCCTGAAAGGGTCTTAGGCAAGTGGGGGCCCAAAATTTGTCCTTCTGTGGCTTCATTGTAGCTCCACCTCTGTCTAATCTCTACCTTCTTCAAAGGTATATCCTCCCTTAAGGCCACCATTATTCTGCATTTTTTTGACTTTATATAAATGGAATTATACAGTATATATTCTTTTGTTTCTGGCTTCTGTCATTGGACATTATTTGGTGATATTCACCTATATTGTTGCACATGACTATGATGTGTTAATTTTCTGTGTAGTGTGACATCATGTGAATAAACCACATTCTTCCACTGATGTAAATTTGAGTTATTTTTAGTTGAAAAATATTACAAATAATGCCACTATCAGCATTTCCATTGTGTCTCTCAGTGTATGTGTGCAGGTATTTCTTTTTAGTTTACACCCAGTTGTAGAATCCTTAGATTCTAAGCCTCTTCAACTTTAGTAGATAATTGCAAACTCTTTTCCAAAGTATTGTATCAACCTCACTTCCACAATCAGTGGAATCAGAGTTTCCATAGCCAACACTAGTCATTCTCATAGCTGGGTAATGAAATAGCATTCAAGTTATAATTTTCATTCCCTCTATGACTTTTATGTGTTTACTAACCATTTGGATGTCACCTTTGGCAAAGTGTCTGTTAAACTCTCTTGATCATCTTTCTAATGAGCTGTTGGCCTTTCTCCTATTGATTTGAGGAGATATTCATAGATTTCAGATAAAATATAGTTATTAGTAATATAAGTTGCAAATATTTTCTCTCTTGTACTGAGTTTGAAATTTTAGTAATTCTGCTTTTATATTTCTAGACAATCTGTTCAGTCTTTCCAAATACACTTGATCCATTTTTGGGAGACTTAATGTCTTCATCTTTTTAATTTGTCCTTTTTATTTATTAATATTTTGTACACAGAACTTCAATATTTGAAATGTGAGTTCAAATCTACTTTTATTTTTTTTTTCCTTTTGTACATTTTCTCTCATGATTTCTTCATTTATTTGTGTTTGGGAGGGGTGAGGTAGAGGTAAAAGGAAATGAAATCTTGGTTGTCGTTTGCTAGTGAGAACTGATTGTTTTTCCTGTTATGTGCGTATGTGTGTTAGCAATCTTAGAGTATGTGAATTCATTTCTTATAACTGATGTGATACACTGGAGTTTGTATTTAATTTGCTAAACAAACGGAGACACTGAGAAGTTAAATGTATGAATAACACATTTAGATTTCTGATATTAAAAAGAAGAGAGAGAGAGAGAGAGAGGGAAAGGGAGTGAAAGAGTGTATAAAAGAATTTGCATAAATAGTTTTAAGTTGGGAATCAGGATGTTGCTGTAATCATATTGGTGAGGGATAGAATAGACAGGTACAATAATAGTGGTGGTAAGAAAGGATACAATGACTCAGAAGCAGCATGTATTTATAGTTAACATTGGTATAAGGAGAAATGGAAATAATAAGAAATACCATTGGGTCAAGACCCACATCTTTTCAAGAGGTACTTTTGTTCATTGTTGATGGAAATATAAATCAGCCAAATTTCTAGGTAGGGAATATGGTAATATATACCAGAAACTATAAATATAAAAGTATAACAGTGTACCTTTTTCCAGAAATTCCACCTATAGTCATAACTAAAGAACTATTTAGACAAACATGTAAAAATATATGAACAAATGTTTTTACTGTAGCTTTGTTTCTGAGGTAGCAAATTAAAACAAATCTATACATTAGAACAACCAAAAATGAAGATATAAATCTACATATTTGAACATGGAAAAATTCACAGTCTAATAAAGTAGGTCAGAGAATAGTATGTAAAATATTATATACCATTAAAACAATATTATGCACTTACAGGATGTACATGTAAAATACGTAATTTAATAATGCATATATCAGTATATTTTTTCTATTTCCTTATATTTTGAGAATGATAGGGATTACCACATTTTAGGAGAGCGGTGATGCCATTAATGTTTACTTCAAAGAAGCCAGTTTGGGCTACTGGTTTAGTGGGGGATGTGATGAACCTGGATATTGTATGAGGCTTGGTTGAAAATACAATTGGGTGTATTTGAAACTCATTTGGAAAGAGTCTGACTACAGAGAATTTACGATTAAGTGGCTGATTGCAAATTTTTTTCTAATATTAGAAAAATATTTCCAGGAACTTCCATACTAACTTCTAAATGCTTAGTTAAAAGAGTGATAAAAGTCTCTCTTGTGGCACTATTTATCAGCCTCTTTCTTTTATGGGATTAAAGGTAACTCTTCCCCCATCCCTCATACTATTACATATTATTATATTTATCATATATTAGTAATTCCATATAGATTAGGTGGGCTATACATTTAAAAATATATATTGTATAATAAAGTAATAATTCTCTTGGTCCCTATCTATGAACAAGTCACCTAAGAGGGTGCTGTAATTAAATTCCACAGTTCAGTAAAAATCCTGTCACTGACACTTCCTAGCATATCACTTTTCAAGGCAAACTTTGAATAACAAATTCTTCGATCATTATTTTGCCAATTTGAAGTCTAGCCTTTATTTAAAAAAAAAAAACTCCCAACATTTTAAAAAATTTTATTTTTATTTTTTTTAATTTACATCCAAATTAGTTACCATATAGTGCAACAATGATTTCAGGAGTAGATTCCTTAGTGCCCCTTACCCATTTAGCCCATGCCCCCTCCCACAACCCCTCCAGTAACCCTCAGTTTGTTCTCCATATTTATGAGTCTCTTCTGTTTTGTCACCCTCCCTGTTTTTATATTATTTTTGTTTTCCTTCCCTTATGTTCATCTGTTTTGTCTCTTAAAGTCCTCATATGAGTGAAGTCATAGGATTTTTATCTTTCACTGACTAATTTCACTTAGCATAATACCCTCCAGTTCCATCCACGTAGTTGCAAATGGCAAGATTTCATTCTTTTTGATTGCTGAGTAATACTCCATTGTGTGTGTGTATGTATATATATATATATATATATATATATATATATATATATACCACATCTTCTTTATCCATTCATCCAGCGATGGACATTTGGGCTCTTTCCATACTTTGGCTGCTGTTGATAGTGCTGCTATAAACATCAGGGTGCATGTGTCCCTTCGAAATAGCACACCCGTATCCCTTGGATAAATGCCTAGTAGTACAATTGTTGGGTCATAGGGTACTTCTATTTTTAGTTTTTTGAGGAACCTCCATACTGTTTTCCAGAGTGGCTGCACCAGCTTGCATTGCCACCAACAATGCAAAAGAGATCCTCTTTCTCCACATCCTCACCAACATCTGTTGTTGCCTGAGTTGTTAGCCATTGTGACAGGTGTAAGGTGGTATCTCATTGTGGTTTTGATTGGTATTTCCCTGATGATGAGTGATGTTGAGCATTTTTTCATGTGTTGGTTGGCCATCTGGATGTCTTCTTTGGAGTGTTTTGTTTTTTTAAAGAACAAAGTCTTTCATTTATCATAATATTATGGAGATTCACCTAGTGTATTTATGGATCCTGCAAGAATTTGGTAAATCGTATGGACTGAAGAATTTCAATTTCACAGGTAGGATATAGTTCACAAATCTAAACCAACCAAAAGTGGGATAAAAAATAAATGTGTATTTTTAAAACTATTAGAATTTAGGGGTGTCTAGGTGGCTCAGTTGGTTACATGTCTGACTTTGGCTCGAGTCATGATGTCATGGCTCACGAGTTTAAACCCCACATCTGGCTCTCTGCTGTCAGTATGGAGCCTGCTGTGGATCCTGTGTCCTCCTCTCTCTCTGCCTCTCCCCTGCTTGCATTCTCTCTCTCAAACATAAATAAAAACATTAAAAAAATAAAAAATAAAACTATTAGAAATGGTCTCTGCAATATAGTTAAAAAGCACCCACTCTTCTCCATTTTCCTAGTTCATGAACTAACTTTTTCCCCTTGAATTATTGCCTCATCTGGTCTTATTTCTCTCAATGTCTCCTTATTTCACTCTCTTTCACATTAGTCCTATGGGTAGTTGGTTAGGTAAATAATCTGCTAAAAAAAGTCTTCGCTCCTCCCCACCAACTCCTGAAAGACCAAATTTTCTTGCGTGGAAAGCAAGATCATCTACATTTTGACTCCATCCCATTTTCCTGACTTAATTTCCCTATGTGCTTCAAAGCATGCCCTACAATTTAGATACTCAAATTTTCTGGTGGTATGAAGCGAATTCTCTTGCCTTTTGCTTATCTACAAGTGCTGGAAATTTCTTCCCCATACCCTCTTTACCTTCTTAAATTCTTATTGATAGGCAGGAGAACCAGTCTGCAAAATCTGTTGTGGCAATTCATTTATCTAATGAAAATTTATGTGTCTAATGGCTAAGTAGATTTCCTGATTCTCCTCCCAATTTTGGCTCAAGCACAAGGTTGAAATGAGTGACTTTTTCAGTTAAAGGAAGACCATTCTGTAATAAAGAATAAAGTCTTCCTGGAGAACTCAGGTCGAGTATCACTGAAATTGTCACAAGTTCACTTTTATCCTTTGGGTCCATGCATATTTCTGCTCTTACCCATGTATTTTCCTCCCAATCATGTCAACACCCATGATGAATAGGTAACATTATTTGATTGTACTGGTCACAAATTCCATCCTTGTTCTTTGGTCTGGGGAGGAATTTTTCTGTGCCGTTTCATGAACATTCAAATGAATAAAATAATTATTAAAGTATAATTAATAAATAAAAAGACTTGAGGTCCTGGAGGAGGGAGAGATGAAGATTTTAAGTAAGAAAACAGGAAATAGCATTTAGCTCTCTATTTTTTCTCTGGCATTCTGACAATAGGAAAAGTTATTAATGATACATTTGAGTTCCAACATTAGTGTGGTATTGGCTTTATTAAGTTAACACATGCATAAAATACTAGTGAGAAAGTGTTCCTCTCAAAATTCAACCCCCATGCCCTTCTCCAAAATAATAATAGTAATAATAATAATAATAATAATAATACTTAAAAAGAACAGAATGGAAAAATCTGAGTGTCTAGAGAAAAATTTAAATGTATCCACTTCCTCAAATTGGCCATGACCTTGGAGTCTTGCATTACACTCAGGGTCATTGCCCTTCATTAGTCCATGGAGACTAATTTGGGTCAATGCCTGGGAGTTTTCTACATGGGGGAAAAAATGAATGGATGTTTTGCATTTGTAAGATGCTTAATTTTTGAATAGATTATTTCTAAATCTGTGGGAAATGTTCTGTTTCAAATTTCAGTTGGAGCAAGATGAATTAAAAAAAAGAGATGATCTTCCTTGGATCCCTTAATAATTTTCTTTTAAAAATTAATTCCCTCCAGATACTTTATTACATAATAGATTCTTACTACTAAATGCTTTTAACAGTAATGATTTTCTTCTGGGCAAAATGTTTTCATTCTTTGTTTTTATCATGATTCCTTTTGAATCAGGCATTAAAGTACCTTTAGAGGTGTTGACATCATCCCTTCTTCATTAATTATGTCTTTTGGTGCCTCTCATTTCTGTAGATAGACACTTAGAGAATAAGCTATAGATAGGCTTTTGTCCTTTGGTTTTCCTTTAAAAAAATCACTTCATGAGACTACAAGTATTTTTCTCTTAAATACTGTTTATTTCAGTTTGAGTACTTTTAAAACCTCCATTTTGGTATCTTTATTTTTAATGTTTTTTAAAAAATGTTTATTATTTTTATTTTTGACAGAGAGAGAGAGAGAGAGAGCACGTGGGTGAGGAGCATAGAGAGAGGGAAACACAGACTCTGAAGCAGACTCCAGGCTCTGAGCTGCCAGCACAGAGCTGGACTCGGGGCTTGAACTCGTGAGCCTGTTCATGAGATCATGACCTGAGCCGAAGTTGAATGCTTAACTGACTGAGCCACCCAGGCACCCCTAACTTGGTATCTTTTGGCAGAACACTGAATATTCAAGTTTGGCTGCTGTCTGGCTGCCAGCTGTATCATTCTATGCTGTCATGGGCTTCCTGACCAATTCTGAATGATTTCTTGGTTTATAAGCTCTCTTTGCCATAAAATCTCTATTTGACTTTTTTGATCTAATAGGAACTTATTTCCTTGGTTCTTCAAAACACTGACCCAGCCTGAGCCCTGTCTCTGACTGTCCTCCTCCTCAGGGGTGATCTTTTCCATTATCTCTTTGGAATTCAACCCCTTTTCTCTGAACAGATGAGTCACGTTTATCTAAACCTTACCTTTCAACTCCTCCCCCCCCCTCCCGCCCAACCCCTTCTTCTTTTTCTGCTTATATTTGGGGCCCCTCTGGAAATCTGAGCCTGGGGAAAAGAAAAACAAATACGCTGAACTTTTCCTCACAATGTCTTGGCTCTTACCCTTTCTTCGCCTCTGCAGCAGATACAAAGCCTCCGTATCCATTTCACACAGATCCTTCTCCCCAGAGCTCTTTTATTCCAAAGTAAAGTGAAGAATTTATAGTCATCTGGTGAATTCCAACATAGTAATTCAGTTTTTAAATAAAAATTTTACTGCTTAATATTTTGACTGGGCTTATCTTATTGATAAATGTTGTTAATTGCATTAGTAATAACGATTGCTATCAACTGATTGTTTTTTATGTGCCTAGCGATGACTTAAGTAGTTTATATAAGAAGAGTTTTATAAGAAATCTAGCTTTATCTAATAATAATCATCTCCTCATTTAGACAATATTGTTTTCATAAATATGCTACAGACAATCAATAAAACACGTTTAGGATCAAGGCCCTTGGATCAGAGACCTGGGTTAAATTTGAGCCTGCCAAGTAGTACATGTACAAGCTGTTAAACATTGTTTTATCCAACAAATATTTTTGAAAGTATACATGCCTTTATTTATTTTTAAGTTAACTTAAAATTGTCTGTTGAATGTGTAAATTTCATTACCTAAGCTGCATCATTAATCTAAACAAATGCTAATATCTAGCTTAAAGAGATATTGTGGAAAGTAAATACGATTATATATGCAAAACACATAGTTTAATGCTTAGCACATAGCAGTAGTCAATAAACTGTAGTTATCTCCCCTTACTCCAGCACTTGTCAAGTGGCTAAATTCCTGGGGCCAGGAATCTGCCAGAATCTCAGTACTTATATAGCACGGTAGTTTATAAAAATATTTTAGCATTAAACTGGCTAGTATAGAAAAAAAGTAAAGTTATAATAAAATGAAAAAATAATTCAGATATATATTCAATCGGTCTTAAAGAAACTTATAAGTTTTCATACTTTTCCATTTTATTTTTTGTTTTCCAGATAAAATCATTATTTTATCTGATGAAATAAGTGTTTAATTATGGGTTTGATTCTCTCCTTTCAGATAAAATTTAAAAAGCAAAGGCATTCAAGATATAATACAGCCTTTGGCTAGTCCCTCAGAACATTTTCAGAACACAGTAGAAGAAGGGCATTATAAGTTTAGAAATTTTTGAGAAAAGCAGACTAAGGGAATATAATACATGCTGATTTATAATATTAGGCAGTCCTATCAAAGAACAAAGATAAGGAATCAGTTCTATTATTTTTGATATCCTGCATGTAATTAGTAAGATTAGGTCCAAATCCTTAGCATGGAATTACATTTTCCAGCCTGCTTTCCTATTTTTCTGTATTTTCCCATGCAGTGCACGCAGGCTGGACCATTTACTATTCCAGGAACATAGTACACAAGTGGGTGCTTTTGAAACTTTGCTCATGTGATACACTGGGTTAGGATTGCCGCTTCCTCTCCTACCCAACTCCAGTTGCCCTCCATCAACATTCTACTCAACTTTCACATCTTAAGTCAGGGTTACAGTTGCTACTTTTCCATTTCTCCTTGGCAGTGTTGATCTTCATGTTTCCATAGCAGTTTTGTCAGTATCGCTGGTATGGCTTTTACTTGAGTCTGTCTTTTGTTGTGATTTTTTTTAAATATAAAATCTGAGTTGTTGATAATATTGAAAGAAATTAAATCATTAGTTAATCTCTTCTCAAAGGATACATCAGATCAAGGCAATTTTATGAGTGAGTTCTAGAAACCTTTAAATAAATGAATCATTTCAGTCATATAAAATTTTCAGATAAGGGAAAACCAGGAACACTCCCCCATTCATATAAATAACTTTGGTATCAAGATTAGATATAGGCAACAAAGAAAAGCTAATTATAGACCAATCTACTCTTGAACACTTATGCAAAAATAAAAATCCCAAGCAAAATATTGACAAACTGAATTCAGATGATATACTAAAAGTATATATGGAAATTCTTATATTCCAGAAATTCAAGTTTGGCTTGATATTAGAAAATCTATTAATGAATTTGCCATAATACCAGAGTAAGGAAGGGAAAAAAAAATAGATGCTTTTCTCAATAGAAGTACATAAGTGACTTGATAAGATTCAAAACCCATTGATGATTAAAAAATAAAGACCTTGGGGCACCTGGGTGGTTCAGTCAGTTGACTGTCCAACTTTGGTCCATGTCACCATCTCCTGGTTCATGAGTTCCAGCCTTGCATCTGGTTCTCTGCTGTCAGCACAGAGCCTCTTTCGGATCCACTGTCCCCCTCTCTGTCCCTCTGCCTCTCTCTCACACGCACACACTCTCTCTCTGTCTCAAAAATAAATAAACATTAAAAAAAAGAAAGACCTTAACAAATTGAGAACTAAAGACTGTATATACTGACCATCTAGAACAAATATTGTGCTTAATGGGAAAATGTTAGAAATGTTCGTTTTTGAATCAGGAATAGGAGGAATACCCAGTGTCACTTTATATTCAACATTGGGTAGAATCTCCAGGTCATAAATATAATTATACATGATGATTCCCATTTAGAGGACCACATGTCTTTGCCAGGAGCTGGTTATTGGAGCAGTCTGGGAAGAACAAGGCAGACAAACCCAACTCTGTTTTGTTGAGTATTTTTTTCTACTTCAGTCTCCCTATGGATATCAATGTCTAGCACTATGCTGTGCAGTATGGTAGCTAACATGTACGTATGGCTATTCAGCACTTGAAATGTGGCTAGTCTACACTGAAATGCACTGTAATTGTAAAGTACAACACTATATTTCAAAGACTTAATGTAAAAAGTACAAAATGAGTTACTAATATGTTTTTGATAACATGAAATGCTAACATGTTGGATATATTGAGTTAAATGAGTACATTATTAAAATTAATTTTACTCCTTTCTTTGTACCATTTAAAATTGTGGCTACCAGAAAATTCAAAATTACGTGTATGGGTCACCGAGTGGCATTATACTCCTACTAGACAATGATGGTGTAGAATTACTCCAAACTGCAAGATGGGAGGGGCGGAGGGAAGAGCAATGCTGGCAGGATGGCGGGAGAGCTGAGCTCTCCCTCTGTAGTGGGCAGCAGCCATCACACCTGGGAGGCCCCAGCTCTACAATGAGAAGCCAGGGCTGAAGGTGCCCGAGTTGTCCAGTGCAGGATTTCTGGTTCCTGTCTGTAGATGTAGAGGCTGAGGCGGTGCCACTATGGCTGCCTCAGATTGCAGCCAGTTGGGAGCTGCATTGGGGCCATGGCTGTCATCCCTGGCGATTGCTATGAACATCTTAAGTGTGTGCTGGGCCTTTGAGGCTCGAGCAAAATAATATCCTGCTGTTAATAACTTTCTGTCTCTCTCATTAGGCTATACAATTCTTGAAGAGTTCTTGTATCTTGCCATCAGTCTATTCCGCACTATGTAAATGCAAGTATTTTGCACATGAAATACACTCCAAACTTACTTGCTGAATCAGAGTGAAATTATTTCTTAGTTTAAAACTTTCCATGGGACCATTGTTCTTAATCTTCTCATTTGCTTCTACATTTCTCAGGATCATAAGCAAGGACGCTTTCTATAGGTCCCTAACACTGCCCAGAAGACATAGGATCCCTTTACAGTATGCAGATCCACAGTGCTCTTAATGTATGCTGGAGACTCTACTGTTAGTATCATTCTTATTTGTGTATATTGAGTTCATTTTTTTAAAACTGATTTTTACAGTCCTAATTAAGAGGGCTCTGTACATATTATCTGTGAAATTCCAAAATGATGATGATGATAATGATGATGATAGAGGCATTTGAATGTCTCAGTTCCTGAATAGATAGTAAAATAATTTTGTATTAGTTTTTTGCAACTGCTTTTTTTTCTTGACTCTTCTTGTACTCCTATTGCTGACAAATAGATTCATATACTTACTGTATTATTGGACATGTACTATATAAGGAAGGCTCAGTGAGGGCTGAGAGATACACAAGGCATGTTACCTATCTTCAAGCTGCTTACTCTCTCACAGGAAGAGTTAAACACACCAATAGCTTTAGTACATACGGTGTGTGAAAAGTGTGATAGGAGCTGTTGGAATTCAAGACTCTCAGACAGTCTGGGAAAGAAGGATCTCTTCCACTTGAGGAGATCAAAGGCAAATATCATTGTTGAGATGATGTCTGGACTGAATCTTAGATGGTGAGTGGAATTTGGAAAAGTGGGGAGGATATTATCTTTAGACAGAGGGAATGGCATGACAAATGGTAGAGTGTGGTACAAATGAAGTTTAATTCCATGAGCCGAGTGGGAATTTTGAGTGCTTTTTTGTTTTTTCTCCATAAGTAAAAGTAGTGTCTGTCTTATGTGATAGGCAATAGGGAAGTACTGAAAAAATGTGAAGATGCATGATGTGATGAAAGCGGTACTTTGGTAAGATAATGTAAAATTGTTGTGTGAGGTGACTTAAGGAAGGTTAAGAAGGTATTACACTTTAGAAGTGTGTTAGTAGGGGGAATGAAATAAGCAATGTGAGAAGTGTTTCCCAGAAGGAATTGACAGAATGTAGCAAATGACATTGCTATAGGTGATGTAGAGAAGGAAGAGATTAAAACCAGAGATCTGAGACTAACATGTTGACTGACAAGAGAAAAAAAATATGTTTTGCCATTCTAAATGCAACCAACTCTCCAACTTTCTTTTACCATAGCTTTTCCTTCAGTAGCAAACATATCTCTCCCCTTCTTTTACACTTAAGATTTTTTTTTTTGTAAAATAGTCGTCCTCACTTACTATTTCATTTTCCATACAGTTTGAAATCTGTTTTCCATCAAGGCCACCCCACCAAAATTTTTTAGGTAAAGGTCTTTGAAGATCAATCTCTGGCTTAATACAACAGGCAATTTCTATTCCTTATCTTACTTGACCTCGCTGAGCTATTTGAGAATGGTAATTAATCCATGCTTTTGAACTCTCTGGTATCTTGGGTTCTGTGACACCACTATCTCTTTGTTTCTTTTCCTACATATGTGGCTCTTTAAAGAGCTATGCTTCCTCAACCTGTTTCATAAACCTTGATGTTTCTAACCTTCTATTTTCAGCCATCATATCTTATTAGTCCACACATGAATTCCTACGGTTTCACTCATCATTTCTAATGTTTTTTAGATAAGAATTTATTGAGCACCTATATTTGCCAGGAATTCTGTTGATAAATCCTAAATCCACATCACCATCTGTAGCTCAGCCCTTTCTTCTGAGGTCCAAATCCCAGATGCCTTTCTGCCTGCTTGAGTTAATCTCTTGATTGTCTCCCAGGCTCTGCAAAGATAGCATTCTCCACTCTGATCCTTCCACAGACCTGCTCATATTCCTCTACTTTTTTTCTTGGCGAATGATAATATCATCCATCCAGTTAACCCATTTAAAATCCTGGGAACCTACCTGACTCTGCATTTCTGTAGATGGTAGTATGGATAGAAGCAAAAGGCCAGAAATGAGATGCCTTCCTTTCATGACATAGAATTAAATATCCCCTGCAGAAATGAGAGTAGAAGGAAGGAAAGTTTTGAATAGAAAGTATTTAAATAAGAAATAACCATGTTTCCATAATATTTAGTAAAGTATGATAATAGACATTAAAAATTGAGACTACAGTGAATTATCAAAAATAAATGTTAAATTTATTATTATTATTTTTTGCCCACCTGAGTTTATGGCTTATCATTATGACTTAAATTTGTTCAATTATGCAATACTTGTTAACATTTTCTTCAGAGGCTCCCCATAACTTTTAGGATAAAGTCTCAAAAGTATAACATGAGATCCAATACCCTTTACAAATCTGAATCATTCTTACCTCTTGGGCCTTATCCCTGTCTACAATCATCTTTGCATCCTATCCTTGAATATACATGCTTTTTCTGACCTAAAAGAATTTATATTTGCTCTTACATCTTCCTAGAATATTTCTCAGCCAGTGTTCATTGGTTCTCATTAGCTAATTAATTAATTCATAAACATTTACTGAATAGCTAACAATGTATGTAGCATCATCTAGCTCTGAAGTCCCCACAGTGAAAAAAGCAAAAAAATCTCTACTTTCAAGGATACCAGGTGGCCTTGGAAGTCGTGGAGGGCTTTTTCTAAGAAAAGAGCGTATGAGAGTAGCCCATGGTATTCTTTCAGTTTTTAATGCTCAGGAATTGCTTTCCCATGTTTTGAAGAACTCTTCCTTTCTGTAGTCGATCCTGGTTCTTGCCAATAAGGGAGCAATCAATAAGATGCTAAATAAGTATGAAGGTTTAAAGTGGAGAAGTTTGGAAAAATAAAATGTTTTTAGCTCCACTCTGATTCTGTTAAATCAGGATCTTCAGTTGGGGTCCAGGCACTTTGTGGGGTCCACAGTTCTAGAGGTTATAGTGATGTACATATAAGCTTGAACACTATTGCTAAACAATCTCAAAGAAAAAATGAACAGGAGCTCTTTTAGTAATTTGCATTTTGTTCAGAACATGGCAACTTGGAGATGATCCTCTTAGAAATTCTTCTGGGATCACTTTAAGTCTGCGACAGACACCCACAACAATCTGGGCTTAGCTCTACCAAAATACAATAAATCGTATATTTCTATCTTCTCCACTAGACCTAAGGGTAGGAATTGTTATTGCTAAGGGTACAAAACTGTATTTTATATCTTGGTATTGCTCAAGGCATCTATGGCATCAGAGTGCAGAAAACTTAACAGATAGTGACTCTTTATGGAATAAAAAAGGACTCTGGGTTTGAAGGAGAACAAATAAATTTCATTTTGCACATATTGAGACCAAGGGGCCATTGACTTATTCAGTTTTAAGTACTCAGTGGGCAACTAGAAGTGTGGGTCTTAAAGTAAGAAATAAGTCAGAACTAAGAATGTTAGTTTGGTAATAATCTGCAGGATGGTATTCGTTAAGCCATAAGAAATAGACATTATCTGTTTGGGAAAAATGAAACTAAAAGCGGACAAATTGCAAAAGTTTGTACATATATTATACAAATTATAAATAACTGCATGTACATGTATGTCTACATATACTTAGTGGGGCAGTAGAAGATGAAGAGATAGTGAAAAAGACCCATCAGAAGCTTTTCTAAATATACAAAGAGAAGGAGGAGAGTCAGTGGCATATGACTCAACAGATGAAATAGTGTCAAGGTGAAATAATGGGTTGACATTGTTAAATATTGCAAGTATAATGTCAAATGCTATTGGAATATATCAGAAAAATCGAGAATGGAGAAAATACATTTTATAGTATAAACAGGATTTCAGAGTTGGCATGTAAGAAAACGGTTTCAGCTAAGTGGTGGGAACAAAATATTAATACTGGTAGTCTACAAAATGGATAATGATCAAATGGTGGAAGTTCATCTGAGAGAGAGATTGATAATTGGAGGGACTGGAAGGTGGAAACAAAAGTTCGTATTATGCTGAGACCAATGTTGGATGGTAGAAAACATTAAAGATGGAGTTGGTGGTAGAGGATAACCTCAGGCAAAGTAGGCTTGTATGGAATTATTCCACGTGTAGGAGATTGGAAAGGTTCCAGGCAACTTTTTGCATGACACAGAAAAGGAAAAGAAAATATCTGGTGTCACAGAATCATCTGAAGATAGAAAGGGAATTAATTTCACAGTTGTTAAACGTTCTCAATAAATTACCACACGGGCTGAAGAAGGGTGTTGAATCGGGATGGGAAGTTGAGTTTACTAGGCTAGCCTGGAGAAGCCACTGTAAAAATATTACTATCTACAATGTGGTAATAGTAATAAATGACTTGTGGTGTGGTGATGAAGGCCTGACTGATACAGCATGACTCTGTGAACAGAAGCAGAGAAAATGTTCACTTGGTAGGCTTCAAAGAAGTAGATTTGTGAGATGGGAATGTTAGAAATTTAGGGAGATGAGGAATTCAGAGACTTGATGAAGGATGGTTCTGAAGTGAGTCATCATTTGGACTATGCCGAGTAAGGCAATACCGAGTGAATGGATTGAGAAATATGGTAGAGGGATCAAAGGTGAATATAGAAATAATAGGTTTAGTAGCTGTGAGGGTGACAGAGTAAAACACATGGGATAACAGGCAATAGAAGTGAAAGGAGAGTACTTTTAGTATAATGAGGGTTTTTCCATGTTTTTCTCCCCTTGTGGCCTGAATAGGTGTCTTACCATTAGATTCTGTGTGATTCCTAGACTTTTAGTTTCATAAGCCAATAAAATTTCAAATTTTACTTACATGATGTCAGCTTAAAATTTTTTATGTATTTTTGACAATTCAGGACAATAAAGAAGTCTTGCCATCTGCTAACACTATAATGTGCTAACATAAGGTATATTTTAATATTAAAAAAGCGAGAAAGGCAAAATCTCAGAATAAAAAAAATGGTCTTTCTCAAGAAAGCACACTTTGCAATTATATTAATTCCTGTGCTTAAATTTACATACACATGCATACACATCTGTCTCTCCATCAATTTACTGATCTATCTTTATTGTGGTATCATCACTACCATAGTTAATTTTTTGTTCATTTTGTCATAAAGCCTTGCCATGGACTGGTACAAGACTGATAACTAAAGTTTGGGTCCTGAGAAGGTGATATTTCATGTGAATTCTGAAGGTATGGACAGTGGACATAATTTCAGTGCATATTCAAGAAGAGTATTCCCAGTAGAAGGATCATCCCTGTGGCAGGAGAGAATGTGGCAAGTTTGAGGAACTGAGAGAATGAACGTGACTGAAAGACAGAGGGTAGCATAACATGAAAATGTAGAATTAAGCAAGAAAAGTGAGCAAGGAGTTGGGGGAGAGGTTGAAGGTGAAATGATCAGAATTTTTTCTTCTCATTAACTGCTCACCTCCTGCACCACCAGCTACCTTTGAAAGATCACTTATAGGGGAGCATATGTGGTTCAGTAGTGTCCTCAAAAATTCATGTCTACTCAGAACCTCAGAATGCCTCTTTATTTGAAAATAGGGTCCTTATAGATGTAGTTGGTTGTAATGAGGTCATACTGGATTAGGGTGGTCCCCAAATCTAGTATGACTGATGTCCTTATAAGAAGAAGAGAGAGACACACCCAAGGGAGAAAACCCTGTGAAGGAGGGAGATATTAGAGGGATACATTGATAAACCAAGGATTACTGACAATAAGGAAAAGTTGGAAGCGACAGAGAAGGATCCGTTCCCACCCCCCCTCCCCACCCCTCCGAGACTTTAGAGAGAGCGATGGCCTGGCTGACATCTTGATTTCAGACCTGGAGCATTCAGCGCTGTGTTGTGTGTGTTGTTATAAACCAGCCAGTTTGTGGTAATCTGTTATGGCAGCCTTGGGGAACTAATGCAGGGAAATAAAAGCAGCAGATTGGAACTTTTCCTGTCCTTGTTTCCTGTTCTCTGGGCCTACAGATGTTCAACAGTGACCCTTTTCTTTTATAAAGTATTTATATGGATGATTTAGGCCTGTTGCTACGCCCCATCACCAGGGGCCTCTTACGTACTATCTGATGTAGGTGATGCTTTCATTTGTGGTTTCTTTCTTTTGTAGGCTCTAAGAAGCCTGGAGTGATTTTCAGTTGTATTGACTGTAACCAGGTCACTCCTTATGTAGCCTTTCTTGGCTAGGCTCTAACACAGCTCAGCATTACAGACTCTCCTCCATTTGTGGCCCAGATCTGGCCTATGAAAACCCCCCAAAATATCTGTGGCTTTATCAGATGCTGGGAATACAGGCCTGTCTCAACTCAGCCACCTCCCTTTGCCCCATTATCAGAGCAGTTAGCCATTGGTTTCTCGCCTTTACATTTTTTAGGTCAAAGTAGAACACCAGCCACTGTAAATCCCAACTCTAAGGCATACATGACCATGTTCTCTGAGGTGTCTGAATGAAATCCTTGTAATTAAGTTTGATGTTAGAGGCAGACACCCTCCCCAATTCTTTCCCCTGAAAAGGAGAAGGAATTCACAACGTGCCAGCAGTTTCTTTTTTTTTTTTTCTACTTTTGATCCTCCTCTACTCCTAAGGTGAAGAACTTACTGGGTGTTTAGCTGGTTTTTATAAACTTCCTTTGAAAATTCTTATGTTTGCTTAGCACTTCTTGTTGATGTCTGATATTTGCCATTTTAAGGGGTTGGTTAAAATTTCCACTTTCAAGATCTTTTTCCTTGTGATCAGTGTTTATTGCTGGCTTGTTTCTTAGCTACTTCTGTGAGAGCAGATACTTTTTTTTTTCTAGCAAATGTATTCCCAGTACCAACCTAAAGGCTTCACTTATGGTAAGACACTAAATAAACTCTTTATTGTATAAATGAATGAATGCAATTATAGAAGAAACATGTTTCCCTAGTACTAAATTTTAAAATAAAAACGTTACGCAATGTTTTGAATAGGGACATACTTAGAGATGGACAGTGTTTTCAACATCAGTGTTATAGCAATTCTAAGTTAACATTCTGAGCTTACATTATACTATATTCTTTGATCAAGTTGTCTC
This sequence comes from Prionailurus bengalensis, assembly GCF_016509475.1. Lineage (NCBI taxonomy): Eukaryota > Metazoa > Chordata > Mammalia > Carnivora > Felidae > Prionailurus > Prionailurus bengalensis. The sequence goes on along the minus strand of NC_057349.1, from coordinate 52,815,315 downwards.
AAGGAATGTATGGATGGCATGTCCGTTAGATTTTTTTTCTTTTTTTGAGAGAGAGAAGGAGAGAGAGAGGGAGAGAAAGAGAACAGGAGAGGGGCAGAGGGAGAGGAAGAGAGAAAATCTTAAGCAGGTTCTATGCCTAACATGGAGCCTGTTGTGGGGCTCGATTTCAGGACTGTGAAATCACGACCTGAGCCGAAATCGAGTCAGATGCTTAACTAAATGTGCCATCCAGGAGCCCCCATTAGATTACCTTTCCTAAATACCTTGTTTCTTGGCAATTTTGAAAAATTAGAAAATGGATTTTGATAACTAATTTCTTTGATGAGTAAAAACTGTTGATATCTCTAGCTCTTTCCACCATCTTTCTGTGTCACCATAATGGTGTGCATGAATGGCCTGGCAGATGCTCTCAAGAGCATGAACAATGCCAAAAAGTGAGTCAAATGCCAGGTTCTTATTAATTAGGCCATGCTCCAAAGTCATGGTCCAGTTTCTAACCGTGTTGATGAAGCATGGTTATATTGGCGAATTTGAAATCGTTGAAGATCACAGAGCTGGGAAAATTGTTGTGAACCTCATGGGCAAGTTAAACAAGCGTGGAATGATCAGCCCAGATTTTTTTTTTTAAACTTGAATTTCATTTATTTAATGAAATCAATTCTAAACAGGATATTAAAATTAAAAAATAGAGCCATGAAATGACAAGCTTATGTTATGGGTAGAAATATGAAAAATTACATATGAATTAAAAAGATAGTAAACACAACAAAATATTTTCAAAAATGTTTTCTTAGAATTCAGAATTTATATGGGGCGCCTGGGTGGCACAGTCGGTTAAGCGTCTGACTTCAGCCAGGTCACGATCTCGCGGTCCGTGAGTTCGAGCCCCGCGTCAGGCTCTGGGCTGATGGCTCAGAGCCTGGAGCCTGTTTCCAATTCTGTGTCTCCCTCTCTCTGCCCCTCCCCCGTTCATGCTCTGTCTCTCTCTGTCCCAAAAAATAAATAAACGTTGAAAAAAAAATAAAAATAAAAATAAAAAAGAATTCAGAATTTATGAAGGTAGATGAAGAAGAGGTGAAGTTTCCAGGAATGAACTTTGATGAAGTAATTGATATCACACAGGTAACAAAGCTTAGAAACCATGAGAAATTATTTTTCTACCAGCATTTTTTTTATGTAACTGATTCTTTTCTTTAAAGACTTTATTATTATTTTTTTTAGAGCAGGTTTAGGTCCACATTAAAATAAGAGGGAAGTACAGAGATTTCCCATATACCTTCTACCCCCACACATGCATAGACTTCCCTGCTATTAACACCCCCCTCTAGAGTGGAACATTTGTTAAAATTGATGAACCTACATTGACACATCTTAATCACTCAAAGTCCATAGTTTACCCTAGAGTTTACTCTTGATGATGTATATTCCATGGTGATCAGCCCAATTTGATGTATAACTGAAAGATCTAGAAAAATTGCAGAGTAATCTGCCCTCATTCTGCCAGTTTGGTTTCATTGTACTAACAATCTCAGCTGGACCATGGAGAAGCAAGACAAAACACACAGGAAAGAAAATTCTGGGATTCTTTCTAGGGATATGATACATATGTGCAAATAAATTGCTTCAACTGGAAAAAAAAAAAGTTGATATCTAAAGTTGATTGATGGAAGATCCATATTCCTTAGAAATTGGACTATCAAGTGATATTATTTAACGTTCCATTGTAAATGTTGAGATATTGATGCTAATAACTCTCCTAAACTAAAGGGAATATTACTCATGTAAGAAACTATACATTAAATGCAATCCCTATCAAAATACCAAGAGCGTTTTTCAGAGAACTAGAACAAATACAACTCAAATGAATATGGAACCACAAAAAGCCTTGAATGGCCAAAGAAAACTTGAGAAAGAAAAACAAAGCTGGAGGTACCACAATTTTGGGTTTCAAGATATACTACAAAGGCATAGTAATCAAAACAGTATGATATTGGCACAAAAACAGGCACATAGATCATGGAACAGAACAGAAAGCCCAGAAATAAAATTATGCTTTTGTGGTCAATTTATGACAAAGGAGGCAAGAATATAGAATGGGGAAAAGACTGTTTCTTCAATAAATGGTTTTGGGAAAACTGGATAGCTTTATGAAAAAAGAGTGAAATTGGACCACTTTCTTATACCATACACAAAAATAAACTCAAAATGTATTAAAGATCTAAATCTGAGACCTGAAATAAAAATCCTAGAAGAGGACACAGGCAGTAATTTCTCTGACATTGGTCATCACAACATTTTTTCTGGATATGTCTGCTAAAGCAAGGGAAACAAAAGCAAAATAAACTATTGGACTACATCAAAATAAAAAGCTTTTGCACAGCAAGAGAAACAATCATCAAAACAAAAAGGCAATCTACTGAATGGGAGAAGATATTTGCAAATGATGAACCCACTAAGAGGTTAATACTTAGAATATACAAATAAACAACTCAACATCAAAAAAACAATCTGATTAAAAAATGGGCAGAGGATCTAAATAGGTATTTTTCCAAAGAAGACTTAGAGATGGCCAAAGAAATGTGAACAGATGCTCAACATCACTCATCATCAAAGAAAATAAACCACAATGAGATATACCTTATACCTATTGGGATGGCTAAAATGAAAAACACAAGAAATAACAGGTGTTGGTGAGGAAGTGAAAAATATGGAACCCGTACACTGTTGCTGGGAATGTAAATTGGTATAGCCACTGTGGAAAACAATATGGAGCTTGCTCAAAAAGTAAAAATAAGAATAATATATGGTCCAATAGATTCTACTACTGTGTATTTACTCAAAGAAAATGAAAACATGAATTCAAAAAGATACGTGGATCTCTATGTTATGGTAGCATTATTTACAATAGCCTAGATGTGGAAGCAACATAAATGGCTATTGATAGATAAATGGATAAGGAAATGTTGTATGTATGTATATGTGTGTATACATACACACACACACACACACACGCACACACATATAAACTGGAGTATTACATAGCCATAAATAAGGTTGAGATCGTATCACTTATGACAACATGGATGGACCTAGAGCTTATTATGCTAAGTGAAATAAGTCAAACTAAGAAACAAATATATGATCTCACTGGTATGTGGAATCTAAAAAAAAAATCAAATGAATAAACAAGCAGAATCAGACCTATAAATAGAGAACAAACTGATGGTTGCCAGATGCAAGGGGTATGGGCAAAATGGGTGAAGGAGAGTGAGAGGGACAGGATTTGAGTTACAGAATGAATAAGTTACAGAAATAAAAGGTACAGCATAGTGAATATAATCAGTGGTATTGTAATTGTATTAAATGGAGACGGATGGTAGCTACACTTGTGGTAAGCATAACATAACATAGAAAGAAGTTGAATCACTATGTTGTACACCCTGAAACTAACATGACATTGTATGCATGTAACTAATGTATTAATGCATTAACTAAAGTATTTAATATATTAACTACTACATAAAATCAATGCCTAACTATATTCAAATAAAAATTCTTTATTTTTTATTTTTTATTTTTATTTTTTTATTTAAAAAAATTTTTTTTTTCAACATTTATTTATTTTTGGGACAGACAGAGACAGAGCATGAACGGGGAGACACAGAATCGGAAACAGGCTCCAGGCTCTGAGCCATCAGCCCAGAGCCTGACGCGGGGCTCGAACTCACGGACCACGAGATCGTGACCTGGCTGAAGTCGGACGCTTAACCGACTGCGCCACCCAGGCGCCCCTCAAATAAAAATTCTTAAAAAGAAATAATCCATCACTACATCATACCTTCCAAACTAAGAAGCTTAAGCCAATAAACATTTCTTATTTTATAATACTTTATACTTTCTGGGTCGAGAATGTGACCCCAGAATAAGTAGATGCCCATGGCTCAAGATCTTAGCTGTTGGTGTTTGTGGTATCATCTGATGGGTTTGATGGGAATGGATGGGGCCAGAGATTTTGCTTCCAAGATCATTCATGTGGCTGTGGATAGGCCTCAGAAGATCTGCTTCTAAGTTCACTCACGTGGTGGCTAGTAGGCCTCAATTTCTCACCTCATAGGCTGTCTGAATGTCCTCACAGCAGGATGGCTGGTGACTTGAAAGAGAGAGCCAGAGAGTGGGAAAGACAGAGCACCTGAGGTAGAGACTACAATCTTTTTTTAACCTAATATTGGAAGAAAGTCCCATTACTTCTGTATTTTACTCATTAGAAGCAAGTCCATAAGTTCAATCCACAATTAGGGTGGTGATTATTCTAAGGCATGAACACCAGGAAGTGATTTCTGAGGCTGCCTATCATGGCAAGAGTATGTAAAGCGAAAGCTAGAATTTTCATGAGCAATTCAAATTTCTGCATTGTAGAATGTGTGAAAATTCTTAACTTCAATAATTTGAAATCCATGCTTACTATTTGGCAATTCTCGCAGAAAAGTTTTTCTATGATTATTTCGAGCAATTTTTGAGAGTCCAATGGTGGGGGATACTAGTCTAGTTGGTTTTGAAATTGGTTTATAACTATTACACTGAGGCAAACAACCTAAATTTGTTGAAGAGAAACCTGCCACGATGTTTTGCAGAGATATCTAATACTTCATTTTCAAATATTTTCCTCTTTATTTTTCGTTGTGCATATGCATAAACTTTCTAAATCTTATAGTTTATTAATTTTTCTTTCAGCTATGTCCAGCTGGTTGCTTATTTTTTTGAATGTTTATTTAATTTTGAGAAAGAGAGAGAGAGAGAGAGAGAGAGAGAGAGAGAGAGCAGGAGTGGGGGAGGGACAGAGAGAGAGGGAGACACAGAATCTGAAGCAGGCTCCAGGTTCTGAACTGTCAACAAAGAGCCTGATGCGGGGCTCAAACCCATGAACTGAGAGATCATGACCTTAGCCGAAGTCAGCTGCTTAACCAACTGAGCCACCCAGTCACCCCCAATTGGTTGTTTAAATCATTCATTGATTTTTTAAAAGCCAATAATTACATTTTTAAAATTTCTGTTTGTTTTTCATATCTTCCTTTTTGTTTCAATGTCCTGGTGTTTTTTTTTTAATTATGGTTTCTATTGTCTCTAACTATATCAAGCATAGTTTTTAAAATAGTCCTACTTCAGATGGTTTTATTGCCTCCAGTTTTTGAATGTATTATACCACCCACTATTTATTTGATGACTCCTGCTTCTGTTAGATCATTTCTTTATGTGGTTTGTAATTTTTGATTTTGAACTTCTCTTAAATAAGGATTTTACTCCCTGTTGGAATTCTGTGGACTGTAGGTTGTTGAAGGGACAACAGGTAGTCATGTTTGTTCAACTGGTTTAGGACTAGTTTTTAATTTCTCGACTTGAGGATTTTGCTACCATTCTGAAAGAGGGCATGTTACCACGAAGTCTGTAGTTTTCATCTTTAAAGGATAATTTTATTTTTTTTCCACTTAGACTCTCAGGCTAAATGAGATATCCAGACTTCCCCAGGTGTAGTGATCCTATTCCATTCCTCTACCACTCAGGAATCCTTCTTTCATTCTCCTTGTTTTTAATAGGGATCTCAGGTACTACATATAATCTCACATAAGTCCCAAGGTCATGTTCATATCCCAAATGGCCATTTAATCTGAAGTTCCTAGAAATGAGGCTTTACCTGAGCCTGATAACTTCTTGAACATCTACTGTGTCACTTTATAAATTCGTGCTTTTACATTTCTTTGTTGCTGGCACCTAAGATTTTATCTTTCTTTTCTTTACATTCATATATATATATACATATATATGTATATATATATATATGGTAAATATTTATTTTTATTTTTATTTACCTCATTTATTATTATTTATCCTTTATTTACCTTATTTATAAGGCTGTCTATTCTCCCATTCTTAATTTTCCTTATTTTGTTTTGTCCTTATACTTAGACATCATAACTTCAGATCTTGCCCTAAATGAAATCTATGTCTATGTATAGCCTTTCATTTCTTCTCACCCACCACTTACTCCCTATATGTGTCTAGGCACCTACTGTATCATTTTTTTACCCTATAATTTAAAACTATATACATAAAACCCTTATGGGGTGAGAAGGCATAAATCCTTCTAGCTAAAGAAATGCAATTAGTGCTTTGGGGAATTTGAGTGTATCATTGAAAAATCCTGTTATTTAGGGTGGTGGTGTGGTATGGTATAAAGAGAAGTAATAGAAATGTTCACAACAGAGCCCTAGGATATAAAAGTCTCTTTGTGTTTTTCATTACGAGGTCATTACTTGCCCTTCTTTACAAAATAAACAGGAAGAATTGTTTCCAGGTACTAAAGTTCAAGAGTTGGGGGACAAACTTGCAAAATAAAAACTGAAATACTTAAAGGACTACAACTGAGAAACAAAAATTTAAAGATGGAAACTTTCATATGTTAACAGAAATAGGATTGCTATTTCTAAAAGCTGCAAGTATGTCTAAATATTTTCATTGAAACACTGTACAGTAAACTTTTGCAACTTTACAAATTATATAACCAAAAGGTGGCAGTGTTCCATTTGGTTTCCTTTGGAACCTCATTTGTGAGAGGTATAATTTACACATGTATTCTGCCTCTAATTTGCTTTTAAAACAATATTAAGTAATATTGCTATTACCACATGTGCCAAAAAATAATTATGATTGAAAAGAAAAAATTTGACAATAGGAACCTTAAAGGATTCATTGTATAGAATGCTTTCATTTGAATAGCCCCCAAATAGACATTTTCAAAAGTAGTATATGGGTGCTTCATATCTCAGATAATTTATCTGTTACTAGATTATCTCTTTGGTGTTCTATTCTGTCTTGACTCCTGATTGATGCATCCTGTAACACTATGCAAGCATTGATTTCTTTTTTCCAGGTCTAAGTTGTTAATGAGGGAAACAATTTGGTTTTTGTGTTCATAGCAGACAATATATTTTCATCAGTATGACTAAAAGTTTTCTTCAGGGAGCAAATCAGTATTTACGGCCATTGATGAGCATGTTGGAAATCTCCACAAATGTATTCTTAAACTGTTAATATTACAAAGAATGCTAAAATAAATGACTGAAAAAGATTTCAATTCCAAATTTTAAATCTGTTCCAAAATCTTAAACGAAAGCTTACTTGAGGCAAAAATTCTCTTTTACAAGCCTATCCTGGCAAGAACTGACCTAACAGTCAATTATTATAAACAAAGTCCAGGTTTCTTAATTAAAATACAAAATATTGGCTCGCCTGCTTAGCCTGAAATAAGTTATGTTTTGAGGAGACTGCAATTATGGTGGCGCCTTCTAGTGCCACTGATGGTCAGAGCCTGTCAGTGTTTGTATAAAACCCCATTTTTTTTTTTTTTTTAGCTTTGCAACAGTGCTGTGGATTGTTACTTCATTAGTTAGAGATTGGCATCGAAATTATAAAACAGAATTTGAGCAATTTTGTTTCGAGTTCGGCCTGAACACCAAAAGACTTTCTTTTTTATTCTCATAAATGTGGGAAAAAGTAAACTCTTCCATTTATTATGGTTACATTTTTGGGCGTGGGGATTTTATCTCTGTCTACCTATGACATATAAAAGTTAGAGTTGGCTATATTTGGCAGATGATACTAAATACAAATTAGTGAACCATTCATGGCACTTTAAGTTTTAAAACAACTTATAAAGGAAGCCTTTATGTGTTTGAAGGATAGCTATTTTTAGTTGGTGAAACAAAATTCATTTTTATGACTGATGTTACCAAAATGAATAAAAAACTCATTTTCCAGCTATCTGTGATGTGATAGTGTTCAAAGTCTTTTTAAAGGGATTTATTCATCCCTTTAAAGCCCCTTTACCACCTAACCTAAGAAGAATGTCTGAGATAGAACAAGTTTGACTTGTTCTTTAAATTCATCTTTCTTCCACTGCTGTGCCTTCCAATTGAGAGAAGGCAAATGATAGTAAAACTGTCTCCAGTTGGTCAGTGAGAAGAAGAGAAAGATTGATGAACTGATTTTTAGATCTTAGACTCCTATGATGGTTGTTTACTTCTCCATAGTAATCTCACAGCATCTATATAACTTGAAAAAGTGAAACTATGTCTTTTCAGTTCAAGAAAACTACTGTTCAAAGCACGCATTTCTAGATTCATATTTGTTATAGTTCATCTGGTGCACTTGGCTCATGTTGTTATAGGTCACACTGGCCTAAGAACACATCCTTTAGGAGATAAACATTCTGACCTTTTGTATATTAAATCGCAGCATGTAGCTTGTTGAGTTGTGTTATCAATGTGATAACAGTTTATATGTACCAGTCACAATCATGACTACATTTCTTAGAGTTTAATACTATATTGGTAAAGTAATAAGGAACGTGAATACTTACTAAATTTTGCTTAACAGTGAGTATTATTTATCTACAGGTAAATACTTAGTAAATATGTTTAAATTTTTTTAAATTTTTATTTATTTTTGAGAGAAAGAGAAACAGAGTATGAGTGGGCGAGGGACACAGAGAGGGAGACACAGAATCTGAAGCAGGCTTCAGGCTCTGAGCTGTCAGCACAGAGCCAATGAGGGGATCGAATGCAGGAACCTTGAGATCATGACCTGAGCCGAAGTCGAACGCTTAACCAACTGAGCCACTCAGGCGCCCCATTAGTAAATATGTTTTAAACAAATGAATGAGCATTCATTCTATTGGGCATCTATCTGCCAAACATTACATTAGGCATGGGGATAGAATGATACATAAAAAGAAAGTCCAATCCTCTAGGAATTGGTCACTAAGTAATAAAATCTAATGGTACCTGACATTTATTATGTGCCAGGCCCTGTGCTAAATCTTTTTACATTTGTTAACTCATTTAATCTCATAAAACCCTGTGTGTTAGAACTGTTATTGTCCCCACTTTCAAGATCGGAAAACTGAGGTAGAATATGGCTACATATCTACGAAATAGTCAAGCCAGGATTTACATTCGTTCTGATTCCTGAGCATAGGCTCTTTGTCACTGTTTTATCTTGCCTTTCCAGTTATAATATATAGATTAATTATTTCTCAAAATGTGCAAGTTGAAGACCAGCCCTAGGATGTGTTTTGCAAAACAGCAATTATCTACTTACATAAATGATTCCATGGGAAAATTTGTATGGAAAATACTGCATACTACCACCATTGCCACTAAAATATCTTTATTCTAAATGTGTACCTGCGTGCTAAATCCTTTGGGTGATCTCTCTGTAAAGGTATAAAAATTGTCCAGTACACCTCTCAATGACAGCATTCTGAATAATAAATCTTCCAAGTGCTGTCATAATGATTACTTTGCACTTATGAAAGAACTGTGCCATTTAAGAATCATAACAATATTCTAGAATACATATTAATAATATACCACTTTTTTAAGATGAGGAGACTGAGTGGAAGTGTTGAGAGTCCTTTCTCACAAGTAACAAAGTAGGCAGAACCAGACCTGCTACTTGAAACCACGCTGATGCAAAACCCGATGCTCTAAATTGTCAAGAGTGAATGTCTTCATTGTGGACCACATCTTGGTAGGCTTGGACTATATGCTTTGGACCATCCTTTTTCCTAGACTTTGGTCATATGTTGCTTATTTGAGCTAATTCTTCCTCTCTTTTTACTCACCAAGTTCAGATGTGGACTACCTTCTTAACACTAGAGGAAAACCTCAGGGTAGATGTGCATTTAAAATCTTCTCCCTTGTACAATGGAGGAAGAGTTAGTTAATCAAGCTTATTTTTCTGCCACTGCAATGGGATACCATAAAAACAGATTTGAGACGGACTGATAAAATAAGGAGGGGATATCTCTAGGGAGAGAAATGCTTTATGTCCTTCAAGATGTTAGGAGATTGTGCATAAAGATAACAGCATTGAATCCCTGGCTTTGTCTAACTGTCTGCAGACATAGCAACCATCTTTTGGGGAATAATCTCTTCATGATAAGTTTTACATGTTTTTCTCCCCATCAAGGGATTAAACAGGAATACAAACACTGAGTCTCAGTTTATCAGTGTGGACCAACCAATGGAGAAACTTACAGGAATCTAAGTTCTGTGCCATGAGCTTATGATAATAAGTTATGAAACACACTGATTTTTTATGAAGCAGTTTCTCATATAGTGTCTCATTTTAATGGATTCCACAACCTCATGGTGAGGTATTTTTCTCCCATTTCACAGATGAAGGAATTTAGATTCAGAAACATGACTCTTTACTATTGCTCCCTAGTTGTATGATTCCAAAGTGACCTCTCCAAGGTCATTCAGACAGTAAGTGGCAAAACCAAGATATAAATCTAGTTACCTGGTTGACATTCTCTGAGTACAAGTGATAAAGTATAGTGAATACTTACTGGAAGATTTAAGCATCCAAATAACATAAGGACACTTGCAAAGAAAATAGTATACACATTATAGGGCAGTGAGTCTAAGCTGCTGTGCCATGACTTTATTTATTTTATGCAAAAAATTCTGATTCAGCATATATAGAAGAGTCAATACTTATGTTTGGTTGAGGAATCACACCAGTGTATTGTTGGTCTTATAGTTTTAGAACTAAGCACCCATTAACATCTGTAGATTTAGAACAGTAAAAGCTCAGAATAACTGAACTGTTCCAGAATTCCATGGAAATAACTTTTACCACCCAGAGAGTGCTTGAAAACCTGATCAGTTGTGAATGTTGACATTTGTACCACTCTGTTTAAGGGACATTATCAGATTGGTCTTTGTCCAATGGGTCTTTCTCACTGATTTAAGAAGCATGTTTGAAAATATATGTAAATGAGTACAACATCTACATATGAAGAATTCCTGGATTACATTAGAAATTGTAGACTATTTTGTTTAACTTTATTTACTTAAAAATGGTTGGAAGATAACATGCAATTGATAAGCATCATTTCCACCCATTTTCTAGAGAATTTTCTAGCAGAAGTCTTAAAAGACATTTTAGAAGACAGTACTGAGTGGTATTGCATATTGGGGGAATAGAGCCTCCTATCTAGAGAACTATATTTCATATTCAGAATATAAAAGTAATGAGAATAAAATGTTCATCTTTGGACTCAAGGTAATTATCCATTATGCTAGGTATGAGCTGGCATCCAGATATAATTTCAGTTGTAGGCTAGGTTATTTTCTTATACTTTCAATATAAGGCTACATATCTCATTAAAATTTAGTTATTATTATTGTTACTTTTTGGCTACAAATATTAAAAAGTTGTGAGTGTTTCCAAAGGATTCATATGTGTATCTGAAAACACGGACTGAGATTTGGATTGATAAGCTACAATATTTGCTTCCATTTCTACAGTAGCAATTCATTTATCAGATGGGAAAAGTATTATTATACTGCAGTCTGATGCTATCATTGCCTTGCTGGTAAACCTGCAGTGATAGAAGATTTAACTGTTCCAGAAGGAGGGAGAAAGAGCTGGAGATTAGGAGTAGGGAGGTAGGATTCCCCTGAAGAAAGAGAGAGGTGGTGAAAGGGGAGAGATAAACAAACAAACAAAAACCAGTTACACACTTGAAAGAGGGTTCTAGATAAGAGAACTAGGAGGATAGTCTTTTAAAACTGGAGACACAGATAGAGTTTATTGTAAAATGGAGGAACAAAGATGTCAAGAGAATGCAAAGTTTAAGAAGAGAAAATCAATAGCTTTTAAAAATAGAAAGTAACTGGGGAATGAAGATGGAAAGGAGATCCCGTGCAAGAGGGAACTTCAGAGATACACATGGACATAGGAGGCACCCACAAATGTGCATGTGCACGTGTGTGCATGTGTGTGCATGTGTGTGCGCTCACACACACACCACTCTGAAAACCCAAGAAAGTAGGAAAATTTCAGAACTGAACATATCCAGCATAGGCATGAAGGACACCTGTTATGTGAGTTCTGATGACTATTTTAATTGAATTTAAAGACTTAAGTAAGGGGGAAAACCTTGTTCACATTCTATTATAACCCAAGAAAGAGCTGCATAGAAGTGAGATGTCACCTTGAGGAACATATTCTTATTCACTCTGTGGTACGACAGCATTTTGTGTATTAGAAGTTGAATTTTTAACTTGGTGTTCAAATACAAAATATCTAAGGAGATTGTTCTAGAAACAAGTGACCTCTAAATTTGGGAACAGCAGGGATGGTGTTTTTATTATTGTAGTAGGTGCTGAATAAGCTGTATTCAGTGTGTAATGGGTGAAAATGTTTTTTCTGGATGCAAGCATTGTGTATTTGTTTAAGGAATTTATTATATACCATGGAATCTTAGCAGCAATCAAGGAAAAATCAAAGGTCTTGTTCTAATTTGGAAACTCTATTATGACACCGAAACATAGCCTTATTATGTATGTAATGGTTTTGATATTTCCAAGACTATTTGCTACGGGTTCTTAACTTTGGCTGCATATTAATCAGTACTAAAAAAAAATACTGATGCCTGGGTTCCTCAAGAATTATGATTTAATTAGTTTTTGGTGTGGCCCAGCCATTAGCATTTCTTAAAAATCCTCCCTGCTCCCCATTTGTGATTGAAATGTTCAACTTGACCTGAGAAACTTTGTGTTAGAGGAATCTTACGTTTATATTTTGAATATTGGTAATTGTTGTCTATCATCCTCATTATTATATTTCTTCAGCATGGTATGTCTTAGGAAAAAGAGTTTACATCCTCTCATATTTCAGAATATTAATGGGTTTTGGGTGACATATGCATACACATTTTTTCTGTTGTTAATGGACAATTTTTGTGATATAGTTGGGGTTAATTTATTAGGCTCTAAATTTATCTTAAACCTTTTGATGAGGATCTATGAAATACAGTCTGTTTCCTGGGGGGAAAAAGACGTTATGTGAAAGTAGGGCCATTTAATTAAAATACTATAGATAATAGGAAGCATGCTATCAAGGTAGTTTTGCATTAGGTAATTTTAAATTTTATCATGCGTGTATATATTTATTTATTTTGCACTAGATAATTGAAAACTTTCCTTAAATTGTCTTATTTGAACATAACATGACTAGTGCCATTTATAGATTTATTTTCCACTGAGGTTAATTTGCTCTTCATGGTAATTATTGGGGTAAATTGGCAGCTGTGCCCTTTCTTGAACTGTCACAGTCCTATAGATTTTGAATTTGTCCATATGTTGGTAAAGTCTTCTCTCTGTAAAAGTGTAAACTATAGAAAGTATGAATTTAAAAACCTTTATTTTGGTACTCTCTAACTTGTTCTATCAAGTGCCTTTTCCCATGGTCCAGGCATTTTCAGGTCTCAACTCATCCCAGTGTCTACTGGGTATCTCAACTCTATATATACCAGAATGAGCCTTGGCATGGGTAGCGTTAATTACTAGACCACTAGAGAGTGGTCTCTGTCAAGGTCTCTTGCATTGTACTATAGGCCATAAAACAGCACCTAAAAGGACCAAACAAGTAAGCCATTGCAACTCAAAAGAATGAGGTATTAATTGACAGGGACAAAAGTTGCTCTTTTGGGTCAAGAACCACATTAATTGAATAGGCAGTAACCTAACCAGCTCTCCCTGTAATGATAGACCAAGGTATTTTGCAATTACTAATGTAATTCATTGCGTGATGCTTTTCCTTCTAAGTCATTATGATTATCTGGTATTGACAGAAGTTTGTACTTCAATTTACATCTGGGATGAGGCATATAATAAGCAAATTTCTTCATGAAAGTAGTAACTACTTCATGAAATGAAGAGCCTAATCACTAAGACATAAAGTGATTGGTCAACTAGTATGCCTAATGAATCCTTAGCCCTATGCTTCCAGAGAGTACTGCCTTAAAAACAAACAAATAAATAAACAAAAACAAACAAACAAAAAAATCCTCTGGAATGTTGTTCATCATTGTTAAAAAATAGATTGTGTGACTAGTATTAATTGAGCTGCTAATATGTACGGTTTGACAGTGATGAACAAAATAAAATAAGCTCCTAGTTTTATGCAGCTTACATTCTAGCTCACTTCTCAAGAAGTAGAAATATCTCAATTAATAACCACATTTGAATAATTTGATGCCTTTATATCAATTGAAATGATAGTATATGATTATAAACTCTGTGGGGACAAGAAACTTGTGTGAAGTTTTTGTTGTACCTAAAGTATATAGCACTTAGTAGGCATTTAATAAGTATTTGCTGAAGGAATAAATAATTCCAAACGGTGGGCTACTGCAAATGAGTTTTGACATTATAAATTGCTTTACCAATGAAGATATTCTTACATGGTTAACTGCATAGCATACCCAACTATTTAAAATATTATGTCATTAATATTATGACATATTATTAAAATATAATGTCAATTCATAATTTGACCAATTGTTCTCAAGGCAGTTCATTGGAGTCTATTTGTCAGATATAGTCCTTAGGTGTTTCATTAATAGTGTTTGATTCGTAATGAATAAATGTTGGCTTATTCTCCTTATGTAACTATTAGAAAACCTTCTCTCATGAAATGATATAAAACTATCTTAGGAATGTGTAATAATGCAAAGCATATTGAAAAATTCTGTCTTAACTTAAAAATATTCACTAATGTCACCAATCATTAAAAATAATAACAGACATTAAAAATTTTTGGTGACCGTATTTAATTATTCATTTCCAAGTTTTCCTTAACAAATATTAATTAGATAGAGGGAAAAGTGCAGGCTGTCGTGTTTGCGACCCCTTTCAGGTACTGCAGACAAATCTAAGGCAGAGAGTGGTGGGATAGCACCACTCAGCCTTCCTTTGGACCACTGCTAAGTGTGCCATATTCTTGTATATGTGCTATGTTTTGGGCTCAAAAAGAGTGAGTTGAAGGCAATTTAATATTGCAGATGCTGCTCTCTTCGGTACTTGTGCATGTATTCACCAAGAAGATTCCAGAAGCCTATGTTTTCCCCGAATTCTCCCATTGCTGCCAGCCTTTCCAATCTCCTCAGTGATCTCCTTTCCAACCTTTCCCCTGACTCCCTCCAGTTGATAGCTTCTTAAGAATTTTAGAATCACATTAAAATTATTTTGGAATATTTTCCAGACTTGAGAGATAATTTAAGAATGCAGATATCATGTATATTAAGGTATCTTTCACTGCAGTCATACCTTTCACTTAGGAATTTTTGTTTCAAGGAGAAGACAACAACAAAAACAGAAGTGAAACAGAAGTGAAAGACCCTTCCAGACAAAACAGATTTACAAATACTTTAGCTTTCTTTTGAGCGAGTTTCTTTTGAAAGTCTGTCTACTGGATGTAGTTGGTTTACATATTCACAGATGAAATGCATCAAATTTTCATGAAGGAAAGAGAAAATGAACACAAAGAATGGCAGTGAAGAAATACTTCTTATCTGGATTCAACTGTATCTGTACCCGACCAGAAGGTCACTTCCATTAGTATATACCTCAGACAAATATTATATTATGAGAGGTAGGTTTTTATGAAGGCTCCTCTTCTTGAAATGTAATTATCTTTAGGACAACTCTTGTGATGCCCTGGTCTTTCTCCAGTCCCAATTGCTTTCTCAGCATATATTTATTCAGTATGTTCAAAGATTTATACAACTCTTAAATACATGCTCTGAAATTTAAAATGTTTATACTTTGCAGTTGCAGATACTTTATCTTTCAAATTGCTCTCATGTAAATAAATAAAAATCTACCTGGGAATCCAAATGATGTAGTAAAATGCATTTAATTGAAAACGAATCTGACTTTTCATTTGGTGGTTAGCATTTCCCCTTTATTCCTGGCAAGTTTTTTGCTTCTTTATTTTTTTCCCTCTCATTGCACATGTTGATCCTTTTGAAAAATGAATGTTTGCCAAATCTAGTCTGAGTTGGAAGGGAAGGTGGGGGAGGGGAGATACTAAAAATTCTGTCCAGAAATATTGGCAACTGATTTCCAATGTACAGGTAGGCTACATGCCTGGTTAAACAGTTAAATTACAATGACACTGATTGATATTATAAATCACGCTTTGAGAAAATGAGTTTTTGAGACTAGTGACACCTAGATTCATTTTTATTTTTCACTTGTATCTTAAGGAAAAAAAGTCAGCACGTGTGGAAGATAATAAAAGTTGTTCTTCCTCTAGTGTGGCCAATTTTTACTTATAACTTTATGCTGTACTCTAGAGACATGAAGCATATCCAGAACTTGATAATTTATTTTAAAATGTAGACAACAACTATAGTAGACTTTATCTGGGATTGGTTTTATAAATGAAGAGAAAAAGATTTTTTTTGTTTGTTTGTTTTTGTTTTGTTTTGTTTTTTGGTCTCAAAGTGCTTGATTTGAATCCACAGCAATGACCAAAACATTCTTCCTTTGGTTTGGATATGAAATAAACAATTTCAAGAATTTGAGTGGTTTAATCCATTTCTTATTGAAACCGTATTCTTTCACTGACTTATAACCTGTTTATATGATGTGTCTTTTATAGAGGTGTTCCACGTATGTCAGTACTTGGGTCTGCTACTGTGTGTACATCCTACATGACTGTCAATAAAGAAAGTTCAGCAGGGCAAATATTAAACAGAATTATCAAGTTCAGGGCAGTGAGTTTGTGTGAGAAAAATGAGGCATACAATAAAATTCTGCAAGTCCTTTCAGTATCTTGCCTTCACCAATAAACTGAAGACTTGTGAAAAATATGACTATGCTTTAGACACTCTGAGGAAATATTTAAAAAGAAATTAAACAAGAAACCAGGCACCTCTAGGTAGAGTAAAAGAAAAACATTAAAATTTCATAATAGTTCTAGAATTTGCTCGATAAATCTACACTGGTATCAGAATAATATCCCAGACAATGAAAGTACTGTGAGCCCTAAGGTTAAGTGAGAGCTTGTAAGGAAAATTATAGCTGCACAAAAACATTGTAGACTTCCAAATTTTAAAGGCATTAAACATTAAGGATAAACACATACTTTGCTCATTTCCTTGGATTAAGTATGGTATTTTAGAAAGGTGTGCACTTTCCCCATTATGCCCATCAAATTTTGAAAACGCAAATTTCAATCTGCATGTAGTCATAAAGAATATTTGACTTGTGTTTATTTGCATGGGTTAAAACAAACCAAAGTACTGAGTATAACTTATGGGAAAAATCTAATTTGTAAGTGTGTTTACATTTCAACTGAAATGACTTAAAAGAATCATGACACTATATTCTAGGGTCTTCGTATGTCAACTGTAACTGACTTAATAAGAGAAATATAAATATATTTTTCTGTTTAAAATTTTTGTATTTAAAATCATTAGAGCTGGGCTATCTCCCCACCATTATTGAATTACTATAACTACTGCTTTGGGAGCTAGAATATATTTACTGGTGATTAATTCTCTACTGTATTTTATTCTAAAAAGATCTGGCTGTCATTAAGAAACAACAAAATAACCTCAATTTACAACTCTTCCTTTTATTTTTTAAGACATAAACTTCAATAACTCATAAAGGCTAGAAATAACCTGAAATATATAACTGAGATGTATGCTAATTTAGCCACAACCTGAGACTTAATATAGAAGTGTATTAAACGTGTACTATGAAAAGAGAGATCTAAGAGAGTACTATATAAAATTGATGGCAAAAAATTTCAGCCTGCTGCTTGAAAACTTGCTCCCCCCCCACCACCCCCAGAACTTAAATGCCCCGCATATCACTGTGCTATGTTAGATGCGTGGCTATAAAATTGTGAAAATGAAGGCTTTTCTGGTAGCAAAAGGGTTAAGTTCTTTTTGCTTTACCAGTTTCAAATTACAATGAGAAGCCTCTTCTTTCCCAGCAGGGTTGTGCTTACATTACTCTTTAGATCTCCCTTGAAGAGGGCTGGTATATTTGTGCCTGCTGGAGGTGGAATTAACAGTTAGAAGGAGAAAGGGATTGAATGGACTTACAGGAAGGTTTTCAAGTAAATTCAGGGAAACACATTTACTTGAATAGTACAACCTTGAGTGTTACTTTACACTAAGACGACACAAAAGATGTTAAAGTTATCACCAAGCTGCCGGACAAATCTATATTCCAACACCAAGGTGCAGATCAGCATAGATCTGTGATTCAGAAATCAGGATTTGTCTTGGAAAGAGCTCAAGGGTTGAGAAGAACTCAAGAGCAAGTGAAGATAACTTTGGGAACTACAGTTTATCAGAAGATCAACTTGCGTTAATCCAAATACCAAAGGCCTGGTTATCATAAATTTATATAGGAATGCATAGGTCATCTGATCAAATAATAATAGCCGTCTTCTACATCAATGCAGCAAAAACTCTTAACAACTGTGGATAATTAGAAATCCAAGTTTCAGCTTTCTTAGAGATAACTACTCTTGACATATTCCAAAATATTTAAAATAGGACAGGAAAATCCGTGAGGATGTTATGTTCAGAAATGTCACTGTCATGAAGAATAGGTAAATTTGTTTTTTCAGCTACTGGGAAAGCGTACCTCCTAGGAACTTTTACATTTTTTTTTTAAGAGGACAAGAAGGACTAAAAATATCAACTTTTGCTTTTGGACAAAAATGCATCTGACTGTATTTCTACTTAGGAGTATTGTGGGTTTCCTCTGGAGCTGCTGGGTTCTAGTGGGTTATGCAAAAGGAGGTTTGGGAGACAATCATGTCCACTCCAGTTTTATTTATAGAAGACTACGGAACCACGAAAGACGGGAAATACAGAGGGAAATTCTCTCTATCTTGGGTTTGCCTCATAGACCCAGACCATTTTCACCTGGAAAACAAGCTTCCTCTGCACCTCTCTTTATGCTGGACCTATACAATGCTATGGCCAATGAAGAAAATCCTGAAGAATCGGAATACTCAGTGAGGGCATCCTTGGCAGGAGAGGCCAGAGGGGCAAGAAAAGGATACCCAGCTTCTCCCAATGGGTACCCTCGTCGCATACAGTTATCTCGAACGACTCCTCTGACCACCCAGAGCCCTCCTCTAGCCAGCCTACATGATACCAACTTTCTGAATGATGCTGACATGGTCATGAGCTTTGTCAATTTAGGTATGTTGTTCTTTTATTTGTTAAACTCTGCTATTACAAAGTGGAAGTTTTACTAATAGTAAAGTAGCTGCCTGGTAGGTGGTCATGTTTATATAGAGTCATTTTCTATAACTCTCCTCCAGCTTCTGTTTCCTTTCTCTCACTGAAGCAATGTAAGATTTTGCTTTAGGCAACAAAGTCATACACACACACACACACACGTATGTACGTGTATATATTATATATACATGATTTTTTAAATATGAAAAACTAAAATTAAACACTTAGGGTTGGGCAGACTTGGGTCTTTTTAGCTCTTGTTAAAATTTCAACCTTGCTTTAATGTATGAATAAACAGGCAGTAGTCTACAAAAAAGGAAAATTTATGAGGATAGCTATGCTATGGGCACAAAGGTATTAATACAAATAAAAAAGAAACAAGCATTTACAGACTGAAAAGTAAGAGTGACACTCTAAAACATTTTTTGTTAGCAATTTAGCAAACATATAAATATACATAGGTATGCCACCTAAAAACTCTCATTTGGGGGAGATAACTACTGTGAAAATATTAACATGCAATTAACTAAGATCAAATACTATTGTAAGAGATTACTATCAAAGATTTTCAGGGAGAGATTCTGAAATGCTATGAAAAATATTTTGGAAAGAAGCTTCAGACTAACATTTCTTAACTTCTTAATGATGAAATGATATTCTTCCCATTTGATTATTTCCAGAAGCAAGAGAAATATAAAACATGCTATGTGGTCTTTACCTATGCAAAATTTTCCTTTAAGATGAAAAATGAATTGAAAAATTCTTTAATTAGCAACATTACTAGAGAATACTTTTTTAAATTATATTTTTCCCAATGCTGGTACTTTCATGGTAGTTTTTAAATAGTGATCATATCAAATGGTAAATTAGTGTCCAATATTTTATGTCTCAAAAATATTAAAGAGTTAACACTTCAAAGTGATTTTAAACGGGCTTTAATTAAAAAAAATGTTTTACTCGAGTCTGAAGATGAAAATTTACTATCTTCAGACATTCAAAATATCATAGGATATATTTATTTTTAAAGATACAATTTCATGAACAAATTGAATCAACTTGATAAAATTAGAACCATTTTAATGTAAAAACTTTCAAAACTTTGAAAACTGCAGTCTGCTTTGACATAAAATTGACATGTTTTGTTATACTTAATTAAAACCTTCCTCATATATCTCAAAGAAAATAGTCTTTGAGAAGTCAGATAGCAACAAATTTAAATACATGAATGTTTTTATAATACATGTTGCTTAAAATGCTCTGCTCATTTGCTCTTAGCAATTCTACCATGAAGGATAAGGTGCTTAATAAATCATGTTTCGTGTTACTAGAGACAAAGCTCTCATTATGAAGTTTTAGTAAGTCATCATTGGTTGCCCTAATCAGGTGTCCTGGAGGCCTTTTCTTCTACATATAATTAACAGGTTTCGTTAGGAACTTTCAAGCCATTAAATATGGCTTAATTCTAAATTAGTTTGATTGCTTTTTCCTAGTATAAGTGGTAAATGCACTGTGGCTCATGGTATATTTTACTTTGTTGCAATTTCTAAAGCATGAGTCAATAATTTAAAGGAGTTTTAATATTTTAATAGAAAAATTTCGACCAGCATGATTTACATATTCATAAAATAAAATCATTGAAAAAATTAGTTCAGGTCACGTAAAATCTGACAGGGAGGAATGTGTTATGTACTTTAAAAAACAATAGCTCAGTCATGAATCTGTTCTAAAATATATTTTATTGCAATCAAATATTTTGATCATTCACAAAATAAATATATTTTAGAAAAGAAGCATGATTTTTGAATGAATGTGCCATTACTTTTTATACATTTACACAGAATAAGAAAACCAAAACAATAATAAACAGATTTATTCATGACTTCTTGGACCATTTTATCATTAAAGAATACTTACATTTTTTAAATCAATGAAATTTTGGTTGTATTGTTTGGATATAACAACAAAGCAGCTTGCTAACTATATCGTGAAACACAATTATTCATTTTACTCTGGAGGAATAATATCAGATAAAACCTTCAGGAAATATTTATTTTTATCATGCTTCAACTGCTGAGTCGTGATTTATCTTCAATCATAAACCATATTGGTTTTTTTATTTAATAATTCCAAACTAAATGTCTCACGTGCAATTACTGACAAATTGATTCTGATACTGAGTATTTCTTCGTAGTCTCTGAGGAAAATTGAACCATAATTTTATTTTATCCTTAGACCATGCTTTCTAACATATCCAAAGCTTATAACCAATCACTACCTAGTAAAACGCTTTAACTTCTGTATTTCTTCCATACTGAAATAGCTCAAAGCATACTTAGAAGAGGTAAAAGTGTAATATCATGATTAACCGCATTAAGAATTTCCGTGGTTCTTAATGTAACATTCATTAACAAATAGTATCTGCCACTTTTATCATGTTCTTAGAAGACTCAGGGGGATTTTATTTATTTATTTATTTATTTATTTATTTATTTATTTATTTATTTATGTGTCTTAAAAGATAAGTGCATCGTGGGGGCTAAAGGCAAATTACTAAATTAGCAATAGGCAAGGGATTTGTATTGAGGAAGTCACTTGGATGTTTAAATATGTGAAAAGAATCTGTTGACAGTCCCCATAATAAGGTGAATTACATTAAAAGGATGTAGCAGTATGCTTTTTATTAATGCTTGTGTGTCATTTTCAAGTCAAGTAATGGATTTTCTACAATTATCTTGTCATTCAGGAAGACATTTTTTCTAACGTTAGTTTTGCTCAAGAACAATTAAAATGAATTTAAACTCTGTATCATATTTAACCAATGAACCATTTTTTTAAATTTCAGATAAGATTAAATTTGTTTGTTCCTAAGTGAAAAATAGATTAAAACTTCCTAAAAGATAAAAATAAAATGTGAAAAAAATTGCCTTAAGGTCAATGTAAACATGTAAATAGGAACACAAACACATTATTTTGACCCTTATGTTGTTTTAGTGATTTGCTCACTTTGAAGAGATAAATATTAATTGCTGTGTGAAGAGAAACTTCTCACTGTATTGGATTCACTATTTTTAGGCCAACTTTTGTCAGTCTCCTACTGTCCAGATTTTATAGGTTTACTCTTCTGCTTTGTCCCTGAAACTGGTGACTATCACAGGCATCTTTACTTAGTCAACACCATGTTATTTTGTTAAGAACAAAAATATCTTTTCGATAAAACTTTTCTTTTTTAACCATCTCTCTTTCAAAAATGTTAAGGATAGTTTATATATCAGATATCTATGCCAATAAAAGGGAAGGTTAGGTAACTTGCTTATAATTTTTAATTATATCTTCTGTTTACATTAAGATAAACACATAGTGTATTTCTAAGATCTTTAAATTTAGACTGCAATTTTATTTGGAAATTTGGCAAGGGTACAATTAAAATGATGTCTTATTGTAGATGTTTTGAAGGAAATTACAAAAAGCAATAAACAAGGGAAATTTACTTCTGTATTATTCCCTGTCTACGTGTATTTCTCCGATAAAGAAGAATTTGGAGGTTTTAATGATTTCTCATCGGTTGGATTGGAGTCAAAAACTTTAGGTATATTTCAAGAACATATATTAATTCCAAAGCATGAAAGCACATAAATATGATACTTGATTTTTTAAAATTTTATAACATATTTAACATGTTATGATACGATGCAGAAAAAAAATACTTTTAGAACTTTAAATTAAACCCTTCTCCCTTTACTTCCCCAAATCATTAAACGGACCTAGTACTGGAAGAAAAAATGCTTATGTTCTCGGTTGACAGGTTTGAAAGACATCATTGATATTTATTGTTGCTTTTGGCTGACTCAAGTGCCCAGTGGACAGGAATTTATGCACAGATCTACCTAAAGATGCCTATCTATGTAGTCTCTCCAACAGGGTTATTAACACTTGTGTAACATAAACATACCCATAAACACAAGATTCTTTTTTGGGGGGGGGGATGACGGGAAAGGAAGAAAGATGATCTAAAACCATTATAGTACATATTCATGGGTTATACCTGGAATAACAGATACCAACAACGGGCAAAACAGTAATTCTTGAACACCTTTAACTTTTGAAGAGAAAAGAAGTTGCTGATGGTGGAAATCTCCTTGCTCTATTCTTCAACAACCTTTGGCATCCATAAATGTGACCCAAGGGATTCTTGTTCATTGTGAAACGATGGGCCTGGCCGAAGAGATAGGTGTAATCATATAGTTTAATTAACAGCTTTTTCTCATCTTAATGGTCCTTCACAAATAGCCCGATTTAAAAGTTGAATAAGAAGTAACAGCTGGAAATGAGATGGTATGATACATGAACCCAAAGGGCTTGGGAAGGTCTCACCCACCACCTCCAGCTCCCCCTTTTATTCTTCCATTTTTTCAATATTGCCTCCCTCTCTCTTCACCCCCTCCCCTCACATTATTTGGCCTTTCCTGTTTGCTCTTTAGTTCTCTGGTCTCTCTACCTCCAGGCTTTCTTGGCACCCCTCTCCCTACGCCCCCACCCCTTCCCGAGGTCTGCCTTTGGTCCTTGTTTCTTCATAGCTGGAGGCTTAGATTAGCTGAAAATCAATTAGTTACAGCTTGATCATTTAGGGACAGTCTCCTGTTTCTCTGGTGTTGAGAAGGAAAAGGTTATGATGTGCCAACTGCGGCCTCAACTCATCAGGAGAAAAGCTCCCCAGGGCATTAGGACTTCTCTGGCTGTGGCCATCCCCTGTAATTGTTTCTTCACCACCCTATTCTTCTTTGCCTCCTCACCTCTCCTGGAGGATCCCATTGACAGAATTTAATTGTTTTTGCCTTCCCTACTATATAGCATAATTAAAATTTAAAAGGGGACATTTAAGGGAAAGTAAAAAAAAACGAACAAAAATAACACTGATAGAAAATGTAATTCTCTGTTACTTTATAAAACTCCTTAGCTTACATTATTTTTAACACCCGTGTCCCATCTGTGAAGAGAGTATTTCCTTTTTTTTTTTTAATTGAGAAAGAGGATGAGGGAGGATAAAAAGATCAAGAGGAGAGAATGAGGATGAAACAGAGAAAGAAATACAGTAATTTTTTAACAAGCCCTTAAAAGAAAGAGAATGAATGAAATGAGTCACTAGAGGCTGGTCTTTGGGTCGTGCAGGTGGAGGATGTGTTGGGAAATCCTCAGTCTACCTCATACTGACACAGCAGCTAATTCAACATCCCCAACCACATCGGCTCCAGGGGGAAACCCTTTCATCTTTCCACACTAAAATACCGAAGTGGGGAAAAGGGAGGGGGGCTGTGTGTGTGTGTGTGTACAAGGAGCGTACAGACAGGCTACTCACATTTACAGTCATAAATAATGCAGTGGCTCAGCTTGAAAAAACCACAGGTTAAAGGAAGGGGCTTCCCTGACGCACAGAGAGGGGCTGAGATCAGAGGAGCCACTGAAAGGGTTGAAGCCAAACAATGAATCCCTTGTTCGAAGTCGTATTTATGAGTGCTTCTTTGCACCTTCACTTCATATTTTATTGGCTGGGCTGTGGGGTTTCCCCATTTGCTCATCTCTTAAAATAATACCCTTGGCTGAGATATCCTTTAAAATGCACTAGTCAGCCCTGACAACTGGCTCATTTATTTGGGGGGAAAAGGGAGTCTGTTGTGATTTTGATGTCCGATTGGGATGTGTAAGATCCAGTTGCCGATCTTAAAGTGATGACAGAAGATAAAAATAATACTTGGGGTATTTACCTGCCTTTCTCAGAGATATTTACGAGAATCCGAGAATCCACGTAATCAAGTAGTAACCCCTGATTTGCGTGAGTCTTGTCTAAACGAGGGCATAAAATTATCACCCAAGAAAGTAGAAACAAAATCTATTAAAGTGTGCAATGCTTAAGAGACATTTCTGATTAGCAAGAAGGATCTTTAGAGGTTTGGGGGAGAAAGGAAAATAACAACGCTCCATAACCAAAGAGAGGAAGGCAGTGAGTTATGTAAACATCACATAAAACTTAAAAACCAAGACGTGTGATTTTACGTAATGTGATTGGTATAGAAACTAAACTGGGATATGTGCTATTTTATAAGTTCTAAGACAGTGAAGACCCCTGTCTTCATAAGGATGTGGCCTTTATTTTTTTTATTTATTTTTTATAAGCAGTAGAGTATTGGTGCTTGCATTAGAAGAAACAACTCTGTATTGTAGAAATAAAGGAATCTAATTAAATTATCCCTTAGATATTGTGTTTATTTAACTTCTTTCTGGAAGTAAATAACAATTTTTATTGTTCTTGTTGTTTATCGGCTATCCCAGAGGTGTTAGGGAATAAAGAATATAGTTTGAGAAAGTCAAGATAACCAGATGTAGATCTCATTTCGATTTTATTCAGAACCAAGAGACCTGTCAAAACCAAAAGATTTATTAGCATTTACAAGCCCCTTCAGCTATTCTTATGCTGTATGATATGAGAAATTCAATTTTATTTGTGAGGCATAGTTTTTCTGTCCCTATGGTAACGTTGTGATTAGCCTTCCTATGTAGGAGCCATAGTTATTGCTAGAGTCTTAAGTCCGTGGCATATTACTGGACACATGCCTTTAAGGTTTAATTACAGACTAAACCTGATTATATTCCTTTCTGTGTTTCCATCACAGGAGCAGAATAGCATAGAAGAAGCCAGAATACCTGGATTAGAATCCCATATTCCATACTTTGTAGCACTGTGACCTTGGGCAAGTTACTTAAATTCTCTCTGTGCCCCTAGTTCCTTATCTAAAAAGTACCAATAATAATGCCACCTTCCTCATTATGTGTGGAGAGGATTAAATGAGGTAATAGGCATATAATGTTAAGAATAGCATTTGGAACATAGTGAGACCTCAGGAAATAGCTCTTATTGTTACTAGAGTTGCATTTGTATCCAGTGTCTGCACTACATCTGCAGGAGTGGCTAAACAGCTTGTGGAGCCCACTGCAAAATAAAAGTGTGGGGCCTCAGTGTTCCAAAATGATCAAGAATTCCAACATAGGGGAAGCAGAGTATCAGCTCAAGTAGGAGGTCCTTCTGAGTGGGGAGTCTGTGCAACTGCACAGGTCACATGCCAGAGAAGATTACATGTTGTGACAGCAGGAATCATGTCCTATTCATCCCTTTTTATCCCCAGGGTGTATCAGGGTCCCAGAAAAAAAAAAAAAGAGCCAGCATGAGCAAATGGAATCATCTAGGAGAGTTTACCTAATGTTGTAATATTTATTGAGTTGTGGGCAGAGATTTCTGGCAAAACGGGATAAATGCGGCACCTGGAACAGTGAGGGAGCCTTCCTTCACTACTTCTGGGCAGGGAGCAGAAATAGTTACCAGAAAACTCAGAGGAGAACTTTAGGGGGACGGTATCCTGACAGGAACTGTAGCCTTTGTGAGAGATGCCATGTAGCCAACCTCTAAAGACTCAGCAGGGAGAGAGACCCAGGAATAAATACCCAGACCACACTTCTTGGCCATGTTTTCTTTGGCCGATCCTCACTGAAAACCACAGGGCCGTGGAGCCTACTGGTGGAGCTCCTGAAAGTCAGCCTCCTGGTGCAGAGAGCAGAGTAGAGAGATATGGAGAGTGGACCTCGAGGCAGACACTGAAGATATTTGGCACAAATAGATAAATGAATATTAAGTGTTTCATTACTATAAGTTACAGAATCACATCAATTTCAACGCAAGATAATTATATATCTATATAGACATATATATATATATATATATATCTATCTGTGTGTGTCTATATACACACACATGCGTTAACCTTCATCCTACTAATTTATTATAAAATGCAAGAGATTATCATGATTTTGCATGGACGTTATTAACTCCACAAGTTGGTGAGGTGGAAAAATGGGCATGGCATGCTGAAAAAATTTTTTAAATTGTATATGGGTCAGTAATTTCATGTGATCTATTAAGATGATTTCAGAGCAAAGTGAATGAAAAACAAAAATCAAAAGTCCAAGGAGACGTAGCACTTTCAGATCACAAAACGAACAGTGGACTGCCGTTGCCAATCAGAAAGCTTAGTGCGGAGAGCACTAGACTACATGCAAATATGCAGAGCAATTGCCGAGCAAATATGAAGAGCGATATATTTTCTCAGTCTTTCCATCTGTTTGTTCTCGATCCTTTGTCATTCTTCCTGAAGTGACCCATGACTGTGTGCTAAGGCATTGTGAGTTCTGAGTGGAATCACCCGATATCCTTCGTGTTAATGTTTCAGGCAGCAATAGTATTGGGATGAGGGAAATTGGGATGATTGTTGTTCTTAGTTACTACCTTCACTCTCTTCTGGCAGTGTTCTTGTGACTCACAGAGGCAAAATTTACGGGAGGAGCAGGTATTTCTGCTATTTCATTCTCATAAATAACCAACTGCTGAGCCTGGAGGCCCAGAGCCATCCCCCTGCCCTTTAATCACAGACAAGCACAGAGTAGACAACTCCTTTCCAGTATAGCCTATGTTCCCCTTCAAAGCTGCTAAGGATGGTATTAACCTGATTTTATGTCTGTAATTATCAAAAGCAGAGGAAGAGAGGGTTCAGCTTGGAAATTGTATAAGCTCCTCTACAAATAACCTTGATGCAGGCATTGAGGACTTTTTTAGTCAGGAAGAATGAAGGTCAGCCATTAAATAGGCTTTATGGTTAGTGTTTTGTAGATGCTTTCTTTGCTCAGAGGGAAGAGGGATTACTTAGTTCTTGATCTCTCTCAGAATACTGTAAATGTAGGTAGGGGCTTTGGAGTCAGACCAGTTTGAAACCCATCTTTGCATACAGTTCCATGTCCTTGAGCAAACTATTTCATTTTACTAAAACTGTTTCCTCACCTGTCAAGTGGAGATCCTAATACAGAATTGTACATAATAAAGTAAGGTTGGAGGCCTTTAAGACTACATGAAAAAAGTACTCAATTAACAGTCCCCACTCCTACTACAACTACTTCTACTAGAGTCTATGGTGTTCTTTTTAAAAAAACATTTTGTTTAATGTTTAGTTATTTTTGAGACCGAGAGAGACAGAGCATGAGCAGGGGAGGGGTAGAGAGAGAGGGAGAGAGAGAATCTCAAGCAGGCTCTGTACTGCCAATGTGGAGCCTGACTTGGGCTGGGTCTCATGAATCATTAGACCTGGACTCGATCTCATGGAGTTGGATCCTTAACTGACTGAGCCATCAGGTGCCCCAGGGACCCTGTCTCTCAGTTGACTGTTGACAGACTGTATTCTTCCCTCATCAGGTTGTCTTGAAAAAAAAAAAAAATAAGGTGAGTCCCTGAGAGAGCCAAAAGGTAACTGTGGGGTTTCCCTTTGAGGACCCAGAGGCAACATTTTCTGTGATGTGCTACCGAAAAGTGCTTTTCATGATACCTTTGGCCAGATCCTTAGAATGAACCCATGGTTTTAGTTTAGTTCCAGATATTACCTATTCTATTTCCTTGTTTGTTATGGGGAAGAGGAAGCTGATTGCAGGCCAAAGTAATAATAAACAATTAGAAAATATTCGGTTGGGAAGACATGGGCACTCTCTAAAAGGCCCTTTGAAAGAAGGGAAGAAAAATCTTGAAGGGTTTTAATGCTTATTTTTATAAGTCAACCTGTTTTTTTTTTAGTATTAATGTTTTAAAAAGTTGATCTATGATGAAAATCTTGGTGAATAAACTCCTCAACTCTAAACAGAAAAGCCATTCTGTTCAAATAATTACTCAATCCAGGAACTTTTTGTATTGTATGTAACTCAAATCATGTTTTGATGTATGTTTTTCTGATTCGTAGCTGTTCGCATTACTATTTGCATTATTATTATCATTTTATTTCTATTTAATACCATTTAGCTTTAAGTATTTTGACATTCCTAAACTATTTGTTTGGGCTGTTTATTTTTTTTCAGACGACAGTCAGTTCTTTTTATTACTTTTCTTGAATTGAGTTCTGTGATATTTTGACGCAGGATGGAAACTTATGAGTTTGATCTGAAAAGTCAAACAAAAGGCATACGTGTTTATAATATCCATATTATAAAGTCATCACATTGACTTTTGATATTTTATATAATACATTGAGTGGAAAAATATGCTTTTTTGTTATTTGATAGCTTGCTGAAAGATGGTCTTTGTTAACTTTTTAATTATGATGAGTAAAGTTCTTAAAATAAAGGTTCTAACTATATATATTGACCTATTCAAATCAACATGTAAGATTTTTCTCTTCCCTACTGCCATGTCAAAACATTTACCAGTCTACCGTTACCTTTCACTTTGAGGAAGAATTTATTGGAATTAAGCAAACCACTATCATTCTGGTGTGTATGTATGTGATACATTTAAAGTATATGACATTGTCACGTATATATAGTTTTAAGTTATAGTATAGTTGTAGCAGTAGTAATTAAAGCCACAAAAACAGCAATAAATATATAATTACTATGCCAGAAACTGGACTGAGTGATTGGCATGCATTATGTTAATTAATTTGCATCTCAATCATATGCATAAATATTTTTCTATTCCTATTTTGTTGATGTGAAAGTTGAGACTTCATCAGAGGTCACCCAACTGGTAAATGGTAGAATCAGTACTGGAACCATGATGTGTCTGGCTACTACTTTTTAGCTTGGAAACCCACTTCTGAAAACTAGAAAAACAGTGCAACTTTTAATAGCAAGAACAAGAATGGTTTCTCCCTCTTGAAAGCATTTTTGTGTACAATACGTAGTTTTATCTGGATCGCTGCAGCGTATGGCACTTGAGGAAGTAGATGTGATTCCACAGTATATAACATCTCTGGAAACCTGAATTCTGACAGGTCGTTCATTCAGCCATTTGACAAATATAAGCTGATTACCTACTATTGGGCCAGGCACTGTGCGAAAGACTGTGCCTCTTTTACTGCCAAGATCACGAGGCAAGAGGAAAAAGGTCTAGGCCCAGAATCCCTGATTCTTATGCCAGGATTTTTTTGCTCAATATCACATACTTTGAAAAAAATCCACACAAAAATTCCAGTACCAACTAAAATGAAAAGCACTAGCAAACCTTATCTGAAAGAATATGTCTTGTTATTTAAATAGCCAGGTGTATATTTAAATAACCTTCTGTGTAGAGAGAAAATATTTTCCAAATCTTAATCCCTTTAAATGAATTTAAATTTTTTTTTAATGTTTATTTTTATTTTTGAGAGAGACAGAGACAGAATGCGAGTGGGTTGGGACAGAGAGAGAGGGGGACACAGAATCTGAAACAGGCTCCAGACTCTGAGCTGTCAGCACAGAGCCCAACGCGGGGCTTGAACTCACGAGCTGTGAGATCATGACCTGAGCTGAAGTCGGATGCTCAATCGACTGAGCCACCCAGGTGCCCCTAAATGAATTTAAAATAAATAGATAAAAGCCTGTTACCAGCAAGCAGAACCTAAGGAAGACTTTTAGTCCAAAAGACAGAACAAAGGTAGAACCAAGCTTCAGCAAAGCATAGGGGCTCTTTCAGAAATCTGTGTTTGTAGCTATAGGGCTTTATCAATATGGAGGCTCCAGTGATTTTATTTATTTAAAAAAAATTTTTTTTTTCAACGTTTATTTATTTTGGGGACAGAGAGAGGCAGAGCATGAACAGGGGAGGGGCAGGGAGAGAGGGAGACACAGAAACGGAAACAGGCTCCAGGCTCTGAGTCATCAGCCCAGAGCCCAACGCGGGGCTCGAACTCACGGACCGCGAGATTGTGACCTGGCTGAAGTCGGCCGCTTAACCGACTGCGCCACCCAGGCGCCCCTCCAGTGATTTTAAAGGTGAATCGAAAAGCTCTGGATGCTTCCTGCATACCCTGGAGCATGAGTTTGGCTTAAACACTCATTATTTATTTGTGTTGTACTGAGGATATAAGGGTAAAATGTCATACAATTTTTCAAAATTAAGTTGCTTGATCTTGTCTAAATCTTGATCCCTGACCTTACCTTACTTCCTCAATGGTATGCTAACAAGGTCGTGTTCTGTGTATACTTAACTGTTACTGTGCATGATGTGGATTCAAGTTATAGTAAGAGTGAAGGGAGACACATTTTCTAATATAGAAACTGGTAGAGAGTTCCAAGAATTAGTATAAAGGCCTCTTTGATACATTGCTTTCAATTTACTCAGGATATTAGGCATTAGGCAATTATTTCTTCAAGTTTGAAGTGATTATGGAGGAAAAAAAAAACAGACTAATGTTTTATAACTGTGTTACTCTTTACCAACAGTCTGCTGTAACTGTGAAGTAAATGTTGCAGCAAAATCAGATCTAAGTTGGCTGGTACTCCAACACAGTTATTGGTGTTTACCTATCAGCTGATACAAACAAACCGCCAGATTATCCAAGTGAAATAATAATAGAACTGAAGATGTGCAATGAGTTCTGCTCTACTTGGAATTCACTGTCTTCCACAGGTAGCATGTATCTGGTGTGAATGAAATACAAGACAGGGCACTAACAGTATTTCAAGTGTTAACTCATTTCATTCTCACAAAAAGATCCTACTTTAGAGATGAGGAAAGTAAGACCCAGCGATGTTAAGTCTAGTCCAAAGTCCTACATCTTGTAATAGGAGGAAGTGAATTCAGAGTCCAAGCTATCACTGCTCTGCTTTGTTACCTTTGTGAATGTAATTGGGAAAGCTGCCATTGGGGCATTGTTTCAACTCTTTGTAAAGTTCTTTATATCTCCCCAACATTTTGTGCATTGGGTTTGGAATATTTTCACTTCATTAGTAATGCTTTATATTTAAAAAAATTTTTAATGTTTATTCTTGAGAGAGAGAAAGAGAGACGCAGAGAGACAGAGAGAGTGCAAGTGGGTGAGGGGCAGAGAGAGAGGGAGATAGAATCTGAAGCAGGATCCAGGCTCTGAGCTGTCAGCACAGAGCCTGATGCACGGCTCAAACCCATGAATCGTGAGATCATGACCTGAGTCAAAGTTGGACGCTTAACCAACTGAGAAATCCAGGTGTCCCAGTAACGCTTTATATTTTTATAGAAAATCACTGAATAGTGAGTTTAACCAAGAGTCTTATCCCTGGAGTTGGGTTCCTACAAAACTTCTTTTTTTTTTTTTTTAATTTTTTTTTTCAACGTTTATTTATTTTTGGGACAGAGAGAGACAGAGCATGAACGGGGGAGGGGCAGAGAGAGAGGAAGACACAGAATCAGAAACAGGCTCCAGGCTCTGAGCCATCAGCCCAGAGCCCGACGCGGGGCTCGAACTCACAGACCGCGAGATCGTGACCTGGCTGAAGTTGGGCGCTTAACCGACTGCGCCACCCAGGCGCCCCTCTACAAAACTTCTAAACTGATGTGCTGTGGCCTCTTGAAGGAGGCA
Organism: Prionailurus bengalensis; assembly: GCF_016509475.1. Classification (NCBI taxonomy): domain Eukaryota; kingdom Metazoa; phylum Chordata; class Mammalia; order Carnivora; family Felidae; genus Prionailurus; species Prionailurus bengalensis. The sequence goes on along the minus strand of NC_057349.1, from coordinate 52,782,792 downwards.
AATATTCACAATACTCACAGGCAGAGGGGCAAGCAGCACTTAGCAGGCACCAACGGTACTGACCTTGGTGCCATGGAACCAACTGAGGGAAGGAAAGGTGGTCTGTGTTGATTCCCAACTTCAAAAGATAGACTTGGCATGAACGGGGGTAAAATAACAACATTAGCAAAACAGAAGAGAGGCAGAATATCAAAACTGCAAACAGTAAAAGACCTCAAAAGCTGGGGTTGGGGCTTGAAGCAAACTGATAGTGGGCTCATTTAGATGCTGGAAAGCTGCCAACCTGCTAACCAGTATTGAAGCCACCTAAGCAACCTGTCCTGCAGACTAGTATGAGTGTCCTTGGTCCACTGTTTCAGATCCAAGCCTGGACTGGCCAGAGAGTCTCCTGAGAAGACTATGAAAGTGGAACTTGGGCTATAGGACACACTACAAATTAGAAAATTCTTCTTGCTATAGATAGAAACTCTGGCACTTAGACTGTGCTTCATCCTACTAGTTATGGCTGAAATCTCTGTGTTCTATACAACATCGAACTCTCCACATCTAATGCACATCTCTTGATCTGTAGCAGCTACGACCCTATCTGTTACACGTGTGGAGTCAGCTTCTTTCTCACAGCTCACTCATTTCCCACTCACCACACAAAAGCTAAGTCTATTCTTTCTGCTCCTCTGGTATATTATGAAGTAAAGACTAAGGCCTTGGGATAATTTTTTTTTTCCAAGAGGAAATATTTTTGGGCTGACAACATTTCTCAGAACAAAATGATACAGCTTATGAGGACAATTCATTTTCAGCTCCCCTCAGCTCTCAATTCCAGGCAAGGAAATTCAAGAGGAACTGTAAAAAGCAGGTTTCATAGTTAATATATCAACTTCCAGGTGAACAAATGAGGACTCATCTCTGCTTTGCAAAGCAAGCCAAGAGGCAGCTGCAGAATAAAGACGAGCATTTAGGATGTCATCTGCTACTCTAACAATTCTGTTTTCTTTCTCACTTTCTCTATTTGCCTTTACCTAACCACACCTACGCAATCTAGGTATAACCTGATTGTAATGTAATGAGTGTAAGTGATCTCAGTATCTGATTTCTAATTACTTAGGCTGAGATGTACTTAGAAAGACATATGATAAAATTATCGCTTATGAATAGGTCAAAAATTTAACTTTCATTCAACTAACTTCCTTGACACGTAATAACTCAAACACATGGTAACTCATAATTATTTAAATCTCTTGGGCACTTCAATCACGATCAGAATTCTTTGTCAATATTTCCTAAAGTGGATCTCATTGAAAGCACTTCCACATCTTCTTAAGAGGTGTTATCTGAAATTTTATAGTCAACTTAGTTTGAGCCCTGCTGAGAAACCATAATTGAATAGGTTTTGTTTTTTTCCAAGAGGAGACTTCTCAGTATCTTTCTTATGTGGATTAGCTTTGTGATTCTCTGCAAGGAGGACATGGTTTTGTGGTTTCACCAGAGCCTTAGACCCTGGAACTCTCCTAACAGCCCCATGATTTGCCTACTGTTACAGGGAACACACTCTGAGAAACACTCTTCCATGTGGAAATACTATTTTATAAAAGCCGTTTTGGAAATATGGCAAACAGAGCAGTACGACCATATGATTTGTGGACACTGTGGTCATTTTATATCCAAATTAAAAAGAAATTGGAAGACATTTTAATTCCAATTAATGGAAGACATTTTAATTTGGTCTAGAACCAAATATTGTTTATATTTTTATATATTTCCTTCTATACTTTAAAAATATACCTTTTACATCAGGTTGAACATATTTATGTAATGTGTTGTACCCTTAGTTTGCTCTTTAATTTTTATGTATTTTTATTTTTATTTTTTTACTCTTTAAGTATTTTGGATATAAGGTGTTATTTTAGTTTCAGGTGCACAATATGGTGATTGACAAATCTTTTTTTTTTGTTTTTTAAGTTTGTTTATTTTGAGAGAAAGAGGGAGAACCAGTGGGTGAAGGGCAGAGAATGAAGGAGAGGGAGAGGGAAAATCCCAACCAGGCTCCGGCTGTCCTCTTAACACAGAGCCTGAGGCAGGGCTCAATCTTAGGAACTGCAAGATCATGACCTGAGTGGAAACCAAGAGTCTGGCACTTAATGGACTGAGCCACCCAGGCACCCCTAGGTCTCACTTTTTAGGTCTTTAATTCATTCTGAGTTTAATTTTGTGTATGGCATAAGAAAGAGGTCCAGTTTTATTCTTTTGCAAGTAGCTGTCCAGTTCTCCCAGAGCCACTTATTGAACTCTGTCTTTTCCACTTGAACACTTATTGAACACTTATTGAAGACTGTCTTTTCCACATTGTATATTCTTACCACCTTTGTCATAGATTAATTGACCACATAAGCATGGATTTATTTCTGAGCCCTTAGATTGTTCTTGATTTTTAGTATATGACTTTTCTCATTTGTTCATTTGCTCTTTATGAGCACATTTTTTATGAGCACATTTTTAATGACAAATATTATTTCACCTGAATAATTTACCATTTATATAAACATTCTTTAATTATAGAGCATGCAATTTTTCTACTTTTTACTATCATATACTCCGTTGTAATGTATATCTTTATAAGTTTTGTAAACATTGCTGACAATATCTGATCATTTCCTTAAGGTCTGTTCCTACAAAGTGAATTATTAGAACAAACGGTATTATTTTTCAAATCTCCTGAAATATATTACTAATTTTTTTAGTAAATTTGTTTCTTTTATATGTGCACCTACAAGTAAATGTTAGTGCTATTTTACTAGATGAAACCTAAATTAAATATGACATTTATATTCTTAATAATCGAAAACTTATATTTTTTAAAATTTGTATTTCTTCTGAGTTTTTTTTTTTAACAAGTCTATTAGCCATTTATGTTTTCTCTTTGGGAAGTTCTATGCTATTTTTGTTCTCTCTCTCTCTCTCTCTTTTTTTTTTTGTCCTATTTCATTGTTGCTCATGCTTAGGAATTCCTCCTAGGATTAGATATTTAAGAATTATTCACCTTTTCCCTATTTTTATGCCTGATTTCTTACTTTTCCCCCACTTGTAATTTACATATAGCAGTCACATAAAAACATTTTCAGATAATTAAGAGTTTGTAAAACTTATCTCCCACATTCCATTTTGGAAAGAATTGCTCACAGCCATGCTGTGGCAGATTACTGAAATAGAAATTAAGAAGAATGGGGAATTCATAGTCTTCGAGGAGACACAGTCTTAGAATTAAAATCAGCTGAGCAAATGGATTTGCTCTAAATAAACTTATGCCCAAATGATCTGTAATTTAATTATAGAACATGCAGATACCTATGACCTAAGAACATTTGGAATGCAGGAGTGTCATAAGTATCTCATTGGTTATATTACTTTAAAGGTACATTTTGGGATCAAAGGGAAGGAGTACTAAGTAAATACACATATTATTTTTTGACCTATCAGCAATTGCCAACATTTAGCCATAAATTACACTGTTTCTAGTTTAGTATTCTAGTCTGAGTTTTGAGTCTAAGCCTTATTTATGGAATCCCAAGATATTTCAGCATCACTTTTTGTCATCAGCAGTTATTTAAATGATCACAGTCATATAGAATATTCACAACCCACTTTCATCACCTTGACCTCTTTCGCACCTTCCAGGTTGATAGCTACATCTGAGGTTATGGAAGAGTGCCAGGGTATACCTGCATTTTCGTCTTGGCTAAATCTGGTCTCTAAATCATGTTTCTTCATTATACATGTTAATCATCTTATCAACCTCTCTTAGCTTTGAGAAGCTTTCTATCACACATATAATAAACTTTTTGAGTTTAATACTGTAACATAGTGTAGTTTTAAAAAATATATTTAATAAACAAAAGTGAAAATTTAGATATGATTGTGTATTAACTACAGAAGGAACTCAACCAAAGCAACTCAAATAATTAGGTAAATTCTGAAGCAAGGAATGAAGTGTATCGGGGCTATACAAGTAGATGAAAGCAAGGGTCAGAATTTCATAATAGCAAGTCTAGAATTCAAGGAAAAATGAATGGTATGAACAGAACCAGTCACTATGATCATAAACTATTTAAAACTCAAGAAAGCTTTAGCACTGTTCTTTATATGAAAGTAATAAATCAAAATGTATAAAACATCAATTTCTGAAAGTATGTGTGAAAATTTGTGGAAACAAAATTGTAATATGAAATCTTATCACACATTTAAAACTACATAGTAAAGCACACAGACAAATGTAAAGTACTGTACTTGAATAATGTAATCAGTGAAGTTGAATTAATTGACACACCTCAAGAATTGCACTTTGAAATACATTGACACGTGTTAAATGGTGTAAATACATACTTTTTTTTCAATTATTTTATTTTATTTAATTAATTTATTTTTTAATGAAATTTATTGACAAATTGGTTTCCATACAACACCCAGTGCAATACATACTTTTTTTTTTTGATTCTATGGTATGTTTTAGAAAAAACACTAATCAGATAATATATAAATTTTAAAATATTACAGAGACAACTGCATGGCTTTGTCAGTTGAGCATCAGGCTCTTGATTTTGCCTCAGGTCGTGATCCCACGCGTCAGGCTCTGTGCTGCTTAAGATTCTCTCTCTCTTCCTCTGCTCATGAATACATGCTCTTTCTCTCAAATAAAAAAATTATAGAAGTTATAGATATCCAAGAAACAAAACCATTTTCAACATTATCAGTTATTAGGAAAATACTAATTAAAAGCACAATAAGATACCACTACATGTCACAGAAATGGCTAAGATGGAAAATGGAAAATAAAAAAAAAAAAGTCAACCAATTCTGGCAAGGATGTAGAGCTGCCATAAATTGCTGGTTAGGAATGCAAAATGATACAGCCAGTTTAAAAAAATTATGGCATTTGTATTTTATATTCATATATGTATATTACACATATACTTGCCATTGTGATGTAGAAATCTCACTTCTAGGTATTTACCCCAGAGCAATGAAATCTTATGTCACACAAAAACCTGTACATATGTTTATAAAAGCTCTATTTATAATTACCTAAAAGTAGAAAGAATTAAATGTCTTTCCATAGCTGAATGGTTAAACAAATAGCTGTACTTTCATTCAATGAAATTCTCAACAATAAAAAGGAGAGAACTGTCGATATGTGCTAAAACAGATAAATCTAAAATACATTTTGCTAAGTGAGACATATCAGACCCAAAAGATTACATATTGTATGATTTCCTATTATGAAGTTCTAGATAAAGCAAAACTCAAGAGATGGAGAACAGATGAGTATTTGCCACAGATTAAACATAGGCAAGGGATTGACTACTATGGAGCTGCAGGACTGTGATGGAAGTATTCTGTATCTAATTGTCATGGTGGCCACAGAACTCTGCATTTGCCAAAAGACCTAATATCCTGTTTCATGTGTAAAAGTAAATTACAAGGGATGCCTGGCTGGCTCAGTGTGTAAAGCATGTGACTCTTGATTTCAGGGTCCTGAGTTCAAGCCTTGTGTTCAGTGTAGTGCTTAGTTAAAAAAAAATAAAAAGAGGTAGGCATTTCATATGTCATATTTGCAATCATTCATAAAATATATAACTTTAAAAAATACATCTTTTGGCTAAATTAAGAGAGGAATTAAATGTTTAAGGAATAAGATTTAGGAAATACCATACATGAAAATTTACTAAAACCTAATAGTGGTTGCCAAAGCTAATCTCAGTGATAAATTCATGCCTTCAGAGCTTGTGTACTCAAAGAAAAAGATAACAAATATAGATTAATAAATTAAACATTCTATTCAACATAATAGATCTTAGAGGATGACATATAGAAATAGAAACAAAATCTACTGAATGAGAAAAAAAATCTGTAGAAGTGATATAGCCAAGAGCTGTTAATTCAAAGGACCAAGTAATCAGCAAACTTCTGGCAAATATGATCAAAATAGTAAGGAACAAAAATAATAAAAAGATAAATGATATATAATTATAAATATTTATTTAACACTTTATAGAAGACTACATTAACTCTATGCTAATAAGTTGAAAATCTCAGTGAGGTACTTCAGGAATGAGAAACATAAGTAAGTCAACAACATTGGTAGTTATTAAAAATTTGATCATGGCCCTGTAGAAATTTTTAATAAATTAGTAAACTTGGCTAAGAAAATAGGAAAAAGAGATCATTTATAACATGGCAGAAATCTTAATTAAAATTGCTTGCAAATCAAAATTAAGAATCCTGTAGCAAAGTCTTAATTAAAATACTTGCAAAATGAAATTAAGTGTAAGCTTAAATAGTCATTTATCTTTACCATTTGAATTTGATCCTGGAAATGAAAGGATGATTTGGTATCAGGGAATCTGTCAATTTAATAAATTATATTATCTTGATTGATGGCATACCTATAATACTAGACACTCAGAATAGATCATTTTAATATTCTCTATGTGACAGATTTTATTTTCTATAATAATCATGAAATGAACCCAGTAAAATAAGACAACAAAAAAATACAGTAGAATTTTATTGAATGAGATATATACACATGTTCATATGTATGTATGTCAATAAAATAATTTAAAATTACATATAAGAAAAGAGCTACTAAATCAATATTCATAAATTATATTAGTACATTTAAAAAAAATGGAAATAAAAATACCAATGTCAGCATATTGGTCAAAGATGTAAGAAATAACCTTAGAGTTTCTGTTTTCAAGTCTTCTGCAAATTTGTCAATGATTTTGTTAAAAACTATCTTTATTTGCATTCAGCAACAGTACCACCATTTTTGTTAATTTGTTTTCACTCCTACTTGATCAATGAATAATTTTTATAAATTTAACTTTGACAAGTTCCTTTTTCCTACAGCAACAGATACGCAAATAGTTAAGGAAAGTCTTAAACATATGGTTAAATTTGTTTGAGATCCACAAAAAACCCATTTCACCTTTCTAGAAATTGCAATACTGTCTATCTGTGTTTCCTTGGATTGCTTCTAGTGGCTTTCAAAAGTTGTCATGTTTGAAAATTTCCTGATGAAATATCTTCACCAGAAAATTCATAGTAAAATTCTGTTGTATTTGGTAAAAACTTCTGAAGCTGATAATGGTTCAGAATTGTTTGAGCTTGCTCTGGATGCTATTTTTGTGGCCAAGTCATGTGACACTACATATTTCTGCATTTAAACAGATTAGGTATAAATAATGAAAGCACAGTGATTATAGAGGAAAAATATAAGCAAACTTAAGTTCTTACCCATGTGCATCGAGGTCGACTATATAACTAACAGTTCTCTATATTAACTTGCAAATGATACAGCGTTTATTAAAGGATAAATAATAAAAAGTGCTAATTTGAAGCTTACATATGTATTATGAAAACACAACAGTAACAATAGCAATTTTTTGAACTTTGATCAACACAAAATTATTTCTTTGAGGAATATTTTATCACTGACACTGTTTAGAATTGCTGAGGTCTGGTGATAATAAAAAGCAGAGTAACTTATAGTTGGTTGCATTATTGTCTTTAATGAATCCCTTTCTTCCCTGGCTTTGGTGTGGCTTGTTCAAACTGCCTACTCTTGGGACACCAATGATCTTAACAGAAAGTTAATGGAGTACAATGAAATTCAATTCTTGATCCTGTTGGAGAGAGAAAACTAGGTATGTAGAGATATTTTAGTCACATGGTGAAACTTTCACAAATTGATAGCAAATATTTTAACATTAAAACCTGTCTATGAAAAACAAAACAAAACAAACTAAACAACAAAACAACAGTATCATCATCAATATTTAACAGGTCTAGGGGGCCTGGGTGGCCCAGTCGGTTTGAGTGCCAACTTTGGCTCAGGTCATGATTTCATGGTTTGTGAGTTGGAGCCCGCATTGGGCTCTTTGCTGACAGCTCAGAGCCTGGAGCCTGCTTCAAATTCTGTGTCTCCTCTATCTTTCTCTGCCCCTTCCCCACTTGTGCACTGTATCTCTCTCAAAAATAAAATAAACATTAAAATTAAAAAAAAATAATTAACAAGTCTGAAAGTTCTGAAAAATGCAACAAGTCTAACTACACATAATTAACATTATCGTTTATTTTGGAATCAACTGAAAAGGTACTAAAATAGATCAGTTTGGCTAAATGAGCATACAAAATCCTAAAACTAAAAACACACAGATTTCTTGAACATAAACAACCAGTTAAAAACTCTGATGAAAAAATTACACCCCAGTGACAGTAGAAAAGTAAAATCAAGGACTAACTTAAAGACATAAAAAGTGTAATTGGAACCCTCAGCAAGAACATGTACAACCTTTATTTATTTATTTTTAAAATGTATTTATTTAAATTCAGTTAGTTTACATATAGTGTAGTATTGGTTTGAGGAGAAGAACTCAGTGTTTCATCACTTACATATGACAATAAATAAATAAACATTAAAAAAAAGAAACACTACCATGCATAAAAATTTAATATATAATAAATGCCTATTTAGAAGTAAAAAGAGTCAATATTTATTAGTTACTTCAGATATATTTTGACAGATAACATTGTATTAGTTTTAGTTGCACAGCATGATGTTCATATATGTTTTATTTTATTTTATTTTATTTTATTTTATTTTATTTTATTTTTTTCTGAAATTTATTGACAAATTGGTTTCCATACAACACCCAGTGCTCATCCCAAAAGGTGCCCTCCTCAATACCCATCACCCACCCTCTCCTCCCTCCCACCCCCCATCAACCCTCAGTTTGTTCTCAGTTTTTAACAGTCTCTTATGCTTTGGCTCTCTCCCATTCTACCCTCTTTTTTTTTTTTTTTTCCTTCCCCTCCTCCATGGGTTCCTGTTAAGTTTCTCAGGATCCACATAAGAGTGAGACCATATGGTATCTGTCTTTCTCTGTATGGCTTATTTCACTTAGCATCACACTCTCCAGTTCCATCCACGTTGCTACAAAAGGCCATATTTCATTTTTTCTCATTGCCATGTAATATTCCATTGTGTATATAAACCACAATTTCTTTATCCATTCATCAGTTGATGGACATTTAGGCTCTTTCCATAATTTGGCTATTGTTGAGAGTGCTGCTATGAACATTGGGGTACAAGTGGCCCTATGCATCAGTGCTCCTGTATCCCTTGGATAAATTCCTAGCAGTGCTATTGCTGGGTCATAGGGTAGGTCTATTTTTAATTTTCTGAGGAACCTCCACACTGCTTTCCAGAGCGGCTGCACCAATTTGCATTCCCACCAACAGTGCAAGAGGGTTCCCGTTTCTCCACATCCTCTCCAGCATCTATAGTCTCCTGATTTGTTCATTTTGGCCACTCTGACTGGCGTGAGGTGATACCTGAGTGTGGTTTTGATTTGTATTTCCCTGATAAGGAGCGACGCTGAACATCTTTTCATGTGCCTGTTGGCCATCCGGATGTCTTCTTTAGAGAAGTGTCTATTCATGTTTTCTGCCCATTTCTTCACTGGGTTATTTGTTTTTTGGGTGTGGAGTTTGGTGAGCTCTTTATAGATTTTGGATACTAGCCCTTTGTCCGATATGTCATTTGCGAATATCTTTTCCCATTCCGTTGGTTGCCTTTTAGTTTTGTTGGTTGTTTCCTTTGCTGTGCAGAAGCTTTTTATCTTCATAAGGTCCCAGTAATTCACTTTTGCTTTTAATTCCCTTGCCTTTGGGGATGTGTCGAGGAAGAGATTGCTACGGCTGAGGTCAGAGAGGTCTTTTCCTGCTTTCTCCTCTAAGGTTTTGATGGTTTCCTGTCTCACATTTAGGTCCTTTATCCATTTTGAGTTTATTTTTGTGAATGGTGTGAGAAAGTGGTCTAGTTTCAACCTTCTGCATGTTGCTGTCCAGTTCTCCCAGCACCATTTGTTAAAGAGGCTGTCTTTTTTCCATTGGATGTTCTTTCCTGCTTTGTCAAAGATGAGTTGGCCATACGTTTGTGGGTCTAGTTCTGGGGTTTCTATTCTATTCCATTGGTCTATGTGTCTGTTTTGGTGCCAATATCATGCTGTCTTGATGATGACAGCTTTGTAGTAGAGGCTAAAGTCTGGGATTGTGATGCCTCCTGCTTTGGTCTTCTTCTTCAAAATTCCTTTGGCTATTCGGGGCCTTTTGTGGTTCCATATGAATTTTAGGATTGCTTGTTCTAGTTTCGAGAAGAATGCTGGTGCAATTTTGATTGGGATTGCATTGAATGTGTAGATAGCTTTGGGTAGTATTGACATTTTGACAATATTTATTTTTCCAATCCATGAGCAGGGAATGTCTTTCCATTTCTTTAAATCTTCTTCCATTTCCTTCAGAAGCTTTCTATAGTTTTCAGCATACAGATCCTTTACATCTTTGGTTAGATTTATTCCTAGGTATTTTATGCTTCTTGGTGCAATTGTGAATGGGATCAGTTTCTTTATTTGTCTTTCTGTTGCTTCATTGTTAGTGTATAAGAATGCAACTGATTTCTGTACATTGATTTTGTATCCTGCAACTTTGCTGAATTCCTGTATCAGTTCTAGCAGACTTTTGGTGGAGTCTATCGGATTTTCCATGTATAATATCATGTCATCTGCAAAAAGCGAAAGCTTGACTTCATCTTTGCCAATTTTGATGCCTTTGATTTCCTTTTGTTGTCTGAGTGCTGATGCTAGAACTTCCAGCACTATGTTAAACAGCAGCGGTGAGAGTGGGCATCCTTGTCGTGTTCCTGATCTCAGGGAAAAAGCTTTCAGTTTTTCCCCGTTGAGGATGATGTTAGCTGTGGGCTTTTCATAAATGGCTTTTATGATCTTTAAGTATGTTCCTTCTATCCCGACTTTCTCAAGGGTTTTTATTAAGAAAGGGTGCTGGATTTTGTCGAAGGCCTTTTCTGCATCGATTGACAGGATCATATGGTTCTTCTCTCTTTTTTTGTTAATGTGATGTATCACGTTGATTGATTTGCGAATGTTGAACCAGCCCTGCATCCCAGGAATGAATCCCACTTGATCATGGTGAATAATTCTTTTTATATGCCGTTGAATTCGATTTGCTAGTATCTTATTGAGAATTTTTGCATCCATATTCATCAGGGATATTGGCCTGTAGTTCTCTTTTTTTACTGGGTCTCTGTCTGGTTTAGGAATCAAAGTAATACTGGCCTCATAGAATGAGTCTGGAAGTTTTCCTTCCCTTTCTATTTCTTGGAATAGCTTGAGAAGGATAGGTATTATCTCTGCTTTAAACGTCTGGTAGAACTCCCCTGGGAAGCCATCTGGTCCTGGACTCTTATTTGTTGGGAGATTTTTGATAACCGATTCAATTTCTTCGCTGGTTATGGGTCTGTTCAAGCTTTCTATTTCCTCCTGATTGAGTTTTGGAAGCGTGTGGGTGTTCAGGAATTTGTCCATTTCTTCCAGGTTGTCCAATTTGTTGGCATATAAGTTTTCATAGTATTCCCTGATAATTGTTTGTATCTCTGAGGGATTGGTTGTAATAATTCCATTTTCATTCATGATTTTATCTATTTGGGTCATCTCCCTTTTCTTTTTGAGAAGCCTGGCTAGAGGTTTGTCAATTTTGTTTATTTTTTCAAAAAACCAACTCTTGGTTTCGTTGATCTGCTCTACAGTTTTTTTAGTTTCTATATTGTTTATTTCTGCTCTGCTCTTTATTATTTCTCTTCTTCTGCTGGGCTTAGGCTGCCTTTGCTGTTCTGCTTCTAGTTCCTTTAGGTGTGCTGTTAGATTTTGTATTTGGGATTTTTCTTGTTTCTTGAGATAGGCCTGGATTGCAATGTATTTTCCTCTCAGGACTGCCTTTGCTGCGTCCCAAAGCGTTTGGATTGTTGTATTTTCATTTTCGTTTGTTTCCATATATTTTTTAATTTCTTCTCTAATCGCCTGGTTGACCCACTCATTCGTTAGTAGGGTGTTCTTTAACCTCCATGCTTTTGGAGGTTTTCCAGACTTTTTCCTGTGGTTGATTTCAAGCTTCATGGCATTGTGGTCTGAAAGTAAGCATGGTATAATTTCAATTCTTGTAAACTTATGAAGGGCTGTTTTGTGACCCAGTATATGATCTATCTTGGAGAATGTTCCATGTGCACTCGAGAAGAAAGTATATTCTGTTGCTTTGGGATGCAGAGTTCTAAATATATCTGTCAAGTCCATCTCATCCAATGTCTCATTCAGGGCCCTTGTTTCTTTATTGACCGTGTGTCTAGATGATCTATCCATTTCTGTAAGTGGTGTATTAAAGTCCCCTGCAATTACCACACTCTTATCAATAAGGTTGCTTATGTTTATGAGTAATTGTTTTATATATTTGGGGGCTCCGGTATTCGGTGCATAGACATTGATAATTGTTAGCTCTTCCTGATGGATAGACCCTGTAACTATTATATAATGTCCTTCTTCATCTCTTGTTACAGCCTTTAATTTAAAGTCTAGTTTGTCTGATATAAGTATGGCTACTCCAGCTTTCTTTTGGCTTCCAGTCGCATGATAAATAGTTCTCCATCCCCTCACTCTCAATCTAAAGGTGTCCTCAGGTCTAAAATGAGTCTCTTGTAGACAGCAAATAGATGGGTCTTGTTTTTTTATCCATTCTGATACCCTATGTCTTTTGGTTGGCGCATTTAATCCATTTACATTCAGTGTTATTATAGAAAGATACGGGTTTAGAGTCATTGTGATGTCTGTATGTTTTATGCTTATAGTGATGTCTCTGGGACTTTGTCTCACAGGGTCCCCCTTAGGATCTCTTGCAGGGCTGGTTTAGTGGTGACAAATTCCTTCAGTTTTTGTTTGTTTGGGAAGACCTTTATCTCTCCTTCTATTCTAAATGACAGACTTGCTGGATAAAGGATTCTTGGCTGCATATTTTTTCTGTCTAGCACCCTGAAAATCTCTTGCCAGTTCTTTCTGGCCTGCCAAGTTTCAAAAGAGAGATCAGTCACGAGTCTTATAGGTCTCCCTTTATATGTGAGGGCACATTTACCCCTTGCTGCTTTCAGAATTTTCTCTTTATCCTTGTATTTTGCCAGTTTCACTATGATATGTCATGCAGAAGATCGATTCAAGTTACGTCTGAAGGGAGTTCTCTGTGCCTCTTGGATTTCAATGCCTTTTTCCTTCCCCAGTTCAGGGAAGTTCTCAGCTATGATTTCTTCAAGTACCCCTTCAGCACCTTTCCCTCTCTCTTCCTCCTCTGGGATACCAATTATGCGTATATTATTTCTTTTTAGTGTATCACTTAATTCTCTAATTTTCCCCTCATACTCCTGGATTTTTTTATCTCTCTTTTTCTCAGCTTCCTCTTTTTCCATAACTTTATCTTCTAGTTCACCTATTCTCTCCTCCGCCTCTTCAAGCCGAGCTGTGGTGGTTTCCATTTTGTTATGCATTTCGTTTAAAGCGTTTTTCAGCTCCTCGTGACTGTTCCTTAGTCCCTTGATCTCTGTAGCAAGAGATTCTCTGCTGTCCTGTATACTGTTTTCAAGCCCAGCGATTAATTTTATGACTATTATTCTAAATTCACTTTCTGTTATATTATTTAAATCCTTTTTGATCAGCTCATTAGCTGTTGTTATTTCCTGGAGATTCTTCTGAGGGGAGTTCTTCCGCTTGGTCATTTTGGATAGTCCCTGGCGTGGTGAGGACCTGCAGGGCACTTCCCCTGTGCTGTGGTGTATACCTGGAGTTGGTGGGCGGGGCCGCAGTCAGACCTGATGTCTGCCCCCAGCCCACTGCTGGGGCCACAGTCAGACTGGTGTGTGCCTTCTCTTCCCCTCTCCTAGGGGCGGGATTCACTGTGGGGTGGTGTGGCTCATCTGGGCTACTTGCACCCTGCCAGGCTTGTGATGCTGGGGATCTGGCGTATTAGCTGGGGTGGGTAGGCAAGGTGCTCGGGGGCAGGAGGGGCAGGCTTAGATCGCTTCTCCTTAGGTGATCCACTTCAGGAGGGGCCCTGTGGCAGCGGGAGGGAGTCAGATCCACTGCCGGAGGTTTGGCTCCGCAGAAGCGCAGAGTTGGGTGTTTGCGCGGAGCGAGCAAGTTCCCTGGCAGGAACCGGTTCCCTTTGGGATTTCGGCTGGGGGATGGGCGGGGGAAATGGCGCTGGCGAGCGCCTTTGTTCCCCACCAAACTGAGCTCTGTTGTCAGGGGGCTCAGCAGCTCTCCCTCTGGTTGTCCTCCAGCCTTCCCGCTTTCCGAGCAGAGCTGTTAACTTATGACCTCCCAGACGCTAAGTCGCGCTTGCTGTCGGAACACAGTCCGCCCGGCCCCTCCGCTTTTGCAAGCCCGACTCGGGGGCTCTGCTTGGCCGGCGAGCCGCCCCTCCGCCCCGGCTCCCTCCCGCCAGTCCGTGGAGCGCGCACCGCCTCGCCGCCCTTCCTACCCTCTTCCGTGGGCCTCTCGTCTGCGTTTGGCTCCAGCGACTCTGTTCTGCTAATCCTCTGGTGGTTTTCTGGGTTATTTAGGCAGGTGTAGATGGAATCTAAGTGATCAGCAGGACGTGCGGTGAGCCCAGCGTCCTCCTAAGCCGCCATCTTGCCCCATATCCCATATATGTTTACATTGTGAAATGATTACCATAATACATTTAGTTAACCTCTGTCACCACATGTAGTTACACATTTTTTCGTGTGTGATGAGAATTTTTATGATCTATACTTATAGCAACTTTTATTTTTTTTATTTTATTTTTTTTTTATAAACTTTTCAACATTTATTTATTTTTGGGACAGAGAGAGACAGAGCATGAACGGGGGAGGGGCAGAGAGAGAGGGAGACACAGAATCGGAAACAGGCTCCAGGCTCTGAGCCATCAGCCCAGAGCCTGACGCGGGGCTCGAACTCACGGGCCGCGAGATCGTGACCTGGCTGAAGTCGGACGCTTAACCGACTGTGCCACCCAGGCGCCCCATAACAACTTTTAAATATACAATATAGTATTGTTAACTATAGTCATCATGCAGTGCAGGTGAACATTTATTTTGAAGGATTCATTAGGGCAAAAAGTTCTACTGTCAATGGAAATGGAAAAAATCTTGGAAAAAAAGATAGCTGGTTTTCACTATATCACAAATGAGCATTTTTCCCACATAAGAAAAGGAGAATAGAATTTGAAAATCAATATCAGTTGGATAAAAAATTTGTGACAAACACAAAATATAAATATTACAAATTAAATGTATAGTGAGCTTACATAAATTAGCATAAGCACAGGACTCTAATAAATAAAAGCAGGGAGTTTAATAGAGATATGGATCAAACCACTGTTAAGGTATATGCAACTACTTATGCGTATGTTTTGAAAATCTATCACAGAATTCCTGAGAAGAAAGGAAACAACCTCCTCCCAAGAGAGCTTAATCTCTGGGAGTTAAATTTATAGTGATTTACTAATTTTTTTCTTTATATGTGCTGCTATTTTTCAAAATCATATATAATGAATATGTATTTTTATCATTAGACATATGTCATTAAAATACCTACATCAAAATTTCTTTACTTTTTATATTTCATATAAATTCCAGAATTTTCTGCATGCCTTCCATTTTTTTTATTGAGCAACAATTATGTACAAAACAAGATTTGTATATAACATGCTTCCTGAATTGGATCAATTTAAATATAGTGAGGGTAGATAGATACACAAACAGAACAATTTTCCAAATTTTCTTATTAAGAAATGCATGGCAAAATAAAAAAAATTATCCTTAATTTTTTCTTTTGGCAATGGGAGGTATGAAAGTCTGGGTGAAGGCCTTTTTTTTTTCTGAATTTACTGGAAAATTAATAGAATCATCAACTCTCTTATTGGTTCATGAACTCAAGATATTTTTGCAATGAAATATACTTCTTAAAATCTGAGAGAGCCCAAACTTAAAAAAAAAGAGTTTTCATCCTTTTTAAGGCCTATTTCCTGAGATTCACCAGAGGAAACAGGTAGAATTCTTATCAGATGCTTCTTATGACATTTGTCAGATAAAGAACACTACAGCCATGATTAGTGTTTAAAATTAATAAGTAGTTTTTGTAATAGTTGATCCTTTTAAGTTGTTTTTTACTTTTTCTCAAAATTATACATGCACGTGTTTTAAATCATGATATGAAGATTTGTTAAGAAAAATAAGAAGTACTCTCTATTTTCAAAGCCCACAGATTCCTTTAAATTTTGGTGACTCTGCTACCCATACCCCTCTTGAGAAATGTTCCAATAATATTCCTTGGGGTTGGAAACTGCTTTCCATACCCCTTCCAGAAGTATTACCACCCCTTACTTCCAAGAAAGAACTGGCTTTGGACCCCCTCCATGGTCTTGGGAAATCTTTCTGTTCTGTCTTGCTGCCCCCACCTCTTTTCCTTCAAAAGGGTTAGCCTCTCTCTCCATCTCTGAAATACTCAGCATAATCCCCTCAATAACATTAAGTTATAGGCATAAAAAAAGCCAGGAAGGGAGGTTGCCTACAGGCCACCTCTGCTTTCTATCATAGAACTTAATCAGCCCCAGAAAGAAAAGATAGCACAAAGACGTATCTTGTCCTTGTAATGGGGAAAGGAAAATTAAGAGAAAATTATAAACAGCTTTCCTTGTCCTTATTCTATTAAAACAGTCAAAGATGCAGCAAACCACAACACTGACAGTGCATGTCACTATGCACTCTATGATATATATATAGAACTATGGGACACAAAACCTCCTTAAGGAGTTTATAATCTATTAGATTAAAACAATAACTTTGGAAATGACCACCTATTACTATATACCTGCTTTGCATCCACCAAATGCTGGATGCTGTACATTCATTTTATCATTTCAACCACTCTTTACCCTGTGAGGTGAGTCCTGTTTATTATGTCCCATTTGCAGATGAGGAAGTTGGGGCTTGGAGAGGCTAAATAAATGGGCAAAGTCACACAACTAGTAAGTTAAGAAGATGAAGGTGGAACTTATTCTGTTGACCACCATATCAGACAGCTTCCAGATATACATTTAGTAGATGCTGGATAAATATTTAATGGATGAATTTATGATAACAAATTGTTTTTATAGCAGTGCTGCTGTCAAAAAATAAACATTTTTGCAGGGGCGCCTGGGTGGCGCAGTTGGTTAAGCGTCCGACTTCAGCCAGGTCACGATCTCGCGGTCCGTGAGTTCGAGCCCCGCGTCGGGCTCTGGGCTGATGGCTCAGAGCCTGGAGCCTGTTTCCGATTCTGTGTGTCCCTCTCTCTCTGCCCCTCCCCTGTTCATGCTCTGTCTCTCTCTGTCCCAAAAATAAATAAACGTTGAAAAAAAATTTAATAAAAAATAAACATTTTTGCAAGAGAGCTTTTGTTGGAAAAGAGCATGATCACTGAGAGCAGACGGAGAAGGGGTGGTGGAAAACATGTGCACAGAATAAGGCTCATATTGGATAAGGTTGACATTGGATAGAATTTGGGACTACAGATATCTGTGGGATGGAGTAACGGTTTGAGTAGTGTGAGGATATAGGAGTTTGCATGTATAATTGGGATCCAGCACTCCTGCTTAGGGAGTTATGAGGAAGAATGTTGGATATGCTTATATAAAGTCAATAATGCATATATATAATCTATAAGTGGATATATGTATGTATGAATGTATATACACGTGTATATGTGTGTGTATATATAAATATATATGTATATATATATATTTTTTTCATGTAAAGTAAAAATAGTTAACTTTTATATATGGCTTGCTATTCACCAGGCCCATTCTAAGCAATTTATATCTATTATCTCGTGTAATCTTCAACAAAAATATTTACGATAAATACTATTATAGTCCCTATTTTACAGTTTAATTAAATAAATATACAAAAGTTTAGTCAAAGTTGTACCACTAGTAAAAGGCAGCTGGGATTAGAGTCCAGGTCATCCAAAATAGATGATATATTAGAGACAAACTTGAAGTTTTGCTCTAGATAAAAAAAAAAAACAGAAGAAAAACAGCACCAGCAGATTTTGACAATTGCCATGTATACTGTGAAAGGCTCCAAAATGTTCTTTGACCCTAAATTCAGGAGAAATCAATCTGATAGGCCCACCGGAATGCAATGCAAATTTAGAATTTATTAATAGATGATCAAAAGTAAGGTAGAAATAGTCCTATTCTTATCATTGGTCAGATAAATGTGGAATTGTTTTCATTATTTCTAGCCCCTATTATTTAAAAGACATGCAGAGAAAATTCAGTAGGTTCATGTGAGGTGAATAAAGGTTGTGAGGGTGTTCTAAACCATTTAATTAGTTCAGGAACACTTGGAAGGAAATCTGTAAGCTTTCCATCACACTGAATTATATCTGAACTCCTTATTCTGCCCTACAAGTTTCCAAGTAATTCAGTTTCTGGCTAGCTCTCCTACAGTTTTTTCTAACTCTTCCTGCAGTTCAGTTGACTCTGGTTGGCTCATTTGCTTGTCATCAAACAAGCCAACACCTGCCAACATCCTGCCTCAGGGCCTTTGCACCTGTCACCCACACTGCCTAAATGTTCTTCTCCTATGTATGTATGTATGTGACTTACTCTCACTTTTCTAAATTTCCACTTCCTCAGAGAGTCCTTCCTCAACCATCTTATCCAAGATAGTATCCATATTATTCTTTCCTCTTCTGCTGATGTGAATGTAGGCATGTATGCATCCATAATGTGGTACTTACACCATCTGATGTTGTTTATCCATCCATCACTTCTTAGTCATTGTTATCACAGTTTTCATCACTAGACTATGAACTCCTTAAGGACAGGAATTTGCCAAGTTTGTTCATTGCTGTACACCCAATCCCCAAAACTGTGTCTGGCACGTAGTAGGCTCACAGTAAATATTTATTGAAGGAACAAATGATGACCATTTAGCCTAGAGAAGGGAAAAATGCAGCGTGGCTAATAATTATTATCATATATTTGAACTGAGCTTGCATAGAAGTGTGGCTAGACATAATATGGAATAGCCCTGAGTTACTGGTAATCACACTTGAGCTCAAGATGAGGGAGTATTTCATAACAGTCCCAATTTTGCAGAGATTAAGTAGACTCTCAAGGTAGTGTTCCTTCCCTGTGATGAAAGGCACTCAAGTAGCATCTGCTTAATTTCTTAGTGAAGATCTAGAGGGGATCGTGTGCAGACTAGATGAACTTTGAGAACAGGTTTATCTCTGCTTTCTTTCCTAACCAAAGAGAAGAGAAAAATGACCCCTGCAGTGTCTTTTGTCCCGCTCGATGTGTGGCTCATATTCAGAATCATAACATTTTAGGGCTGACAGACACTAGAGGTCTTATAGAAAATGAAGTTGAAAGCTAGGAAATGATATTATCCCCCTGCAACAGGCTTTCTGTGGTCACCCACAGACCACAGCATAAGGTCCCAGCTCCTCAGTCATCAGCAAAATATTTATTAAGCTCCAGCTACATACCAGGCACTGTTTGCAACCCTGGGGTTATAGCAGGAAATGGGATAAACAAGGACTGTCTTCTCATTGTGATGCCATCCATCATCTGGTAGCTACGGTCATGAATATGTGTGTAAATGCATGTGTGTATATATTAAATACACGTATGACTATATTGAAGTATGAGTAGTGTGCCAATCAGCTAAAGTTGGTATGTTATTTCTAAATGACAAAGACAGAGGATAAAATGTGGTGACTGGGATGCAGGGCTTTCTCTGTTTACAAATTCACATTCTTTTGGCCTTTGAATGATTATACCAAAGTGACAGCAGTTGGTCAACCAGAAACCAGGAGTCAGCTGAATTTTTGCAGGATATTTATTCATACATTAGGGTGGTCTTCCGGGAAACAGAACAACAAACAGAACGTTTTACAAGCAATGTTATAGAAATATACACAAAGAAGCATTCGGTTGAAAGCAGAAACTTTTGCCTTACACGGGGATGTCTCAGTGTAACTTAGGCTATGCTAGCAGTTTTGACTAAGAAAGAAAATAGGAGTCTTTAGAAAGTTGTCTTAGAAATAATGGCTTAAGAGTCAAACTGGATATGTTAGAATCATTTATCCTTATTAAAAAACCTTAACTGGAGTATAATTAAAAGCACTCTTCACTGGGAATATGAAAACTGTAGGAGTGATGTGATTTGCCCTAGGAGTCCTTTTCAGATTTTGGAGCTCAGCCTTTACTTTCACGATATTAAGACATATTGCTGATATTTTGTAAGTGGAGTGTGAGACACTTCATAAACATTTCATGCAGTGAAGAATTTTCTGCTTCTTACACAAATTTCTAATCTTCTACTGGACATGGCTTGCAGGCGAAAAAACAAAATCTAGATTCTAAACCCACTCAACAGAAAAATAGAAAACACATAGATTGTTTTCTCCATTAATATTTTCCTTTTTTAAGTTTATTTATTTTGAGAGAGAGAGTGAGGGAGAGAGAGAGAGAGAATCTCCCCCCAACATGGGGATCCATCCCACAAAACGTGAGATCATGACCTGAGCTGGAATCAAGAGTCAGATGCCCAACTAAGTGAACCACCCAGGAGCCTCAATGTTTGTCCTTTTTTATATCAAAGGATGGTTGTACTTAGTTATTTCTGCCGGAGATTTTAAGAAGCTCCATCTTCCATTTTAATAAATACTGTGGCTGATGGCAGTGCCCTGCATTCGAGGCTATTGTGTTCCTGGTGATATCAACTCCTGACTCTTTCTCCTGTACACATAACTTACTTTATAATATTGACTTCATGTTGATGTTTTGGAGGCTCTGAAGGTAGGCAGGATATATCATCTAAGAGTTTTATTTCAAGACAGGAAACAATGCATTACAAAATATTTTGCATGAAATGAAGTATTGGGTTTGCCTGGGCAGTCAGGCACATTGATCCTGGGCCTGGTCAAGATGAGTATGGGGACTTGGGTGCATTTTAGGATGCATTGACTGAATCCCGGTTCCTGGACTTTCTTGTTGTGCAAACTTGCACAGGTAAATCTCTTGGGACCTCCTGTTCCACATCTATAAAATAGGAACTGCAATTCCCACTGTATGAGAAATTGGAACTGTAGGTATGCAATGCTTGGGACAGATCCAGTCCATAGTTAGCCCCTGGTGGTTACTTTTCCTCTCCTTGCTTTGGGAAGGCAGTTCGTCTTCAAACTATCTTTTAACTTCAAACATTTACTTTCCTGAAGTGACAATTACCAAAATATATAATCTACCTATGCATGATTATAATAATATCAGCTAATGCTTACATGTAATATAAAGGAGGGATAGAAGAAAAAGAATTTATTCTTAACTATTGTATATTTAAATATATAATGACTTGGGTCTTACTTCAGTAGACCATAAAATCAATGCCTAAACCTACTAGAAATGAAAATACTGAAATGTAAGATATTTAAGTAATGTCAGAAGAAATGCTTTTAAGGAACACACTGAAATTAGAGAGCATTCAGGAGGAATATGAGCATGTAGATTCGTGTTAGGATAAGTATTAAGTAGGAGTATAATTATGCTATCACAATGAGCCTTTCAGGTTGCCTTCTTTACTAATTTTTCTCTAATAATATAATGAGGACCGTCGCAAACAATTACCATGTGTCTTTAGCCAAATTCTGTCAAATATTAACAAAATTAAACTTATCCAGTCACTACTGGTATTGCCTTTCCCATTTTATATACTAGGGATATATCACATTTAAATCATACATTGGATACAGTATAGAGTATCAGGTAAATACTTGGATAATTTCAGGTCAGCACCTTATTCCACATAAGCTTCCCTCTCTACATTGAATTTTTGTTGAATTACTGGTATTTTCGTGTAAATTCTTATAAAAACTTTTAGTATTATTATGTTCTAAAGAATGACCAGTTTATATTTATGGAGGTTTAGTTTGGTGGCCATTCAAAGGCAATGTGGGGCCTGAGAAAATTCTTCCCTATGGGAAACTCTGGGGTTGCTCTTTCTGCGAAATGTCTAAGCTCTGTAAATGTCTCAAACTCTGTCTAGGGACAGGATTGCTTGCTCTGAGATTTTCACTACCCTAGAACACTGGGGGTGAGGGGTGGGCTTGGGGAAGAGACAGAATTATATTAGGTGTCTTTCTTCCCAAATACTTTGTTCCATAAAAGTATGGGCATGAGGAATTAAAATAGCTGCCTAGTGGTACAATATATGTTTTCCAAGAAGACTGACATGGGAGAATTTGATAAACTGAGCACAAAGGGTTCATAACTTATCTCCCAAGTCAGGGAGGGACAGAAGCACCATGCTTCTTTCTCTGAATAAGAGAAAATCAGTTCTTACTTCCCTGTGTTTCTCTGAAAGTATTCTTGCTGTGGTTTGTGATAGTTCAGCCTCATATTTTAATCCAGGTAAATATATTGGCTATTTAAGGAATTTTAAAGTACACTGTTATTATTACCAATAGATCTGCCTAGTAAATAAAAAAAAAGAAAACATCTTAAAGCCAGTAGGAGACACTCATATTTATAGTAGATGAAGTGTTGCATATTCACACATTCCATGGAAATCTTGCCACCTTCTGATTATATC
This sequence comes from Prionailurus bengalensis, assembly GCF_016509475.1. Taxonomy (NCBI): domain Eukaryota; kingdom Metazoa; phylum Chordata; class Mammalia; order Carnivora; family Felidae; genus Prionailurus; species Prionailurus bengalensis. Next base: position 52,760,213 of record NC_057349.1, on the reverse strand, counting down.
ATTATATCAAAGCTTCCAGACCCTAGTTTTGTTTCAAGAGTTGCTCTACAGACCCATTTTATCTGTTAGGTGAATTTTCTATAGAGTGACTTAGTTACTTGCAGATGTCAAGTAATTTGTATGGTAAAATCATAACTTGGAATAATTCATAAATTTCCATGTTAATTTTTTATTGTCTTAGCATATCTGATTTGTTGTGAAACTCAAGTTTCTTGGCAAAAATATAAATCTCATTATAAATATCCATTGAAGTAAATATGACAGCTCTGTTTCCTATTATGTGCATGTGTAGTGTAAAGATATTAGCCATAAAATTTGGTGAATGTCCTCTAGGGGATTTCAAACTTTAGTATGTTTTAAATAACTTGAAGAATAGCATTTGTTTATGGTTTTTCGTGTGGATAGGAAATAATAAATACAACTGACAGTCATGTACATGGTGAATTAAACTGAAGCTATATGATATACATAAGGTGTCATTTTTTTGTGTTTGAAATGCACTTAAAATGAATTTAACATGTCAAAATCAACATTTCAAAGTATACACTTTTAGCTAAACATCTAAATATTTTAGAAAATATTTTGGTAGGTGTTAAGCAGCATTATTACTTTTATCTTACTAAGTTTTATGTCTTGTATATTTCATGTGGTATGAAATTGTGTTTTTCTGTAGAATTTCAGAATTACTTATAGCAAGAGTTAAACTGTACATTGACTAGAATTTCAAGGGCATGAAGACAAAGTTTCAGTAGAGTATGTAGTTTGTAAAATTGTTAATAATAGCATTGCTACTCTACTTATCGAATACACATTGAATTATAGCAATCTGCCGTGAGCTACTTTGGAGTCTGAAGTTTGGGAAAAATAATGTTACCTGTTAATGTGTAGATCTCATAAAATAACTTTCAAGGAAAAAGTCAATTATAAAAAGGAAATTACTTCTGGTTTAAATACACAACACTAAAAATGAGGTCACAATATGCATAATCTGTTATAGCTATAAAATGGTATAACTTCACGATATTACATCTTCCCTCTGCTGATAGATTTTATTTTTAATTGAAAAAAGGCCTTGCTGTCCTCAGATTGATATTACAGGAAAGAGAACCCGACACTGTTTTTATTCAATTATCCAAATCAAAATTTGATTAATGAGGCATGATGACAGCAGCATAGTTAAAAGCATTGATAAACTATCAGTGGATCATCTCCAAATTCTGCCTGCTTTTCCTCTTCTGACTACAAAATCTTTCTGGGGGAAATGGCTTAACAGAGAGAACAGAACAATCAACTCTTGGGCTCCTGCCGTGTTCAGATAAATAATATGATGCTTTATCCAAAGGGTGGGTGGAAACTTCATTAAAATAAAAGCAACTCATCCTGTAGCATCAAAACTGATTGATATGTAGGTTTCTCCCTCAGTCCCTTTCTCTCTGTGTATATGTTGGTAGAGATGTGAAGGGAGCTATTTATGGTCAAGTTTGACTTCATGAGAAATCTGGGAACTGATACTTATTTAAAATTTAAGGACGATTCCTTTGTAGTTAAACAAAAGTGCCATAATCTGAACTTTAATATTATTCAGAGAATTCAAGTTTCTTTGCAGGATGTGAAGGATATTATTCAGGGCAGGATATTAAGAGTACCAATTCTGGAGTCAAGCAAACCTGCATTAGAATCTTGGCTCAGGCAGTACTGGAAAGCCTGGTTAATTCATTCAACATCCATTTATTAAGTGAATACCAAGTGCCAGGTACTGCATTCGATGTGATAGTATGCCAGATAAATCATTTCTGCTGTTCCAGATTAGTCACTTTTTTTCTTTCTGAATATCAGACTGCTATACAGTGTGAGTAATAGCTCATCCATTTTATTAAATGAAATCATTATATAAAGCTTCACTTCAAAACTAGTACCTAATTTTTGTTGTTATTACAAGAAAAAAGTTCCACCGAAGTAGAAACTAGTCTATTATTTATTTTAGTTTTTCAGTTATTAAAGTTGAAATAATAAAACCTGAAAAACAATAGTATGCTCATATTACCTTTAGGTAGTAGCTTGACTTGCTACAGATTCTTATATCTAACATACACACAGTTTATTTAGCCTTCACTATTTGTAAATGATTGTGCTTGAAGAAGAGCCAAAGAGATAAAGACAGCATATTCAATGTGAAATCCAAGGACCTTTTTGTTAGGGTATCGGACACACAAAAAAATGTAACTGAATTTGAAAAAAAAAGCATTACATTGAACATTATCAAATGGTTAAGACAGTTTTTGCTTATGCAAAATGGTTTTGCAAGTTTTTGAAGTTTTTGCTCCAAATATTAAAATAGAGATGTCACTTAAGTTTTAGTTGGCTATATTTCTTTTTTCTTTTTTTTTTTTAAATTTTTTTTTTCAACGTTTATTTATTTTTTGGGGACAGAGAGAGACAGAGCATGAACGGGGGAGAGGCAGAGAGAGAGGGAGACACAGAATCGGAAACAGGCTCCAGGCTCTGAGCCATCAGCCCAGAGCCTGACGCGGGGCTCGAACTCACGGACCGCGAGATCGTGACCTGGCTGAAGTCGGACGCTTAACCGACTGCGCCACCCAGGCGCCCCTCTTTTTTCTTAATTAAAAAAAATTTAATGTTTATTTGTTTTTGAGAGAGAGGCAAACAGATGAATGGGGGAGGGGCAGAGAGAGGGAGACTGAATCTGAAGCAGGCTCCAGGCTCTGAGCTGTCAGCACAGAGTCCGACGTGGGGCTGGAGTCCACGACTCCAGAGATCATGACCTGAGGCAAAGTCAGACACCTAACCCGCTGAGCCACCCAGATGCCCCCTAATGTTTTTTAAATGTTTGTTTTTTTTTGTTTTTTTGTTTATTTATTTATTTATTTATTTATTTATTTATTTATTTTTTTAACGTTTATTCATTTTTGAGAGACAGAGAGAGACAGGGCATGAGCAGGGAAGGGCCAGAGAGAGGGAGACACAGAATCTGAAACAGGCTCCAGGCTCTGAGCTCTCAGCACAGAGCCTGATGTGGGGCTCAAACTCACGGTCAGTGAGATCACAATCTGAGCTGAAGTCAGATGCTTAACCGACTGAGCCACCCAGGCACCCCAATGTTTATTTATTTTTAAGAGAGATAGAGCACGCACATGCTAGTGGGGGAGTGGCAGAGAGTGAGAGAGAGAGACAGAGACAGAGAGAGAGAGAGAGAGAGAGAGAGAATCTGAAGCAGGCTCTAGGCGCTGAGCTGTCAGCACATAGCCCAACACTAGGCTCGAACTCACGAACCATGAGATCATGACCTGAGCAGAAGTCCAACACCTAATGGACTTGGCCACCCAGGTGCCCCGTTGGTTTTATTTCTTCACTTCAGAAATGTATTGATTTGTATAGTATATAAAATACTTAAATACTTAAAGGAAATTGTTTTTAAATTTTATACCTGTCTCAAACAATCTAATGCAACAGTCAGTCTGCTTTAAAAGCTCATCATTTATCAGTAAGGCTAAAAATAATCTATCCTAAGTGAGTATACTTAGAAAATAAAGTGTGTTTGCATGGTAGAATGTGGCCATGCAAATTACATGTTTTTATTTGATAAGCCTATGAACAGAGAAAATTTGGACAAGTGTTACTTTATTTTTATTTTATTTTATTTTATTTTATTTTATTTTATTTTAGGTTTTAAATGTTTCATAAGGATCAGTATCAATAGTCAGAAAACAGATTTAAAGATGTCTATTCTTAGGAGACTATCTCTGGTGCAAGCAAGCAGCTAGTTTCTCTTCAGTCTCCTAGCAAAAATTAGATGATGTATATTCTTGTGGCTGAACAAAAAATATGTAAATAATATTTTTTCTTCTGACTATGACAGACTAATGGTCTTAGACTTGAATGTGAAAGTTAAAAAATAGAATAAAACCAAGCAAAATAACCTATAAATCTGGGGAAAAAATATATATGAGGCAATTTTTCTAGGCATTGAATAGCAGGCAGTGGAGACTTATAATCTTTAGTGGAATGAGTACTAAAGAGGTGAGATGCATATTTGCTCAAGTTTTCTGTGTGGAGGCATTTTTAGGGGCTGTATACAAGAAAATAGAACCTAAGTGGAGAGCAGCAGCCATTGAGCTGAGGAGGTAGTTGTTTAGAATCTGGGCTCCTGAGGCAGTTGACATTTTCAGGGAAAGGTACTACAGATGAGCAGGCTATGTGGAGGCACTGGACTGCCCTCATGAACTTAGTCAAGGGTTGGGCTCTGCATGTGCAGATTGAGGCTCTCTAACAGACAGCAGTGGCTACAGGGATGACTGTCAAGCCAGTGGCCAAGTCATGGGACACGCAGGAGACCAACCCATACAATATAAGCCCACCCAGAATGTACAGAAATTGCTGTCTTGGACTTACGGCTAGAACCCCAGAGAAGTCAGACCTCAGGAGTGAGGATACCATGGATAGGGCTCATACCCTAGAACTAAAAATGAACTAAAACAGATCTACTCTAAAAACATCAGAATTTTATAATTATGAAGGCTGACAACATTAAAAGGATTCATGAGAAATGTAATTGTCTTTTAAAACTCTATAAAATATATTATTCATAATCATGGCTAAAATAATGATGTGTTCAAATGAATGAAAGTGGGGATATTTCAAAGCAAGGCGGTCTGCATTCTCATAAATTCTAGAAGAAAATCTTCAAGGTCAGGCAAATGTTATCAGTATTGCAAAGGACATTGATGTAAAATCTGCAGTTACTATTATACCAGAAGTAGAAATTTCACTCTAAGATAAAGAATAACTGGTTGGCTCAGTTGGTAAAGTGTGTGGCTCTTAATCTTTAAATTGTGGGTTTGAGCCCCACATTGGGTATAGCAGTTACTTAAAAATAAAATCTTGGGGTGCCTGGGTGGCTCAGTCGACTTCAGCTCAGGTCGTGATCTCGCAGTTGATGAGTTCGAGCCCCATGTTGGGCTCTGTTCTGACTGCTCAGAGCCTGGAGCCTGCTTCAGATTCTGTGTCTCCCTCTCTCTCTGCCTCTCCCCTGCTCATGCTTTGTCTCTTTCTGTCTCAAAAATAAAGATAATTTTTTTTAATTAAAAAAATAAAATCTTGAAAAAAAAAAATACGGTAAGAATATCTAGGTTTATTATGTCTATTCAACATTGTATTGTAGTTCTTATCCAGTAAAATAAGTCAGGAGAAATAAGAGATACAAAGCTTTAAAAAGGAGAAGTAAAACACTCTTTATTTGCAGACAGCACATGAATGTACAATATCCTTTAAAAAATCTGCACAACGCTAAGAATAATTAGTGGATTTTGTGAAGTCACAGCATACAAGGTGAATATAAAATAATAAGTGTAATTTTATATCCTGTCATCAAAGGATTGGGAAATAAAATTTTAAAACACTATTATGCCATTAAAATAAATGTTATAAAACATATATAAGACCTTGATAAAACATAGCAGCAATAAAGAGATTTAAATAAATGTAGGGATACATTGAATTTACAAATTGGACAGCTCAAAACTGTTAAGATGATAATTTTCCCAAACTTGATTTATACATTTAATGGTATGACAGTTGAAACACCAAAAATCTTAAAAAAAAAATCTAAATTGACAAACTGACTTTAAAATTGTATAGAAATGAAAAATACCTGAAATCATCAAAATAATCTTGGAAAAAAGAAGAGCAAAGATGGAAGTCTTGTACTATCTAATTTCAGGACTTAGTATAATGTTACAATGATCAAGACAATGTGGCATTAGAGTAAGAACAGGTAAATAGAGCAATGGAACAGTGTAGAGAGTGTGGAAATAAATCCACAGAATTACATTCAAAGCATTTTTGACAAAAGTGCTAAGGAAGAAAGGAAATTCAATGGAAAAAGAAAGTCTTCTCAAGAAATGTTACTGAAAGAACTGGATAAATGTACTGAAAACACTAACCTCAACCCCTACCTCACACTATACACATACCAATGAGATGGATCATATAATTAAATGAAAAAATTATAATGCTTTTACACAAAAATAGGACAATATCTTCATGACCCTGAAAGAACTTAGTAACTTCTAACGCTCTCTCCTTCCTTTTATCTTCGTGTCTAGATAAATAGATAAATTGATCTTCATCAAAATGAAAAACTTCTATTCATGATTCGCCATTAATAAGATGAAAAGTAAAGTCATACCCCCAGAGAAAACGTTATCAATATACACATCCAGCCAAGGGCTTGCATCTAAAATGAATATTATATTCATACAAACAATTAACAATAAACTAAATAATACAATACTATACTGACAAGAAAACTGAAAAGGCACTTCACAAAGAATGAATGGCAAAAAACATGAACATGTTTATAAATATATAAGAAACATTGGTTAAAATGTATATAAGTGGCAAAAAATATGCAAGAGTATTTAATATCATTTGCTATGAAGGAAATGTAAGTCATAAAAATCATTGCCTAAAAGCAGCAAAATTTTAAAAGATTGCACCGAATGTTGGGTAAAGATTTAGAGCAACTAGAATGCTCATGAATTGCTAATGGGAGTGAAAAATGGTACCACCAGTTTGGAATACTTTCTGGCAGTTTTTCAGAAAATTAAAAATGCACGTAAGGCCCAGCAACTGTGCTTCTAGGTATTTATTCAAGAGACATTAAAAAAAATCTAAGTACACAAAAAGACTTTTACTAGAATATATATATATATATATATATATATATATATGAATTTTATTCGTAATATCATTGAATTTGAAATGGCCCAATATATGTCAATAAATAGATTTATCTATTTTAGGCATGTTATGATATATTCACAAAATTAAATAATAGTTAGCATACTTAGAGAATGAACAGATACCAAACATGAATAGGTACAAGGCACAAATGGATCTCCAAAACAATTTGTTAATTAAAAGAAGCCAGAAATTCAAGAAAAAGAAATTCAAAACTAAGATTTTATGATAAAAATAAAAATAGTTATCTATGATGGTTGAGATTGACTGGAAAGGGACATGGGGGAACTGTCTGAAGTGAGTAACTTCTACCTTGATTGGAATGTTGGCTATATGAGTGTATTCACGTATCCAAATTCATCAGATAGCACAACTGTGGACCTAAGCTGTGCATCTCACTGTATATCAACTTTATCTCATTTAAGAAAAACTTCCATTAAAAAAAACCTTAAATATATGATTTTAGGCAATTAACTCTACGTTTTTTTTACATCAATGTGAAAACAACCTTCTAATTACAAAATCCTTTATTATAGGCAAAGTATGCCAGAGCATACTTTATGCATTGTGTGGGTATTTGTGTGTGTGTGTATGAGAGAGAGAGTGAAAGAGAGTGAGTGGGAGAGAGAGAATGGAAGAGAGGGAGGGAGGAGAAGGAAGGGGGGTAGCATTTTTGGGGTGTGGATGGCCTATACTAGCCTCTAGTAGGTTGTCATTTTACTGGATTTTGACTTTGCTGAAATACTAGCACACTTTACTCAATATCATTCTTAGTTTTGTCTCCTTTTCTTGGCCCCTGCCAACATTTCAGATGAATATGAAGTGTTATAAAGATACTTAGAAAACTGCCACAAGAAATTTAAAAAAAATGAAGGAACCCCTTACACAGTGTGTGATACTCAGTGTGTCCTAAAAGTCATCTAGGAGTTAGAGTAGACAGAAAATTGAATGTGTATCAGTGATCAAGTATGAAAACAGATATAGTTCTCTCAACAGTTTAATATTTTCCATATTATTTTAGAAAATATTTAAAACAGTCTTAGAAAATAAGGTTAAAAATCAAACGGAGTAATAATTGTTAAAGTATCTCTAGTGAACAGATTACATTGGGAAACTTAGTCAAGTTTCATTCCCATAAATACCATGATATTAATAAGATCTACTTTTAGAGAACAATTTCCTAACCCTTCATCTACTGGTGCATTTTGTTTTTCAAAATAGTTCAGTATAATAGGACTCTAATAGTTGCCCTCTCTGTGGTTTCTATATACCTATTTGTTAAAGCTTATTTTGAGTTGTGTGAAATTCCAAAATGCAATTAGAAGGAAAAGGGATGAGAAATATGTGTGCACTCATAACTCATAAAGTTTGACAGAGGTGTAACAGAAAATATGTGATTTTTGTAGATGTTCCACCAGGAAAATAATAGGACAGAAAATATATTTTTTTAAGACAAATAACTTGGAGACGGTCCAGATCTGGAGAACATCCACAGAAGTTTTTAAAGTAACATTTAATGAGACAACTTAAAAAGACTAGAATGATTTTGCTCAAATTAAATATCTATCTATCCATACATCATCTATTTAAATTAGTTATATTTTGTAAGTTAGCAAAGGATTCTTTTAACACATATAATTTTCAGGAGTTCATCCCATACTTTCAATGCCTAAAAAAGCACATTGGACAGAATTACACCTTAGAAATGTGAAGAACTTTGTTCATAATTAATTAGTTTTAGTCTTCCACAATAGTTCTTCTGATTTGAATTTTTATATCCCCCAAGTTCAATATAAGAAATGTTTTTAAACTGTTGTGTGAGTAGGTATTAAAGATAGATCTATGAACTTCCTAACACTGATGTTTCACACAGCCTTATATACTGTACTTATAAAATGTACAGCCAGGTGAGTCCAGAATTGTAAGCACCCTCTGAACTGTGTTTGTTGTGCACCAATCTGGGGATGAGAGGACAAACTAGACCATCTGGGAAGTCTCCCGGTGATACCTACTCAGATGTATGTGTGTGGAGGGGATTTAAGGTCCCTACAACCTAGAGCTCAGCAACTGGGAACAGATCTGCAAAGTCAGTAGCCAAAAAATCTCCTTCTTACTACTGATTCATCACATAACTAGGTTCACCAAGAGTTAGCAAGTTGGATTTTACACTGGACAATGAAACTCTTGTGTTGATCTAAGTCCCTTTAGAGTGATGGGGGAAGGTTTTTGCTTTTGTTTTTGAAATAGGCTCTCGATTCTTTGCAAAATAATTCTATATGTGTACATGCACCAGGATTTCGTTAACGTTTACTCGTTAACGCTAATAATTGTGTTGCAAAAATTCAGTAGCAATCACTTTCAAGATGATTTTGAATTTTAGTAATGGACTTTATATAGTATTGAATTTAAAAATTCATTTATAGCCCTTAATTCATCGTATGGAAAACTTTAAAAGCTCAATAAACACCAACTTTACTTATTTAGTAATTGCTTTTCCTCTGGTATTTTTTAAAGTATTTATTTATTTATTTATTTTACATTTATTTATTTTTGAGAGACAGAGAGAGACAGAGCACAAGTGGGGGAGGGGCAGAGAGTGAAGGAGACACAGAATAAGAAGCAGGCTCCGGGTTCTGAGCTGTCAGCACAGAGCCCAACCCAACGCGGGGAATGCCAATTCACAAACCGGGAGATCATGACCTGAGCCTAAGTGGGACGCTCAACGGACTGAGCCACCCAGGCGCCCCTAAAATATTTTTTAACGTTTATTTATTTTTGGGAGAGACAGAGCACGAGCAGGGGAGGGGCAGAGAGAAAGGGAGACACAGAATCCAAAGCAGGCTCCAGGCTCTGAGCTGTCAGTACAGAGCCCAATGGGGGCTCAAACTCCAGAACCATGAAGTCATGACCTCAGCCAAAGTTGATTTCCCAACCGACTGAACCACCCAGGTGCTCCCCCTCTGCTATTTTTATGAGTGTTTTTAGAATCCTGATCAAGTTCACACACGTATTGTTTTTTGTTTTGAATTTGAGCCATGTGTCCTACAACTTAATAGATAATGAAATGGTCTTATGATTCTCCTCAATATTTAAGAAAGAAAGAACAAATTAAGTATTTAATTGTGTTACATCGAAACACATATTGAAAACATACCAACAATGGTATAGATTACATGACTATTCTTTTGTTCTAAACAAGTGCTCTTTAACTTTAAATTCATCTCTCACTTTGGTTTTAAATTTAAATTGAAAACTGTTTGTAACACTTTCCCCCAAATAGTTTCTGACAGAAAATTCCTTTCTTAGTCCCTTGCCACTGAAGTGTTTTTCAAGTGTTGCAAATCTGCTCTATCTGTTGCCTTTCCTCTTGAACACAATGAAGGCTATAGTTGGCATTCTAGAAAGGAAAAATGGGTTACTGGAAGTTGGACAGAATCCAAGCCTCAGACAGAGAGATGGAAAAACAGAACTATATAATCCTGAGCCCTGAACAATGTAGTTTAGTCTTAAGCACAAAAATCATTTCTATAATGTATATTCTGTTCCCCTCTTCACAATTTCAAGCTGACTACCTTGTGCCAAATAGGTGCTACTGAATATGAAGGGAATTTGATTTGCAAGTTGAATTTATTTGCAATATAGAATGTTGTGCAAAGGGTAAAACAGCATTGCTTAACCAAGTCAATATTTTCCTATACATGTGCATTTTAAATACAAAAGATGATCCCTGCTTGGTTAGGGAGTTTCGTCCCATCCATGATAATTGATTTTGTAAGGTTTTGAAGAAATCTTGAATTGTCTTCTCTTTTCACTACTGGGAATTTGGAGGAGGGGTGTGGATTTGGGGACAGGGTCTTTGTTCTCATTCAGTTATTTTTTAGGTGGTATATCAAGTATAATGTAAATGTTTCCCTGGAAATGGAGTTGTGTCAAAATACTAAATAGGACTTCTAGTCGCAAAAGGTTTTTCAAACTAACTGCATCTAGAGTTTTGTACCCTTTGTTTGTTATATTCTGAGTACAGATAGAGTCTGTTTCTGAAATCGCATCTGTGCTGTCAACTTCAATGTGTTCTTTTATTTATTTTTTAAAATATATCAATGGGGGCATATAAACTATGAATGGCACTTTTTTTGGAGAGTTGTATTCCCCATAACATATAGTATAGTATCAGCCGCATGCAAAGGTTCAACAAAATGAGAGTTGATTGAATTTTTATAGCCATAATTCCTATGAATGGAGTATAGATCTGAAAAAAATGTACATGGGCCAGTTGAGTGCAAATTTTCCTTTGAGAAAATTTAGAATCTTAAAAAAATAAAGACAGTCCTCTATGTCAGAGACAAGAGGTGAATACTGTTAAACATCTGAGTATGTCATTTTACTTATCAAGCTAATGTAGGTACCCTTAATAATATTTACTTTTATTTAATTTTCTCACAATATAACTAGGAGTGAATAAAGGGCAGGATTCAAGGAGAGAGGAAACGAAGTGCCTGTTTTTGAAATCTAATCTAAAGTGGCTTTAAGAGAACAGACAATTTCTTATTTCAACAAGCAAGACATTAATCATAGATAGAAAAAAATGCTCTAATTTAATTAACGGTAATTTCATGTTACTTTCCATGATCTTTATTTTTTCTAGAATTAAACCACCTCAGGGAGCAATTAACCAGTTGTCTGCAGGAAGATAACTTTTTGTTCCATAGTGCCCTAGTCTCCCTTCTGTTCCCTGGTCTTCTCTACCTCAAGTGGTGGCTGGGTAATAAACATTCAGTAAATGCTGGCTGAATTTCTCTTCTTTCACAAAATATGTATTGTGTTAAATAAGACTATGTGCACTTAGCATAATGTCTCAGAAAAGGTAGTTATTATATACATATATATATATATATATATATAGTCATTATTATTATTGATTCTCCAAACATTATAAAACTATTAAATGTCTATCAAGGCTGGGGCACCTGGGTGGCTCAGTTGGTTAAGTGTCCGACTCTTGGTTTCGGCTCAGGTCATGAGCTCGTGGTTTGTGAGTTGGAGCCCCGCACCAGGCTCTGCACTGACAGAGTGGAGCCTGCTTGGGATTTTCTCTCTCTCCCTCTGTCTGTCCCTACCCTGCTGGCACTGCCTTGGTCTCTCTCAAAATAAATCAATAAACTTTAAAAAACAAACAAATATCTGTTGAAGCTTCATAAACTCATTAGGATTTTATGACTGAATATAGAATATCCTCTGTTGAGTAAGAAGAAAAGTGACATGGTGCACCTCGGTGACTTAGTCGGTTAAGCATTTGACTTCGGCTCAGGTCAGGATCTCGTGGTCCGTGGGTTTGAGCCCCGTGTTGGGCTCCTTGCTGACAGCTCTGAGCCTGGAGTCTGCTTCAGATTCTGTGTCTCCCTCTCTCTCTGCCTCTCCCCCACTCATGCTCTGTCTCTCAAAAAATGAATAAATGTTAAAAATATTTAATAAAAAAAGAAGAAAGGTGACACTATAGCTTCTAATTTCTACACCATCATTAATACAGTGAATGCCACAGACTTTGCTTAAAGTTGCTGTTCTGTCTATGTGTTCTGTGACATCCCTTGCTTGAATTTATTAGCAAATGGGTATTAATGATTTTTTAATCCCTAACTCTCAGGTGCATTCAGTGTCTTCTTTTTCAAATGAATTCCTTTCACCGGTTCCATTATTACTGTCAGCTCTCTCCTGTTTAATCAGTATTCTCATCACCATTTTCAGCTTTAGTATGTTTCTTTCAAAAGAGAAAAAGAAAGCTAGTTATAAGTGGACATACATGAAACATAGCTATGAGATAGCTTTTATTGTCACTCTGTGTTAAGAGCAATGTAGAGGAGACTGCTCAGGGATGTTTGTAAACTTTCAGGGTTATGCCTTGTTTGCCCCTGTGATCACACATCAAGGGGTGAGAAAATAAAACAGAACTTTAAATGTATTTTTCGTTTCTATGCAAGAGCAGTTTGTGGTGTGCTTGGGTGTGATTGTAGGAATAACACTTGCATTTTGCAGACTCTAAACATCCCGTACTGTAATCAGTGCCGATGGGATTACTGAAAATGCTCCCTAGTGTTAAATATATCAAATCACTCTGTGGTTTATTTGTAAAGGAAAGACGTCCACAGGAAAAGTGAGAAACAGTAGATTTTTGGAATTAGTGTAAACACTGAGGCATAGAATAGATAAAAGGTAAAAAAAAAAAGAAATTTAGTGGCTTATTGGAATATTTCCTAACAGGCATCGAAGGGGGCAGATATTGATTTGAAACTGTGCTCCATGGATTATGATATACATGTACCTGGATATGTTGTTCTCTCAATTGCATATTTTACATGTTATCAGATATATTTCACATATAAGTAAATATAAAGCCAATTACTATTAAAAGTAATAGGAAGTGCAAAGCTGGATATTTAAGTGTTTAGGTGAATGTTTCCAGATGAGCTAAACATAGGTTCTGGATATAACTGTGGTTTAATTTACTTGACAGTTTTTTTTTAAGTTTATTTATTTATTTTGAGAGACAGAGAAACAGAGGGAGGGAGTGGGAGAGGGGCAGAAAGATAGGGAGAGAGAGAAGCCCAAGCAGGCTCTGCCCTTTCAGAACAGAGTTTGAAGTGGGGCTCTATTCCACAAACCACAAGATTATGACCTAAACCTATATCAAGAGCTGGGTGCTTAATGAACTGACCTACCCAGTTGCCCCCGCTTGACAGTTTTTAAAGGCCTCTTTCTGGGGAGGTATTGCCCTGGGAATTTGGGGAGATGGAGTGTGGCAAGGTTAGGTCAACTGAAACACAGTGAGAAGGTGCAAGCTTTTCCTTTATTATTAGTTTCTAGTCTTACCATGGTCAACATACAGCGCTGAGGAATAAATTAAAAAAAAAAAATTCTGTGGGAGAAAGTGACTATTCTCAGAGGACCCAGGCAGTGGGACTTTGAGGAGAGAGCAGGAACTCTATAAATATATGTCAGGAAAGCTACTGAGAGATACAAGTCTGGTTTGAGCTCACCTAGACTTTGTCAAGTTCAAAGAGTGGTATGAATGGGGAACGCCATCTTTGTGATGCTAGCCATCACATGTCTTTCTGTTCAGTCACACCCAAGATGGACTGTTTGCCTTGTGCCTGGAGTACAGCTGTTATCCTGAGACCTCCCTCCAAAATAATTCTGGGAATTATCTTTGTTTCCTTTGTGTTAAACTTCCTTTCCCTGTAGCCCATGCTTTCATTTTCTTTCTGGCTTCTTTCCTCGTTTTGGTGGAGCAACTTGTGTCAGAAATTCCTAAAAAATGCTTTTGGGAATCTAATTTTTTATATATTCCATGTCTCAAAGTATCCTTGTTTTACCTTCATAGTTGATGTGTAATTTAGTTGAGTATGGAGTTCTAGGGTAGAAATAATTTTTCATCATGATTTTGAAAGTATTTGTCCCTTGGTCTTCTAGGTTGCAGTGTTGTTTTTGAGCAGTCTGTGTCCATTTTGATTCCTGATCGCTGTGTATGTGATTCGTATTTTGTCTCTGGAAGCTTGGATAATCTTTGTCCACAAAGCATATATTTTCTTTTTTTTTTTTAATTTTTTTCCACGTTTTATTTATTTTTGGGACAGAGAGAGACAGAGCATGAACGGGGGAGGGGCAGAGAGAGAGGGAGACACAGAATCGGAAACAGGCTCCAGGCTCTGAGCCATCAGCCCAGAGCATGACGCGGGGCTCGAACTCACGGACCGCGAGATCGTGACCTGGCTGAAGTTGGACGCTTAACCGACTGCGCCACCCAGGCGCCCCAACAAAGCATATATTTTCAACCTTGACACTGTTACACTTTCGATCAGTGAAGTGAAATATTTCTTTGATGATTTTCTTCCCCCACCCACATCTCTCCTTATGGAATCATGATTATTAGGACCAATTCTGGATTAATCCTTTGTGTTCTTTCCTTTTTTTTTTTTTTTTTTTTTTTGTTCAGTCCTTCTCTTCTGTTTTCCGCTCCTTTGACTTTGATTAATTTCTCTCCTTTATGAAGAATTTTTCAACTTAATATTTCAAACTCAGATGGATTTTAGCTTTATTTCCAAGAGATGTTTAGCAATGAATGTGTTGTTGTTGTTGTTGTTGTTGTTTTATATAGCATATTCTTCTTGTTTCATGAATGTAATACCTTCTCTTAGCTCTTAAATGATATTATGGTAGGATTTTAGTGGTTTGCTTTATTGTTAAGTTCCTTCAAGTTCCTGTTTTAAAAAGCTACTTTGTCTCTATATTTGCAGGTAGAGAATTTTCTCAGATATCTAGTGATCTTTTTGTTTCTCTGCTCTTAGGTAAGAGTGAAAGATTAAAAAGTTGATTAGGGGAGCACCTAGGGGGTTCAACTGGTTGTGAGCATCAGACTCTTGATTTTGGCTCAGGTTATGATCCCAGGGTCATGGGATTGAGCCCCACATCACCCTCCACACTGTGTGGAGCCTCCTTAAGATTCTCTCTCTCTCTCTCTCTCTCTCTCTCTCTCTCTCTCTCCCTCTCTCCTTTTGCCCCTCTCCTCTGCTTGCACTCTCTTTTCTCTCTAAATTTTTTTAATTAAAAAAACAAACCGTTAAAATATTTTTAAACATTTATTTATTTGTGAGAGACAGAGAGAGGCAGAGCATGAGCAGAGGGGGGTGGAGAGAGGGAGACACAGAATCCAAAGCAGGCTATAGGCTCTGAGCTGTCAGCAGAGCCTGATGTGGGGCTCGAACTCACAAAGTGGAGCCAAAGCCAGATGCTTAATTGACTGAGCCGCCCAGGTGCCCCTAAAAAATAAACTCTTAAAAAAAGCTGATTAGAAGCTTTATGCATATGGGTAGAAATTGTTAGTATAATTTTCTATTCAAGATACTCTTGCTTTGCCATTTTATGGAGACTTAGTCCTACTTCTGGAATGGTCAGATTTCAATGAGAGGACTCTTTCATTCTCTTTTCTGAAGGGCACAAGCCTGGCTGTCAAACATTCTGGGAATCAAACGGCAGAAGAGGCCTGGGAACTCAGCTGTCATTATGCATAAGTTTGTCTAGTTCCTGTGTTTCTAGTATCCTATCCCACTCTCATTGTGTCTGTTGATGCCACCATTTCCCCTCTCCAGAGAACTTCCAAACTGTGGCTCAGTGGGGAAGAGCAATCCCTGAACAGCACAGATGTGGGATGTGGAGAACCATCTAAGAATCCATCTCCTTAAACTTCTAATACTCAAGGATCCTTATTTTAACCCTCACACATTTTTAGTAATATGTGTTTTTTTTTCTTTTTTGAGAGAGAGAGAGAGAGAGAGAGAGAGAGAGAGAGAGAGGCAAAGGGAAAGGGAGAGAGGCAATCTTAAGCAGGCTCCATGCTCCGAGCAGAGCCTGACGCAGGGCTTGATCTCAGGATTGTGAGATCACGCCCTGAGCCTAAATAAAGAGTCAGGACTCTTAACGCACTGAACCACATTTAATATGTGGTTTAAATAAGGTTGGCCCTTAGCTTTTCCTGTTGCTGAATTTGGTCCTTTATGTAACAGTGCATATGGGTTAGTTGGATGGATTATTAAGTAATATGAAGAACATGTCAATGTTTTAGCAACAAAAATATTAGAAAATAGGCCATCTGATAATTAACATACAATTGGATTGGAGACTCAGGAAGTTGTTAAATTTGAATCTAAAATGAGATAGTCTGACTTGGATCTCAGAAGACTTATTGTTTGTTCCAGGTGTGCATCTTAAGAAACTTGCAGGATTTGTATGGTTTGAACTCAAAACCACATACTGCTCAGTGATGAATTTTGCTCTGAGTTTTGTGGTTGACCTGAAATCCCAATACAAAGGAAAAGCCCAGGAGTGTGAAACCAGATCAGCCAAAATATGAGATTCTTCATATGAATACTCTGTGATCTGAGACCGCTAAGGATCCCTTGACTCTAATTACAGTGTGGTCTCATTCAATAAATGTGGGAAGATCGTATGATTTCTTTATTGATTTTGGCACCTGTTACATCTTTTATTAGATCTAACACGTGTTCTGAAGTAGGTCTCCAATTATAGAAAACATCTTTTAATGCAATGTATAGATTCATATAACTCACCGTTATATCAAAAACTGCATAAATATTACCTTCTATGACACATGATTCATTCTTCTAATTATTTTAAATACAATTTTATTAACAACCATAAAATAAGAGCAATGCTATTTAATTTTTCTATGATCTTCCTCTCCTTCTCCAAGAGTAATATACTATTTAAGGATCATAGAGATTCTACTAGTCTAGCATGTATTTTTAAGTTTTAAAGTAGCTAGTGGAAACTGAAAATAAATATATGACATTAAGATTCTAAGTTATCATTATTTATTTGAATTCCTTTCAGAGAAGAAAGGAAAAAAGGAATATATCATTAGGAATAATACTATTTTGTAATATGGGCAGGGTTCACTTAAGAATAAGTGGCTGAGGGGTTTTGCTTTTGGCTAAGTTGGATTAACAGGAACCAGAACCTGATGCATATTCCTGTATTCGTTCATTCCACATGTATGTTGAATACCCACTGTGTACCAGAGATTGAGTTAGGAGGTGAGTATACAAAAATGAGCCAAGCTAAAGTGTTGCTGTTGTCAAGCTTAAAATCTAGTCAGGGAGACATACAGAAAATAAACACTTCGTAGGAAATAAACGTGGGCACCGATGGCCACTTGTGGTCCTCGCCTAATAGATCAGGTACCATTATATTAATTATAGAGCATATATGTGATATATTTTTATATATCATTCTATCCTTCTTAAAAATGTATAAAACCAGGTAATTTTTATTACCTGGTTTAAAACTCTCTAATAACTTTATATGTCATTAAATACAACCACATTTCTCCGTGACCTCTTTGAATGCACCAAATTTCACTGATGAAACCCTATTGGCGGAAACAATTTATAGTTTGCTTTTGTTTCAAAATGACATACCAAACCACAGATTGAACTTGAGTGAACCCTATTAAAGGTATCATACCAATTTAGAATTTAAAGTACTTAATTTGAGAAAGACATTTATATGTTCAGCTACAAAAAATTCTCATATCTTTCACGCTATGTGAACTCTGTTTTAACCTTCATTTTTCCTCCACAGAGAAATTCCAAACAAATTTATTCAGGCTTTTCTTTCTTCCCATTAAATATAATTATTTTTTGCTGGATAAAATGTTTCTAAAATTCTCCAAAATAAGCACTGAATACATTAAAAGTATGCTATGAAAAAGATATCCATTATGTAAATAAACATATTGAAACTCTATTGGTACACTTAGGGCGAGTGGCTTCAGTTTGACATTGTATATATAATGACATAAAAATTATCTCTTAATTACAATCAAAGGAAGTGAGAATAGATTTCAGGCTTGGGGAAGGGCTGTTGAAGGGGTAATAGACTTTTGATGTCTGTCTTGTCACAGTAGCACAATAGCTAATTCCTGTGACTCCTGACCTTTTAGTGTCTCCTAACCAAGTATTGGCATTAATCTACTGCTTATCTGTCACCCACCACATTGTATAGTTCCCATCTCTGTTTTCAATTATCAGTCATTAGAGAAGGCACCGAACAATTTCAGAAGAAAACTCACAAAACCTTTGACCTGTTTTTGTCAGATAACCACAAGTATTCACTCTAGATAAACTATCATTTCATTGTATTCAAGATGTAAAGGAAGGTTCTTTGCTGTATATGCACTTACTGTAACCTCTATCACCTTCAGGTGATTAAAAATGGACTGTTTTATTTTACTGATGGAACAGAAGAATTTGCAAGGTCATTCAGTGAAATCTGGTGAGATTAGAATGGTTGACCTCTAGCTGCCAGGCAATCTATAAAACCCACAGATTTTTCTAGTAAAGAAAACATGTGAACTAAATATTTACCAAAAGGTGGTTATCAGACAGCTGGGCTTTTATGTTGACTTCTTACAGGTAAACACAATTTATTATATTATAATATATAGTATAATATAGTATAGTATATATATAATATATATATAATATAATATAGTATAATATTAATATACTAAATATATTCACTTGTTATTAAATAATCATTTTTCATTACAGTAAGTGAATTAATCAGGTATTATCTTCTGTTTTAACTATCAACTAATTTTTGAAATTTAATATTAATATCTAACTCACAAAAGATGAACATTTGTTTTAAGTTCCCATTAATAATTTCTGGTATAAAAAGCTTATAATAAAAACCATAACAAAATATTTTCTGTGTTTAGGATGCATTGTTGATCCTCAGGGATAAAAAGAACTAAGTGACTGTCAGACTCCCTTAAAGAGGAGATGCGTCAGAACCAGCAAATTTGATTAGACTAATGGGCAATATGTGAACATCAAATTATGTGCAGCTGTGTTCTCTACCTCATAGATGTGAAATATCTAAACAAGGTATCAAGTAAACACAATTATTTTCTATCCATCCACCCTTATAAAAATCTAGCTCTAGCCTGAAGTTTTTTTTAACACTACTGAACAAATTAAAAAGCCAATAATATTTATTCCATTTATGAATATACCTATATTCCAGGGAAACATACTGACATTCTGATGATCAAAATGGTTGTGTTTTAGGACAGGTAACAATTTTCTATCATTAAACTTTTATTGACCATTTGCTATAGAAAAAAGTCATGTTTGGGGGTTTGTGCAGGAATATGAAGATAACAAACAAAACAAAAAGAAAATATGGATATTTCTCTAAAGTATCTCACCCCTGGGGTACTTACATGATGATGTAATAATTACAATGCAAGTGGAAAGTTACTAATATGATAGCTACCGCTTTCTGAGAACTTGCTGTGTTGCAGACACCTACACGAAGACTCTCTCAAATATCATTTAACCTTTACAACACACTGCCTTTTATTATCGACCTCCATTTTAAAGATGGATAAATAAAGGCATTGCGATGTTGAATAACTTTCCTAATACCACACTCTTTAGTAAGTTAGGTAAATTAAATGGAATTCAAGTTTGTTTGTTTTTTTACTTCAAATCCAGCACTCTTAAGTATGGCATTCTGTCATGGCCATTATCAAAAGGGAGGTACAGAAAAAGTGCACAGGTACTGAAAATGTCTCCAGCAGGAAAAATTAACTTGGACAGAACATTTCAAAGTAGTATTTGTGGCACTGGAAATGGAGATTTTAAGCAGACGTAGGATTTGGAGCTCTGAAAGTAGGGAATGCATTTTAGTTAGAGGAAAAAGTGAGGAAAACTATCAAGTTAGGAGAGGAAGGGGATTATTGAGGAATCATTAATTCATCCAACTTTCTTTCAAAAGTGTCGACTATACACTTGCCTGTGATATTGGTTACAAAAAAATAATTTCCTGTCTTTGGTTATTAGAATACAGAATGCATCGATGAGAATGGGAATAGTGAAAAACTGATCTGTTCCCAGTAAATTCTTACCACTCCTCGTATTGCACTGCTTGTGCTCAGATTCCATATTGTGCAATGACAACGAACTATTTATTGTTCATTCTTTGGCTATAAGCTCCCAAATCTCTTTCCATCTATATGAATCCTTTATCTGGAAAAACTTCTTTAAGACCAAGCTCAAAATGAGCTCCTCCTGAAGCCTCCTATACAATGTGTTGTTCCTTCCTTCATTATTCTGCCTTCTATTACACTTATCCCTGGAAGCCTCAACACAATTGTATCACAATTGCACTTTTCCGTGTCTGTCTTCCTTATCATGGGCACATATCTCTTTTCTTCTTATATCTCTGTAGCTTTTAGGGCTTGACCTAGAATAGTTATTCAGTAAATATTTTGGGATTGAATAAATGGAGAAGTAGCACGGTAGCTAGTTTTAGGATAATCAAAATGAGTATGTGTGGAAGATGAGAAAGAAAAGCAGCCATCTGACAGCCAGGAGATGGACTGCATCCAATAAAGGAGATGGACCAAAAATTTGATATATATTGCTTTTATGAAATCAGAAATTACTTAATTGTTAGTGTTTATTTATTTTTATTAAATATATCCATTTTCATGCCAATGCTTGATATGTAAAGGGTTATCATTATAGCATTCTAATAACCACCGAGGGCTGAATGCTGGGCTCATCCAATCTGGAGCCAAGTAGAGCATGGTGCCACCTTCATTGTGTCCTAAAGCTGTCTTCATACAAGATTGAATTCTTTGTGTTCCTAAGTCGTTTCTATTTTGTAAAGCAAAATAATATTTACCTATTGGGTCATGAATTAAATTTTGTAAGTTTCAAAATCACATGTATTTGAAATTGATTCAGGAATCAATTTGTTTAGGCATTTCATTAAGATATGTAAAATATTTAACCATCTCACCTTTCTTTTCCTTCTTTAGAAAACTGTATTTATGAAGCATTTATGAGTACAAGTAAGAGTATTTTAACTACAGAACACTTGAAAGTCCATTGAAACTGTTCTTTGAAACAGCACATTCAGGGGGACCGTTTTCTCTCCTTCAGGTCAAACATGACTGGGGTGTCAAGAGGCTCTTAGGGTTTCTGGAATCTGGAGTTTACCATACTCTCCGGAATGGTTATCCATTTAAAGGAACATGTACATGTGCACTCACTGATCAATGAATAGGCCTTTATAGGACAAGTTTATGTTTCTCGATGGACTAGTCAGTGAAGGATATCTTGTGAAGTGATATATCTTGGTAGTCACATGTTATCTTTGTTTTTTTTTTCCCCTTTAACTTTAAAATGCAGCACAGATAAGTAATAATTCTATGAGTAATCTCTTAATGATTTTTTGCACTCAGCAGCAAACAATGATCTGTACTCTTTCAACAGCTGGCTAGGCTCCTGGGAGAATGCTATCTTTGCCTTGCAGCTACTGATTCTATTTGTGTCTTCCAAGTTATAGCCCTTGTGTGGGAGATTAAGGCTGGTTGCCCATGAATGCATCTCCTTAAGACTGCAGATACATCACAGGATAGATAAAACTTCAATCCTCTGTTAATTAATTATATTCTCCAGATGTTGTAGACATAAAAATCTTTAATCGGGACATTTCTATACAATTTCTATTAGTGATAAAGACATTCAGAGAGGTGTCTGTTTGGAAAAAAGAAAGACTGCAATCAGTCATTAACTTCTGTTCAGTTGTATCTTAGCAATAAAAGGTTTCAGTGGCTGTCTTTAAACACAAGAAGCTTAATCTTTGCAAAACGTTAGCAATTTAGAGCATTGAGAATGTAGTTTGGTGCTTATATAAGGCAGTCTGTTTCTTTTTACTGTCAGCCCATTAATTATAGAATGTGACTCTTTGGATTCATATTCTACCTTTTGTGTGCTTTGATGTTGCCACTTTTTAAAACCAAATGGTAATAATAAATTAATTCTTTGGTTCTCTCAGGGTTGGTGAGCTTTCAGTTGCTCTTGGTAGTTCGCATAGATGGAAATGTTTGCAATATTCAAAAACCTGCTTCCTGAAAGCGATTATTCACCATCATTATGATTGTATTTTGTGTGATAAACGTTCTAAATTTTGCTGACTTATTGATGGTTTATTTTCTCTGAGTTTGCATATATATATGTTATATGTTATATATGTTATAACATATATATGCATTACATATATAACATATATGTATAGTACATAACATATTATATAATATATAATATATAATGTATAATTATATAACATATAATATAATAATATTATATATATTATGTTATAACATATATATATTCAGTACAGCAACTCTTTAATTTTTGTAGACAGAACTGTTGGCAACCATCATCTTAAATAAAAATAAAAAATAAAAAAAATAAACAGCCCAATATTGATGGCCTTATTTCACTTTTATGGTGATATTCATCGTCTTACACCTAACAATCTTCAAAACAAGCATGTATCGTAAAGAGAGTGTGGCATTAGTGTAATGTACATATGGCTGAAAATACAGCCTATGAACCTTGTTAGATATATAAGCAGATATGAACATAGCAGTCTGGGCAGGTCATTGTGTTCTCTTTTTAAATGCAATTCCCATAGGTGAATTGATTGATACAGGAGGTGTGTTTTAAATCTACTTAAGTTTATTCCCAAACTCTCTTTTTCACTTCACATGAGAGAAATGGTATCTATGGTAAGAGAAAAAAGAATGGTCTTCACTAGAGAAAACGGTCAACCTCCTGACCTCAGTATGTTTTAACATGTGTCATTCTATCCCCTTTGACAAATCTGGGTCTTCTTTCGATGAGCTAACCCTCTTGCCTTCCTTTTTGTTTTTCCATTTGTTTTCTGTTTGTCTAGTAATTAAGAGAGTCTTTTCTACTACCAAAGAGGAATGTAATTATGATTTTATGGAGTCTTATGTCTTTTAATCTGGTAATACAGATTTTATTAGAAATGATAATAAAGGTGATTAAGGAAACTCATGGTATTTAGTTGATATAATATACAAATTAAAATGCAGATTGAAAGGACCAAATATTTAACACAATATGCATAAAAAACAAAAGATGTATATATTTTTCTGATTTTTTTCTTGTTTACTTGCTTATCTTTTAAGCTTTCCAAGACATTTATAACTGCAGTGGGTTGTAGCACATTGTAATATATGGTGAAATAATGCTTAATTTTTACTCAAATCATCAGATATGAACAAGGCAAGGATATCTCTTACAAAAAGCTTACACTTAAGGGGTATAAAACGTGGCTGTATGTTCTTTTTCAACCTGTTTGAGAAAGTTATTCTGCTGGTAGGTCTGGTGGAGAAAAAGTTGGAGAATGGAGGGATCCAGCTGGTGAGTTACAATTATTTTAAAATAAGGTTGTAGTAAAAGAATGAGCTTGCATATTAATATAGATGTTATATAATATTAATTCAAGCTCTGAATACAATCACTTGTTTAGTCGTAAAAACTCCTCAGATAAGAAATGGAATCAATATTAAATAAGTGAATATAATACAGTATTTACCCAGATAAATATTGGAGGCACTGAGTTCTAGAAGAATGAGCAGATTCCAGAAAGTATGGCATCCTCTTAAGTAGGAGCATCACAGAGAAGAATGAAAGCATTGAAAGATCAACTTTGCTGAGTAATAATGAGATAAAACAAACAAAACCACATCCAGAAAATAACAAATAAATACAGTGTTGTGTTGTTGAGGGATGAGGAATTGAAATCTTGGCTGTGGAATGAAATTTATTCTCTCCCAATTATATATTGTGGGCTCTTGGGCAAGTTATAGAAACTTACAAACATAAGTAAGGTTGTAAGGATTAGACAAATATGTGCCAAACAAATGAGAGTTAAAGAAATTATCATGTCTTTTGTCATCGGGTAATGCAGCAGGATGATACTTAGTGAACAGAGCCAGATTTTGATCCATTCATATAGTCTTTCATTTAGTATTTATTGAAAGATTTCTTTGGATCAAGCATTCTTTGTGTTAGATGCTAATTAACTATTGTTGATCAAATCCTTGATTGCTGAAAAACATTGTGTAAATATACTAGCTATGAACTAGTCTCTAAGTACAGAACTGTAGGATGTCATTATGTAGGTGGTATGGACATTGAACAAAGATTTATAATGAGCTTTAGAAGACAGACATCTGTTACCGCCTAGCTGTCATCACCCAATTTCTTATTCTTAAATTAGGGATATTAATATTTCACACCTCCCTAGGATTGCTCTTTGAGGTAACTGAGCTTACCTTGTGAATATTTGTGAGCATCATTAGGAGTGCAAAGCTATATAAATATAAGTTTTATTCCATTATTCACTCCAAGATGTCCCATGGAATTTACTAGTGCAATTATAATTCAAAGCAATAGGATATAAGAATTTGAGTCATTGGACAAATCTGCACTGCAACTTTATTTTGTGTGGTATATTTAATATAAAATTTTATTAAACTCTTTGAAAATTTGCCTCCTTAAGGAGTTAGGTTAAATAGCCTGGATTAGAAAACTGAAATTTTATAATAACAGCTGAAATTCTAGCTTTCCACTTTATTATACTAACATCTCACAGGGGATTCCAAAACAGTAGATGACTTTACATAATATGAATTCAATACTTACCTGCATTATGCAGGTGTGTGCTTTAGATTGGATGCTAACCTGTGTCTCAGGCCTTATTTTTAGGACTATAATTTCTTTGGTCTAAATTTCAAATAAAAAAATGGTTGTTAATGAAAAATTGCATGATGATTGTTATTTAAATTTTAAATATTGACTTTAAGAATAGAAAAATACGTTTTTGAATGGCTGGTTGGTTTATACATCATAAAATATGTATGTCCTCAAGCAGAGTCTGGAACAGTGCAACCTAGTCAAACACATGAACATTTCTGTAGCAAAGCAGTAAATATTTATAGAAAGTGGGATAAATAGTGACTTTAAATTGCCTCAAATCAGCTAATTTCCAGTTCTCCTGCCAAACTAACTTGAAGTTAAACATTCAGTTTTCAGAGCTTTTTGGATTTTGGACTTGTGAATATGAGATTTCAGATCTCTAGTAAAGCATAAATACTTAATAAATTAGGACACGGTAATAATCTACAAGCAGAAGCTGCATAAGAACATAGCTTGGTGGCCTCAACTACTTGAATTCATATTCTTTGGTCTTTATTCTCTCTGCCTCCTCAGTTTTTTTTTTTTTTACCTTCAAAGTAGAGATAATCAGAGAACATACCTCATTGGTTGTTACAAAGTATAATATGTTAATATGAATGAAATGCTTAGAACAGTGCCCAAATATAATGAGGATCAGAAAAGAATAAGTTTGCAGTGAATTAAATTTAGTTCTTTGTAAACAAAAGTTGTGGCGAGTTTTTTTTTTTTAATTTTATTGTTTATTTTTGAGAGAGAGAGAGAGAGAGAGAGAGAGAGAGAGAGAGAGAGAGAGAGAGAGAGAAGGCAAGCAGGGTAGGAGCAGAGAGAGAAGGACACACAGAATCCGAAGCAGGCTCCAGGCTCAGAGCTGTCAGCAGAGAGCCCAACGCGGGTCTCAAACTCACGAACCGTGAGATCATGACCTGAGCCAAAGTTGGCTGGTTAATGAGCTGAGCCACCCAGGCGCCCAATCGGCAAGTTTTAATATGGCAAGTTTTAAGGCACTTTCAGTTATTAGACATCCAGTTTATAGGCATTTTCTACCCTTACGCATTCCCTCTCACGTACCTGAGTCAGGAGGATGGACAAACAGTACAGAGGGAGATATGTTCATACCAGTCTAAGCTATTGCCAGCAGAAGGTTAGACGGAGAAGTTTAAATTATGGACCAAAATAGCATCCTAAAAATGGGATTGTCTTCCTTATTTAGTGAGAAGCTGATTACTGATCTTCCTGGGAGCAGACCTCTCTCAGGACCAAGATAGTGATACTTAAAAAAACAAAACAAAACAAAACTTCATGCTGAGATGGTGTCAGTATGTGCCTGACTGCCAGAACACTGTTCTTGTCAAGCTTCCCGGGGCCAGGTGTAGATTATATTTTTCTTTGCTGGCTTAGGTATGGGAGGTGGAGGTGGAGATGAGCTCCCTGCCCTCCTAAACGGCCTCCTACTCCTGGGGAAAATAAACTGAAGATTGTTTCAAAGGATGAAGGCCAGGAATCATGCATTCCTTTGTCATGAGCTTCCTCTAGACATGGAACCCATCTGGTCCTGGAACTCAGAGTTCTAGCAGCCATGGCCTCCACCCTCATTCCTGGTTGGTCGTGACCCTCTTATCTTTTCCTTAATATTAATCCTTCCTCTTGTTTAGGACCCCCAAGTTTCACATAATTACAGCAGCGTCGACATGATTTCAATGATGCACCTAAAGATATTTTCCTATCTTCCTGCAATTTTTGAAACTTAGGAGTTCATTTACGCAACTTACCCATTTTTTATCTTCTTGTAACAAAATTTTAGCAATAGAACACATCACTGGAAATATGTAGAAGTATTATTATAGGCTGTAATTGTGAGGCACCTTGTTCCCAGTGCTTTGCAGTGTAATTTTTGTGATCCTGACCTATATATTATCTTAGATAACAGAGAGATTTTGAGCAAGCTACCAATACTGAGAAACATAACTCCACCACATGATAGTGCATTACTAAAAATGAGTCCTTTGCATAGATAATTTCTTACGATGGTTTTTGGTGTTCAGTGGATATAGTATCAAATAATATACTATTTTACAAAGCCAGGTTATATAATAATATGCCTCACACTTACTACCCGAATTCTTCAACATTCCATAATGTTCCCAAGAGGAAAAGTTCTCTGACTTCACTTGGTGGGAAGGTTGCTGAAGGGGGAAAATATGTTTTCCTCTCTATTTTGAGTAAGAACAGACAGAAGTCTTTGGAAGGCTTTATGCTGCCCCATGGATAAGGAGGTTATACCAAACAATGTATAAGAAGTAATAAAAGTGCTTTTTTTTTTTAAACAAAAGAAGGACATTTCATTTGCTGAAAGGAGAAAAAAAAAATTCTGGGGAAGGCATTTTAGAAATAATCCCTCTCGTGAACCTGAATTTACTTTATTTACTTGACCTTTGCAATGTCATAAACATAGTTCTTATGCTCCTGCAATTTCTCAGTCCTCCTTGCTATTTTCCTCCCTCAGCTGTGCTAAATCTCATCACTGACTTCACCTGGAACCCTGGGGGTTTCTATTACATATCCCTAATTCTCTGTGTTCTGGTACCTGATAAAATAGTAGTAATCATTTTACAACCTTCGCTTTTAAAAACATTTTTGGATACCCTTTCTAGTTAGGATCCAAGAATTTGTATGAAACCACAGAGGTTATATTGCTTTTGAAATAAAGGTTGTTGGTTTGTGGAATTTCCTTCAACTGGAAACATGTATGAGCCTGCGGTTCCAGTGTTTTCCCAGTTTTATAAATATCCTACTTGCTTGTTTTCATCTTCAAAGCAGGAGAATTTACCATTAATTTCCATATTTTATAAAGGATTAACTTTTTTCCTTCCCTTTTTTTTTTTCTTTTCCAGTTGAAAGAGACAAGGATTTTTCTCACCAGCGAAGGCATTACAAAGAATTCAGGTTTGATCTGACTCAAATTCCTCATGGGGAAGCAGTGACAGCAGCCGAATTCCGGATATACAAGGACCAGAGTAATAGCCGATTTGAAAATGAAACAATTAAGATTAGCATATATCAGATCATCAAGGAATACACTAATAGGTAACAACTCTATGTCTAACTTACTATCCTAGCAAATGAATTGTAGTTAAATCCATTGATAATCATGTGATCTATCATATTATGTTTTCTTTGGGTGTAATGACATTCAAAGCCAGGTGTAGACACATTGAAAGTAAGAGTAATGGGTCTGAAGAGTGCCTTCCACATTCCCCAGCTTCTCCTTCCTCCTAACACCAATCTGCACTGGATGGGCCCATGCTTCCCCCATATTTGCTTTCCAGTCCCCTTGTCTCCTTTTGTAAATGAGAAAACTTTCGTTTTAGTCAGCACACACAAAATTTATAATTGAAATGATTTAAATCACTTGCTGTTTTTTTTTAAGTTGGAGAAGAGACCCTTTATTTCTCACTGGCATGGATGTAAATTATATGTGTGTTGTTATGTGTATTTTGATGTAAGGCACTATATTTGCAACATTCTGCCCATTAACCTGTATTTCTTCTGTCTACAAAATGGTTAATTCAAAATGTTGCAAAAAATGGACAGATAGTCTGAAATACAAAATATATGAAAACTTCAGTTGATAATTACTGCAAATGAACCATCAAATAGAAGAGTTGAAAATAAAGCTTAGCAGAGTTGTCTGACCTTTCATCCACTGAAGAAATCTCTTGGGTAAAACCTTCATGGGTGATTAGCCACCTTTGTTGGACAGCTCTCATATGTAGTTTTTTCAAACTCTCATTGATTATTTATTTATTTTATTTTTTTATTTCTTAAAATTTACATCCAAGTTAGCATATAGTGCAACAGTGAAATGTTAAGGTGAAATCTGTTTCCATTTATTAGATCTAGATCATCCCTCTGGTGAAATAGTATGTCTTTCTTTGATGAGATATTTAAAGACAGCTATCTTGTCCCCTCCAAGGCTCCTCCCTCTCCTTGAAAATTTCTAGTCCCTGACATTTAGATTTTTCTTGGTTTTGGAGAGTGCCAGAGTTCCCAATGGATGTTCAATGGGACATTGGTCCCTCACAATACTCAACGAAGAAAAAAGAATAAAAAGCTTCTGAGGTTAAATGCATTTGAAAATCCTACCTGCTAGACCTTTCTCTAGTAGATTCACAATGCACATCATATATTAAAGTCTTAGAAAGGCTTTATAAGTAAGGAAACCTAGTCTTCTTCAAAATTATCTCATTATGGAATCTTTTCCTTTGGGTGTATAATACTTAATGCCCATGAAACACTGGTTCAGCAGGACATACTTTGATTAAGTGCTGATCTTATTTTGAGAGCAGTAATTCCATGGCAGAAAGATTTGTGTTCCTTTCTTAACTCTAACACTTACTAGCTATTTGTCTGTGGGTGAGTTTTCGGTTGTTTATTTAAATTTCAATTCAGTGGTTTCATTTATAAAATGCGTATACTAAGGGGCGCCTGGGTGGCTCAGCCGGTTAAGTGTCTGACTTCAGCTCAGGTCATGATCTTGTGGTTCGTGAGTTTGAGCCCTGAGTTGGGCTCTGTGCTGACAGCTTGGAGCCTGGAGCTGCTTTGGATTCTGTGTCTCCTCTCTCTCTGCCACTCCCCTGCTTACACTCTGTCTCTCTCTCTCAAAAATAAATAAACATTAAAATATTTTTTAAAAATTAAAAAAAATGAGTATACTAAGTTTTTTGTTGTTGTTGTTAGAGACAGAGCCTGGCATACTACATTATTTTTTTAGTACTAAATAATGATGGCACCTTAAAATTAAGTGATGAGAATTTAAAATAATACTCCATGTGTTATTTAATTATATTTCTTTAACAAATATTTTATTTATAATTCTGTTTTTCTATGTGTGTTCCCACATTTGGATTGTGAGCTCCTTAAAGAAAGGATAGTGTCTTAAGTAGTTTCTTTTTTTGAATCCTCAGCACTAATTTGCTTGATATGAATTAGTTTTCAAATTACTATTGTCCATGATTGGGATAATACTCCATTAACATATCTCAAAATGCTTGAATTGTCTCTATTTTTTGTCATTCACAATAGTTATGCACACAGAATTTGTAGTTGGTTATTTCATAACCACCCAAGTGGTTTTTACAGGAACCACTGGTATGCCAGATCTCTACCTCTAGAATATACTTATTGATTATGTGAATCTAAATACAGACTTTTACAATAATCACAATTTGATGCCTAACCTTTAATCAGGTCTATTGTTCTGTCTGCTCAGGATATTTTTGAATGTTATCCATTGAACCAGCCATCCATTTAGCTTTCTTTCACCTCTAAGTATGTGAACTGTATAATTTAAGACATAATACATGTGATGAAAATAAAGGACTAATAGAAAAGACTATCAATAATAGTTTATAGATTCATTTCTGATGAACCCATGCTGATTTTTATGAATAACACATCTGGGAATATTTATGGGTGTTTATGCTTACTTTATCAGACTTCACAATTTTGAGAATTTCTATTTCTTTAAATATGGGACATTTGTTTATCTTGAAAGCTTGTTATCTAATTATACATGATTTAAAAAATATTACTCTCAATGTTTCTATAGCTACATTTGTATGCTTTTTCAGTACTCTTGGGTATAAGTTGGCTAAGTCTTTACTACTTTTAACATGTATTTAAATCTAAGACACAGGATTTCCTAATGTCCGTGATATTTTCCCTACATCTTTGAAAAGTGATTTCTAAAATACATGTATATATTGATCAATTCTCAAATATTTGTATTTGTATTTGATATTCTCAAATATTTGTATTTGATATTCTGAACTCTAGGATGGCATAGATTGAATAGATTGGTATCTAACTTACTGAATAGCATTTATTAAAATTCAATTCAGTAAATTCAATTCCATATTCATTCTATCAAGTTCCCACACTTGAAATCTACTATCACATATTGTTGCTAAATCATCCTGTAAGTTTATGCTATACTTATTATTTTCTGTGGGTTTTATTTTTGCCAATTATCTTTTTCAATATCCAAAATATACAAACTCCCACACATATACCCTACATTTCAATTTTATATTCTATTGATCAGGTGAGAGAATCTCTGGAATAGTGTTTTCTTTTTCTTTGAAATTGGCATTCACCCATTACTTGGTGTTCATTAATCTACAGTGTAAGAAGATGCAGTCCTAGGTTCTTGTCTATACATCCAGGAATCACGTTTTGCACTCTTCTTTTTGTTCCAAAGAAATAGATTTAAGGGACGGATGATATACAAACAGTACATGTAATTCTCCGAATATTTCAGGTGTCCGTGTAGGATTTCAGCCAGCACAGAAAGTAGTCATGTATAGCAATAACAGCATGGAGTTTGGAATTTCCCTTTGGGGAAATTGCTGTATATCTTAGGGTCTCCGTTTACAAATATGAAAAGAATAAAAGTAATAATAAGTATTTCAGAACAATAAAAGTATTTGAGATGATTTGGGAAGAACTAGTGCTTATCACAGTACAAAGACCATAGCTGATACTTTATAAATACATTGGTCAATATATACTCATATAGTTCAGTAGGAGCACCTAGTTTACTAGGTTTAGAGGATGGCATACATAGGTTAACCAAAAGTAGGTGGTTATTATGATAATAATAGCTACCATTTACTGACACCTATTTTTATGTAAAGATCAAGTAAGTCATATGATGCCAGGTGCCTTTACTTCATGAAAAAATCACCTGATCTTTGATTCATATAAAAGGAATTAGTATGCTTTTAAGTTTAATAATGAAATGAATACCACCCAACTTGCTAGCAACACCAATGAAGCTGTCTCTGAAAGCAAATGGTAAATAAATAAAGCTCTTATTTAAAATACTGCTGAAGAGTGGTAGAGATGGGAGATTACTTATTTATGAATTTATTTTACAGGAATATCAGAGATGTAGACAAATTGGACACAGATTCACATATAAGTGTTTATTACAGTATTAGTGTTGGCAATTGCATAAATTGAGAATATTTCAGTTCAGTGTTAAACAGGAGGTAAGAAGTTACACTTTGTTTTCTGAAAAACAGAGATACTATACTTTATATAGCCAGTAGAAATTAGGTTTTAAAAATATTGGATAACACTGGAAGGTTCTCAGATTATAACATTAGTTGACAAAAAGTATGATATATGATTATACTAGTTTAAAATAAACTCATGTGGAAAACAGATCAGATGGAAGCACCAAGTTATTGCAGACTTGTGGGTTTGAAATTTTAATTCTTACCTTTTTGTGTACTTTTGAAATTTGTTATAACAAACATTATTTTTATAATTAGAAACAAACATAATTCTAGTTGAGAGGGAGAGAGAATAATGAAACAACTTTATGCTACACATTTCTCTACAAAATAGCCTTCCCAAACTTCTCCAGGTTGAGACCGGCAAAAACCAAATCAAAATGAAGCTAAACAAAACACCAGCATTTAACAATAAGTAGCTCTTATTTTTAATTAAGCCATGGAAGGCATTTTCCCCATACAGAATATGGAGAGAGATAAAGAAATAGATATATTTTTTTCCTCTATACTAAGGAAAGTTTTTCTGCAACAGAGAGCTTTGACTTTAACTCTGTGAAGGTGAGGAAGAATAGATTAAAAATAATTTACAAATCATGTGATCACAGTTAAAACAGAAAGAATTTCAATTTTAAAAAGTACTTTTGAAATTCAAATGTTATTATATTTTGTTTAGTGTTGATCATCTACGGTTTTATATATTTCTTAGATCAAGAACCAAAATGGGCATAGGAAAAGAAACCAGTACCTCTGGCCAATTTAAAAGCTGGGGTCACCTCTTAAAGCTTCTACCTTCAGGCTTACGGGTTTTACCTAGATTTTTTTTTCAGTTTTATTTATTTAGAGGTGCCTAGGTGGCTCAGGTGGTTAAGCATGGGACTCTTGATTTTGGCTCTGGTCATGATATCATGTTTTTGTGAGATCAAGCCCCATGTCTGTTGGGCTCCGTGCTGACATCTCTGAGCTGCTTCTCTCTCTTTCTCTGCTCCTCCCCTGCTTTCTCTTTGTCTCAAAATAAATAAATTAATTACAAAAAGTGTATTTATTTACGTAGTCTCTATATCCAACGTTGGACTCAAACTTACGACCCCAAGATCAAGAGTTGTGTGCTCTTCCAACTGAGCCATCCAGGCACTCCTACTTAGTGTTTTGAATTAAACTCAAAAAAATTAAAAAGCTGGTACAGATTGTGTTATTTAATACAGTGCATTCAACAATGCATATATGTGTATATGTATATGTATATGTATATGTATATACATATATGTATATGCATTGTTGAATGCACTGTGTTAAATATATAAGGCTTACTTTCCCTAACGTATTATCAAGGAGTGTTGTGGTGGGGGTTCTTGAAGTAATTCAGATTGATGTTTTATAGATATGTTTTCTACTCAAGACATTGTCTGATCTATTAACCATCTAGTCTGTGAATTTTTTGACAGCATTAATGAATCAAAAAATTTTTAATGCCCCATTATGTCATCTCTTTCACAGCTATTTATCTTAGCAAGACTTAAAAGTCTTAAAATGATATATTCTAGTTCTACCATCTCCCACCTCCCCCATTTATTCCTACTTGTATTTAAATGTGTGCAATTTAACAGAGTGTTCTGATATTTATCCAGATTTTTATTTTTCTTGGTTAAAAAGTTAACACACTTTGCATCATTTCACTGATTTAATCTTTTCATATAAGGCTGACAGCCCCCAATTCTATATAGAAGGCATTGCTCTTCAGTCACACCTCATATATCTGGCATTATTGGGAAATGAGGTTTCCACATGATTGAATTTTCCAGATAATTCAGCTGAGGTCGGCATGCTTTTGCTGAGCTCCTACCATGTAGCTAGCACAAGGGACAGGAGGCCGAGTAAATAAAATCCCAAAAGCCCACAGCCCGAGGGCCAGGGGCTGTGGTGGGCCTGCCGCACACAGACTTTAATAACTATGATACAATGTGCTAAGCACTATGATGTAAGTATGCACTAAGTGTTGTGGAAACACAAATGAAGGGGAAATTAATTCTTCATGTGGGAAGGTGAGGGACCTTAGGGGAATCCACTGAGAGGGGTGCACCCTTGAGCTGGGCCTTTGGAGATGAGTAGGGATTTTCTATAAGGAGAGAGCAATTGAGAGGGAAGGAGGGACAGAGAGAGAGAGAGACAGAGAGACAGGGAAACAGGGAGGGGGACATGTCCTAGAAGAAATATTCCTAAACATTAAAATGTTTAAATGTATAAATTAAATAATACAAAGAAAACTATCAGGGCCAGTATTACTGCTACTAAGGATAGCAGCCAGCACTTCACCATTTAATGGGCACTCACCATGTGTCTGGCACTGTACTAAATGCTTTACTTGAATTAATTTTTTCGCATGTATACACACACACACACATATATGCCTATATGTATGTGAAAAAATTAATATCTATATACCTATATATGTGTGTGTGTGTATATATATATATATGTATTATGTATAATTCAACCTTTTGCTAATGTTCTGCTATGAATATACATTTTTGTACTCCATTGCAAAAACATCTGAAGCTAGCCTGCTCGATGTCATTAGCCACCTTCACTACTTGGATATATTTAGTTAAGCTGTCATCGTTCCAGTTCACAGTCAGCTTCATATTTACATCATCTCCCGATCCTGCAACTCTAAGATTTGTGATTCTTCTGTGGAGGTACTTCAGAACGTACATTGACAATTTCTACTCGGGAAGATTTCATGGGCTCTTGAGAGCAGGATAGCAGAGGAGGACACTTGGTGGTTGATGACCTTTTACTAAGTATACAGGATCGTAGGTACACAAGTATAGCTTAAATTTCTTCACTGTGCAGGGATTTACGTTCTAGTTCAGTGGTTCTCAGCTTGGGTGATTTGGCCCCCCAGGAAACACTTAGCAATTTCTGGAGACATTTTTGACTGTCACAGTTGGTGAGGGTGGAAAGATGGGGTGCTCCTGGCATCTAGTGGGTGGAAATGCTAGGGTAAACCTTTTACAATGGACAGGACAGCACCTCCACACAATAAAGAATGATCTGATCCAAAATGTCCATAATGCTGAGGTTGAGAAGTCCTTCTATTTATGTATTAATGTATTTATGTATTTATTTTTAAAGTTTCTTTATTTTTGAGAGAGTGAGAGCAGAGCGTGAACGGGGGAGAGTAAGAGAAAGAGGGAGACGCAATCTGAAGCAGGCTCCAGACTCTGAGCTGTCAGCACAGAGCCCGATGCAGTTCTTGAACCCATGAATGCAAGATTATGACCTGAGCCAAAGTTGGATGTTTGACTGAGCCACCCAGGCACCCCAAGAAATCCTGCTCTTTTTATAGATTTAAGTTATAAATTTAAACACAGGAATAAAGTACTGTCAAGTCAATTTTCTTTGACTAATTTCATATTTTGGGTCCTGAGAATCATAGCAAGGAAGAGTTTTTAGAGGTCTTAGAGTTTGGGGTGCATGGTGCTTTGGACACATGGCTCATTGATGAGGGGGCATTAAATGTGGTTGGACTATCTTTCTGATCGTCTTACTTCCTTATATCTTGTTGAATGATGGGGCCTCTGTATATATATATCCAGTAGCACATGTTTGGATTTCTCTGCAGGGGAAAAATATGGGATGATGTCATGCCAGGAAACCTGTTAAACATTAACAATATCTTGGCAATTAAAAAAAAAATTTGCAGAGAGAAAACTGAACTTTCATAGTGGGAATTCAACTTTTTTTCCCATTTTTGCCATGTGTGTCATCCAATTTCATCTAATATTGCTATTTTACCAGTTTGCGTCTGTACTTTTGAAATGTAAATACAGCATTGCATCAGATATTCTGAAAATTGGTGCCCTGTGAGATTCATAGCATTTTATTATTTCACATTTGTTTTGGTAGAAAAAAACACTTGAAAATATCAATCAGCTAACAAATTCCAACACTTTTAAGTTACAGCTGCTTGTGAGAGAAACTTCTGACATTATGAACTCCAGAGAATATAATTTATTAATTTGTTGTCCCTTGTTCATGTATTCCATACCAGAGCTGGACAGTGGGCTCCTTAAGTGGTGTTATGGTATGTATGTCAAACACCCAGAGGAAGATGTATGATGCTTTCTCCTTGGGTGGCCATCATTACATTTTTGTTGGACTTGGTAAGCTATCCAAAGGCAAAGGGTGATGGAAGGAGGTGAAATACTTACAATAGTAGAAATTTTGGAAAAACTGGAG
This sequence comes from Prionailurus bengalensis, assembly GCF_016509475.1. Classification (NCBI taxonomy): domain Eukaryota; kingdom Metazoa; phylum Chordata; class Mammalia; order Carnivora; family Felidae; genus Prionailurus; species Prionailurus bengalensis. Next base: position 52,723,993 of record NC_057349.1, on the reverse strand, counting down.
ATGTCCTGTGGACTGTAAGGTTCATGACTTATGGAAGTAAAGTACTGAAACTTTTCTTCCAAATGTATCTGTGTTTCTTCCAGACAATTTCTGAAAGCTTTCCTTGACCAGGTTGAGTGCTTCTTGGTTAGATTATAGAATGGTTATACTCTTGGGTAACTATTTCTTTTCTCTGTCTCTCTCTCTTTTATATATACACACACACACACACACACACACACACACACATATATACACACATATATACACATACATATATACACATGTAGAAATGGATAGATATTGAAACTATAACAATCTGGGGAATGTTTCTGCCTCAATATTTCTTGTTATGGATTATACAAATAATTTTACTTCTTTTGATAAATGTTCCACTGAATTTTTTTCTTCTAATTGATTCAGATATAAAGGTTCAGTATGGATTATATGCATCAAAAAATTTTACTAAATTTAAATGAATTAATACCTATACCTCAAATTTGTAAGTGTGGGTTATTAAAGAAATTTCACAGTAAAAATTGCATAAATCACTTCTTATCCTAATTATTCTATCAAGCATAATGCACACAACTTATTATATACATACATACATGTGATAAATGTGTTTTGCTAAGAAAATAGCAATGGTAGTCATTTGCGTAGCATTTTTTTATTTGTGTATCTTTTCATACCTACAATATATTTATAGAGGTAGATATTTTAATCTTTATTTAAAGAAGAAAAAACAAGCTCAGAAAGGTAACTTGAAGGGAATAATTATTTTTCTAGTACTAAACAAAGCCTATGTATAGCAAGTCATTGTTGAAATTAAACAGATAACAACTCCACCTACAACTATGATTCTTTGATTTATAAAGGAAGGCTTATAATAATGAGGTTCATCAGAGTATCCATGAGTCCTACTCCTTCTGCTTAAGTAATAAGAAAGTATTTGCTATAAGTCTGTGATACAGTATCCTGATAAAACAGATTTCAGCAAAAGATGAATGGGAGTCCCATATAAGGACTCATCCAATACGTGTTACTTTACCCAATTCCCTTTGCTAAGAAGTGATTTTTTTATAAACAAGTTTTACATGCGAAACCAAGGATAGTGTTACAAAGAAGTAACCAAGCATATGCCTATTTTGGAAGATTTTCAGTGTTGTATATGCATATTTCTTCTTGTGTTAAAAATAGTACAAGTTGTTTTGTCTTCTAAATGTGAATTTAAATGGGTCCTATCAATACCCTCACTTCTCTTGCATTAACTAAAAATTCCTCTACTTGACTCTGTTTGCTCCTTTTGTCCCAAATTCCATGCTATTTCTCTTTTCCTCATTTTATCCAAACTCACTGATATAAAACTTCCTTTAAATTCCTTCACTTTCTTACATTTATTCACCCCTCAACTCCTGAAATTTGATTCCCATAATTCCACTCTCTTGATCATCTACCAACAGCCTCCTTGTTACCAAATCTTATGGACACATTTTCATTCTTTGATGCTGCCTACAACCTCCTATTTAACACATGAAATACCTGTATTTGTAAGAAACAACCAAAAAATTTGGATGGCTTAATGCAACAGAAATTTGTTCTCTAACTGTTCTGGAGGCTGGAAGTCCAAAATCAAGGTATTGGTAGGTCCATATTCCTTCTAAAACCTCTAAGAGAGGATCCTTTCCTCCTTCTTCCAGCTTCTGGTAGCCCCCAAAGTTCCTTGGCTTTGTCAGCATAATTCCCATCTCTGCTTTCATCTTCATCTTCCTTCTGTGTGTGTCTATGTCTCTTCTCTTTTTATAAGGAAAGCGGCCATACTGGACTAGCCCCACTGTAAGGACCTCATCTCAACTTGATTACACTGTAAAGACACTATTTTCAAATAAGATCACATTTATGGGTGCCAGGGATTAGGACTTCAACATACCGTATGCATTCAATGCATACCAGGGAGTGTGTCAGTTAGTCTCAGATAAGAGAAATAGAACTACATGAATGATAAGGAATAAGGGACTTATTACAGTGATTTGTCTTTCTGCAATCGTGGGACCTGGCCAAAGAGTTTAGGTGAGGCCGTTGCTTCTGCATCTGGTGATGAGTCTGAAGTCTGTAGTACAGGCAACTGGTAAGGGAAATGGATGTGGAGTAGGAGAGAATGAGGAGAACTTGAAACCTGGGAGGATAAGCTCAAACTCCAAAAACATTGGGGAACCATTCTAATTCTCAGAAATGCCAACTTCAGTGATGTGGGTGACCTGCAGGGGTAGCTGGTGAACTTCACCGTGAGCTCCACATACCTCTTGCTCAGGATGTGCAGAAGGTGAAGGGGGTGATCTGGCAGGAGGAATTGTGGGTCAGGATTTGGAGAAACTGATGTTGCTGAGATCCAGGGGAAGCTCGAAGAGCTGTAGGCCCAGCTGTTCCCCACAACAAGGTGAGCCAGCTGATCAGCGACAATGCATGTGAGCAGGAGGAGAGAGTCTGGCACTCTACCAAACTTCCAAGCTTAAACTTGGCTGCTGCTTTGCTTCTACCCCTGCACAAACTTCTTATATGGCTCACTGTAACACAGAACCAAACAGGGAAGAGAGTTCTGCTAGTCTGGGTTTCAGTGGAGCTGATTTGACAAAGTATGAAGCCGTAGCGGTCCATCTTTGTTGAATTGGCACAAACATACATTTTATAACCATCCACACTTTCCAAAAAATATAAGAGTAAAATCATACTCTGATTTTTTATCCATCTTTGGATGTTGTTCATTCCTTTTCTAGCTGGGTCATATTGCCCCTTTGATATCCTGTCACTCAATATGAAATGTAAGGTTAGCTACTATCAAAACTACCTAAACTATATGGTAGGCAGAGGGGGAAGGGAAAAAAAGAATTGGTTAATATGTGTACAAATACATTAATATCAAAATAAGAAAGTAATACTCATACCGATTACAACCTTCACTTCTACAACTGGTCACATGGTTGAGGCAGGTATTTATAACTTCCTTCTTCTGTTATGTAATCTTTACCCTTTTGTTTTCCCTAAGCACTACTGCTGGTCATTGTTCCTTGCCTAGTGAAGTAAACAAAACATTCATTTTTGAAGTGTCTGGGCTATTAGCAGTAATGCCTGTATTCAGCTGTAGTTTTCCATTGACCTTTGTCACTGGACATGGAAATAAGAGGTAATATCATATATTTCGGATATTCTCCTTTTCCACACTGTGGTAGCATCAACGTGGTTTCCTTTTGACATTTAGGATCAATTAACCCACAGACTAAAGCAGCCCTTTCTCAACTTGTTGATTAACTGGCATGAGGAGTCCAAAGTGACCCCAGGCTGTCTCGATGTCTAATTTAATGGACCACTGCTAAGGCTACCAATAGTACCATTCCACTCTTGGGAACTAAGAGCTCTGGACCAACAGAGCCCAACATTTTGGTGCCAAGCAGCAAAATTTTCACTAGCTGAATCAGGAAGAGTGAGGAGAAGAGCCACTCCTGTTTCTACCCCTTGATTTCTAGAGCTAGGAGAGAGGGCTATGAGAGAAATAGTCTTACATCGGTTGCTGGTTTAGAGCATACAAAGCTTCCTGAGGATATTAGTCCATTTGCACAAGATACTGACGAACAACTGGTGGCACAACTGAGTCTTCAAACAGGCCATTCCATCATCTTGCCAGGCCATCTGCTGCAAGGTGATGGGACACATGGTGAGACCAGAGAATTCCATGACATGAGCCACTCTGCTCTTCATTGGCTGTTAAATCAACTTTTTGATCAGAAGCAGCATTAAAATTCCACAACAGTTAATAAGACATTCTATAAGTGCATGGGTAGTGATTTTGGCAGAAACCTTATGGGCAGAGAAGGAAAATTTATATTCAGAATGCCTATTCCAGTGAGGACAAGTACTGCCGTCCTGTGATGTAAGTGCTTCAATCTAATTGACCAAACACAAGGTAGCTGTCTAATCCCTCTGGACAATGATACTACAAGGATTTAGAGTAGGGATTTGACCTTATGCAATTGTGGAAGATAGTTAAACAGTCTAAGTAAGGCTGTTGCTCCGCATTTGGTGCTGAGCCTGAGGTGCTCAGGAAAGACTAGAAGAAAAGATGGGTGTGAGTTGGGAAAAAGAAGGGCAAAGTAGAACCTGTGAGGTTGGTCTCGTAACCATGAGGACAACCAAATTGGAACCTATCTTCAAGGTTCAATTTCAATGATGCAGATTATTTCCTAGCTACCAAATCTTTCCTCATAGATGTGTCCAGATGCCTGATGCTGGATTCAGAGGAACTGAATAAGGAGATTTCAATGGGATCTGAAGCTGCCCCACACCAATATGGTGAACCAGCAAATCTCAACAGTATGCCTAAGCTGTAATAACACTCGATCATACAAAAGTCTTCCAAGCATAAATATGGTTACTGCCTCACTTTTACTTTTCAAATATTAACCAAATTTCTTTTGTGGCCAACCCAGGTCCAGAACCTTATAGGATAGCTGCAGTTGAGTTAAACTGATGTTGTATAAAACCTACACTAGGAGTCAATGGATGTTAAATTGAAAGAATGAATAAATGAATGGCTGGGTAAATAGATTTACCTGGGTAAACCTGGGATCTGGTCCTCCAACTGCCTGAGTAATCATAGGACTAATTTAATTGCTTTTTAAATTTTCTCATCAATAAAATAACAATTCAGCTAAGTAATTTATATCTCACTTAGTTCCAGTACTCTTTGATATGTTTTGGTTACCTTCAGAGGTGGAATCCCAGACTAGCTGATTTCACATCAGGCATTCTTGGTCATAATTTTTATTTTAGTTTTATAAAGAGAATACTCTCATTATTCAACTATTTAGACAGTAGAGGAAGTTAACATTTCACACATTTAAAACCACATGCATAGTGTGCTACTATGCACATGTTTGGATACTTATATGGGCGTACTTATATGCCTGATTTTAAAGAGAACACATAATCATGATATGATCCTATAAAAATGATAACTGCTTTACTCAAGTAAAAGATCCAAATATTAGAGGGAGAAACTGAATATTTATATAATGTATTTGTTTATAAACACAGATATATAATCAATGCAGTTAAATAATACCATAAATAATTATGCACATATATTTTAGTCATATTGTAGAAAATATTCTTTAGTATAGCAATAGTCCTTGTTTCACTCTCAAAATATATATGTGAAAACTTTCAAACTTTTTACATGCATGTTTGACATCATATCTATCACCTTAGCTATATTTCGAGTCATATATCACAGTATTACAAACCATATCATCTGCAGGTCCATCTCTGTTGTTTGAAAAACAACATTTTTTGAATCTGTGTTTGATGCTGTCATTGGAAATACTATGTTATCAAAAGCACCGGTATGTACGCGGTTTTTGTTATTGTTTGTTTTTAGACTTTTCTTTTTTTTAAATTTTTTTTAACGTTTATTTATTTTTGAGACAGAGAGAGACAGAGTATGAACGGGGGAGGGTCAGAGAGAGGGCGACACAGAATCTGAAGCAGGCTCCAGGCTCCAGGCTCCAAGCTGTCAGCACAGAGCCCAGCTTGGGGCTCGAACTCATGAACTGTGAGATCATGACCTGAGCCGAAGTCGGCCACTTAACCGACTGAGCCACCCAGGTGCCTGTTTTTAGACTTTTCTACATGGATAAATGATATATCCACAATGTAGCTTCTGACTCTATGCTTCTATATATGTGATTTTTAAGAGAGTGACTTAACAAAGATAGCCAATAATTGGATTTTCAAGACAACACACCCAGGAAGAATTACTAAATTTCTTTAGGTCTTCTCCTTCTCTGCCTCCTTATCTCCTCCCCATCCCCACCCCACCCCATTCTACTCCCCCCTTTATCTTCTTCCTCCTTTCTGCTTTAGTGGTAACCAATTCTATCCCTAACATCTCTAAGCATCCACAAATAACATTGATTCAGGTTACTTGATGCTAATGTGTCTCCCCAAGAAATACTTTCCCAGACTTCACAGGTCAAAATTAAGCAATTTAGAGCCATCTGTGTTATGACACTGCATGTAAAAACTCACATATAGTTTGCTTCTCATTTAGATATTCAGATCATATTACATGTCCGTCTTTATAGAATCTTTTAAGGCAGGGGTCACCATACTATATTTTAAACATTGTGGAAATTGAGGCTGAGGAACCCCTTAATTGTTCAAACTCTGTCTGATCCCCAAATCCTTTTTTTCATTACATTACACTAATAGTTATATCATAATGATAAAATTAAGCTTTAGTTTCATCTGTTGCCATATAATGAAATACATAGCCTCAGTTTTCTCATCCCATCCATCTAAATTTTCAGATGAGTTGTAAGAATGATGACAATTCAAAGTTTGCTGAATTTTGGCCCCTGCTGCTCAGTCTATAGTGAACTACCTACCCTCCTGGTATTTTGAGACTCCCAAGGCACATTTGCAAAACTCTTTCCTTTCTCAGTAAAATAAAAAGCACCCTTGTAAATCCGCATCTATAGCCCACTGATTTCCCATGACTAGACATGTTTAAACCTCTGGTCATGATTAAAGTAAAATCTGCTCCAATGTGTTTGTACGGAGCTATAGATGTATCTACATATGTGCATATGATTTTTCACCTTTGAGTAACTATTTTTAATTACTTTATTAAAGTTATTAAAGAGGTCTGCATGCATGTTGCAAATCCTTTTTCTGTTAAATATGCCTGTATTTAACAATTGCATGATGACTTCATTTAGCTGTATAAGAAATTATTATGCTTATTTATATCATAGTCTAGATAAATAATCAATTCTATCTGAAAAAAATACAAATTTTAGCAATTTTCAATTATTTTCATCAATATACATTTACTTTCATATATTTTTTTTGAAAATATTTCAGTGTTGATAATTGCTATAGCATAAATAAACATACAAGATTCACATCCAGAATAATTTATGCCTTACAAAATACTTTAAAATAGTGTTATGGGCTCAATTGTGCCCCCTTTTCTCCACTAATTCGTATATCAAAGTCTGAGTTTCTAGCACCTCAGAATGTGACCTTATTTAGAGATAGGGTCTTTGAAGAGATAAATAAATTAAAATGAGCCAATTAGGGTTGCCTTATAAAGAGAGGAAATTTGGACACAGCCACATACACAGAGGTAAGATGATAGGAAGACACAAAAAGATGGCCATCTACAACACAAGGAGTCAGGCCTGGAACAGATCCTTCCCTCACAGCCCTCAAAAGAACCCTACTGACATCTGACATCTTGATTTGGACTTGCAGCCCCCAGAACTGTGAGACTATAAATTTCTGTTAAGCCACCCAGTCTATGGTACTTTTTTTTAAGTTTTTTTTTTTTAAAGTTTATTTACTTGAGAGAGAGAGAGAGAGAGAGAGAGAGAGAGAGACAGAGCATGAGCGAGGAAGAGGCAGAGAGAGAGAGAATCCCATGATGGAGCACAAACTCATGAATTGTGAGATCATGACCTGAACTGAAATCAAGAGTCTGATACCTAACCAACTGAGTCACCCAGGTGCCCTTATGGTACTTTGTTATGGCAACCTTAGGCACTAACACTAGCATTCTGAAATAATTGCTTATATACATCTATGTAAATGGACTTTATTTTATTATTATTTTTTTTAATTTTTTTTCAACGTTTATTTATTTTTGGGACAGAGAGAGACAGAGCATGAACAGGGGAGGGGCAGAGAGAGAGAGGGAGACACAGAATCGGAAACAGGCTCCAGGCTCTGAGCCATCAGCCCAGAGCCCGACGCGGGGCTCGAACTCACGGACCATGAGATCGTGACCTGGCTGAAGCCGGACGCTTAACCGACTGCGCCACCCAGGCACCCCTATGTAAATGGACTTTAGATTGACTTTGCTAGAATGCAGATTTTATTTTTGGTTTCATTATTATAATTGTAAAAAATATACAAGAATTCTATTATGGACTTATTTCTTCTACAAATAAATATATTTTCTTACACATATATTTTCTCTCTACCATATTCCTTTTAAATGAATTAATATTTTCAAATATCTTTTATTAGACATTTTGAGAATTTCTATAAAAACATCAGGTGAAAATAGTAAGATGAGGCAACTTTTACAAGTTTATTTTATATTATTCATAGGACATGGTTATTATTTCTAGTATTTCCAATGATGTAAGTTCCATTTTTTAGTGGAGTAATTTTATACTTCAAAAGAAATCACATCTAATTTTCTATAGAACGAGTGGGAATTTATTTTTAAGAGACTGTTATGAAAGGTACTACATCAGTGAAAATTGCAGAATTGTTACCATTGCATTGATTAGTAATAGACTTGATTTTTCCAAAGCATATTCTGTTGCCCATAGGTAATGCAGAAGAGTTTCTATAAAAGGAATGAGGAGAAATTAAAACATGCAATTTATCAGTCAAAAATAAAATAGCTTTGAATATGAATAGGAAATCATGGAGCTTATGAAAGCAATGGAAATGTCATAACTTCAGGGGGAGGTGACTAGAAATGGATGGATTTTTCAAGCCATACTATCTGCCTAAATTTACCCTCTAATGAATTGCAAGTTGCATCTCTGAAAATCGTATATTTAAGGCTTGATTGAATCCTCTGGCTGGTGTGTTTTCTAAATATGTGCATTAAAACTGAAACCATTTTCCTCACAGTCATGCTTGAAAATTTGGGGACTTGAGCATGGATATTTTGGGAATTTTTTTTTCTGGAAAAATAGCATAATTTAAAAATTAAAGAAAATATTACCTGAGTAACTACCTAAAGACCTTTGTTAATTAGTGGTGATTGCTCTCAAATTTTACCTCTTCTTTTTGTTTGTTTGTTTTTCAAGTGTCTGTTTATATCATACCAAGGGATGACATTAAAAGCTTTGCGGAGTTTAGTAGAACATGTATACTGTATTTCAAATGAAAGCAGTTTTGACAGCAGGGTGGCGCTTAAGTATTTCCCAAGCTGCAGGGCGACTCCTTCTGTTTAAGAGCTAATAATGTGATTAAATTAATTCTAATATTACAGTCTCAAAGACACTTATCAAATATCTCAAGAATTTAACGATAAATTGTATTTTCTTGGATTCTGTTTACTTGGTGAGTTTTCCAAGTTAGGAAGAAGAGGGACAATTTGATTGATCCCTTCCCACTAAGAATATAATGGGTCCTTAAAATTCAAGTGGGAACTAATTGTATGTTTTCACTGTATTGTAGTATATGCTTGTCATATGTCTTTGATATCTCAAACTGAGTCCGATTTTGGAAATGAAAAGGTGTCTGGAACCCTCCTTTGGTAAACATTATGATTAAAATTGTGAAGGAGAGGGGTGCCTGGGTGGCTCAATCTGTTGAGCATCTGACTTCAGCTCAGCTCATGTTCTCACAGTCCATGAGTTCGAGCCCCATGTCAGGCTCTACCCCTGGAAGCAGAGCCTGGAGCCTGCTTCAGATTCTGTGTCTCCCTCTCTCTCTGCCCCTCCCCCATTCACCCTGTATCTTTCTCTCTCAAAAATAAAATAAAAACATAAAACATTTTTTTAAAAATTAAAAAAATAAAATTGTGAAGGAGGATGAGAGTTGTATAGTCGGAGTAGTATAGATGGGTGATTTAAATAATCATAATGCATTTATTTTAACTTTTTTAGGTTAATGAAGGATGGAATAAATCAAGTTGAAATAAAAAAATGAAGATGTAGCTTCCAAAACATTAAGAATCTTCACTTCTGTTAAAAATAAATTTTCAATTATAATATTTTTTAAGAAATAATATATACATGATTTGGTTTTATTCAAAATTTGCTTTTTACATTTTCTAAGCCATTTTCTAAGTGTCTTGTGTGATGCAGATAGATGGCAAATACAGTAGAACAGTATTTAACATAGCTGATTATGACATAGTTTTGACTTTCCTCATACAAATAATGTCCTTAAGCAGAATCAGCACAGTATAAAAGGTCATAAAAGTGCATAATAGTCTATTTCTATTCTGCTTTGAAGAAGTCCTAATGCTTTTCCCTTCACCTACCTGACCTTCAATTTCATCAATATGAAAGAGCTATTGTCAAGATGACATGTTGGAAATTTGTAACATTTAGCTCCGAGGCTGCCATTAGTAAGGAAATAATAAATAAAGCAATTCGCTATAATTCAACAAATATTTATGCATTTGGAAATTGAATGCTAAAATTAATCTTGATAAATGTCAATCACTGTGGAGATCATTCTAAAACAACAAGTTCATAATTATCACCGCAGGGGTCTTATGCATGCAGAGGATGTTAAAGCAAGTCAGGGTGCACCTGCTGCTCAATCCATTGAATTCACTTTTAATCAAATAGTGTGGTCTGAGACCCTCTCTTGGCCTTTGGTACCCATAAAATAATTACATAATAAAAATGGAATGAAATAAACAAAATAAAAAGATATTATAAAAATGGGAAAACATATACTAAAAAATAAATGAAAAAGAAAAACGTCCCCCAAACAGATGCTTGCATCACCTGCCTGTGCTCCATTCTTTTAACAAGCCACATTCATCACCCAAATTAGAGTAGCTACTTTCATCTCCATTTCCTTTCAATTTAATCCTTGCTAGTGTGAACTTGCCAATGATGGCTATGTACATAGATAGTGGTTTCAGGGAACACTGATTACCAGAGACCAAATCTAAACCACAAAGCCTGTTTGTAAAGGCAAGTGAAGAGCAGGAAAATGGAAATTACTTTCAGATATTACTAATCTGCACCAGATTTGGGTTGGGGGCCCAACAATAAAACGTTCTGTGTCTTATTTACCCGTCACTTGAGTCACTTGTTCCCCTTGTGCTTTAATTATCTTTTGTTATTTCTTTTAAGTTTTGTTATTTTAAAGAGTGCTTTTGGAATGTTTTCACTTAAGTATAGGAAATGATGATTTTCATTCACACTTTTAACTTTTTTTTGTTGTTGTTCTTTTTCTCCCTAGGGATGCAGATCTGTTCCTGTTAGACACAAGAAAGACCCAAGCTTTAGATGTGGGTTGGCTTGTCTTTGATATCACTGTGACCAGCAATCATTGGGTAATTAATCCACAGAATAATTTGGGTTTACAGCTCTGTGCAGAAACAGGAGATGGTAAGCAATGAATTTCAATATTTTTCATGGGGCTAGTTTTGACACACTGAGAGTTACAACTTTGTACACAATTTAACCAAGATATGTTTTATACCTACGTTGTGCAAGGTAGCACCTGCCATAGGATAGTGCAATACATCAATTGGTTAATTGATTTATAAACATATTTACTCAACACACATTTATTTTCAGCCTCTGTGGTGGGGATAAGGGGTAAAGAAGAATTATGTATTGGTCCTGGCTCTGAAAGAGTTTTTAATCTAGTCTTGAAGAACTGTATGCAAACAAATAGCACTACCATAACAACACCGAAAGAAAGCTATATACAAAATGCTATGGATCTATGTCTTGATTATGATGGTAGTTATACAACTATATAGTTTATAAGAATTTATAGAACTGTACATTGAAATGAACACTACTGTATGTAAAAAATATCTCAAAACTTGACTAAAAATAACAAAGACATACACATATACATAATAGTGCTAGGGAAACAGGCAAAGGAGCTACCAATAATACAGGGGAGAAAAGAGGCACGAAATACTGCAGAAAATAACATCGTTTGGTCTTAACATATTCCAATATTTGGTCAAAGACAACACCTCCAGGGTCATCTGTTGAGTTGGGGGTGGGAGGGGATCAGTAGGAAAGGTTTATTTTGAAGAAGCTCCAGAAGTTTTTTTTATGCTCACCAGTACTCATTGACCAACTGTATGGCATGCGCTTGGCTAGATGCTAGACGTAAAATGGTATATTTAGAAATATACCAAGTGGGCTACATTGTGCCTCACACCCTGTGAATGTTAGGGCCAGGCCCAGGGAGGGTAATTTATAAAAGGATGATTAATTAGAGGGTGTACCTTATTTAAGTTTTACTCTTTTAGTTTTCTGCAGGATCAGTCAGTAGACACATTCACCCTAGAGGCTGCCCTACTCATTCCTCTTTGCTGTATTACACTACAGCCTTGCTCAAAACATACAGTTAAGTAAAAGTTGGGACTGATTTGGGTCTCTTTTAAAGGGGTTCATCGCTGTAAGCATTAGGACTTCACAGTGACATTGTGTTACCTATATAACCAGATTCATAGCTGAAGAATACTATAACCAATGCTGGTTCCCCAAGGATTGTGTATATGAAATGAGACTGACAGATACAAACCAAATATATTACCGAGTTCATCCTCAGATCTTGATCTAGTAATAGAGTTATTGAAGTTCTTAGTGTTATTGAAGTGTTTCAGGCATTTTCCCACCAAATCTAGGCTTTTCATAGATTTTAATGACAGCACTGAATGAAATTTTTTTAAACAATTCAAATATTTTGAAGTATAGGTTATTTTTCAATTATGGCTTTGCGATTAGCATTGAGGATTTGCAGAGTTCAAGCATTATGAATGTAGACTGAGAAAGTATGCATTTAAATAATCTTCCAAGAATTCTTACACTGTCAAACTACTGTACATTTATGGTCAGAAATGTGACTGGGAAATCAGCACTGTGGGGGTGAGCAGTCATTTCTTCCCTGGTATGTGGCCCAAACAAGAAAAATTAAATTAGTGGTATGTGCTTCTCCTAGTCTTCTCCTCAGGGAGATGCTTGAAATGTCTAACTAAACAATTCAAGAGATCTATGAAATATGATCAGCCTCTTTCTTTTTCATTCCCTACCCATTCGCACCCCACTTGAAAATTCTGATATTTCTCTTTTTTTTTTTTTGTTCACTCTTTCTTCTGTATTGGATCTCTCTGCTTTACTATCTATGTAATTTGGCTTCTGTCTTGCTTTCAACTTACGTTTTTCTCGCCAAGAACTACTTTATATTTTGTAGTTTCCTCCCACTCCTTGATTTATTTCTCCTATATGTTAGGGTAATTTTACTTTAAATTTATGTTGTATTATTTAATAATATGGGAAGATTGTTTTGAGCCTAAAATAAATTAATATTTCCTTTTTTTCAAAGGTTTCCAAGTCCTTTATTTAAGACTTAGGTTATATACAGCCTTCGTTGCTTTTCTTTATCTCTGTAATACTGTCCAATATTAAAATATGAAAATGGTTAAATGTGCTAGGCAAACTGGCTTTGTGCCTTTAAGCAATACTTAAAACAGATTTTAACCAGAGCTAGAGCATATTTGGACTTCAGAAAGCAAATGGCCCTCCTGGTCCCTTAGTTTTATTAACTGTGACCTTATGGAGAATATACTTGTGACATTTCTCTATAAATATGAATAACCAGATGCTTCAGCTTATTATTGCTTCATTCATTACTACTGCTGATGTGCTCAATGTGATATTGTGATATTGCTTCAAACAGAGCAAACCATTTTTAATTTACAGTAATGGGTTCTGAAAACATTTACTTCTCAGCAAAAGTAATTGGCAGTCATGATTGGATGATACTCAGATGATTTCAAATGATTTGTTGATTACCCACTTATTCATTTGTTTGGCATACACTTATTGAGAATCTATACATGAAAGACAATATGTTAAAGGGCAATATAATCTGGGAGACAGATATATGTAGCTAATTTTAGAAAGGATAAAGCATTCTAAATGCTAAAAATAGTAGCACAATCAAGACACTACAGGAAAATGAAAGAGAGAGAGTTAACTCCAAACAAGTCAGAGCCAGAAGGACAGTGGTTCAGGTGACTTTTAAGCCAGGTCAGTTCAATAAGATTTCAAGAAATGGAGATGAGAAGAGAGGGAACTGTGGGCGTATGTGGAGTGGTGGAAGGGAGAATTCATTCCTAGATGAGGAAACAAGGTGAGTAAATGAATAGAATGGCAAATCGCATGGTATAGTCTGGAAAAAGTCAATAGCTCAGAGTTGGCCAGAACAACAATCATGTATGAAATATGACTGCAAATGCTATTAGGAAAGTGATTTGGAGACAAATCATGGAAGGAAAATGAAATCTCACTTATGTATAGTATATTCTTGTTGCTTGATCACACGTCATAAAAGAACCAGACTTGCTGCTTTAGTCAATCACAGCAACACCATCGTATGAATGTTGGTTTCATGAGGTCATAGGATGTATATTTCACCTTCACAGTTGTACTCTCTGTGCTTGGTACAATGAGGCTTGTGGGTAGGTATTAAAAATGTGTCTTGAATGATCACTGAATGAGTTTGTGATTTAAAAGACTTTTATACACCATCTGCCACTGAGCATGTTACTCTTAAGAAGACATTCCAAACTATAACTTTTGGGTGATTATTAACCAAGTCAGTCTGGTGTAACACAGGAGCAGAGTTTTGTACCCAACTCACAGTACAGTAGTTAAAGCAGTTTCAGTCATAAAGTGAGGAGAAAACCAGTGATGTATATTATTAAATTTTGATTATCTTTCTCCCGCAAAAAGAGAAAAAAAGGTAAAGAGGCCCAAATATATTTTGGAAGTCAAAAGACTGCTGAAATCAAAACTAGCATTATGATTCCTCAGAGGAACTGTGAAAAATATTTCAGTTTATGAAATATTCTTTTTAGAAATTTGACAAATGAACTGCCATCGATTTGGCAGGAGACTTTAAGAATATTCCATTGATTTTTTTTCGTACAGAATAATTCCCTGAACTCCACACATTTGTTTCATCAAAATTAAGCAAACATATGAGCAGGCAAACAAAAAAGAAACACTGCTGCTTCTTAATGGTCTAATCTAGAGATTCCAGACATGGATCCACTTGTGTAAAATCACTTTCAAAGTTCTCAAGCATTCTCTCATGGTGGTTAATAGATTTCTGTGATAAGATAGTCTCTCTTTATTAACAGCAAATGAGTAGGCTTAGGTCTGTCTTATAATTTGTTGTAAGATTTTTAGCTCACCAAGTTATAAAAACACATTAATCATCTGAATTATTAGGTCTTTATTAAAATTGTTAATAAACTTATGGTACCATTATTCTTTACACATATATACATACAGGGCTTATTACACAGATAGCAATTTAACTGAGCTTTAAATACTAAGTGTTTCCCCCAAAACACTACAATTTCCCACTGTTTGATGCTTTATATAGTTTAAACCTTCCAAGTACATTAATCCTTTTTTCAAACTTGGGTTTATAGAGATGGAAAAACAAAGAGAGTATTTTTGGGTTCATTAGAATGTCTTTAAAAAATCCTATGTTTTCAGACATTTTAGGTTTGGCAATACTCAGAATGAATTTTGCCAATGACTTTTTTTTCTTTCTATTCAAACCCACTTATACGTCAAAGAAAATTCAATCCGTATGTTTCTGATTCATTTGTATTCAAGTCATCAAAATGTTGTTTTGTCAGAGTACTGTTTAATGTCCCAGAAACATTATAAAGTTCTTTTTTTTAATAAGACTCTAATATCCATTTTTCTTCAAATGAAGTTGTGGCATAATTTCCAAGCACATCAAGGTAAAAATTCAGATTTAAAGACAGATTTCAACGTTTCACTGAATTTTGTAGCCAATTCAAGAAAACAAACTTCAGAGGTATTAACTATGAAATAAAATTCCATTATGATTGATGCTTAAATATAAGATAGAGAAACATAGTTATTACTACAGATAACATAGAATTTAAAGTTTGTATACTTAATTTTTTCATACTTAATTGACATAAGAAGGATAAAGAAATAGAATAAATAACTCCATTCTAGAAATATAAATTCTAAGAAGAAATTATTAGGAAAACTAGATTCATATCTTAGCTCTGTTTGGGGCACCTGGGTGGCTCAGTCGGTTAAGCGTCCGACTTCAGCTCCGGTCATGATCTCATGATTCGTGGGTTTGAGCCCTGTGTCAGGCTCTGTGCTGACAGCTCAGAGCCTGGAGCCTGCTTTAGATTCTGTGTCTCCCTCTCTCTCTGCCCCTCCTCTGCTTACACTATCTCCCTCTCTCTCTCTCTCCCTCACTCTCTCTCTCTCTCAGAAATAAGCATAAAAATTGTTTTAAATCTTGGCTCTGACAAAGTAGTTCATGTTTTAGTCATAGCATTAATAGAATGAGTATTAGTGCTAATTACTTACAATGACTGTGTGAGGCTGTATTGGTTGAATGGACCTGGCATATGGTAAGACAGGAATAAAAGGTCTTTATGCTGAATAGGACTAGAGAATGCACACAGACTTTTCACTTACTCCAGGTGACACTCATTTAACTTAGGACCATTTTTTTTAAATATAGAGGTTGTACTGATGATTTAAGGAAGTTTTAGATAAATTCACAAATGATAGTCCACTGGAAAAAGGTGAGATTATTGATAAATGTTCTTAAACTTTGAGTTGGCAGCCAAATGTATAAGTAGCTACATTATTATGCTCATGTCTAATAACTTGGGTTGATAAAGTGATTATTGATAGGAAACTTTTAAATATATTCCAATCTGGAGTATGAAGCCAATAGAAATGAACACTCAGAGATATACATCATGATTAATTGATTCCTTATATTGGTTATTGATAGGTACCAGAGATTATAAAATTATTAGTACTAATATAGTAGCATTCTTGAGCCCCAATCATCTTACTCTTAGAAAACATAATATAGATATTTTGGGGATAACAAATGACTTCATTGAAAATAATGAATGGGGCGCATGGGTGGCTCAGTCGGTAAAGCGTCCGATTTCCGCTCAGGTCATGATCTGTTGGTTTGTGAGTTGAGCCCGGCGTCGGGCTCCGTGCTGACAGCTCAGAGCCTGGAGCCTGCTTCAAATTCTGTGTTTCTCCTCTCTCTGCCCCTCCCATGCTCACGGTCTGTCTCTGTCTCTCAATAATAAATAAATGTTAAAAAAATTTAAAAAAAGAATATAATGGAAACAAGTTTTTGTCACTTAATAAGCTTACCCATATAGGGATAATTGATTAAAGGCTAGCCTATATTACCATTAGAAACAATTTCCAAACCAAAGATGCCTCAGTATGAATTACTAGTATTTGACTTCATAAACCTATTAGCATCAAGATGTCTTCTTACAAAGAAGGTAGAATTAGAAGCAGTATTTTAATGTTCAAAGAACACGTGGCTAAAGAAATATTGATGGTCTTTGCTAAAGGGTTTTTCTGAACATGTCATGCTGATATTTATAGCACATTGCATAAAATTCCCACTCTATAAATGCCATTTTCTATAAAATAATCAGAAAATGGAAGATACCATATGAATTCATTGGAAGAACATCAGAGAAGACCTTCCTGAAAGTGAAGGAAACAAACCATTGTAAATGTTCCTCCTCCTCAGATTATAATCTGACCCATGCTGGTCAGCAGCTGTCTATTTCTCAGACATTGTAAAGGAGTAAAATTGGAGCACTTTTTCTGCTTGTTAATGCACAAGGGTTTTCTCTGTTGTATTTTTAGAAGTCACACATATCAGAGCTTTTCTAAAGACACAATTTAATCTTCTATTATTTTCACCAACATTGTGCAAATTAAAAAAAAAAAGTCAACTTTAGTTATCAGTACTATTATCTTGAAAGTATTTTTGAACTTTTATTACCCAGGGTTCCTACTCATGGGTTTTTGTTACTGTTCACTCCTGGGAATTAGCAGCTACTCCATCTACATTAATGATAGGGAATGGAATTACTCATTTTTTTTCTACAGCCATGAGGTCTGTGTTAATTGCTAATTTTCCCTACTCAGTGAAGAGTAATTCAACATACTGATAAAAAATTTCCTCAAAATTGCAGTATCGTGCTATATCTTTTAAATATGCTATGTTAAAAAGTCAGATTTTTAAAAAATTCACTGGCACCTTTCGAATTACAGAATATTTATTCCTAATTAGAAAAATATATCCTGGTGTCTACAGTCCTCCTGTCATTATATGTTAAACAGACGTGTAAGTTACTAAGTTGATACTCGTTTAAACTTTATTGAATGTGAGCATGTTGATGTGAGATAGATGAAGAGTTCTTAATGTGTATCTGTTTCCATTTAATGTCCTAGAATCTGCTATTTTTAAATGGAAGCATTTGGTTAAATAAGTTTGTTGTGTTATCCTAAGGATTCCTAAGAGAGTCGTTTTTACCACAGGGGAAAAATCTCCAAATTAAGCGCCTGTGTTGTCAAATGACTATTTATCTGTGTCAAGGGTCAGATGATCTATGTGGCCAGTTAATCTGAATATCAGCTGACATAGTGCTAATAAGTAGCAGAAGAAATTCAGAGATCAAGGGTGATATTTTTCTTTTTGTCCTGCTGTTTTGACTATAGTTTCTCAGTATTTATCTAAGTTCAAAAAGTTGAATTATGTCTACTTATCAGAGGATCTTTTAAACATTTTGAGATTGATAATATTCTCTTCCCTTATCTGAACTTTATCTTATAAAGTAATTAAGTCATTTTTGTTCATAAAACCATATGGCTCCCTTTTGCTGAATTTATGATGATGACAATTGGTTTCAAATAAATAAATGAGAGAAACTGCATATCCAAGAAACTGCAAGAATCACATATCTTGCTAAATGTTCTGAAAATAATAGGGAGCATATACTCCTATGATTAATATAAAGGAAGTCATTCTTTATGTACTATTTCATGTTAAGGATATTTAGAGCATACTTGCTTGACTTTTAGATGAATATTTAAGAATAAATTAGGAAGAGAGTTGAAGAACAGACTTCAAATAAATAAATAAATAAATAAATAAATAAATAAAATTGAACTTTTACCCCACAGTCCAGAAATTAAATTAATGTGAGGTGGGGGGGAGGGGGGAAGCAGATTGAGGCATAAGAAAAAAAAAGTGCCTAATAAGTGGACGTTAATGGTGACAGAATGAGCTACATGTGACTGGAAGAATTCACCATTTATTTGACCTTTTTTCTAAGGATTGTTACATTGCATAAGTTATCAGGTAATTGTAATTTATGAGCTTAAATTTATACTTTAAGCGTTATACATATATGAATATTATATTCAGAGAGGGTGCAGTTAGTGGAAATGTACCCTCTTAAAGGAACCTGGTATTAAATAGTTACATTCAAACCAAAATTAAAGATATTGTATAAAAACCAGAGATGGAGAAACTGGTAAAGAGAGGAAAGAAATGTTAGACATCTCATGAACTTTCTTTTGGGATAAGTGCATGTAGGTGAATGTGTGCATGCGTGCACACACACGTGTGTGTAGAGGGAAAATATTTGGTCATAAACACATTCTGAAGTAATCATGGGAGGAATCAGATATAAGTTCACAGTTGATAATCTATAATTACTAAGGTTTTTAGAGAGTTCTTATTACAGCATTTAGACAGGTTATAGTTTCTTTTACTTTAAGGGCCACAAAAACTTTTTCAGTATCATAACAAAACATAAAACTTAATCTAAAATTTTCCAGAACACTTTCTTTAAAGTGGCTTCAGTGTCCATCCTATTTCTATAGAATTTCAAAAACATTAAAGCATAAATTAATCTATGGAAATGTATTAGTTTCTAAGAAATCATTCTTTGTATGAATCAAACCATGGTGAGGTATTTAGAAGATGGCTAGAAGAGGGGTAGCCTGGGTGGCTGAGTCATTTAGGCATCCAACTTCAGCTCAGGTCATGATCTCGCAGTTCATGAGTTCAAGCTGCGTGTCGGGCTCTTTGCTGACAGCTGGGAACCTGGAACCTACTTCCGATTCTGTCTCCCTCTCTCATTCCTTCCTACTTGCACTCTGTCTGTCTCTCTCTCAAAAAGAAATAAAGATTAAAAAAATAAGTTAAGAAAATAAATAAAAGATGGCTAGAAGAAACAAACTATATTGGTCACTTTATGTGAATGATTCAGAAAAGTTTCCATTGAGAAGAATTCCTGTATCTTTATGGTAAAAATGTCTATTGAAAATAAGTACGACATAGATTTCCCTTGTGGTTTAAAATAAGTATTGTTAATTTTCCAAAATCATGTAGGCTGTGACCTATGGGCTTTCGAACTCGTGTAATGTCTTAAAGCACATCAGAGAACATAAATCTTTTCTGTGTGCTTTAGATTTTTGCAATTTTCCCACTGCATAAAAATGAGCAAAATCATCAATATGTCTTTCATGGCTAGAGTAACTATACATAAATATTGGAGCACTGGTAAATTTGTACTTTGTTCAACCCTAGACTTTATTAATTCTCTTATTAGTCATATATGGTTTTCATAAACTATACTTCATGTATTTTCAAGCTCACTCTATTTATCAAAATTTATCTTCTGTCTACATAAAGATATGCTTTTTTATACCCTGATTTTGGCAATATTTTTTTTGCCAACGTCAATTATTCTTCCAGGCTAATATTTCATATTTTTTAGTTCTTTATGATTAACCTAAGTTTTACTTCCTAGGTAAATCTTTAGTTCATCTTAAATAAATATTCAATGTATTTGCAGTGTATTTGCTGTGATGGTCAGTTGCAATAATATTAATAACTAATGGAATCTAACATTTACTGAGAGCTTATTAAGTGCCTGACATTTTACTAGCTCTTTAAATGGAATATCTACTTTATCTTCACTATTATCCTATTTCGTACATGAGGAAACTCAGTCTTAGGAAGTTTAATAATTTTGCCCATGAATCTAATGATGATTTATTTTCAGAGCCAGCTCTTATATACTATGATTCCCACAAATTATATGAATTCTGTACAAATTCCAAACTGAAAAAATAAAGGTAATTTTATAATTTCCAAATAAAACAGTGCTATTAATAATGATTGTTATGGGACAAAATTGAATTTTATGTTGGACCTTTTGGGAATTACCTTTGAGTTTTTATATTTTCTGTCTGGTATTGAATTTTGATCTACCTTTTGTTACCACAAAAAGTAACAGCAATTTAACCATATTTTTTTGTTTTCTAAATCTAACTACTTCAGTATTTCTTTCAGCCCCTACACAATTATAGTTAATTTGACACACTCATAAATCAAAAAGTAGAAAAGGTAGTGATTCACTTCAACATGTAATTAAATTTAGCCAAATTTAATTTCTTTATTTTGAATTTAATAATGAACATGCCTTTCCTTGGTACAGTATATATCTCACTAATGTATTTTGATAGGCTCTCCTGTCATTTTCTCTCCCGTAATCCATATTCCTCATCATGGAATCCTCATATCTACCTCCCTCACCGCCCTTTTTAAATGGCAACTGGTGCTTAAGTTTGTAGTTTAAGTCGGAGTGCAGCAAACTTGCCCTGAGGCCAGTCAAGCATGCAGTTTCCAAATTCTAAAATCATTTTACAGAAAGTCAGTGTGAAGTCAATCCTTTCCCCCATCTCACCTTCCCACCTTCCAGCATCAAAGCTGACGGCGAGTTGGTATTGTTTCAACCCTGAAGAGATCTTGGACTAGCTGAATTGTGTTTTGGAATCAACACATTAGGGTGATTTTCCCCCCAAAATTGAAAAATAAATCCTCTGGCAATTAAACACGTTTTTTAAAATTTGTGATTGTGTTTCGTTTTGTTTCATTTTGTTTCCCTATAAGCAGATCTTAGTTGGGTGAACCATGACTGCTTTTCTAAAAACCTGGTGCTTTGAACAAAATGATCAGAATGTAATTTATAGATCCTTTAGTTCTGTTAGAAAGGAAGAATCATGATTCTTATTTCTTCTAAAATGTCTGCATTATATTTTTTATCTGATCAGTAGGCTGAAATGGGCCTCTCATAGCCTAATTTAATCTTGTATAATGGTTCGTAGAGAGAAAATAATTTTCCTTTATAAGTAGATGTTGATTATGGAATATATTCGGTAATAAATGGAAGAACTTGAATTTGCTTTTACCATGTCCATTATATATACAATGTTTTAAAACTAGGTTTTAAAGGCAATTTTCTTTGTTTTAATTTATAGTATGTTGATATTTCAATGAGAGACACATGGTAAACATAATTTTCTTATCCAGATTTTATCATCACAACTCAAAAACATACGTGAAAAAGAGTTTTGAAATCAGTGATTTAAAGTAAGCAGAGACAAACAGGAGTTAGTCTTACTTCATTATCTGGTGAAAGATGTATTTTACCATTTTTTAGATTTCCCTTAATGAAAAAGGATATGGAAGTGTTTGGCTACATCTGTATTTCTGTTTTTGATTTTCCCTAATTCAGAACAGTAACCATGGATCACCAATCTTGCCAAACAAATGCCAATGTCAGGAACATATGCCAGTTATTGTTGTTCGTTATATTCCCTATTCTAGACTCTAATTCTGGTTTAACTAATGATCTGAGGGTAAATATTTTCATGGTAATATTGATTTAGAGCCATGAACAATATGAGATTCTCCTTATTCTCATCATACACTAGAGTTAACTCCGTGTTTCCCACTCTTCTCTTTGTGAACTTCACCTATTGCAGATCCATATTTCTTTTTTTTTTTTTCCAACGTTTATTTATTTTTGGGACAGAGAGAGACAGAGCATGAACGGGGGAGGGGCAGAGAGAGAGGGAGACACAGAATCGGAAACAGGCTCCAGGCTCTGAGCCATCAGCCCAGAGCCCGACGCGGGGCTCGAACTCACGGACGGCGAGATTGTGACCTGGCTGAAGTCGGACGCTTAACCGACTGCGCCACCCAGGCGCCCCTGCAGATCCATATTTCTTAAAGACACATTATGAAAATAACAGCAGTGCTTGTTTTGCATCGTGAGCAGAGAACACAGTGGGAAGAAAAGAGAAGCTTTAGTGAATATAAGGCATGAGCTGCCACTGTATTCCGTGCAACTGAGAATTCACCTCTGGCACACCTGATGTAAGCTCAAGTGGGAGAGAAGAAAACCAAAAGAGAAGCAAAAGTGTCTGACAAACACAGCCAATAGCTGTGTTGCAAGAGGTGAACAGAATTTGAAATTGAAAGTAGAGGGAAAATACTTTGATAAGGGGATGACATATCTCAGCTGCTTAGAAATGAATGCTCATTTCTCTGTAGGGTGACACATTGCAATTTGAGTGGCATAGACACTGGGGAAACCAGTTGCCCTTTCATGGCTGGTGGGAAGTGTTGAATCCTTATTTTCCTGCTTACTAAGGAAAGTCCAACCTTGAACTTAACAAAACAAGCAGCTGTAACACTTCTTCCAGACACTACGTGTGTGTCACTGACAGATCTGAGATAGATGGTTTTCCTGGAGTCTTTGCAAGGTGGAAAGCAGAGACCCAAGACAAAGCATCAGGCCTAACCAATCATCAACAAAGGGGAACACTTAAAGGAATAGCATGCTACTTTAGGATTGACAGGCTGAGTCAAAGATCCGATCCTTCTCTGATTGTTATTTTATTCAATTTTCAAGTGTAACCCATGTGTGATTGCAAGGTGTAAATATGGTGCATATACATCTAGTGAGGTACCTCCCTTCAATAGATGGCAACAGTTTTATCATCAGAAGTACTGACTTAGCCAACTTCTCAATTCCCACTTTTCTTGATCCTTTTGAAGAGCATGCTTATTATTTATTATGGGTACTCATATTTATATGCGGAAGTATTCACGTAATTTCTCTCCAAAGTAATGGAGCTAATGGAAATATGAAAGATCTACTTAGGCTATGAAATCAGATGATGCTGCTGACCCAGGATAACCAAAAGGTAATGCTCTTGTAACCCAGCTATTATTTTGCATGCAGACAGCTCAGCAGGATGCACTTGCTCTGGGGAACACCACGCGTGGCCTCATGGTGGTGTGAGATCTCATCGTGCGACTGCTCCCTTACGTGAGGCAGGCCAGTTCACGTTCTTTCCATAGCCAGAGACATGAGAAACGGGTGAAGAAAAGTTCTGCTTTTTTTCACTAAAAAAAAAATGTTTTGTGATCCAAACTTCATATGTGAAGGAAAGAATTAACTCCCAAAAGTCTTAACTTTTTTTTTTTTTTCAAAAACAGATACTTACCATGGTGTACATTTTAGGTATCTTAGTATCAGGTCTTCATTGCATATTTTGGAAAATACCTTTTACTCTCTTCATTCTCTACTAGGTGTCAAAATAAATTTCTTTCATTTTGGTGGTATGGACTTGTCTAAAGATTCGGCAAGTAGCTTGGGATGGTTTCATGGCTTACTTATCAAACGGAAAGGAAAGATCAAACATTTAATGAACCATGTTTTTCTGTATGATAACAATTCTTTTGAATAATATATCATATAAACTGGTAAAAATGAATGATTCCTTTAGACACTTATCAGTTTCCCAAGTAACTGCATTATGTTCATTTCAAAGGCCACTTTCACCTACTAGAGATAAAACGAAGTGTGAAAATAATTTAATTTCACTGCAATTAACTTAATTTCACTGCTATCAAACAAACTAAAACATGTTTGATTTCTAAAATTTCTGTTCACTGATTTCTTAACCCACAGAAATAGTGTTTCGAGGCTTTTTGTCGATTTCTGTGGAAAGTCTGCTATGTTATAGTTTTATTTAAATCTATGATTTGAAAGGAAAGAAGTGTGGACTTTTTTATTTTAAAAAGTCACATCAGACTGGAAACAGGGCTAAAAATAATCCACTCTTCTCATGGTTTTGTGAAAAGAATGTTTCTGCTTTCTTAAAATAAATGAGGACTGTAAGACCAACTGCTAACCAATCTTTGGGGAGCATGTGACAGATGATGTCTGTAAAGCTTGTAGGGTCTCAGGGGAAAAGCGCTATATATAAAGAGAAGAGCTATTAAAAAATAAGTGCTTATGTGAAGGTAAACTGCAGTTCCTAGTTTGAGATTCATATTTTCACAAGCTGAAAATAAGGCCTGAGTAAAAAACATTTGTTGGGCTTGTCAGGCTTGAGACAGTAAGCCTCCTCATTTCAGAATGATGTCCTATGGAAGGAGACCGATCGTTTTCCATCACCTCAGTCCCACCCTTGGTGCAATAAAACACTTGAGTGTTCTGGACAGCTTCCACAACTAGGCACAAACCTCTCTGCTCCTTTACAGTTCTCGGCCTTTCTTCCCCCAGGCCCTCCTTCCTGCAGTCCCATGAGTTTCAGTTCTGAATGTTTGTGTCCCCCACCCTTACCCCTCACGTGCGCCTTGACTCATCATGCCAATGTTTCTGAACACTTTTTTTTCTAATCCCCACCACTTTCTCAAACTGTGAGGCATTATAGTCCCTTCAGCAAAAATTAAAAAAAAAATTCAACTCTTTAAAAAATATCTTCTTTCTTTAAACTTCTTTACCCTTCACACACTAGATAGAGGAAAATGGATTTTTTTTTCCTACGGTTATGTTACCAGGAATGGTAAACTCAGTTCTTGTCTGCAGATAATTCTCAACTCCTAGTTCATGTCACTGTGTCAGGATCTGGTTCCCAATTGCCCTCCATGGATTTCATACCTCCAGTGTGTCATTTCTCTTTTATTATCAGCCACAGAATCCTATCCTATTCACATATATTATCAAATTTGTCCCTTCTTTTGTTTTTAACACTTTTTAATAATGAATATATAATTGCACATATATATTATTTCGTATAAAATAAAGTGATTATTTTTAATTTACTCTTTTAAATGTCAGTATGAAGAAGGGAATGGAAAGATCTGGCAAAGGCATTACATGAAGTGCCCAGCTCGTCGAATAGGACCCCAGAATTACTTTGAAGAACAAATCAAAGATCCTACTACCTTGTATTCTAAAGCTCAAAAAATTTTTCCAGATACCACTTAACTGTGAGTTTCCAGCAACATGAAATAGTTTCAAGTCCCAACTTTTCCTTGTTTTTGTTTAAGATTACAAGGCAATGTAAACCATCTTAAACACAAGAAAGTTTTGAGCACGAATATAAAATTATGTTTGTGATACTTCAAATCCACGTGCTTATAACTGGCAATAGGGAGTTTACTATACAACTAGAAACTAAGCAAATTTGATCAAATTATAATGGAGTTGAAATTTATAGCTAGAATACAATATGCTTAATTTAAGTCAATTTGAGTTAGAATGCATATGGAATTTAAGTAGACAGAATTCTTTCTTCCCCACATTCCTTAAAATCTGATATAAAAAGGATTTAGTCTGTATACTGGGTAGCGAATTCTGCACATTTTAAATCATCTGTTTCTAAAAAAAGGGTAGAATCCAGTATAATTTAGAGTCCCAGAAACTATAATTTAAGAGCACCAGAATCAAATTTAATCACAGATTGAAAATAAAGGCAGATCAAGAGGATATGTGGATGAAAAACAATGCACATAGAATGACATAGAATGATTTGTCTTCTATGAAATAGTCCATAAAGGATGTTGCAAGAGTCTTTTTCAAAATGAAGGAAAGGTAATTTGGGCACTAGTTCCATCACAGGTGTTTTGGGTTAAGCAGTCAATTACCGTGGGTTTATAGGAGAGAAAAAAAAAAGCAAACTGGAATTTATGCAAACATCTTAGAGCGATATCAACATTAGACTGATAAACCCTCAAATGAATGTTTTTCAAACTGTGTATTCTGGAGGAAAACTAAATGCTCAAATTTGGAACCACTTATCCTTATAATATCAACATGCCTCTGAAGAGCTGTTTTATGTCAGAGCCTCCTTTAATAACCTTCTTTTTAAAGAAATAAACATTTTGAAAGTCACATTTTCCGAAAAGAATGGCCTGAGATATAACACTAGTAACTTTGGGATAGATCTTTTATTTGCCAGTCTACCTTCTCAGTGACTGTAAATTTGAAATGGATGGTTGTACCCTTAGGCACATGTGAATACAATCCCCTGACCCCACTGCTTATACAAAGTCATAAGGGTCAGAGTAGCGGGTCTGAAAGTCTCAAATCTCCAGCTTCAGCTATGGCAAAATTTACTAGGTTAGAGTTCCAGCCTCACATATTTCCCTCTCAGATTTTTGTGTGAGAATAATAATCATTTCTTTAGAAGGTATCACCTGAAGCCCGTCTTTACTCACTGTGTGGTTGATGAAACTGAGAAATAATATGCCCATATATTTGCTGCTCAAATGGTTTCATTTCTCTATACTCACTGGGACATTGTCCTGAATTTATACTTTCTGGGTTCACCTTTTTCTTCAGATGAATTCTTTCTCATGAGGCTGCTCAATACTCCATGCCTAGTGCATTAAACCTAGCAACGTTCTAGTTATGCCTAAGCATGCCTAAATCCCAAGGAGCTGAAGGTTGGGCTCAAGCTGGTGTCCTTATCATCCTTTTATTTAATATTCTTTTCACTACCCAAGCCCATTTCCATTTTCACTGTATATCCATCCAATCCTTAACCCTTATATATCTATTGATTTTAGCTAGAAATCAAACATAAGGATCACCTTTGAAAAATAAAACCACTATGATACACACCTACATAAAATTTTTCTACATCAAATGTTTTAGGGAGGCTTCCTTCTTTATATATTTGCAATATCTAAAACATGCTGGGGCGCCTGGGTGGCTCAGTCAGTTAAGTGTCCGACTCTCAATTTCAGCTCAGGTCATGAGCTCATGGTTTCATGAGTTCAAGCTCCGCGGCGGGCTCTGCACTGACAGTGCGGAGCCTGCTTGAGATTCTCTCTCTTCCTCTCTCTCTGCCCCTCCCCCACTCACACTGGCTTGGTGTCTCTCAAAATAAATAAAACTTAAGAAATATTAAAAAAATAAGACAAGCTGTACTTTTAAAAAGAAAATTCAACATTTTCGAACACATTTAATAAAAGATTCACTATTTTTAATACATGCAATATAGCCTGGGTCCCATTAGCACTTCTGGCAAAAACAACTGTTCAGCCATTCAAAAGGGTTAGTCAACATGATCAACACAGGTATATTGTGTCTGAAGGGGTGATCACATAGTTACTGTTCTATTGGTGTAGCTCAAGACCCAGAGCAACTGAACAAGCATTAACTTATGGAATCTTAATAGTCACCTCGTTGCTGAAGTAGAAAGGAAACCAAAAGGAAACTTAATAATATCAAAAGTTATTTTAAAGGGAGTTCACATTGGTTTGAAGACTACTTTTCTTCACACACAATATCCACCTTTGTCAAGCCAAGAAACCCGTATTTGTAACCAACACACATCTTTACAGTTTTCAGAACGTAAATCTTCAGGGTGGTATTATTTCTGCACAGATAAACATTAAAACTTTGAAAATCTCTAGAATGATAATAAAAGATACTCTCTAGCAAACCAAAGGAAACTTGGAACTTTGTGTTAAGTGCTTATTTAACTATAAAAGGGGCAGTGTGTGTTGTAATGAATGGAAAACCGATTTTACTCTATTCCATTTGTGAACATCTTGTGGCAACCTATTTTAGTATTAGAGAGATCATATATTAAAAAATGATTTCTGCAGTCACCAATGTATACAAGTAAAAATTTGGTTCCTGTTAAATTAACACTTCATTAAAAAAACCAAAATAAAAGCTCAACAAATACATTTTATGTTGTACTGCAAGATAGAAAAAAATTTTGAAGAACAGATTGCCAGTTATTCTATTCCATAACAGCTAAGTTTCTCAGTTCTTTCTTTCTTTTTTTTTTTTTTCTTTTGCTGAGCTCTCTGTCACTGGAAACATCTTAAACCAATTTCAAGTGCTACACCTGAATAAACATGTTGTAAAAGTGTTTATGTATTGAAGTGGGTCAGTTCAAGGTATGGTATTTGGCTGGAACTTCTAATTTCTCTTTTTACAGCAAAAGGGCTGCCAGAAGGAGGAAGTCTGAGCTGAATTAATACATTTGTTACAGTGGAAGTCGAATGGAAACTGCTCTGACCACAAATCAAACTGCCTCTTTCATTTATGCCAGTGATAGAGTTTTTCTAAGAAATATAGACTCTGGCATAGAGCCACTGTAAGTTTGCATTTAAAAAGAGGAACCTATATGCTTATTTGTTTAAGGTTTGCTGCTTTGATTATTTGTAAATTCTTTGGTAGGACTGAGCCTAGTGGCGTTTGTGAGGCAGATAGCCATTTTCATAACTGTGGGAACTGAGTTTTCCTGAGACGTTGTAGAACAATTGATGAGGATACGGATGCAGCTTGGATTAGCACGCACTCTTCTTTTTTCCCCCCTTTTAACCAATACCTCCACATTTAAAGGACCTCTGTGTCCCTCTCAACAGCTGCACAGCCTCACATGACACAGTCTCATTTTCTGACGGTAGAAGGTCTCTGCACAATACAAGTATACACAAAAGTGTTTATGCTGCCAAAATAAATTTTGTTAAGAGCAAGAGTTTATTTGCTAAAATGCCATTGATGCCGTTTCAAGGACTTGTTTTCCTTCCCTTTCTTCTAAGGTGGGTCAGGTCTTATAATGGACTGAGGTTACTCCACAGTCTTTACTGAATAAATATTTTAAGAAAACATGCTCATCTCTCAGGGGGCGAGGCAGAGTCAATCATGCACATATTTCAAGCCACATTATATATATTACTCTTAAAAGATTGGTGACTTCTGTATCTAGAGTAGAAACTTTGCATGAGTTTTTAGCAATTCTCAACTAAATTTACAACCTAAGGTTAAACAGTTATTCCTCCTTGGGTGATTTTCATAGAACTAGATATCAGACTAGAACTGGAAGTATATATATATATATATATACACACACACACACACACACACACATGTATCTGAAAATTATAAATATATTTCTTTATAATCATATATAAATTACACATATTTATATAATATATATAATTTTCAGTGATTTTTTTAAATTAGAAGAGCAGAACAAGAGTGAATTGTCAAAGGGGGAAAATAGTTAACACCTAACTCCTAGAGTATCTGTAGAATCAAATTAATTATCATATGGAAAACACTTAGAAAAATGCCTGGCACATATATTGCCAATGTTCCAAACACATTTGGCATTACTGTAAGTATTAGTATTACTACCCAATGGGATAGGTTCTTTATCAACATCTACTTCTAGTCTCTAAGACACCTTGACTTCTAATGCATTCCTGGTACAGGCTCTGGTTGCAATCATTCTCTGATACACAAGCACACCGACAGCCTCAGAAGGGTCTGGGATGCAGGCTGGTTTAGAGACAAAGGTGAGTCTCCAAACTCACCTGGAGTCTTGTCTCCTTTCTGAGAATCTCCAGGCTCCGTTAACAACTTGTGAAATCCTTTGAGTAAACATCCAGGTGTGTCAAAACTCAGAAAGGGAGGGACTCTGACATTTCCATGATTACTTCAAAATACTTCTGAGGTCGAGAAAACTGGAATTTAAAGCAAACCTCCATCCCCAGCAGGGACTTGCAGAATGACCCGTGAGGAGCTTTTAGTGGAGCTATAGCTTTGTAAAGTTTGCTGGGCACAGGCCAGAGGTGAAGGGGGAAGGCTATCAGCACTAATTAACACTTGAAAGGCGTGCAAAAGCTGGAGAAAGTAGAAACACCCAGCCAGCCATTCGGCTTTTCTCACTTAGAGGAAAATTATAGGGCATTTAATGCAGAAGAGCCCGTAGCTAATATTTTTGAAATTGTTACTTAATGTGGACATTTCCAGGCTGATGGTAGTCAAGCCTTTCCATATAAAATATTGCTGACTTCCAGGTCTGAGAAGGATCAGCTAGTGAAGGCAGCCCGAGGGTGTTCTGTGGTGAAGAATGAAGCAAAATGGAAAACCAAGCATGGATAATTGTCTGTAACAGCAAACTCTCAATGTTTATAAAAATCTGTGGCCTGCAAAGAAAACATTCTGATCATGTTTTAAAAAGTAATGTTACTTTTTCAAAGTACCCTCAGAATTCATTCA
Source organism: Prionailurus bengalensis (assembly GCF_016509475.1). NCBI lineage: Eukaryota > Metazoa > Chordata > Mammalia > Carnivora > Felidae > Prionailurus > Prionailurus bengalensis. The sequence goes on along the minus strand of NC_057349.1, from coordinate 52,693,185 downwards.
CGGCAGGTAAACTTTAGCTCTTTTCATAAACCAAGTGCTTGTGCGTTCCATTCTAGGACGAAGTATCAATGTAAAATCCGCTGGTCTCGTGGGAAGACATGGGCCTCAGTCAAAACAACCGTTCATGGTGGCCTTCTTCAAGGCAAGTGAGGTACTTCTTCGATCTGTGAGAGCGGCGAACAAACGGAAAAATCAAAACCGCAATAAATCCAACTCTCATCAGGACTCCTCCAGAATGTCCAGTGTTGGAGGTAAGATAAAACCAGAGCAGCAGTTGTGTGCAGAGAGTTATGGGGTCATATGTTGCAAATCAAGTAGCCACAATAAATTTACCCTTTGGATATACCTTTGTTTGGTCTATTAAATCATGCAGCAATGTTTCGAACATCCTCAGAATGTTTCATCACTGAATCACTCAGTTGTGCATTTCAAAGTAAGTACGACTCGACTCGCCTTTGTATGTTGAAAGATTCAGTTCAAATTAAAATCAAGCTGGCAGTAATAAAATTATGAAATGGCTACGTCAACAGAGTCTAGCCAAAACTGAACTGCACAACTTGCTGAGTTGACATCTCCCAGAACCTCTCAAATATGGATGGGTAACCAGGTAGATTCAACCGAAAAATACTTCTTTAGTACTTGAAGCGATACATGTGAATCATGCAGTTTACATTTTTTTTCTGACAATAAAAGCAGGACAGATTAAATGGAAATTAAGATAATATTTCCATTTCCACTAATTATTTGGACACTATTGTCTAGATAATCTGCTTTAAGTATGTGTATGTACGTACACACATATGTACAACATTTAATAACAAAATATTACAGATGCACAATTATCCCAATGTACTTGCAAGTTAATCTATTAATTGATAGAAAAGGAAGATAAAAATACAGTAGCTTGGAATGAATGGTTAACTACCAAAATCTGAAGTTATTGAATCATATTATTTATACCAGTAAGTACCTTGTTTAGTCCAGGCTGCAAACAGATTTTCGTAAGCCTTTCTTAGATGGAAATGATGGCTATTTTATTCCAAGAAATTTTTTATCTGTAAAAAATAAATCTGTTTGAAGGGGAAAATTTACCCTAGAACATCCCAACTGAGTACAATATGTTTGTTCATTTGAAAAGTATGTGTTCTATGTTAATGGCCACCATATGGAGTGTACTTGCCAGGCACAATGGATGAGCTGGTGAACAAAACAGACAAGATCTCTGCATATGGTATTCAAACAAATTAGAATGCTTTACTCTTCCAAAAAGACATTCAGACAATATTTGCCGTTATTCCTGCAATCTTCATTTTTTTCCCTCAATCACTTGAAACTGACAAATCATACTGCACTTTTTTGTTACTCACATGTATATGTGTGTTAAGAAATTATTATAAATAAAACCAAAATAATACGTTTTATTAAGTTTTTTACACCTGGGACGCTCCACAAACCTACTAAGCTGGAATTCACTGGAAGCTTCCTAAGAAGTCTATTTGATGTATCCAGCAACAGAAATGGGGATAGATTTCTTTATGAAATTACATTTTACTAAACTACATACTACATATAGAGCAATGTTTTAAAATGATTTTTCAACAAATAAGTTTAGCCATATTTTTCACTTGAAAGTAAAACATGATATTTGTGCCTTGTTACAAAGCTATTTTATAAAGATCTTCACAAGATATTTAGTTTGGCAAAAATTATAATTGCTTCATATGAAAGATGGAGAAAAATAACTTTCTAAGACCTTTTCTTCCCTGTAAATACTAGCCTGTCAAAGTTGTATATTTTTCTTTTCATGTAGAATGGTTCTGAAATTGGTTGAAATGTTTTTAATTTGATGTAGCAGACTGCATTAAGAAAAAGTTTTGTTAACCATGGATAGAATAGTGAATAATTTTTTAGGAAGTCACAAAGGGAAAAGTGCAAGTTGCATACTTATTATTGGAGCTTGTAACGACTGTGGCAGAGGCGTTCCAGAGACTGAAATCATCAAGGTTCTTTTCCCTGTTGGTGAACTCTATTTATCTTCTCTTTCTGACCACAAGTAACAAATGTACTTCTATAACTAGAGATGAATAAAACACATGGAGCAGAAATCATGTAACTTTTCACCAGTTTCCTAACACTGTTTAGAGTACAAAATTATTCTAATACAGACCAATATTTTCTTTTTAAAAAGTTTGTCATTGGCAGCCATTTCTGTGAAATATGTGGTAGATGTTTTGGAGCATGTTCATATTTTGATAATAAGAAAGAAAGTAGCTGGTTTGTGTCTAGGAGACGTAACCTTTCAATAGGTAGTAATCAAGCAGACGGGAAGAAGTCTCATAGGATTTGGCCTAACAGACAGGGGTTTAAGGAAAGGGAATGCTAATATAAACACAACATTTGATACTTAGGAGACTTGAAATGCCAGTGAAATTTTAAAATTATTCAAATATAAATAATAAGTGCTGTAATAGCACTAAGCCTTTACAATAAATTACTGTTTGAAGACTACATGGCTAAGAAAGAAGCCAATGGGGGAAGAGAGTTGTATTAGATGTTTACCTGATTGCATTTTGTTCTTCTCCAAAGCAGATTGCCAAATGTCAAAAGTCTCAGTTAATGCAGGAGAATTAAAACCCAGGTCATTCTCACTTTCTCTACCCAATTTCTTTTCTATTTCAAAGATTCTTGCCTTCCAACTTCTTAGTAACCCTTTGTTCTGTAGGCTCGCTCTATGGAAGAGCCTAGAACAAACATTGTCTAGCACAAAATAGGAATTGTTAAGTAAATTAATGTGTCCATTGTATGGAAAAAACTAAATTCCTCTTTCAGGGGAGTATACACAGTGCCACAGTGCCCAGATTTTCTGTAGAACCTGTCCCTCTTTGTTTCTGTTCAGATTTTTGGCAAGGAGTTTGAGCAGACACATTGCGGGAGATATTGCCTCCCCATGAGGCAGCACAATGGATGTTTATTTGAATTTTACATGTGGAGGAAGGAACTGGAAGTAATAGCTATTTTATTAGTTAGGTTAAAAATGCTGTATGCACTAGGTTGATAAGATTGTAAAGAATCTGCTGAGAACAAGATGCCGTTCTAAGGACTATATCAGTGCTGAAAAGAATAGAGTATTAAGAATTTGGAAGAACTGTAAGACAAATGGCAAGTCCTCGTTCACTGCAGATCTTGAAAAGTCTGCTTATTGTGTGCTGGATACTCAGTGTAGTTGAAGGTGAATCCAGTCATTAGTGGCTCTGCCTAAGATTTTGGTGATTTCTTAGGCCAACTAGTTCAAAGAGTCATTGGAATGGAAACATTTTGTACGTATTTTCAACTCTGATAGGCACTATCTTTTGCCTAATACATACAATATAAAGTCATGCCTCTTGGACAGACTGATGTTGATCAAAACCAGAAAGAACAATTAATTACAATTATTTCCCCAAAAGGTTTTATATCATGTAATTACCACATATTTTCATTACTTAAAAATAAGCAAATAATAAGCAAAACTAAAATTCTCTCTCGATCCCCTAAGTACTTTTGAAATAGGTTACTCTGATACACATATCAACATGGTATTTGTACTTCTTTGTACATGTATTTGCAAATCTTTTCCTCATTATATACATCTCTTGTGGAGAATATATTTTTATTATGTGTTTTTAATTACATAAATGATATATCCTATGTAGTTTTCAGGACTATTTTAGAGCAGTTTTAGGTTCACAACAAAATTGAGAGGAAGGTACAAAGATTTCCCACATACCGCTGCTCCAGACATGCTTAGCCTCCCCCATTATCAACGTTACTCATTAGAATGGTGCCTTTCTTACCAAGGATGAATCACAAGGAAGAATCTATAATTTTTCAAAGTTCATACTTTATATCAGGGTTAACTCCTGGTGTTGTACCTTCTGTGGGTTTGGACAAATATATAACGATATGTATCCATCATTATGATATCATACAGAGTACTTTCATTGTCCTCAAAATCCTCTTTTCTTTGGCTATTCATCTCTCTCTCCCCTTAGAAACCATCGGTCTCCTTATTGTCCTCAAAGTTTTGGCTTTTCCAGAATGTCATAGAGTTGGTTTTATGGATTTTTTAAAAAACAATATGTCTCAGCCATCTTTCAAATAGAGTGACCTCATTCTTTTTAACTGTTGCAATATAGTCAGCAGTGTGTGTGTCAGGGTAGATTTAGTCATGCCACTCTTAAACAGCATTTTGGTTGTTTCCAAATTGGGGCTCTCAAGATCACGGTTGCAGTGGAAACCCTACAAGGCTGCACCTGTGAGAATGTTTCTAATTCACTTGATTTATTTAATAGTTAATACTAAAAACTGTTATTTGTGCCCTGAATCATGCAAAATTTTGGAAATCCCTCCTAAAACAACAATTATTTTTGTGCATATATTATCTATCTGTACATTTATTTATCTGTTATCTATTTAGGATTTTGTCATTTAATCCTGAGTCCACCATTTACTATTTGTAAAATCTTGGACAAGATGTTACCTCTCCCTATCTCTGTTTCTTCATCTGTAAAGTAAGAATGTTCATAGTATTTGCCCCCTCAGATGAGAATTAAATTAATTCAATGAGCTAATTAATTAAATGAATTAAATGAATTAATATTAACAAAAAACTGAGAACATTGGTACATGGCTTATTTGGTATAAGCCATTATCACTGTTAATTCTTAATGAGTTATATGGTTTGGTGTTTCAGAACTGGTGCATAAAGAGTTCAGACTCTTATATCAGAGAAAACTAGAAGCTCTCTCCCTAAAAAGTACCAATATTCCTGCTTATTGGAGTTTCTTGGCCTTTGAGACTTCAGAAGCAAGAAGGATTTTATTTTATTTTTTTTAATGTTTATTTATTTTTGAGACAGAGAGAGACAGAGCGTGAACAGGGGAGGGGCAGAGAGAGAGGGAGACACAGAATCTGAAACAGGCTCCAGGCTGTGAGCTGTCAGCACAGAGCCCGACGCGGGGCTCGAACTCACAGACAGTGAGATCATGACCTGAGCCGAAGTCGGACGCTTAACCGACCAAGCCACCTAGGAGCCCCACAAGAAAGATTTTAGAGGCCTTCACTAATTTGGCCAGTCCATCTGAGCAATTAATTATATAAAATAAATTCATCAATAGACATTAATGGATTGTGTCTGTTGCCAATTCTCTGTCTAGAAAGAATCCATAGAGAGAATACATCTGGGCATGATTTATTGTAAAATAAATGTATTCAATATTAAATAAGCACCCATTGGGGCACCTGGATGGCTCAGTCTGACTTGGACTCAGGTCATGATCTCATGGTCTGTGAGTTTGTGAGTTTGAGCCCCACTTTGGGTTCTCTGCTGTCAGCACAGAGCCTGTTTTGGATCCTCTGTCCCCCTCTCCCTGCCTCTCCTCTACTCACACTCTCAAAAATAAATAAACATTAAATTTTTTTTAAATAAATAAGCACCCATTGTGCAATAAGCACAGTATTAACTATATGCTGATAAAAGATGAATAACTAAGGAATTCGCTTCTTAAAAACCACTCCCACAGAAATAGGAAAGACATGAGAGTTAGTAATTATTAGGAGGTCAATTCTATTCGAGTAGATATAAGGTAGTGTAATAGTAGGAAGGAGAGAGCACCTAACCAATACCAAGTATGGCTCAAAAGACTTCATGAGGGATTTATATGAGAAATAATAGACATTTTCCAGAAATGGAAAGGGAGGTGAAGCCATTTCAGATGGATGTGCAGTTACAGAGCCATGAATCCATGTTAAATATCTGGGCATGCAAGTTGCTTTGTGTGAGATGTGTGAGAAAAACTAGAAAAGTATGCAGGAACCAGATTATAAAGAGTAGAGTATGTGATAGTTAGGAACTATGGTGTCTTCATCCGGAAATTGGAAAAAGGAGTACCATAATCAGATACGCATTTTAAAAAGTTAAACTTGGCATCAGAGTGAAGGATGGGATGCCAAGGGAGGAAATCGAAAGCACAGATAATGACTAGGAGGCTAGTCCAACACTCCAAGTAGCAAAGATTATAGATTGGAGAAAGGGGAAGTGGAAACCAAAATATGTGGGATGGGGCCAGCAGCGGGTGGTGAGACCGGCTTTGGGAGATGAGAGTGTCAAGAATAAGTGGAAGGTATAGGAAAATGATATGGATATGAGCCCAGATTGTTAGATGAAAGTTAGGACTTGAGAGTGACACAGAAAATAAAGTAAAAGAAAAAAAATAGAGCTTCCTGTGGGAGCATCAGTACTTTAAATATAAGCAAGGACAAAAAGCAATTCCGTAAAAGAGATAGAAGACTAAGGTGAGAGATGGAGGAGGAAAGCAGGGATGAACTGTTATCCTAGGTCAGAGTTACTGGAAGAGGATGTTGAGGAAGTGTGAGGTAACCAAGAGAGCACGGGGTTTCCAAAAGGTTATCTAGACTAGAAATGGGTCAGTCAATGGGCTTTGTGGACTAATGTAGTGTAGGACATGAAGAAGAAAGAAAGAAAATCAAGAAACTTACTAAACGTTCTCACTTGGGCCACTAGGTGACAGTGATCTTGTTAACCAAAGTAGTGATCTGAAGGGTAGCATCTTAAGAGTGTAAGGTCAGAAGTAAAAATAGTGGGTAGGAGGCATTTAGGAAGCTTTTATTTAGAAATGCCTGGTGGGGAGTTGGAAACTCAGGTTTGTGGACAGTTTTTACATCAGTAAGTTCAAAGTTGAAGATATTAGTTGGATCACCCACATAGATGCCTCGCTAACCAGAATTCAACGAACACAGCAGATAGTTATTATTTTGTTGTAATCTGTTCTGTGTCAGACATCTGTACGTAGAAGAACACAGTTACTGCTACACAAATCAATAACAGTAGTTCCTAGCGGATTGTGCATAAATTCAAGAGAGGGATTCATTGGCTTTAGAAGATGGTGATTAAGATAGAATGGCGGTAGCATTTTGAAAATCTCTTATCTTTGAAAGGGATTGTTATGTGTTTGGAGTTTATCATGAATTTCTGTACCCCCCAGTGCCATATCAAGATTTACATTATCAGTCTATTTTAGTATTATTCCTGCTTCTTTACCTCTTAGACCTTCATTCACTTGTCATTTCCATTTTCTATAAATTAGTGAAAACCCTGCTGCTTAGGTGCTGACTTCCATTTTTCTGTTGGGCCCTGAGCATGAGAATGCTAACACCTCTTTTAGTTTGAAGCATAGTTTCTCATCATATTTGACTTATTTAAGCTTTTGACATGCTTGAGTGTTAAATTGTGTTTTGGGTATTTTTTTTCTTTTCTTTATAGGTATGTCTATATTTCACCCACTGAAGAAGCTCATACTAGATTTCAAAGAAAGAAAGAAAGAAAGAAAGAAAGAAAGAAAGAAAACCCATATTGGTATATGGAGTTGTCTGGATTTAATTTTTCTGGCCTACTTCATAGCTAAACTAACCCATGTCTATTTACTTGAATGTTTGTTTTTCAGAGACTAGTAGACCATTGAAGTCCTATGTAGAGTTCAGGATTATTGATTTTTGCTACTTTTAACCTCCATATTTTTTTTCACAATTTTTTTCTAAGACAACATAACCCCTTAAAAGAAAAGATTAAACTTGCACTGTTTGCAGAAACTGATCATAAAGAAATTTGCATAAAGTATTTAGCAATATTTGCAATATTGGCACTGGTTTCTCAATATTATTACCGTTATGAGACAAAACAAAGATGATGCATTTGTAACACCTCCATTGTGGTTGAGGAATGTTAGCATACTTTTCTAGTGTGGTTGTGGCAACAGAACATTTTAATAATTTCTGGAAGAATTCTTCATTTTTCAGCAGGTTAATCTACAGTGGCATTATGTCCCTTTCATTATAATTTTCAAAGAGCTGTCAATCAATAATTTTTAAAGATATAAATTTAATTTCCTTGCCCTTCCTCCTTTAGTTTATTCTGCCAACCATTTATAGTAAACCTAATTGTAGGCTTTGCTGGTTTTGGTACCACATTCACCTCACTCATCCATTAATTTTTATTTCTGACAGAATAAACATATGGTCCTAATGCTTTATGAAATCAGACTCTTGGAACCAGATTCTGTTATAAATTTCATTGCTCGTTACCTTTATGTGATGTTACATTATATACATCACTTAGCCTTCATGAAAAGTTGCATAGATGGAACAGATCTATTTGACTTTTAAGTTTTACTTTCTCTTTTTATAAACATGGAATTCATGTAACCATATATGTAGTTTATGGCTTTTCATATATACTTGTATGTGTTATTGGCTACAATGTCTTTATTCATATTTGATGGTTTTAATTAAGACAAGGATGAATGAATAATATTCCTGTTATTGTCTAATGCAGGGGTTGGCGAAGTAAGGACTCAGGGCCTCTTTTTGTATGACCCAATTTCTAAGAATAGGTTTTACATTTTTAAATGTTTGAAAAAGACTCAAAAGAAGGATAAAATTTTGTTTCCTGTAGAAATCATATGAAGTTCAAATTTTAGCCTCCAAAAGTAAAGTTTTATTGGAATATAGCCATATCTATCCATTTACATTAGTATATAGCTGCTTTCACGCTGTAGTGGCAAGGTTCACTCATTGTAGTGGTAGACCCCATAGACTAAAATATTTACTATCTTTTTATTTATTTATTTTTTTAAATTTTTTTTCAACGTTTATTTATTTTTGGGACAGAGAGAGACAGAGCATGAACGGGGGAGGGGCAGAGAGAGAGGGAGACACAGAATTGGAAACAGGCTCCAGGCTCTGAGCCATCAGCCCAGAGCCTGACCCGGGGCTCGAACTCCCGGACCGCGAGATCGTGAGCTGGCTGAAGTCAGACGCTTAACCGACTGCGCCACCCAGGCACCCCTATTTACTATCTTTTTAAAGAAAAGGTTTTCTGACCCCTGGTCTACTGCATTGCTGACTTTTATTTTCTTATGAATTCAAAAATTTATAGAATCAAAATAACACCAGAATCAATTATTTCTTTCCCCTAAAAATTACACAGGCAACTATTCCATTTCATGTTCTTGTATTTACTGTTACAGCATGCTTGTCCAATTTTGTCCTGGGCAAAATTGATTCCCTGTGCAATTCTTATTCTGCCCCAAGAAGAATCTGCCCAAAGAATAAGAGTGTTGTATTCTGTTTTTTTTTTTAATTTTTTTTTCAACGTTTATTTATTTTTTTGGGACAGAGAGAGACAGAGCATGAACGGGGGAGGGGCAGAGAGAGAGGGAGACACAGAATCGGAAACAGGCTCCAGGCTCTGAGCCATCAGCCCAGAGCCTGACGCGGGGCTTGAACTCACGGACGGCGAGATCGTGACCTGGCTGAAGTCGGATGCTTAACCGACTGCGCCACCCAGGCGCCCCAAGAGTGCTGTATTCTGTATGGCCCAAAGAATATTCTTTGCCCAAAGAATAAGAGTGCTGTATTTCAAATACATTCTCTTTTCTCCAGTTTCTGTCATTGTCTACATATTTAATTTGTTTTAATAAAGCTAATTGCACAGCAGGGATAACTCTGATCTAGAAGTAAAAAAACCTGAGTTCAATATTAAATCATTATTTTGTTTTCTAGGCAGAGATTTTTAAAAATTCTTTTTTAATTTTTTAAAGTATATTTATTTATTTTGAGAGAGACAGAGACAAGTGCGGACAGATGAGGGACAAAGAAAGACAGAGAGAGAGAGAGAGAGAGAGAATCCCAAGCAGCCACCATGCTGCCAGTGCAGAGCCAGATGCAGGGCTCAAACTCACCAAACTGTGAGATCATGACCTGAGCCAAAACCAAGAGTAGGATGCTTAACAGCCTGAGCCACCCAGGCGCCCCTCTAGGCAGAAATTAAATAAATAACTACATGAAGTAACTGTGAAAAGTGGATGGCAAGACCTGCTAAGACAGACTCCATGGATCTTTGAAATGTCTACATTTTCATTAGAGGTTGAGAATAATTAAACTGGAAGGTGACATCTTAAGACAGACTACTCTGTGTAGTAAACAACTACACTGATTTAACAGAGATGACTGTCAGAGTGAATGTAGCAGTTGTTCCTAAAAGAAAGAAATAGCTGTCTTCTTTGAAAATAAGTTATTTTGCTGGCTCCCTTACCCTACATTTTTTCCTCTTTCATATGTCGTATTGGAAATAATAAAAAATGGGTTGGTTTTTTGAATGTTATTTGTATAAAGTGTGAGTAAGCTCTAAGGAAGGCAACATAGAGTTTCTATAAAGTTCTGTGTTTCTTTGATGTTTTGCTTTAGTCTGGATACAGTATGGAGGCTTTCTATTTAACCTTAATTCTTTTTAAAAAATTCTTAATTCTTTTAAGTAATTATAAAAGATTGTGAGTTTTGCGAATTATATTCTAAAATATATAAAGGAAATAATATATTTCCTTTGCTTCAAGTTATTTGTGGAACACATTGAGGAATTCATTTATATATTCCTCAAATATTTATTGAGTACCTACTATATGTCAGAAACTATTTCTGAAATGTGGGATATATCAGTGAACCAAACAGAACCAAACAAGATTTTGGCCCTCTGGAACTTATACTCTAGTGGGAGGAAACTGACAAGAAACAATGTACATAATAAATGAATAAAAGTTATAGCATATTAAAAGATGGTAAGTGAAATGGAAAAAAAAATAAGAGCAAAGTGAGGGATATCAGGAATATCATGGTGGGAGTTGTGATCTTAAATAGGGTAGTTAGTGAAGGCTTCACGGACAAGATGATGCTTAAGTGAAAAGTTGAGGAATGCCTATAGCTTCCTCAACTTTTGGATATATATAACTTTTGGATATATCCAAATCCAAGGGGTAGGCATTTCAGGGAGAGGGAAGAGTGAGTATAACGGCCCCTAAGATGGGCGGAAGCTGACCTGGGTAGAAAACAGCAAGGAGGTATAATGGCCAGAATGGAGTAAAGGAGAAGAAGTTTAATAGGAAATGAGTGAGAGAGATGATGGGGTCAAATCATACAGGAACTTGTAAACCACTGTAAAGATATTTCACTTAGTGATATGGGGAGACCAGAGTGGGACTTTTTGCTGGGGAGTGATAGAATTTGATTTACTTGTTAGAAGGTCTACTTGACTGCTTTTGTTGTAGAAGAGCAAGAACAGAAGCAAAGGGAATTAGGAATGGGAATATTGCAGTAATTCAGGTGAAAGCCCTCGTGGCTTGAACCAGGACTAGTCATGGAGGTGGTAAGAGTAGGTGGATTTTGGACCATTTCGAAGGTAGCACGTGTAGGGTTTCTTGGCAGGCCGGATGTAAGAGCAAGAGGAAAAAGCAGAGTATATTTTGACACTTTCTCTCTTTTTTGGGGGGAAGCTGCCATCAGTCAAAAATGGAGGGGTTTACAGATTGGACAGGTTTTGGGAGAACATCAAAAGCTCAACTTTGAGTATTCTGAATTTAGTGAATTAAAATCAACTCAGTAAGATCCCAGTTAGTACCTTCCCAGTGTCTACCTCATGGAAGATGTTAAAAAAACATTGTATGAGCATTTAATGTGTACAAATATAAGAAGTACCACTACAGTGTGAAATAATAAATGAGCATTCATTGAGCAGCTAGTACTCAATGAATGGCAGGCATCAGACCGTGCACCATAAAGCAGGGAGTCTAACTAAATTCTTGTTAGAACCTCAGAAGGTAAATGGTATCTTCTACATTTTACAGAAGAAGAAACTCATGACAAGTGATTTGCCTAAAGTTCACATAATTAATTAGGTGGCTCTGGCTTCAAACTCCTAGCTTACGATTCAAACTCCTAGCTTACAACTTTAAATACAGCTTCTTTTTAATTTTACCAGTGATCTCACAAAAGAAACATTATGATACCTGATAAGCTGCCTTGTCTTTAAAATCTGATTTTTACCTTCAGATTATAATACAAGTGAACAAAAACAAGCCTGTAAGAAGCATGAACTCTATGTGAGTTTCCGGGATCTGGGATGGCAGGTAAGAATGGTCAGTTAACTAGGGTGCTTCTTTCCCATTTTATTATAAATCCAGAGTTATTCATAATCTTTGTTAGTAATATTTCCAATATATTAACCAATTATATTTGGTATGACTATTCAGTATATAAGTTACCCACATCATTTTTATTTCTCCCTTATCCTTTTGCCATTGAAACATCATTATTAGGGTTTACAGTAAAAAAATCAACTACGCTGAAGAAGAAACATAATCCTATGATACTTAGAAAGTGGAAAAACAGGTGCTGTTGTTTACATATCTCAAAGTTTTAATTTTATACCAATTTTTCAGATTTACTTGAGTAACAGCATTTGGCCCCTTATGGTCTCAAACTCAAGAGCTAGGAAACAGAATCCTTGTCTATAATGTTATTAATAAGTAGATCTACAGAAAAAAAAACCATTTTCTTGAACTTAAAAAATCTTATTGCTGTCTTTTACAAATGCTTCACAAAGAGGGTAAGGAAGAGAATTTAACCAAAATAGTTTTTTTTAATTTTTATAATTTTTTTAAATTTATTTTTGAGAGAAAGACAGAGTACTAGTGGGGAAGGGGCAGAGAGAGAGAGGGAGATACAGAATCCAAAGCAGGCTTCAGGCTCTGAGCTGTCAGCACAGAGCCCAACGGGGCTCAAACCCACAAACCGTGGCTTTGACCTAAGCCAAAGTTGGATGCTTAACCGACTGAGACACCCAGGTGCCCCAACCAAAATAGTTTTTAATGGCTTTATGTATTGATAGTTTAAATTGAAGTTTTTAGATTATATTATCCGATTATAATGGATTTGCAGAATTTGAGTTATCTCATTGAAAAGTAATAATAAAATGTAAGCATTTAAAAATTTTATGATAAACCTTCAACATGATTCATTCAGTAAGTTTATATTTGGACCAAATTTTACTTCTTGGGGAAAAAAACATCAGGACAACCATTCCACATGCCAATTTTTGGCTTCCTAAAAAATTTCATGTGCCTTTCTCAAGAGTTTGCTCCAAATTATTTCTTCTAAGGAGACTATAAAGTTAACACATGAATGGAAAGAAAAACAGAAAAAGGAACAAATATTAAAGCTTTAGGAGGTTGTCAGACTTCTAAAACCAGGAATGAGTTATTAAGAAGTAATGGGAATTATCTCAATTAAGTTTATTCTTCTTTTCCTTTCTGGTTCACTTGAACTTTCCAAAGTTCATCATTTCCTGTTTAAACAATATTTATAATGCTATTTAATGATTATGGTTTTATTCATGAATACATGAATTAATACATACTATGAATATCCTCCATAGCAACCTCTTGGGAAAAATTACAGAGGGCAATTTCTTGTGAAAATATTTATACTTGTGTTGTAAACTTGAACCTAAAAATAAATTAATGGCTTGAGGAAGGCTGTCATGTTAGAATAATTGTTGGATGAAGAAGACAAACCTATCTAAACTAAATATGGGTATTCTTCAAGAATTACTTTATTTTTATTTTGGTGATTTCTTTTCTCCTCCTCCTCCTCCTCCTCCTCCTCCTCCTTTGTTTTGTTTTGTTTTGTCTTCTGTTTATGTGTGTGTGTGTGTGTGTGTGTGTGTGTATTTTAGGACTGGATTATAGCACCAGAAGGATATGCTGCATTTTATTGTGATGGAGAATGTTCTTTTCCACTCAATGCCCACATGAATGCCACCAACCATGCCATCGTTCAGACTCTGGTATGCTTTGTTTTTGTAGAATTGAAAGTGGTTTATGATGCAAGCATCATATAAAAGTTATTTTAAAGGGAAGCATCCATTTATAGCTATAAATGTATGATTTTTTCTTTTAAAACTCCTTTGGTATTTTTTAGAGCCAAACTAACAATTGTGGATATAGTCAGGACATTTGGGCTTGTTTAAAGAATAATCCTGATTCCAGAATGGGGAAGGATTCAGCTAGGAAAATTGGAGTAACCACATGAAGTAGTCACTCTGCACTGATTTCTTCACTATGCAATATGACTAACCACACAGGTTCCCAAGGGCCATTTCTAACCTAGCAATTCATTAGTAATCATTGCAAAAACATTGAATAATAGCCTTACTGAATTTCATCTGAGCGCTTTTACTCTAATTATTTAAGAATGTTCCACAACATATTTTCATATTATGAAAGTTCTTCGAATAGAATGTAAGTAGAAGACTCGTTTCTATTTCTTGATACTAGGTTTTTTTTGTTTGTTTGTTTGTTTTAAATAATCTTTAAGGTGGATTTAATCTTCTTTTCTTCCCTTCCTCACTCAGGAATTTAGCAGTGATTTAATCTCCAATAACCTGGGCTTATTTTTGTGAAAACAATAGTTAAGTGTTGGTTTCATGCTGTCTAAATGATTCTACTATATCTAATGAGCTCGAGAAACCTCTTGAGACTCTGACATACCTGCCTTATGGTATATGACTTACGGATTTGGCAGTGGGGCAGTCTGGAAGACTAAGTTAAAGGCTTCTAGAAGGTGCAATAGACTGATAACATTACAAAGTAATGTTTAGGTTAATACGAATATTTTAACTGTATGTCATCAGTATAGAAGGAAGAGAACAAAGTATTTGAGATTTAAGATTTAGTGACAGAGTGGTTATTTGGTGGATGGCAGTAGGTGAGCAGTAGCTATAAGAAAAAAAAAAATCTTTGTGGGTGAGTCTTGTTTGTGGCCAATAAGAAACATAACTATTAGAATTTGTGAGTTGACTCTTCAGAAGATTGTTTCAGAATTAATTTAAAATTTAAAGCTAATGGAAAGACTATCCCAGTTTTCTTCTGAATAAGAAAGGGTATATCTAAATTGACAGATTAATCCTTGAATGACTTGGTATTTTCTATTCTCTTCCCTGACATCATAGGTACTAGAGAATAGTTAGACACCAAAGACACACATCTGTGGCAACTAGAGCATGCATATTGTCAAAAACTTTGGAAATAATTTAGAGTAAAAACAAACAAACAAACAAACAAACAAATAAAACAAAACAAAAAGCCAGAGATAAAACAAATGTATATTTTGAAAGGCTTTCATTTAAAATATTCTTTTTATGCTTGACTAATGAGATTGTCTACTTCTGTGCCATATGCAAAGTATAGAATAAATTCCTGTGAGAATTTTAAGATTTGTTATGCTTTCATCTTTGCTTTTTATAAATAGAAGCACTTCTTGATACAGGAGATCATTTCTGGGGAATGGGCAGGTCTTCAAGTTGTATTCAAACCTCCTCCAGTAAAAAGACTATGTGAACTCTAGCCATCTATCCTTGCCTATGAAACTTCATCATAACCCAAAAGCCAATTACTTAGAGAGAAATGCTACTGTTTTAAGCCTTGGAAGAATAGCCATGATCACTGGCTTTTTGTAGGGTCAGAGCAACAGTCACTATTAGCTTATAGAGAAATGACACTTTTTCAGAAAATTCTTTGCTTCTTTATGCTGTCATCTCAATGACTCAGCAGACTTCTGCTTCATGAGATATGCATCTAATATATCAAAGTTTCCCTCAGGCTAAGAATTGCTTAATTATTGAAAAACTCTGTCAAAAAACTCTCCCTTTCTCTCATTTTTTCTTTTCATTTTTTTCTTATAAATATACAAGCACATACTGTCAGCTTTTAGGGCTGTAGTCTGGAAGGCAGTGTCAAAAAATAAACATTTAAAAAAAAATCTGACATGGACTTGGAACAAGACCCTGCTGTGTATCACTGTCCTGGGATATGGGACATAAGTCATTGCAAAACTTGAAGCATACATGGGAAGTTTGATTTTTTTTTTCCTGGCATTGTGCACTCTACTTTTGTTCTGTGTAGGACATGAAACAAGAAGACAGGCATGTTTGTTGTTAAAGGCAAGCATATTTGTGACTAATATGTTTGAGCAACTATTCAAGAACAATCCATTTTTTCAGAATGATTGCTTCGTGAAGCTGCCAAGGCCATTGAAACAAGGGGTTATCAATCATGTATGTGTGGGTTATGGAAGATAAAGCTGATGAGGGACAAAAGCTGCATCTGAAATTTGTAGAAACTATCCAACTTTTAGTTTTGTGAGGTCTTAGGAAATTTCAAGTTCATGTCAGATCACCTCATTTTTCCTGCTGTTTCTATCCACATGCAGGGCTCCTATATCATTTCAGCCAGGACACTGTGCAGCCAAAACTCTAAGAGTCTGTATTTGCTTTTTGTGGATCCCTCAGGACTCATCAGTGGGACTTCCCATAAACCCCTTTGGGGAAAGGGCCAGGGTAGGTGGGTGGGAAAGGGGAAACCATGTTCTGGCTCCTTGCTCAATTATTGCAAATCATAGGCAGACTGCCAGTCTGATGGAAATGAGAGTAAACCCTTTACTTAAGTATTTCACTTTCAGTATACAGCTACCTTTTAGGCTTTTGGGGGAGAGGGATATTCAATTTGTAAAATATCTAGGCTCTTTGCTTCTGATTTAGCTTGGCCTGCTTTTTTGGCGCTTGGCTAGGAGAGAAAGAAAGTCAAAGCCAATCCGGTAACAAAAAATTCTATAGAGAAGAGTTGAAATCATTGCTTTAAAACAAGTTTTGGATTGTACCTGGAATATATTTTGCTGTGATTTTTATGCTTCCTTTAACTGTGGAAAATTAAGAGTTGGCATAACTTTAGTGATTTATTGCTTAATTGTCCTTTAAAAAATAATTCTTAGATTCAAATCTTTCTGAGATTCAAATCTCGTGGTGTCACTTCACTGATTTGCATTTATAACTTCTGTACTTCTCATGAAGTCTATAGAAGTTGTCTTTTTAACCCAAAGCAACTCAGTGCAGGTTGCCATGTTCTTTCCCCCAGGAAAATTTCCACTGAATATTCCATAGAAGGAGTTTTCCTTACTTGGTAGAATATTTTTCAAGGCCCCAACACATAATTAGAACTGGTGAGTTGGTTCTAGGTGTTAATGCTTAAAAATACATTCTTCACTACCAGTTTCCAACCCCCACCCCAGCCATTGAGCATAAATAGGAGAAGAGTGATAGGTTAAGGGTGTACCTGACTGTGAGTGACAAAACAGGAATATTATTTGAAAGCTGTGGACAAAATGTCTTATTTCTTAAAAAAAAACAAAACATGTTTTTCTTTCCCAGGTTCATCTGATGTTTCCTGACCATGTGCCAAAGCCTTGTTGTGCTCCAACCAAATTAAATGCCATCTCTGTGCTGTACTTTGATGACAGCTCCAATGTCATTTTGAAAAAATACAGAAATATGGTAGTGCGCTCATGCGGCTGTCATTAATATTAAATAAGAATGGTAATAAGAAAAAGATCTGTGTTAAGGTTTATGACTAAAATAAAAAGTATGCTTTCAGACAAAAAGGGAATTTCATAAAATTAGTCTGACTCATTTCATCTCTGTTCCTATGTACGATATCATGTATATAGTCACTTTTATTTATTTAATGGTATGTATCTCCTTTGTGGATGCCTTATCAATAAAATCTATTTTATAGGTCTATTAAGTGTAGATAGCCTAGTTTGACATTCAATGGGATATGCTAAGTCCAATTCAATTCCATTTCAACATTCTTTTTCTAATACAATCTTTATATGATTATCTGAAATCAGACAGGACTCCTTTGTCATCAGTGAGGGAAATTGAACGCATTTAGTTATGTTGTGCCAGTGAAAACTGTGATAGGATATTTATTTAGAAATAAAACTAAAACCAAAAAAAAAGATGAACAACCCAAACAAAAATGCTTGGATAAACACAAGTTTTCTTTTAGAGTTTCTGCTTCATTAGATAAAGTGAAATCTTGAACTGGATTTGAATAAATAAGCAGTAGGCAGAACACAGAAGACGAAAGATGACACACAATTGTTATAACTGTTTTCTTTAACCGAATTGGTGTAACTGGAGGAGTATGTTCCTTCCTGGCTTGTGGACTGGAGATTTTGCAAAGCACTCAAAGTTTCAGGAACTCTGTGGAGACAGGCTTGAGCCTATGTCCGTAACTTTCCAAGTTAACACTAAAAAATCGTAGTACAACCTTCTTACCTCAAATAAATCACGTCTGCCTATTATCTAGAACACGACTTCTGCAGATTTTTTTCCCCAGATTTAAAAACAGTCCAAAATAAAGAAACGTTTACATGCGCTCCGCTTCCCTCCCCACAGACAAGAGTCACTGCATACATAAAACATACCGGAGCAAAGATGCCGACAGAGCCATTTTCTTTAGCTCTCCTTTCAAACTGAGTTTGCTGATTGATGTGATGCAAGGGATTTTATTTAGGTGAAAGCACTGAAACTAAACTGAAGGAAATTACCAAAAACCCCAGAATGGCTTTGACAGAATTGCCATTTCGAAAGAACAGCTGAAATCCATTTTTCATATCTTTGAGAATGAGCTCAATGAAAACCTTATTTTGTAAGGGGATTTTGTAAACCTTCCTCCAAGAGCAAATAATTCCAAACGGGAAGGTTCTGTTGTGTGTATGTGCATGTGTATTCTTCCCTCTGAAATTAATTTATTTTCTTTCTTTGCCTTCTAAGGCTTCTCTTTAACACACAGTTACTTTGGGAAGGATGACATTTAGATGGATTACTTGCTCTTTCTGGTGGTTCCATGGTTAGGCTTATTTACAGTTCATCTAAAATATTCATAAAGCACCACTTTCTAATCATGTTTTGGATCTTTCCAATCAAACTTATATCAGAAATAGCTTCCAAAATGTTATAAGTTCATTTGTAATTCAGGTATATTGCAATGTTGTTTTAAAATACAGTTTATCTTAAAGAAAATTTGATAATAACTATATTGGGGGGTACATTAAGTAATATATTTTAAAATAAATAGTGTGCCATTGTAAGAATAAGAAATGGAAGTCTATTATATTATTCTCTAAATGTGCTGTTTAAATATATTTCTATATTTTAAAATCTATTAAATGTGTGACGCTAGTTTCTGCTGTGCTGTATTTAAGAGGGATACAAAAATGTAAGTGTGCTATGAATTGAGACTAGAAGACTATCAGATGTAAAATGTTCGTGGGTTACTTGACTCTTTATGCTGTTTTTAATTGCCAAAACTAACTTTTGTGTTTTTAATAAATAATTCACTGTTAAATGGATAAAGCAACAATCCATGAATTAAATACCTTCTTAATCGGCTCCAATAACAAAGAGATTTTGAAAATAGCAAAAATGATAGGGATGGAAAAATACCCCACTGGTTCTTTTTCATTTAAGAAAGTAGATCATTAGCATCAGTATTTTCCCACTTTTTCAAATTAGATATATGAATATATGTACATATATGCACATATGTTCAGTTACATTATTCTCAAAGAACTATTATAGTAAATTTGTAGTATTACTTTGGTAATACTTAAGCTGCTGTCAGAAACCAGAATAATTTGGCCTATTTTAATAGAATCCAAATAACTCAAGTCTTTTTAGTTCTTTAGGTATTGGCTTTTTGTGTTTGTTTTTTAAATTTCCTGCTTTATATGCATTTTGCTTTGTAAAGTGGCCCTAATTCTTTTTGAAAGGAGAAGGGCATAAATCACAAACACTCCAGTTCTTTAAAATTAAGACAAAAATAAATCGTCTACATCGAACTAAAGAAATAAGAAAAATGCAGTAAAGAATATCCAAAATTATTTTTTTTTTCTCAAGAACTGTCATTTTATAATCCCTATATCACCATCATCGAATCTGAGCCAGAGTCTACTGGCTACTCTACAGTTTGGCAAATATCATCTCCCAAGAAATTTACAATGAATAATGTTTATGATGGAGTTCCATGCAAGGCAGAAGAAATCATCATTCCCAAACACAAGTCACCATCTCATAACTACTCAGTCAAGTGCTCCATCTATCATCCAATTTCCATTTCAGATTACCTGCTTTTCTATGGTTTCTCTTTTGCATATTTTATTTTATTTTATTTTATTATTTTATTTTATTTGCCTGGAACTTTGTTTAAAGTTAGAAGTGAAAATGCCTTTGCTGATAAAACATATATGTTGATAAGTATACATCCATGCGTCTACACTTTATGTGTACTGGTTAAGATCATAATTGAGAAGAAAGTAGGTAAAGTAACAATCAATGCCAGTATTTATTCCTATTTAGGCAGAAAAGTGACACTTTATCCAAGTTAGCAATTTAAAAAGAGCAAAGGGTCTGCAAAACTGCCTCAACGTCTGTCGTAACATTTGTGAAAGTGTGTTTGAAACATGGGGGTTTCAAAGAAGAACCTGGATCAAATGTAGCCTTTAAAAATAACAAAGACATTTCAGAAGTTTTAAAGCATGCACCTTAAAACCTTTGCGTCTCAGTTTCAACTTTGCAGAGGCAGCTAACCTCCAATCATTCCTGAGATGTCAATATAGGTACACAATGGAGAGAATGGGTAGAAGCACTACAGCTTCAAACTAGAACTTATATGTAGAAGGATGAGAGACAAAAGACTGCGTAAACAGCCCCCAGACCCAGCCAGTTTGGAACCAGAACCTAAGTTGATAGCTTATTGAGGTGAGCAGTATTTGTTCCCCAGTTCATTGTGGCTACTACTAGACGGTGAAATATAATAGGACATACTTAAAAAGCTGGACTGTGTTTATTTTCCCACGGATGCTTCTAGAAAAAGTCCAAACCAGGAAAATAATTCTCTACCTTGAGCCACAAGGCCAATGAGGTGTCTTAGATTATGCATCTTTATACTTTCTTCAATAATTCACATATACCCACACATACATGCACACATATGAATAGGCATATATTTTTTTTTTTTTTCAACGTCTATCCATTCCCGGGACAGAGAGAGACAGAGCACGAACGGGGGAGGGGCAGAGAGAGAGGGAGACACAGAAGCGGAAACAGGCTCCAGGCTCCGAGCCATCAGCCCAGAGCCCGACGCGGGGCCCGAACCCACGGACCGCGAGACCGCGACCTGGCTGAAGTCGGACGCCCAACCGACTGCGCCACCCAGGCGCCCCTTTTTTTTTTTTTTGAATAGGCATATTTTTATATATTTTATTCATTTATTTTAAATGTTTATTTATTTATTTTGAGAGAGAGAGAGAAATAATGAGTGGAGGGAGGGGCAAAGAGAGAGGGAGACGGAGAATCCCAGTCTCTGCAGCTGTCAGCACAGAGTCCGAAGTGGGGCTTGAACTCACAAACCCTGAGGTCATGACCTGAGCTGAAACCAAGAGTTGGAGGCTTAACCAACTGAGCCACCCAGGAGCCCCAATAATTTTGTATGTCTTAAAGAAGAGAGAATAAAAACGGGAGTACAAAATTTTTAAATGAACTTCGGGGAAGGAAAAATACATGCAAGAAGAAATTTAAAAGAACTTAAAGTATACGAAGATCAAAGGGAGTTCTAACATCTATTTAATCAGTATTCCAGAAAATTGGAGACAATTTTTGGGTCAACAGCCGACCTCTTTATCAGAGCCGCCTTCTCAACTTGGAAGTCAGTCAACAGGTAATTACTATCCTCAGATTGCTAAGGAAAAATAACCATCGTTTGGATTCTATACCCATCAAAACTATATCAAACATTAGGGCAAAATAATTCTTAGGCAAGTAAAACGGAGAGACAATTTGTCATCAATAGCAAAACCACTGCTAAAGATTTTACCTTAGGGAGAAAAACAGTTAACCCCAAAATATATACAATAATGATGAGCAAGAAGATGGCGGTAGGCTAAAATAAATAATAATGTCTAATAATCATGGTTTTAAAAATGAAGAGAATTAAATAACATTAACTCGGGTTAAGTAGAGTAAAATACAGTGCAACTATGGAATATATAATGGAAGATGGATGGTTGGAAATGGTTTTGCATTTTATTTAATGATGATTAAACTCATTAACCTCAGAACACGAAATAGTGTGTATTTTAAATCAGGATTGATACAATTTTTCTGTAAAAGATGCGATAATAAATAATTTAGGTTTTAAGTTTCTGTTGGAACTACTCAGTTCTACTGTGGTAGTGTGAAAGCAGTCATAGGAAATATATACACTAGGGTCACCTGGGTGGCTCAGTGGATTGAGCGGCCCACTTTGCTCAGGTCATGATCTCACAATTTGTGAGTTTGAGTCATGTGTGGGCCTCAATGCTGTTGGCACAGAGCCTGCTTCAGATCCTCTGTCCTCCTCTCTCCATCTCTCCCCAAATTAAAAAAAAAAAAAAATAGATACACTAATACGTGTAGCTGTATTCCACTAAGACTTTACTTATGAAAAAAGGTGGGGATAAGATTAGGCCCATAGACTATACTTTGCTGACCCTTGTTCTAAACCAATAGAAGGGATAATTGTAATCTGTAAGATACAATCAATTCAACGCGATAAAAAAGAAGAGGAATTTTAAAAACATAGCAAAGGGGAAATATTGTATATAATGAAATGATGGCAATAAATCCACAGACAGTAAGCAGACTGAAAAGGTCACTACTGCCAGATTGGATTTAAGATAATCTCAACAGCTAGTGACATTCTGTTCATAAACTTTTTTTAATGTTAATTATTTTTAAGAGAGAGAAGAAAGAGAGAGAGAGACGTAGCACGAGAAGGCGAAGGACAGAGAGAGGGAGAGACGCAGAATCTGAAGCAGGCTGCAGGCTCTGAGCTGTAAGCAAGCTCCAGGGTCTGAGCTGTCAGCACAGAGCCCAACGCAAGCCTCAAACTCACAGAACCGTGAGATTATGACCTGAGCCGAAGCTGGAGGCTTAACTGACTGAGCCACCCAGGTTCCCCAGTAAAATTCTGTTCAAAACAGGCACACCTAAAACTTTAAAACACAGGAAGGTTGAAAGTAAAATGAAGGTAAAATATACACCTGGACAATACCCACCACGGAAAACTGAGTTAATTATATTAATAAAGTATATTTACACTTAAATACACACCATCCATTACTGTTTTGAGTATGAAGACACACTGTTGTTGCCTATTCACCTTTGCCATATCTTCTCATAAAATTGTTTCTGGAATAGTTTTTTGTTTTTTAATGACCTCTTTAAAATTAATAAACCAAGAGAATTTTATCTTGGCATATAATATCATTCCTTTCTCAAGGTTATTAAGACTCTGGTGATTTGAAAATTCCTTGTCTTTTAAACAAAGTTCACAGTATTGTATTCAACAATGTACGTTGACGTCAGAAAGACTTTCTAAGGTGATTCCACATAGAAAATGAAATAAAGCCTATATGAGAGAACAAGCACTTTTCCAAAGATGTCACGACAAGAAGGAAGAATATTTGAAAACTTGGCTTTTGAACATAATGGGTCCAATGAATCTTCTTCCACACTCACCTCGTAGGGCTATTATTAAATGGAAGTAAAGTAATTTCTGTATTCCCAATACACTAGTACAGCTTCTGGGCCTTCATAACTTTTTTCCATTCACCAGGAATGCCCTCCCTAAATTCTGCCTGCTGATATTCTACTGATTCCTGGAGTGACTTCTCATTTGCTATTTCCTTCAGAAAGACCAAATACACCAAACCAGATGTGTTTTATCCCTCTAATAAGCCACTGCAGCACTCTCGCTTCAGGACATGCCTCACATTATGCCAGCTACTACAGTTATTTAGAAAAATCTTATAGTCCTTCTACATTGTAAGATGAAGAAGTCCTACCATGTTTACTCATTTACTAATTCCCGAAGCATTGTCAGAAAGATATTGTCATAGTCGGCATTCTATAAATAATTTGGAAATGAATAGAAGGTGGCTTAATTTATTATTTTAATAGAAAATAAACAGAATACATAAAAGAAACACTGTCAAAGCTGAGACAGGGAAGGAACTAAATTCCTTATTTTAAAACAAAATGCCCCCAAGGTATCTTTCACTTTCGGGGCATTCTAATCTGCATTTCATTACGGTGTTTTTTTTTTTTGTTTTTTCCCCTGAAGTTTTATTTTGCTCTCTTGGAACATATTCTTCTGCTTCTTCATTTTGCTTGGCCCGGTGTTGGTTTTTATGCATTAGATGAAACAGCCACCTCTCCCAGTATTGAAGGAGTGTCCCTGTGTTGTTGATGAACCTTATCATTCAACCTTGCCCAGCTCTTGGTTGTCTCTCAAATCTTTGTGATTATCCAAGCAACCTAGCTATTTTTAACAGCTCCCACTAGTTAAGGGTGTGTCAAGACTGACTGACCAGGGGAAGATCTCAGTCAGCCCCTAGATTCAAGGTGAATGGAAGCCACACCCTCAGGCAGCAGCTCCTAAAGTATGCAAATATATACAGTCCTTTGGAACCAAGAGCATAAATCCTGTTGGTCACCATCATCAGGCAATCTGAAGGTGTTTTCCAAGAGGCAGTAGCAAAAACCAGGGCTCCAGATGGGTGTAAAACTCCTTTTTAGGGGATACCCATGACCTGGAGCAAGATAGAGCGAGAGTGCAAAGATGGCGTCCCCCTCTATGTTCCCAGAGAGCATCTCTGTAGCCTCTAGATGTGTGCCAAATCTGAAGCCTACTTCTAAGGCCAAAGCTCCAGGATTAGCAAGGAGTCCTCTTTCACAGAATGGCTGAGGGTGTGTTTCAGTCTCTTATCTGCACAGCACCCTGGGGATGGTAGCTTGCCAAGCACAATCTCTGTTTGTTACAGTCCTATGGGATCTAAAAACACAAGTCTCCCTGACCTCCAGAGCCAGAAAATGAAGCAGTGTTCCCTGGGTGGCAGCTTCAAACACTGGGTCATCAGACATAAAAATCAGGGCACCAGGCAAATGTAGAAGCCACACTCCAGGAGATACTGGCACTCTGGAGAGTGCAAAGTAAAGCAAGGCAGGGAGGGGTGCAAAGATCATATCACACTTAAGAAAAATGAAAGAAAGACAAAAGAAAGAAAGAAAGAAAGAAAGAGAGAAAGAAATGGAAAAAAGAGAGAAAGAGAGAGGGAGAGGGAGAAAGAGTGCCTACTGGCACTTTAACAAGGCAGAGGGAGAGGCTTTAACAAGATGGCATCCACGAGCCTCCGATCTGGAGAGTATCCCTGCAGGCTCCAGCCCCTCAGACCAATGCTTTGAAATTAGCAAATGAGTCTCTTTCACATAAAATCTGGGTGCTTTTCAAGGAGCTGCTTCTTCACCAGACCTTGGGAGAGGTGAGTCTGCAAGTGAGTACTTTCAATGGTGTTTCTCAGTTTACCTCACTCCTGCACCTCTCATGGGTGCAAGCACAGCTGGTCTTCAAAGTCGGATGTTTTGTAGACTCATTTCTCAGGTGCTGGTCTTAAAAGGTGGGGTGCTTAATGAGAGAAACTAGCCCTTTGCTCCTCAGGGAGAAGTTCTGGGTCTTGAGCTGCCTCTTCTTTGTGGGTCTCCATGCTGAGGGTGGGGTTTATGGCAAGATTATGTTTCAGACTTCCCTCCTTGCTTGGATGTGGTTTCTGTCTTGTTTGCCCAACATGGAGGGGTTGCTCTAGCAGTTTTTAGTGTTTTTTTTTTTTTTTAATGTTTACTTTGGAGAAAGAGAGAAAGAGAGAGTGCACATGTGAGAGCGAGTAGGGGAGGGGCAGAGAGAGAGGGAGACACAGAATCCAAAGCAGGTTCCAGGCTCTGAGCTGTCAGCACAGAGCCTGACATGGAGCTCCAATCCACAAACCAGGAGATCATGACCTGAGCTGAAGTCAGATGCTTAGGGAGCCACCCAAGCGCCCCCAGGTTTTAGTGTTGTTTTGAAAAGGAAATTGTTCCATTTATATAGCTGTAGATTCTGTGTGCCGTGGGAGAAGTTACTGTTTAGGATCTTCCTATGCTGCCATTTTGAACTAGAACCTCCAGGACATTCTAATTAGGATTAAACAGGGAGCACAATATGGGGCCCACAGGATGATTTAGTACTTCTAAATTATAGGAGGGAAAAACAGGCCTTCAGAAAGGTCAAAAGTGCCGCCTCATTCATGTAGTGGTGATACAGAATTGAACATAGAGACAAAAAGAGTTATTTATGTAGTCATCTGTGGGAAAAAAATTTCAGGCTGAGGTATCAGAAACTTTGTGTTCGGCACTTCTGAGACAGCAAGGAGGCTAAAAGGAGCATGGTAGAACAGAACGTTCGGGCCAGAGGAAAGACATGCATTCAGGGAGATAGGGAGTCAAATGGTGTAGAGTCCGAAAGGCCATCACAAGGACTTTGAATTTTTACTCAGAAATGAAAAGACATTCAGAGTTTTTTGAGAGGAAGAGGTCACGACTTGTGTTTTAAATTTTTTTTTTCAACTTTTATTTATTTTTGGGACAGAGAGAGACAGAGCCTGAACGGGGGAGGGGCAGAGAGAGAGGGAGACACAGAATCGGAAGCAGGCTCCAGGCTCTGAGCCATCAGCCCAGAGCCTGACGCGGGGCTCGAACTCACGGACGGCAAGATGATGACCTGGCTGAAGTCGGACGCTTAACCGACTGCGCCACCCAGGCGCCCCACGACTTGTGTTTTAAAAGGAACATTGGAAGTTGTGAGGAAAGCACTGGGTAGGATAGCAAAACCAGATGCAGGAAGATAGTTTAGGGGCTATTGAAACAATCCAGTCTTAGAGAGTGGTGACACAGACCAGTGTGGCAACTGTAGAACTGCTGAGAAGTAGTTAGAAGCTGGACATATTTCAAAGGTAGAGTAGATAGGATTTGCTAATGGGATGTGAGAGAAGAGTGAGTTAAAGGTGACTCCCATGAAAATGGCTTCATAAATGGAAGGAAGAATCATTTACGGAGTTCCAGCATGGGATGGGCAGGGATTGCCCCAAGGAGTTGAGAGTGTAATTCGGGGTGTGTTAACTTCTGAGTGATATGTCCAAAAAGTGGTTAGAAATATGCGTCCTGAGATTACAGGAGAGGTCCTGGGAAGAGATATAAATATGTAAGTTATTGGTATATAGGTGATACTTAAAGCCGAGCCATCAGTGAGATCACTGCTACCATACTAACAATAAGTGAGCACCCTCCTCCAGCTTTCATTATCCACTGCTTGATTGTGCCCAAGGACTACCGGTGGGACACAGGTATTGACATGAAGAAAACGAACTTAGTTTTGCTCCTGTCTGCCACAGGGCTTTATGAAGTTTACCTCTGTTTACTGAGAGAGCACAACTGGATCTCCCTATAGGTATTGCAGAAAATAAAATTTAGGTATTAGTTTACTAAATAAACATATATAATTTTGTCATGACAATGCTTGCTGTACATTTAAAATAGTTGAAGGAGTTTTGGGAAAGTGAAGGTAGCAGTGAGAAAAAAAAAGATGAAGCTAAATATCTGGGAACTTTTGTATAAAATGTCATTGACATAAATGTTGTATGTGTACAAGTTCTTAATGAAAACAAATTAAAAAATAATACATCATTTTCCATCAATTGTGTCCACGTAATAAGGTGGGAAAACAACTTTAAAGGTAACATAAAAGGTTCAGGAGAGACGTAATGAAAATCTCTCTTAATTTTAAAATATTGCGAACAAGGTGCCTGGGTGGCTCAATCAGTTAAACGACTGATTCTTGATTTCAGCTGAGGTCATCATCTATGAACTGAACCATGAGATACAGCCCTGCATGAGTCTTCTTGGGATTGTCTGTCTGCCCCTCTCCCTGCTCTCTCTCTCTCTCTCAAAATAAATGAATAAACATTAACAATGTAAGTAAAATATTACTGAACATTAAAATAGCTCTTCAAGAAAAAACTGAAAATCCCTTCATAGAAGTGCTGCTGATTTTTGATCATCCCCATCTCTCAGCGTTGACCAGGTACAATTCCACCTTGAAAGTTTTCACTGCAAGTTCCTTAGCATATTATTAAAATTTCTTTCACTTACATGGCTTTATTTTGGGCTAAAATTATAGCTGTTTTCTGTGTGTAAAACTGAGACTTTTCTTTGCATTAGGACTTAGCCAGTAAGAAACCTTGTTTTCTAGAGAACCGTGTATACAAAAGAATTTATATCAGGAGGAAACAATGTGAATATTGGTCCAAATTTTTCTAGATGTATGGGGTTAGTGTAACTACTTTATAGGTGCAAATTATTATTACGGGGTTAAGGTGTTTTACTTACCATTGCGTTAAGATGTTTTACTTACCATTGGACATAATCATGTACCATCTGTTCATACTAATTACAAAAATAGAATATATGGTTAATATTTGCCAATACCTTTCTTTAATCTGTGCTGCTTGCTCTGATTTTAATTTTACTAGCTTTAAGTATCGGTGCCTCACATTTTGTCTCTAGAGCCCGAAGTCTTTTAAGTATGCTCTGTATTTTATTTGTTTTATTATTCAAGGTTTCTAACAGCTCTCTTAGGGAGTGCTGTATGCTAAATGATGTTTTGGGAGTTGTTTAAGAAGAGCTTGGCCAAGTCTGCTGCATGTTTAACTGGGGTGTACATTTTGAAGAAGTCTGTTTTCTTACTTTTCTTTTCAAGCATCTCCTTACAAGGATGTGGAGAGTGCCAAACAATCAAATCAGGAAGACAGATGCTTAATCTGTTTCGAAATAAGTGTACTAAACCAGTTTACTGTAATACTATCTGTGAAAAAGAAAACGAAATAAGAAAAATGTTTGTCACGAAAAAGCTGTGTAAATTGACACATGTAATTCTCTATCGTCTAAGCAGCTTTTCTTGGTGAAGAGTTTGAGTTCCTACTCACTAGCTTAGGCACATGAGACATACTTGAAGATGAAAAGACAGAAAAAATTAAGACAATGAATGAGGAAAGTATAGGAACAATCCCGTGGAAAAATGAGTAAAAATTGGAGCAGGCATTTCCCAAAGAAGGAAATAATTATGGCCAAGTAATACATGAACAATGTTCAACCTCAATAACATTTATAAACAGGCAAATAAAGACCACAGTGAGATAGCATTTCACACCAAATTGTCAAATAGCTTTTATTAACAAATATTTTAATACTGACTGTTGGAGAGAATATGGATCATTATGCTGCTAATGGGAGTATAAATTGGTAAAATAATTTTGAAAACAACTTAGCATAATCCTATAAAGAATATTTACATCCTTTGCCACTTTCTCTTCTAAATATTCACCATGGA
This sequence comes from Prionailurus bengalensis, assembly GCF_016509475.1. Lineage (NCBI taxonomy): Eukaryota > Metazoa > Chordata > Mammalia > Carnivora > Felidae > Prionailurus > Prionailurus bengalensis. The sequence goes on along the minus strand of NC_057349.1, from coordinate 52,664,104 downwards.
AACAGTTCTGAAGATCTTAGCTAGAATATCACACAAGAAGGTTTATGACAAAAGTGTTCAGCTGAGGAAATAATAAAAAACAAATATATGTATGTTACAACCAAAAATCCAGACATGACACAGATGTTCATCTACAGAAAATGGGCAAATATATCATAATATAAGAGCAGTGAAATGAGTAAACCACAAGTCTGTGGATGAATCTCATAAACATAATGTTGGAAAAAGAAAGTACATCATAGAAGATTATATATGTATGGTATGATGTAATTTTTATAAATCTCAAAATAAAGCAAAACTAAACAATACATCTGTAGGCATTTTATGTGCGTGTGCATTAAAGAATAGCAAGGGAATAACAAAAAAATAAAAATTCAAGGTAATGGTTAGCCCAAAGGGATGGGAGAGTGATTTTAATTGAGGATGGAGCTGTTTGTAATGCTAGTTCTTAGTATGAATGCTAGTGTAAAATGGTGGAGTTTAGTAGTATTTTTTAAATGTATACATACATTATGTCTCAGCTTATGCAGCATGAGAGAATACCTGTACATCTTAGTGAGTTACAACAATGATTTATTAGCTCACAATGCTGTGGACCTGCAGTTTAGATGAGACCTAGGTCTCCTTGTTCTACTGATCTTGTCTGGACTCCCTGCTGAAGCTGTGGTCAGGTTTTGCATCTGCCATGGCTGGATGATCTTAGCATTATTCATTTCTGACAGTTGGTGTAGCTGTTTCAGCTAGGAGTGGTGGGGTGACTAGGCCACATGTCTCCAGTAGGCTGACTTGGGTTTATTTCCATGCTAGTGGTTACAGGATCCCTAGAAGCTAGAAAGTACAATCTGATGTGCAAGCCCACTCAGGGTCTCCTATCACCTTTTTTATTGTCTCATAAGCTGAAAAAGTCAGGTGACCAAGCTCAGAGTCCAGGTGGGAAAGAAATACATAAGAGCATGAATATTAACAGGCATGAATAAATTGGGGTTATTACTGCAACCATCTATCCCATTCATTTTTATATTTCATATTGCTTCACATTTATGCAATATTACATCATAAAATCTTGAAATTAAAAAAATAAAGAAATAAAATGACCAGTACCTAGAGAGAGATATAGGTAAAGAGTTCAGGATGTTTAATAGAGAAAGGGTTATTGTTGTTGAAGCACTCAAGTCAGGTTCTGTAGCAGAGGAAGCATTTGATATGAGACTTGATCAATATGCAGGCTTAGGGTTTGGGGGAGTGATAATGTGTTACAGACTAACAGAATAAACGACCTTGAAGCAGAAAAGGGAAAGGCTGAAGGGGAATTTGTTTATTGCTTAAGGTGTATTGAAACAATAGGTCTCAATGACAGCAGTTGGAAATATTACCCCATCTGTAGGAAGACATCAGGTAACATAGGGACTTGAATGATAGGAGAAAGGATGTGAAACTTATATGTTGGGTAATTAATTAAAAAAATAATTGAGGGACTGACATAAAATAAAGGAAGAATTTTGCGGTCTCCCCTGAATCCCTTTTCCTCTTCCTCATAGACACAGAACTAACTGTCCAACTGGAAACCACATTTCCTAGCCCAACTTGAAACTAGTTCTGTCCTCATAACGAAGTTCTCACCCAAAAAAATGGGAGTGGAACTGATGTGTCCAACATTTTCCTCATTGGGATCAAGGAAATTGATTGGTCTGGGCTCTGTCTTCTTCCCTACCCTTCAACTGGAATGTTGGAATGTGGGATTTTTTCCACCAGATTTGAGAGAGAGGGGGACTTTGTTTTTATTTTTAGTTCTCTCAGTTACAGAAATTAGTCATTATTGTAATGCGTATAAGCTATCAGGCAGCAATGTGAAAGAAAGTATGGTGGTCTAGAAAGTTAATACAAAATATTGGCAAGAAAGAATAGTGAAAAGGATTTTATATTCATGTCCTTTCTCATATATTGGTAAAGGCTGCCTGGAAGATTATTTGTTGAGAAAGATCTTAGGCTGAGTTTGCACATGATTTAAAAACAAAACAAAACAAAACAAAACAAAAAAAAAGAAGAAGGGGCTGAAATGGCTGAAATTCACTAGCATTGCCACTGTCTTAGTTTTAGCCCTTATTTCTCAAGACTCCTGCTATGATTACCTCCTAGCAGTGGTAAGAATTACCTCCATCATCTACACTCTTGTCTGTGGCAAAGCAGCTATGAGTTAGGTAAATTCCGTCACCAGAATAATTTAGCTAAAACATAATTCTGATCATGTCATTCCCTTGCTTAAAATTGTTCACTTACTCCCTGTCTCCTGTACAATAATATCCTAGATCTTTAACCTGCATACAAAATGCTTGATATCCTAGAGTCTGTTTACTCGTTTTTAACTAGAAAGAATAACAATAGCTATCTAGTTGTTCTTATGAATATTGGTAATATATATTTTTTCAAATAACATAATATAGTTCTTGGCACAAAGAGAGAAATTAGTAAGTGGTCACTATAATTCTTACGGAAAAAGATTCCTGAGCAAATGCATCAAAGATTGCTATAGGGTATGACTAGAAGAAGCAAGAAGTTAGGCAAACAGATTAGTTAGCTCACAGAGTTCACTGCATACAAACTGGCCTTATAGGGAGATATTTTAATCATGGACAAAAAAATAAAACCTATTTTATACAGCACAATACCTTTAAGACAATTTCTGAATCAAGAATCTGATCAAGTTTTCTGATTTTATGCATTTGTCAGGATAGAATAATACTGTTAAGTCTTTCTTCTGCATCCTGAACATGGCCTTAGAACTTTTTGCCTGTTCCCCTAAGAGCTCACAATCATATTAAGCAGGCCAGTGAAATGTACGTGAATATGGTTCATTATTTCTTTCTAATGAATTTACCTGATCCTTGAGAAATTAAGATTAAAGTCCCAGAACTTGTGCTTTGTCAAATATTGCACAAAATGATACATGAAATAGTAGGAAATCGGAAAAGCCTGATACGGTAATTTTACTCATGATTATTATTAGGATCCCTGTGAAAATTATAAAGTGACTCTAAAACTCTGATATTGGAATCTAAACAATTTCAGGAGGAAGTGCTTATTATTTAGACAATTGTGGGTAAATATCTAAATTGTTCAAACTAAAAGTAATTGCTAAAACTGTTGAGATTTGTTCATCTTCATTATATATCTTCTGTCATATCAGATGTATATGGCTCATAACAAAGAATTTAAGAAAAAATAGGGTGATGCAATAACAAGAACAGTTTAGATAAAATAGAAAGATTACCCTAGGTGTAATTTAGAGAATGAATGGGAGGCAGGAAGGAAACCCAGGGGCAGAGTGTCCATTTCCCACATTTTTGTTATCTTTGCTGCTTGCTTATCACATTAATGCTGTTGTGCATTAGTGTCTACTGGAGCCCCTCACTAAAAGAAGAGCCCAAGTGCTGGCCTATGGCATCAACCTTTCTCTAAAGAATGAACCTCAGATACCACATTCCTCTAAATGACTTCCCCACAGGCAGTTTGGAAGAGGTGCTTTCTGAATGGTTCTTTATAAATCAAGGGAGGTTTATTATGCATGTTTAAAAGCAAATGCAAACTACCAATAACAAATGGGATAGCTCTTGGGGCCTGTGGGGTTAGAGAAGGAAGCCACAGGAGAAACTGGAACAGGATCTTGTGTGCTACGGACAGGGTTATGGTAGAATGTATTAATAGACTCAGTTATCCAAACCTTCTTGTGTAGACATTCTTTGTTGTTGGACTTAAAATTCTTTTCACCAAAAAGGCGAAGTGTATTTTTCCAGTCCTTGCCTTTGAAATTGACCACATAACTTCCTTTGTCTAATGAAAGATTGGTGGGTGTGAAATGAAAAGAGCATTGGAAAGCACTTGCATGATTGGACTTTCACTGTTGTATCTCTGCCAATACCATAAGGATATTTTTAGGCTACTCTGATGTTTCAGGAGAAGGATGAGGAATCCTTGGAGGGAGGTAAGGGCCCAGGGACACATGTAAGAACCCAGTCAGGATGAACAGGCTCCCAAGCCTTGCCCCAATTAGATTAGCTGCTCCAGAGGTAACATGAAGACTTAAAAAGCTTATTTCTGTATTCTGTTGAGATTTTTGTGGTTGGTTGTTACATAGCATTATTGTGGACTTAGCTTACTGATACATACCTATAAACATAAAGTGGAACTTTGTTCCAAGGGCTCTCTTCTCATTTTCAGTGGTGAAAGACACTTGGTTTATATAACAAAAGCCCTGAGTGTCAGTATTATTATGCTCTGGTTTTTCAAAATGTTAGTTCTAGGCAAGTGCAGAAATCTGTTTTATACAGCTTATTTCTAGAATAAATATTAATGTACAATATTTCTCATTTGTTTATTATTTGTCCATGGGAATTAAAATCAAGATCTACTCTTTGGATAACATCCCATCTTACCTTATGAAAAAACAGAAAGAAATCAAATTTAACTTTTTCTGTACATACCAAATAATTTCCATTGTGGTTATCAAATCACAAAGGTAGTATTATATTCTTTAAACAAATAGCACTCACTTATAATTGGAATTATTTTACAATTTCTTTTCCTTTAATTTTGTAGACAGTAAATATATAATACTATATTGCATACTTTATTTCCCATTAGTCCTCATGGCAATTAAGAACAACTGGTGCATTTCTGTTGAAAGTTCCCAAATTGTCACTCTGGGAAGCTGAAGGTCAAGTTATTTCCCAAAAATAATAAAAAAATTTTCCCCTTATTTTGTGTCAAGAGAATAATTATGTAGTGACCATCTTTAAAAATAAAGGATAGTTTATAGTTTAATTACATGGTAGAAGGATCCTGATACTTATTGTCACCTACTGTAGTTGATATATTTTGTTTTACGAATATATGTATAGCTGTTGGCCATTGTTCCTTATATGTCCTAATTAACATAAGGTTATTTTTTGACAAAAATAGTTAATTATTTATTTTCTGGTGGAAGATATGATAAAAAATCATAACTGGAAACTTTTCGAAAGGAGCATACTATGGTGAATAAATTACATTGGAAAAAGATTTGCTATTTATGTTCTTCAAGGGCCCATCTTGAAAAATATGATAGAGTAGAAAGACTACATTGCTCTTCACCTGTCCTCATTCATCTTCCTGAATATTTCCTTCTTAGAATATCATGGCAATTCTGATTATTTCTCTCCCAGGTCTCTGGAAAGATCATATACCTTGAGTCCAGTTTAGACATGTCTCTATGGGTCCATAATGCCAGAAACTCCATTTGTCTCTTCCCTGCTCTACTTAAGCAACCAAATGCCATATTCTACTGGGTACAGTTTTTGTTTGTTTGTTTGTTTGTTTTTGTTGTTTTTGGTTCTACTCTTATTGTATTTATGTCTGGGAAGTGATAAGGGTGGCATCACTAGATTAATTTCTCACCCTAGCTCAAGTAAAGTGTTTCAGTTCTAATAAAGATTAAATTTGTAAGGTACAAAACTGTAGTTACAATGTGAAAGGGATTATTTGGACAATAAGAATTAAATAAACTATTTAGTGAGAAATATACTTCTGTATAAGTGGGTCATTTGGTGCCACTTACTATACTTTCTTTGTCCAGAGCTCAACTTTCAAGAACAGATTTTCTGTAACATTGACTTTGGACCCTTGGCTACATTCTCCCTCACAGAAGTCCAATAAATGACATTATAATAACATTTTCTATGACAGAAACAACGTTAGTAGCAACAATAACAATAAACAACCCCCCAAATAGCAGCAGCAATGATAAACTATTGAAACTTGGTTAAAAGTTCCGTATGACAGGTGAAACTAATGAAAAGGGAATTCAATAAAAATAAACGCCTTAGCACCCTTTATATAAGCAGGAAAATAAAATACTGTATATTCTAAAGAGAAGAGTGTTAAAAGCAATCCAAGAAGAAGAGTAAGATATTGACAATTAGTCCATATATCTACTTTATCAATCATCTCTGTCAGTAGTTCAATTAGATAAGTATATTTTACAAATACGTAATGCATTAAGATTTTAGAATTTTGACTGGAGCAGCTCTGCCTCACCAAAGGGATCACTCTAATATAATCACAATTTGCCTCACCTGGATTTCAGCATATCTAACTGAATTAACAGACTAAAGCTCTAGAGCTGATTTATAAACATTTTGTCGGGACATATAAAAACTCAATTTTACCATAAAATCTTTGGATAAAATTTCAATTCCAAGACAATTAAGTATAAGTGCTTTGGATTGAATGTTTCAGTTTGAATATATTCAAGGGAAATTATTGCAAAGAAATGTAACTTTAAATTACTCAATGACACTAAATAGATACAACTGGAGGTTGTTTTTTAGTTGGAATATGAGTATAGCTATAGAGCAAAGGAATAGTTTTATTTCGTCAGTGAGATCTTGATTTTAGAATCAATAATTATAAATCTAAGATTGTATAAAGTGTCAATATGAAAAATCAATTTCAAGCCTGATCTCTGTAGTAATAAGAGTTTTGAATTCCCATCATGCAATTACCCAAGTTCCATATTAAGTTAATGTGAGTAAAATAAAGGATAAGTGAAATTATAAGCAGCTGGTTAAATCTTTACAGGTTTAAGTACCACACTAATCTGATGAAATAGGCAATTACTTTTTCACATGTGAAGAAGACATATAATATACTTTTTCCACAAAACCTGATGGAACTTCTTTGTGGAATCAGGAAGAGTGTGTTGGTGGAAAGGAATTGCCTATCTGGATTGGATATTTTGACTGTGCCATATTTTCAAGGTAATTATTTAACCACACACAGTATTCTTGAACCTTAACGATCTAATTGTCAAAACTGTATTTTTGTCAGGTTTAGCCTAATGAAGTCAAAGAATTTAATTGACATAGTTAATATATTAAATATCTTATATTTATTAACTATATGTGTAGCTATATTTAGGAGTCTTTGTCTTATGGTATGAGGCTGTAAGCTTCCTGAAGGCAAGAATTCTTTTTAGGTGTGTGTAGTCTTATTGCTGTTATTTCTAGCAGTCATCAAAGTGCCAATATAGTATAGACTGCTTAAACATAAAAGAGGAGATGAAAGAAAGAATTAAACAATACCTTTTAGGTTTTATCACTTATTAGGGAAAGAGCAGATATGTTATTGGAATTATTTCTTGAGTTTATTATTTAGCATTTAGATTTTTTTCTATAAATCTAGAACTACTCATCTCTGAGTCCTTGATTTCTTTATATCATTTATGATGTTCCTTAGCACCAGACTCACAGAACCCTAGGTCTTTGTCTCCAAAGCATTTGATTATTGATGACTTCAGATATACATTTTCTCATACGCTATCACTTCACTAAAAGCCGTTTGATTCCTATCTTGGAATATTAATGAGACTTTCCCTTTCTTCTACCCTATTTTAGTCAGATAAGGAATACCAAGTTCGTTAAATTTTTCTAAAGGTTCTTTCCCACAACCCATTCTCTATGTTGTTCAAACCTTAATTTATAAGAAATATAAGGACTGTATCTTAGTCAAAAAAGGACTTTTCTAGATTTAAGAAAAAATCCTAGGATCAAAGGTACAGATAATCATTTCTGGGAACTTAACCGTAACAATCAACAGGAGCAGGTATGGTGACATCCAAGCCTCAGACCCCTTGCCTCAGGTGAGGCAGCTTGGAGACATTTTCCCCACTCAAGGGTGCTCCTGTGGGATCAGACCAAAGAGGCTCTTAGATTTTGCCTGAGACTTCAATCAAGCTTGATGTATGAGTTTCCTATTGCAGCTGAAACAAATCACCACAAACTCTGTGGCTTAAAAGTACACACACTGAAAATTCAGAAGTCCAAAACTGGTTCCTTTAGGCTAATAAAGTGTTGACAGTGCTGAGTCCTTTTGAAGTCTCTAAGGGAGAATTATTTCTTTGTCTTTTCTAGAGTCTAAAAACTGTCTTCATTTCTTAGCTTATAGGCCCTACCATCATCTTCAATGTGCGTGAGGTAGCATTTTCAAATCTCAGTTTCTGACACTTCTACCTCCCTCTTTCACTTTCAAGGGTGATTATATTGGGGCTACCTGGATAATTCAGGATAATCTATCTCAAGATCTCTAATCACAGAAGTAAGGTTCCTTCTGCCATGAAGATAACAGATTCATAGGTTCCAGAGATTATAATGTGACATGTTTGGGGGATGCTTTTTGGTGTGTAGGGGGGCATTATTCTGCCTATAACATTTAGCATCCTCCATCGTGTCCCACCCCCTGATATAATAGTTTTCCCTAGCAGCATTTTCTTAATAAATCACTTACACAGGAATCCTTGTCTAAGGATCTATTTCTGGGAAACATGACCAGATACAGGGAATTTAATCATTAAAAAAATGACAAATATCTATTGAAACTGAGGTCTGTAATTGATTCAGGAAAGCTTCTCATTTACATGTTTACCTTTTTTTTTTCTACCCCGGTTTCAATGAAATAGTTGGGGCCAACATTTTAAGTAAAGAATCAAAACACAATTGGGTTGGAAAACAGGAAATAGAGCTACCAGTGGACCAGAAAGTTTAAACAAACCCTGGAAGCTAAAAAACAGGTGGGATGGAATTAATGGAGAAAACAGAGCAAAAGAATCCAAGCCAAGATTCCAATAGTGAGAGCAATCAATCCTAATGGAGCCCAGGAGAAACTCTAAGATCAGTGACAATACAAAGACTAGGAGATGGTTTGGGGAATCATCAGGGAAATTAATTAATTAAATAAATGCTTTAGTAATGGCTGGGCCTGGAGAGCTCTCCCTCTCCCTCCTCCTCTGCCATAGATGCAGATGATATGACTGACAGCAATAGCCATCCCTTCCAGGCTAGAGCCTAACACCTGTCTGGGGAGGTATTCAAGAACAAGTTTGGGCCTTGTTCTAGAGAAGTAGAGAAGGATCTGAAATAACTGCAGACCTTTACATCGGGCACTGAGAAAATATTAAAAGAGAGAGAAGAAGAAAAAAGAAAATTTCATCTGGTAGTGAAATACAGTAAATGACTTATCCCCAGAGTGAAAGTCTCTTTAATTTGATAATTAAGGGAAACTAGCCCACCTGTTCTATTTCCAAGCCCCCTGCAATGGTATTCATCTGTTGACATGACACCACTCTCTCATGGAAACCAATAGCTAGCTCTCTCATTCAAAGGCATAGCTCTTGAGAAAATAGACACAACCAGTGAGAAAACCTATGAATCAACCTTGTATTTCTTGTGTAAATTTGAATTAGGAAATAAGATCAACACATATTTGGTACACACACACACACACACACACACACACACACACCATAAATAGAAAGAAGAAAACCTATCCATTAACTCCAGAGGAATCAAAAGTGATATATGGAAAAAAGGAAATTTAAAAATTTCTAACAAGTATATTCTCAGGTCTCTCAAGTTTGGTACTACTGACATCTTGAACCAGATAATTCTCCACAGGGGCTTTGCTGTGAATTTTAGGATACTTAGCAACATCCCTGGCCTACCCCCACTAGGAACTGGTAGCAATTGGCATAACTGTGACAAGCAACAATATCTCCAGATGTTGCCAAATGTCCGCTGGAAGGCTAACTAATTCCCTTGAGAGACACTAGGTGTAATTAGACAGAGTTGACAGACTGTTATATAAGTAAAGAAGAAATTGTTACTACAGAAAGAACAATTAGAAAGCAAAAGAAACTATAATAAACAAATATTTTTTCCCAAAATTGAAAGAAAAAAAATTGAATGGGCAAAACAATAAAATAGCTCAAGATAAAAAAACAAACTAGTGGTTTATAATATAAAAACAAGGAACTCATAATGCAGAGCTAAAGATAAATATGAAAACAACACAAGAGAAAATAGGACAGACATGGAAGGTAGATCTAGAAGATATTTAAAAGCATGTTCAGAAGCAGAGGGAAAGAATGAAAAGATAGAAGAAACTAATCAAATAAATATTAAAAGGAAATTTCCCCAAGCTGCATCAAGACAGCTCTTTAAACGGGAAGGTACTGTAACAGCCAAAAGGAATAAACTAAGAAAGGCCTACATATGACTGCCTCCTGGTGAAAGATCAAAATACCAGTGAAAAGGGAAAAAAAAATCCAAAATATTTTGAATAGGTTAAAAACAAGAAATAGATTACATGCAAATGAGTTAAAGATATTTCAATGACTCCAAAATAACATTGGATACTAGGAAACAACAGAGTAATACCTTCCATTTCTTTCAAAACATATTTTCAACTTAGACTTCTATATAGAGCCACATTATAAAGAAAGTAGAAGCATAAAATAAATTTAAAAATTGGTAACAACTTAGAATATTTGCTGCTCATGTATCCCTTGTGAAGATAAAATCACTCAAGAAAATGAAAAAGAGAACTATGAAAAACAGATATCTTTATATTAGAGAGCTGATTAGGACCATGAAAACAAAAAGCTGAAAACCTTAGTAGACAATATATTGAACTATGATGCTTGACACCTTCTCATTTGGGTTTTAGGAACTTAGTAATGTAGGAATGTATATTCTTCTCTAGGGGCAGAGAATTAATTCTTCTGCATTAAGTTACATTTGTATCATCACATCACAATAAAAGTTGTTTTTACTCTCTATGTATTAAAATGAACCATTTATCAAATCAAACAAAAGTATAATCGAGTTGTTGGCCAGAATGCCAAAGCGATAAAATATAGGTATAACTGTTTAGTTACCTATTGCTGACTTCACACCTAGCAGCTTAAGACAGCAATAATCATGTTATTATCTCCAATGATTTTGGAGACTGACTTGGCTCAACTACTCTATGACTATAGTCAGATGGTGGCTGGGACTAATTTATCTCTAAGGCTTCCTCACATGTCTGGTAGTTAATCCTGTCTGCCAGCTAGGACCTCAGCTGGCCCTGTTGGTTGGAACACCTACACACCTCCTCTTCTTGCAATCTGGATTTTTTCTGAGCATGTTGGCTGTATCCAAGCATGAACACACCAAAAGAACAATGAATAAGCCGTGTTGTCTTTTATGACCTACCCTTCGAAGTCAAGTAGCATTTATTCTGCTGTTTTCACAAGCGTGTGAGATTCAAGGGGAGAGAACAAGGATCCCACATCATGATAGGAGAGTCAACATCACATTGTAAGATGAGGGGTTGGAGATCTTACCCTAGAAAACACGATATGCCATGATCCCCCATGCCTTTGGGAAGCAAATAGAAGAGGGTAATGGAGTGCAGTTTTGGTATTCCTGAGCACTTAGTGGCTAAGAAATGGTTACATTTCACATTAAAATAGAAGAGTATATTATTTAGAATCATAACTGCAGCAGGGTGATGTAAACAGCAGGATTTGCCAGTTCTGGGGGGAGCATCTGGGAGTAGGGAATGACAAATAAGGTTTGAAAAAAACCTGCCAGTACTAAAGTATTATTTATTTACTAATTAAAAATATAATTTTAAAGTTAAATGCATTTTTAATTTAGATATATAAGAGAATATAAATTATGTAAACTTTTATTAACAGTTATAAAATGAAATGAAAATTGAGATAAGGTAGTATTCACCAATTATGGCCATTTATTTAATCTATAACAAGAAATATTCACTGGGGGCACCTGCATGGCTCAGTTGTTTCATCCTCTGACTTCAGCTCAGGTCATGATCTCGCGGTTCGTGGGTTCGAGCCCCACATCGGGATCTGTGCTGACCGCTCAGAGCCTGGAGCCTGCTTCAGATTCTATGTCTCCCTCTCTTTCTGTCCCTGCCCCTCTCACACTCTGTCTCTGTCTCTCTCAAAAATAAATAAACATTAAAAAAATTAAAAAAAGAAATATTTATTGGGCACAAACTGCTTCTCATGTGCTAAGATCAGGAGATTTTAGGTATTGGCAGAGAGAGCTGAAAAGAAAGTTAACATTTATTTGCCTGACTTCTTAATTTTTATAATGGGAACCTACATCTAAGTGAAGATGCTTGCTTTGTCCAGGAGCTACAATTATTTTAGGCAGAGTTCTAAAAGTGTCCACTCAAACTTCTTTTCTGCAGATTATTTAATCAAATCCTAATCCAGGCACTACTGTTAAGGGACTTTGCAGACGAGGAATCAAGGTTGCTAGTAAAGTCACTTTAAAGTAGAGAGATCATCCTGACCTTCTTGGTGGGCCCAATCTAATTACATAAACACTTAAAAAGCAGACATGGAAGTCAGAATAGCCAGACAGAGGGATGCAGCAGAAAGGGATACCTGGAGAGATGAGGCAGGAGGGGAGGTAAAGTGTGAGAAGGCTGTATCAAATGTTGCTGGCTTTGAAGATGAAGGAAGCCGGGCATGAGGTGGAGAATAATGGCAGCCTCCAGAGGCTGAGAATAGTCATCAACTGACAGCCAGCAATGAAATCAGTCCTACAACTGCAAGGAACAGCTCGGGAAACTCAGAAACCAGTTGAGTCAATTGAGATTTCTGACTGACAGAAACAATAAGATAATAAATGTGTGTTGTTTCAAGCTGTTAACTTTGTGGCAATTTGTCATGGTAATGATAGAAAGGGAATACAAAAACTAAAACTGGAACCAAGTTCTGACACCTCATTTTGTTCTCCATGAAATGGACAAAAGTTAGAACAGTCTTGTCACTCAAATTGTTTACTCAATTAGTTTGCTGGAAAGAAACCACCTGTACATCTGAAAATAAAATGTCAAATAAGATGTTTGAAACTAACAATCCTTTACATGCCAGACTTTAAGTTCCTTAAAGCCAGCCTTGCACAATTTATACTAGATGACCATTCAAAACCCCTTTCTGCTTTGTTTCTACTTTTCCCACTCTGGTTTCTACACTTCTACATACTGATGTCCTCTAGTCCCCCGATGCTGACATACTTCTAAAGAACACGAAACTCTGCTTCCAGCTCAATTCTTGACTCCATAAACTTTTCTTCTTTCAGTACCCCGCAACTTTTGGCAAACAGTTGCTCTTTCTGCCTGTCCTCTGGGATCCAATAAACTACCCCACTCCCTGCCCAAGTGTGAATATTTGGTCAATGCACCAAGTTTGATTAAAGATTCACTTTTATAATTATGACCAATATTCTTAAAAACAGAAAAGACTAGGGGCCCCTGGGTGGCGCAGTCGGTTAAGCGTCCGACTTCAGGCAGGTCACGATCTCGCGGTCCTTGAGTTCGAGCCCCGCGTCAGGCTCTGGGCTGATGGCTCAGAGCCTGGAGCCTGTTTCCGATTCTGTGTCTCCCTCTCTCTCTGCCCCTCCCCCGTTCATGCTCTGTCTCTCTCTGTCCCAAAAATAAATAAAAAGGTTAAAAAAAATTAAAACAGAAAAGACTAGATTATGCAACGAGATTTTAGGCCAATAGAATACTTCTCAGATAGGTTATGTTTTCTTCTGAGCAACTAGCATTTTTTTAAAGTAGGTCACTCTATATAGATCACAGACACTGCAGTATATGCTTCAGGGCATTTTATTTTCGCAGACATGTGGGCATGTCTCCATGTAAGTACTGTGATTGTGTGTATAAATGTGTAGCAATGAACATATAATGTGATTTCAAGACATCAGGCTTCTAAATTTAAAAATGTAAAACTAATTTATTTGACTTAAGCCAAAATCTATAAATTATTGAAATTTTCACAATGATGATGCTGGGTATATAGAAATAGGAAGTAGTTATGGACTTCATTAAAAACTAGAGTAAATACCATTATTAAATCATTTAAAAAGCCAACAAACTGAACATTAAAATAAATGCATGGGACTCCACTGTGTTCGAAAAGATCACTGCATCTCCCAGTTTTTAGAAATAACTTTATCTTTCCCTTTTTTGTCTCATGAGCTTCCCTTTGTTAAATATCCTACTCTAGTCCCTATGTATATTATATTAATGATATAAATGTATTATTAATAATACATGCACAGGAAAGAAGGCTATGTGGAAAGCAGTTTTCAAAAGCAAAAGCGTATGGTAACAAACCCTGCGCAGAGTTATTTTACTCTTTCTTGTCCCATCTCTTATTTTTTCCCCTCTTCCACCTTCTATTACAGAGTTCCTTAGAGATCGCTCAAAGATAAAGGAATGCCTGGTACTTCCTCCTATTCTTGGTGAGTTCACAGTCATTCATATGTTGCACCTGTATTAATTTCACATAAGTTAATCATTTTGAAGGGTAAGAAAAATGTAATTGTTTTCTCACTATTAGAGACATTTTCCTTGGTTTTGATGCTTCTGTGAATGGAAGCAGACTTCTTCCTTTGACCTCTTCTCTCAAGGAACAAAATAAGATATGCAAACAATTAAAAATTATTTCCTTCCTTCATAATATTATATGCGAGTAAAGAGTTAAGAGTTTGTAGAATTTATGTTAACACATTTGGACTCAGTCTCAATCAGTAGCAGAAGATTCTAAAATATTATGGTATAATTCTTAAGATTTTTGTGTATTTGTCTCCCTCACCTCCAGTAAGTCACATGGTTGGGGCTGAATGAAATAGCTCATTTTTCCATGTGAAGAAACACCGATCAAATATTTTCTGGTACTCAAAAAAAAGCTAAACTTTAAAGCTGATTTGTTATCCATACATATACTCTAAGATTTCATCTTTCGCTGGTGTCTCAGTTTCTTTTGTGTCAGTTTCTTTTGTGATTAGTGAACTATCCCCGGAGATATTTAATAGAGATTCTCAAGGCTGATACTACAGAAGGCAACAACCAAGTATTGTTCTGGACTTAATGACTTTTGTTGCCTTAATTAATTTAAAGCAACATTTTTAGTTTTTACATTATAGTTATTTTTAGACAAGTCAAACTACAAAACTTTTTTCCTCCTCTAAAAATGTATATGGGATAGAATTTACCTCTCAATTTAGAACATATGTTTTTAATATAAACAAATGACATAGTCCTACATGGGTAAATAATTTAACTATTTAGAATTCATTTCCTTTACTTTAGATGCAAACAGACCTCCGAATTACATAGGTATAATTATAGCTCTTCCCCTTGATTTCTTTCTCCACATGCACATTTAACAGCAGAGATGTCGTATCATCGCATTTCCAGAGCATTATTGTACAGAAAACCACTTCCATAGGACATTAATATGTGTTCCAGAAGGGGAGGGGGGAAAGATTTGATGTATATATTTGGGAAATACTGAGTTAAGGAAATTTAAATAGGCTTATTTACTATAGAAATTATCAGAACCTTTTAATAGACTGATGTACATTTTGGATTTCTAGTAAGGAAACATAGTATATAAATTATGAAAGAATATTTGGCAATGGAACTCTTTTACCACAAAGATTTTCAAGGTAGTAGTTTTTAAAAAGGACTTTTGTGAAACACTGATGTAAGGAGTAAGGAGTATATGACTAATTTATTCATTCAAAAATAATTCTTAAATAATCTCTTATGAGTTTAGATAAGACACAGTTTCTTTCATCAATCATTTAGAGTTCACTGACTGAGATAAATACAAACACTTAAACTCACTGTGATAAAAAAAAAGTACTTAAAAATCTAATGAAACTTACACAAGAAGGAGAGAGACAGTAGAAGAAAAAATCCCTAAGTCTGGCTGAGGAAGAGGAGAAATTTCATCAAATAGTCAGTGCCTCTGCTGACTCTCAAAACATTTGTCAGAAAAAAAAGAGATGTTTCATGTAGACAAATTAAAAGGGTTTTTGCAACGTTCAGAACTAAGAGTCTAATACCCTAGTTACACAGTTCATGTATTAGAAAGTATCCAACCTTCTAAATTCACTTCCCTCTGTTTAGAAATTCAACTATTCGTATAGTCTTTATAACTGGTGTGTCGAATGTCCAAAAACCAGAAAACATTTCCACGCTCCGCATAAGTGATTAGAAACTCAGGTTAAAGAAAGAACCAGGGACGCCTGGGTGGCTCAGTTGGTTAAGCTCCTGACTTCACCTCAGGTCATGATCTCCGGGACCCTGAGTTCCAGCCCCCTGTTAGGTTCTGTGCACACAGCTCAGAGCCTGGAGCCTGTTTCAGATTCTTTGTCTCCCTCCCTCACTGCCCCTCCCCGGCTTGTGCTCTTTCTCTCAAAAATGAATAAACATTAATTTTTTTTAAATAAAGAAAGAACCAAATTATATGAACATTCAAAACAATTACTTCACAAAGTTGACTTAAGAAGGCAGGTTTACATAACAAAAGACATGGAACTTTAAGTCTTATATAATTAACCTGATGGCCCATACTGGTCCTGTCGCCATCAGTTTCTGGTTAAGGGCATGAAACCCAAATTTAATATTTCATGTGATGATAGAAAGATATTTAGACTATTGGTCTCCAAATTTTAAAAAAATCATATACTTTTGTCATTAAAATTTTGTAGCATGAACACAATATATGTTTATGTATAAATGATACATATAAACCACTGAAATAGCAGATAGTAAACATTATTAGTACACAAAATACATGTTTAAAAATGAGATAGTTGATACATTTAAAATAAGTACAACTTTGAAATCAATTGATAAATTCGAAATAAATACACTTGAAGTAAATAATATAATAAATTTTTAACTTATTTTGTCTAGTAATGGTAGAAACTATTTTATTCAATAACACTATGGGAGGGAGTATAATGTAACTGAAATTGTTTTGTCATTCTTAGAATCTTTGTTCAATAATGTGTGACACAGCAATTTGAAGGTCTCTTTTGATTTCAAGCATTTTTTTTGAAACTTGGTTTTGAAGTTGCCAGCTTGAAAAAATAACTCACAGTGAAATAGAGTTTTAGAATTCTTGCTGTAACTTGGCTATTAAATTTCCATCTTCCTTGGTGTCAATCGGTATATCTTGCAAAGTATTTTGGAGTTGTACTATCTTAACAATTTTAAGAATTTGGTTAAGTAAGCACCAATAATCTTCATGTGGAATGTTTTTAAAAACAGTTAATAAATACATTTTCTCATGTTTTATATGTACTTATGTAATTTTTGTAGGCAATAATATAGGTAATTACTGTTTAACCACAAAATTGGAATGATAAAGACATTTTTTAAAATGAATTTCTAAATTCTCTCTGATGATCTTGTTATAAGCATTATATTTTTCTTGAAGGTCACATAAAACATGTTCCCCAGTGCCCACTCCACATATGTTTTTGACAACATACAAATGTTGGCCAGTTACCATGATAGAAAAGGTCAGCAAATTTGGGACATTCTCTGTTTTGTAAAAAAAAAAAAAAAAAAAAAAAATTGTTGGGGGTGAATGATCTTTTAACAATTAAATATATCATATATATAAGTAAATGAAAATGTACATGTATAATTTTAAAACAATAAAAAGTGCATATCCATAGAGCCACTAGAAGCTCCTTATCCACCACTTTACTAGCCTTCTTGTAATGCCATTCCTCACCCCTGCCAGTTAACCATCAGGCTTAATTCACAGATTGCTTCCCTCACAGATTATTTATTTTTACATTCTCATGGGCACTTAGTATTGGCAGATGGTGGGTGTGAAATGGTATTTCCTTGTGGTTTTAATTTTCATTTTCCTGATTACTAATGAGATTGGACATCTTCTAACTGTAGAGCCATTTTTGGACATCCTGTACTGTGAAATTCCTATTAATTTATCTATGGTTGGTGGGGGTATTTTATGCTTTCCGTGCTGCTTTCCAGAAATTCTAAATATACATTCAGAATACTAATCCTTAGTTTTATGGGTTGCAAATGTCATTTCCAAGATTGTTGCTTGCTTTTTTCACTCTTTTTATGGAATTGGCGAGTATCAATTCTTAGCATAGTAAAACATATCAGTCTTTTCTTCATGCTTTTGTCTTACTTTTTAAATTCTTTTGGGAGGGTCAAATTTATGTTCAACCACTCTTTTAAGTATTTTGTCACACAATAACTGATGCACCTAAGCAGAATATAGATGATTTTTTTATGCTCACCCTCCATATTATTTCAGAGCTGTAAAGATTCTGTTATTTGTGATGATAAAAGCCAAACATTAATATAAGCAAACATCAGTGATCAGTTTGTTGCAAATATGCCAAAAATAAATGATCAGTGTGTACCTAACACTTAACCCTCAGCTTTGTGGTTCTCGTCCCTCCGACTAACTTTAATAGTAGATACTAGGGGGTTGTGTCAACGCATACATTGAATATAATAAGAAATGTATTGGCTTTCTATTTTAGATCAAAATATAAATATAACGCTACTTTATTTCTGCACGTTGGTTTATGCGACGATCTTGTGCATCTTTTCAGGTTCACGTCCCTCACTCTGGAGACCACTGTTTAAGATCACTTACGTTAACACTGGGGCACTCAGACCTCTGAGCCTGAGTTTATGCAGACCCAGAAATTTTGAAGGAATCAATATGCACCTCCTCAAATTCCATTTGTATAATTGTGAAAGAGAACACATCTTGCTGTAACTCCTTTCCAGCTACCGCAATTCACAATGTGAACAAGGGTAGTTAACCCACATTGTAAAAGAAAGATAGCCCTCTCTTCCATCCTCAATCTTACTATGACACATTGCTTTTAACGGTTAGAACCTCCCTTTAGACATCAAATTAAGGGACACTTATACACAGGAGTTAGTAACTAAAAATATAATTATTCTTAGGATTGGATAACAAAACCTTTTACAATTCAGGCAGCTTACTTTCTTAGAACAAAATTTTAAAAAGAACCTGAATAAGCTGTAAACTGATACATTACTAAAACAATTTTATGCATATTGCTTTGTAACTTTAGTGTAAGCTTTGAAAGAGTACAAAAAATTAAGTGATATTACTATAGCTAGGCTTCTTTTATTACTCTCCATAAGTTATGGCTAACTAAAGTAGTTACATACAATTCGCAACCTCAAATATAAAAAGTAGTTATATAATTTATGCTGAATCCTGTCTCATACTAGGAACACAAAATATTCATCAATGTATGTATTAACTAATTTTAGAATCACACCAATTTTATTAAGCCACTTCCAATAAAATTTCATTTTTATGTTTAATAATTATATATTAAGATGTATATTTTGTAGATAATAACACATTAATCATAATCTAAATAACTTCACCTGGAAGAAAACTTTTGCAGTTAGAGAGTGATAGTCATAGAAAATGCTATTTAGATTTTAAATTACATATGAACTTTAATTGTAGGTAGTTACAGTAGGATGTTCCATATTTATCATTTTTAGATAATATCATTCCATTTAAATCATATTCTTGGGGGAATTAGAATAGCAATATGATTACAATATGATGTAAAATTTTGGACTGTCTTTTCATGTGTTTTAAAAATGCATGATATGGGTACTAAACAACAATGGTATTTACATTCAATTCATTATATTTAAACAATAATTTAACATTTTAGTTTTAAAATGTCAGAATTTGCAAACACCAAATTTGACCTTTTTTTGCAACTATTTAAGTGAGTGATCAGAAACAAAGATATCAACTTAAAATATGCAAGATTTTTCATACATTTTTATAGATAGTGCCAACAAAATATTGAAGACCAAACCACCAGGTAAATAAACTATGTATAGTGTAAGTCAATCCATATTTAATTGCAATGGTAGTGTGAGGTGTTTAGAAACACCTCTGTTTTTAGGGAGTTGACAGTAAGGGTCTGAATTGCTGAATTATGCCAGCTGAGGCCTTTAGTTCACACAGAATC
This sequence comes from Prionailurus bengalensis, assembly GCF_016509475.1. NCBI lineage: Eukaryota > Metazoa > Chordata > Mammalia > Carnivora > Felidae > Prionailurus > Prionailurus bengalensis. The sequence continues at coordinate 52,644,380 of NC_057349.1, read as the reverse complement.
AGAAAAGTGGAGCAGTGAATCAATGACTATAAAAGGAACAAAGTTGCGATACGAGCTACAACATAGATGAACCTTGAAAACATTATGCTAAGTGAAAGAAGCCAGACACAAGAAGTCACATGTATATGATTCCATTAATATAAAATATTCAGGATAGGCAAATACATAGAGACAGAAAGTAGACTAGTGGATGACTAGGGCTGGAGGAAGGGAGAATAAGGAGTGACTGCTAATAGTTAATGGGTTTTTGGGGGAAGGGTGATAAAAATGTCCTGGCATTAGATGGTGGTGATGATTGCACAACCTTGCGAATTACGCTTTTTAATTATTTATTTTTCCACTGTGTCAAGTTAAATTTTTTATTGAAATATAGTTGAAACACAATGTTAAATTAGTTTCAGGAGTACAACATAGCGATTCAACAAGTCTATACTTAATGCCATTCTCACCACAAGCGTAGCTACCATCTGTCAGCATAGAGTGTTATTGCCGTACCATTGACTATATTCCCTATACTCTACCCTTCATCCCTCTGACTTATTCATTCCATAACTGAAAGCCTGTATCTCCACTCTTCTTCACTCATTTTCAGCCAACCCCCCTCCATCAACCATCAATTTGTTCTTTGTATTTATGGATCTATTTCTGCTTTTCATTTGTTTGTGTCTTTACTCATTTGTTTTGTTTTTTAGATTCCACATATAAATGAAATCATAAGTATTTGTCTCTTTCTGTGACTTGCTTCATTTAATATAATGTCCTCTGGGTCCCTCCATGTGGTTGGGAAAGTCAACATTAAGATTTCATTCTTTTTATGGCTGAATAATTCCATGGTGTGTGTGTGTGTGTGTGTGTGTGTGTGTGTGTGTGAGAGAGAGAGAGAGAGAGAGAGAGAGAGAGAGAGAGATCTTCTTTACCCATTCACCTAGCAATGAATACTTAGGTAGCTTCTTATCTTGACTATTGTAAATCATGCAGCAATAAACAGGGGTGTATAGATCTTTTTAAATCAGTGTTCTCATTTTTGGGGGGTAAATAATTACTGGATAATATGTTTTTTTTTAATTTTTTACTGTTTATTTATTTTTGAGAGAGAGAGACAGACAGAGCACTAGTGGGAGGGGGCAGAGACAGAGGGAGACACAGACTCCAAAGCAGGCTCCAGGATTCATTCTGTCAGCACAGAGCCCGACGCAGGACTTGAACCCACTAACTGTAATATCATGACCTAAGCTATAGTCAGATGCTTAACTGACTGAGCACCCAGGTGCCCCTATGGTATTTTATTTTTAATTTTCTTGGAAACCTTCATACTGTTTTCCACAGTGGTTGTACCAGTTTATATTCCCACCAACAGTACACAAGCATTCTTTTATCTTTACATGCTCACCAACACTTGTTATTTCTTGTCTTTTTAAAAAATACTAGCCATTTTGACAGGTGTAAGGTGTAAGGGGTTTCCATTTGTTTGACCCCCAGTTATTAGTAATGGTGAGCATCTTTTCACATGTGTGTTGGGTATTTCTATGTTCCTTGGAAAAATGACTAGTCAGTTTGCCCATTTGTTTTAAATTTATTTTTGAAAAAGAGAGAGACAGAGCATGAGCAGGGGAGGGGCAGAAAAAGAGATGGAAACACAGAATCTGAAGCAGGCTCCAGGCTCCCAGCTGTCAGCACAGAGCCCTACGCGGGGCTCAAACTAGTGAACCATGAGATCATGACATGAGGTGAAGTCAGATGCTCAACCAACTGAACCATCCAGGCGCCGCATGCCCATTTTTAATTATATTATTTGGGGTCTTTTTGGAGTTGAGTTGTGAAAGTTATCTATATATTTTGGATATTAACCCCTTAATATTTGCAAATATTCTCTCCCATATAATAGATTGACTTTTTGTTTTGTTATTCTTTAGCTGTGGAAAAGCTTTTTATTTTGATGTAGTCCCAATAGTTTACTTTTACTTTTGTTTCTCTTGTCTGAGGAGATCTGTATTGAAAATTGTGAGTTATACACTTAAAAAAATAAACTTTATGACATATAAATTATATCTCAAAAAAGCTTATTTTAAAAAAATAGATGAAGCAGATATTTGGAGCAAGAGAGAAGACAGAAGATAAAGAGAGTTTTGATAAGAAAGTGGCTGGTTTTAGATGTATTAAAGGCTTAAGGGCTCTACTGATGTAGAGCACACTAGGGTTGTTTCACAAATTGTTCATAAAATAGAATTGGTTTTCTTTCATTCATGTGAAAAGGTCTAACTCATATTGTTTTTGATATTCTGGTTTTGCATATGAGGAAATCAAGCTCAGGAAATGTAATAACTTGTCTAAAATAAAGAGATATAAATATTGTGTTCCATATCTTATTTAAATTTATTCCTATTGCACTCTTACAAATTTAAATCTATTGTAAATACTTTTTCCCCCATTTACTATTTATTGATAATTTAATTTTTTCTCCCACTTCACAATATAGATTATTTTGTTCTTGGGATAAGTTTTTCTGCTTGCCTTTTTTTTTTTTTTTGGCTTGCGCATTAATCTATAATCCTTTGTTTCCTTCACAAAAAGTGAATCTTTTTGGAACCACTTAAGGCACAGGTTCAAAGCAAGACCAAGTAGCAGAAACCAACTGTAGCTAGTTTAAGTAAAAAATGATTTAAAGATACTATGAAATACCTCATGGAACCAGAGGCAGGAAGGTAGCAATTTCATCAAGGTATAGGGCCCAGGACAAAGAAGCTATTATTTTTCCTGTGTGTACTTCTCTTGAGAAGTTTTTCTTTTTTTCTTCTTCTCTTTCTCTGTTGACCAGCTACCCCTGCTCTCCAGTTTACAAAGAACACAGATCTCATTCTAATTCCAAAGATAATGTATTTCTTACCTTAAGCTAGGGTTTCTCAACCTTGAAGCTATCCACATTTTGGACCTGATGATCTTTTTTTTAATTGAGATATAATTGACATATAACATTATATTACTCTCAGGTGTACAACTCAATGATTCAATATTTGTATATATCATAAAATGATCACCGTAATATGCCTAGTTAACATCCATCACCACACCGTTAAAATTTTTTCCTTGCAAAAATATTTTCTCTTAGCAACTTTCAAATATATGATACAGTATTTTAAACTCTAGTCATCATGCTCTATGTTACTTCCTAGGACTTACTTACTTTATAACTGGAAGCTTGTAACTTTTGATCACCTTCATTCATTTCTCCAACCACCTACCCCTCAACTTCTGGCATTCACCAATCTGTCCTTAGTACCTCTGAGTTCTTGTTTATTTGTTTGTTTTTGTTTTAGATTCCACAAATCAGTAAGATAATATGGTATTTGTTTTTCTTTGTCTGATTTATTTCATTTGCATAATGTCCTCCAGTTCCTTCTATGTTGTTGAAAATGGAAGGATTTCCTTCTTTTTAAGGCTGAATAGGATTCCACATATTCCATTATATATATTGCAGTTTCTTTATCCATTCATCCATTGATGTACACTTAAGTTACTTCCATGTCTTAGCTACTGCAAATAATGTTGATAAGAACATAGAGTGGGGTATGCAAATATCATTTTGAGTTAGTGTTTTCATTGCTATTGGATAAATACCCAGAAGCAGAATTACTGGTGGTTTAGTATTTCTATTTTTAGTTTTTTGAGGAATTTCATACTGTTTTCCATCGTGGCGCAATATGAATTCCACCAATTCATATTGCCATGCACAGTGGCGCACGTTTTCCCTTTCCCCACATCCTTGCCAACACTTATTATTTCTTGTCTTTGATAATAGCTACTCTGCAGGTGTGAGGTGATATCTCATTGTGTTTTTGATTTGCTTTTGCCTGATAATGAGTGATGTTGAGCGCCTTTTCAAATTCCTGTTGGCAATCTCTATGCCTTTGGAAAGTGTTAATTTAGAATTTCTGCCCATTTTTGGGGGTGCTTGGGTGGCTCAGACAGTTGAGCGTCTTGACTTCAGCTCATGTCATAATCTCGTGGTTGATGAGTTTGAGCCCCACGCTGGGCTCTGTGTTGACAGCTCAGAGCCTGGAGCCTGCTTCGGACTGTGTGTCTTCCTGTCTCTCTGCCCCTCTTCCTGCTCAAGCTCTGTCTCTCTGTCTCAAAAATTAACGTTAAAAAAATTAGAATCTTTGTCCATTTTTTAAATGATTTTGTTCTATTGAATTGTACAATTTCATATTTATATTAGATACTAACACCTTATCAGATATGTGATTTCAAAATATTATCTTCTATTCCATAGGTTGTCTTTTTATTTTATTGATGTTTCCTTTGCTATGCAGAAGCTTTTTAGTTTGAGATAGTGCCCAATGCTTAATTTTGCTTTTGTTGCCTTTGGTTTTTGTATCAAATCCCAAAAAACTTATCACCAAGACCAATGTCAAAGAACTTACAACCTATGTTTTCTTCTAGGAGTTTTATGATTTCAGAAAACTTTTTTATATAAAATGGAACATTTAGGAACATTTTAAGGTTTGATAGTAGAATATTTTGGTTATATAGTTGTTGTTTATTATTATCAGTAATTCAGTGTCTTAGAAGAATATGAAATTATTCTTCCAATAAATTAAATTAAATTAAAAAAAGAAAACAGAAAATAATAGAGTAGGTAGAGTTAAAAAGTCTTAATGACTGGAAAGTGAAAACTAAAATATTAACTATGGCTATCTCTTTTTTTTTCTAATCAGCTTTTTTTTAATTTTATTTTTTATTTTTTTAAATTTACATCCAAATTAGTTAGCATATAGCGAAACAATGATTTCAGGAGTAGATTCCTTAGTGCCCTTACCCATTTAGCCCATCCCCCCTCCCACAACCCCTCCGTTAACCCTCAGTTTGTTTTCCATATTTATGAGTCTATTCTGTTTTGTCCCCCTCCCTGCTTTTATATTATTTTTGTTTCCCTACTCTTATGTTCATCTGTTTTGTCTCTTAAAGTCCTCATATGAGTGAAGTCATATGATTTTTGTCTTTCTCTAACTGACTAATTTCACTTAGCATAATACCCTCCAGTTCCATCCACGTAGTTGCAAATGGCAAGATTTCATGCTTTTTGATTGCCGAGTAATACTCCATTGTATATATATACCACATTTTCTTTATCCATTCATCCATCGAGGGAGATTTGGGCTCTTTCCATACTTTGGCTATTGTTGATAGTGCTGCTATAAACATGGGGGTTCATGAGTCCCTCCGAACCAGCACATCTGTATCCCTTGGATAAATGCCTAGTAGTGCAATTTCTGGGTAGGGTAGTTCTATTTTTAGTTTTTGAGGAAACTCCATGCTGTTTTCCAGAGTGGCTGCACCAGCTTGCATCGCCACCAACAATGCAAAAGAGATCCTCTTTCTCCACATCCTCCCCAACATCTGTTGTTGCCTGAGTTGTTAATGTTAGCCATTGTGACAGGTGTAAGGTGGTATCTCATTGTGGTTTTGATTTGTATTTCCCTGATAATGAGTGATGAGCATTTTTTCATGTGTCGGTTGGCCATCTGGATGTCTTCCTTGGAGAAGTGTCTATTCATGTCTTCTGCCCAATTCTTCACTGGAATATTTGTTTTTTGGGTGTTGAGTTTGATAAGTTCTTTATAGATTTTGGATACTAACCCTTTATCTGATATGTCATTTGCAAATATCTTCTCCTATTCTGTCGGTTGCCATTTAGTTTTGCTGATTGTTTCCTTCGCTGTACGGAAGCTTTTTATTTTGATGAGGTCCCAGTAGTTCATTTTTGCTTTTGTTTCCCTTGCCTCCAGAGATGTATTGAGTAAGAAGTTGCGGTGGCCAGGATCAAAGAGGTTTTTGCCTGCTTTTTTCTCAAGGATTTTGATGGCTTCCCTTCTTACATTTAGGTCTTTCATCCATTTTGAGTTTATTTTTGTGTATGGTGTAAGAAAGTGGTCCAGGTTCATTCTTCTGCATGCTACTGTCCAGTTTTCCCAGCACCACTTGCTGAAGAGACTGTATTTATTCCATTGGATATTCTTTCCTGTTTTGTCAAAGATGAGTTGGCCATAGGTTTGTGGGTCCATTTCTGGGTTCTCTATTCTGTTCCATTGATCTGAGTGTCTGTTCTTGTGCCAGGACCAACCTGTTTTGATGATTACAGCTTTGTAGTATAGCTTGAAGTCTGGAATTGTGATGCCTCCTGCTTTGGTTTTCTTTTTCAAAGATTGCTTTGGCTATTCGGGGTCTTTTCTGGTTCCATACAAATTTTAGGATTATTTGTTCTAGCTCTGTGAAGAATGCTGGTGTTACTTTGATAGGGATTGCATTGAATATGTAGATTGCTTTGGGTAGTATCAACATTTTAACAATATTTGTTCTTCTTATCCAGGAGCATGGAATCTTTTTTCATTTTTTTGTGTCTTCTTCAATTTCTTTCATAAGCTTTCTATAGTTTTCAGTGTATAGATTTTTCACCTCTTTGGTTAGATTTATTCCTAGGTATTTTATGGTTTTTTGTGCAACTGTAAATGGGATCGATTCCTTGATTTCTCTTTCTGTCGCTTCATTGTTGGTGTATAGGAATGCAACCGATTTCTGTGCCTTGATTTTATATCCTGCAACTTTCTGAATTCATGAATCAGTTCTAGCAGGTTTTTGGTGGAATCTTTTGGGTTTTCCATATAGAGTATCATGTCATCTGCGAGGAGTGAAAGTTTGACCTCCTCCTGGCTTATTTGGATGCCTTTTATTTCTTTGTGTTGTCTGATTACAGAGGCTAAGACTTCCAATACCATGTGGAATAACAGTGGCGAGAGTGGACATCTCTGTCTTGTTCCTGACCTTAGGGGGAAAGCTGTCAGTTTTTCCCCATTAAGGACGATATTAGCGTTGGGTCATTCATATATGGCTTTTATGATCTTGAGGTATGCCTCTTCTATCCCTACTTTCTTGAGGGTTTTTATCAAGAAAGGATGCTGTATTTTGTCAAATGCTTTCTCTGCATCTATTGAGAGGATCATATGGTTCTTGTCCTTTCTTTTATTGATGTGATGAATCACGTTAATTGTTTTGGCGGATATTGAACCAGCTCTGCATCTCAGGTATAAATCCCACTTGGTTGTGGTCGTGAATAATTTCTTTAATGTATTGTTGGAGCCAGTTGGCTAATATCTTGTTGAGGATTTTTTTATCCATGTTCATCAGGGAAATTGGTCTATAGTTCTTTTTAGTGGGGTCTCTGTCTGGTTTTGGAATCAAGGTAATGCTGGCTTTATAGAAAGAGTTTGGAAGTTTTCCTTCAATTTCTATTTTTTGGAACAGCTTCAAGAGAATAGGGGTTAACTCTTCCTTAAATGTTTGGTAGAATTCCCCTGGAAAGCCATCTGGCCCTGGACTCTTGTTTTCTGGGAGATTTTTGATTTAAATCAATTTCCTTACTGGTTATGGGTCTATTCAAATTTTCTATTTCTTCCTGTTTCAGTTTTGGTAGTGTATATGTTTCTAGGAATTTGTCCATTTCTTCCAGATTTCCCATTTTATTGGCATATAATTGCTCATAATTTTCTCTTATTATTGTTTTTATTTCTGTTGTGTTGGTTGTGGTCTTTCCTCTTTCATTCTTGATTTTATTTATTTGTGCCCTTTCCTTTTTCTTCTTGATCAAACTGGCTAGTGGTGTATCAATTTTGTGTGGCTATCTCTTAATTGTGGAATTACCTGTGAGGTTTTCTTTGTATTTTTCTAGTTGTTTTTACAAGTCATGTAGTAGATTTTATCAGAGTAAAGTTATTGACTTTGAGAAGCTAAATTAAAATAATACTTAATGACTTCTTTAGTAAAATGCTATTGATTTCTTTGGGAACATATTGCTTAGGTTTAAAAAATATGAGAGTCCTGAGCTGGTTTCAAGTGTGGTGTGACCTCTGGATTTTCATATTTTAAGTGAGTAGGGAGGGAGCTAAGCTCTAGTGAACACCTGGAATAAAAACAATAGATTTCCTTAAATACTGACTATTTATTTAGTCTGTGTCTGTGTGATACATGAATAAAGTCGGTTCTGTCAAAGCAGACAATCCAGGAGCCAAACTCAATAAAATGTAAAAATCAGCCCCAGGAGGTTTTTGACAGTTGTGAAATCTAACTTGAAATTTCCCTTATTGCCTTGTGTTTGACAATAGCCTAGAGAGATAGTCAAAAAAAGAATAATAATTTGGCTGAATTATGTATTTATTTTACAAAACAAGAGGATTCTGTTGGGTTTTTTTAACATTAGAATAGGCCTCATTGTACCTATTTTTCTTTCTTATTCACTAACTTATAAAGAGAAAGTTCTAGCTTTTCCATGTTATCAATTCTCCTTAGGGGAAAAGATTCAAAATATATTTGAAAAAATCCAAATTACATGTAAAATAAAATCAGATCTCCTTACCATAGCCTCCAAGACAAAGTGAAAATTAGCGACTGCCAAGTTGCTTAAGCTCCCGTGCTCTGGTTCCACTGGCTTTCTTTGTGTTCCTTGAGTATATCAAGCTCCGTCCCTTCTGGGATCCTTGTCCTTGCTGCTCATCCGCCTAGACAGTTTTTAGTCCTAGATTCGCCTATGACTGACTCTTTATCATCATCGAGTCTTACCCCGGGAGACACAGATTTCAGGGAGGTCTCCTGATGAAGTACCTCATTTACGGCAGTCTGCACACTCAGTCCCAGCACTCTCAGTCATGTTCTGTTGAATTCTCATCCCACCATCATTCCATACTTGAAATTTACTTACTCGTTTATTTACTGTTTGTCTCTTCTCAGTAGAATTTATATTCCACCTAAGCCTATAGAGTAGATACACATTCTGTCTGTATCCCCAATGCCTACAACTGTACCTAGTAGCACTTAATAGACTCCAAAGAATATTATTGAATAAATGAATGACTAATCTTCTCTGAACCAATGACATGTAAACATATCAACAGTAAATATAAAATTTCACATGGGATATTATATTCATGTAGATTGTTTTTCCTAAAAATATTAAATATGATATTAATGCATAAAAAGGGAAAGAAGAAAAACAGATTTAACAATAAAAATTAACTTCAAGAGTTAACACATTAAAAAATACTTTCACAATTACAAATATTCTCTATAGCAATTTTATCTTATTTAAACCTTTGACATTTTCTCTATTATTCTCTCTGAGCAAATTATTAACATCTATATTACAATAATTGCATGTGTGTGTGTGTGTGTGTGTGTGTGTGTGTGTGCGCGCACGCGTCTGCATAATGTTTTTAGCGCTCATATTCTGATAACACAACTGATTTGGGCAAATGGAAGATTTCTTTTTTTGCCTTTGGCCACATCCAGCCCTGATTTGTTATTGTTTGAAATTCTGAGAATGTTTTACACACGTTTACAAAAGAGAAACATTTGGGCTCTGATAAACGAATGACAAGCCGGATATAAACGCTTGGGGAAGATTCTTTAGGATCTATGCAGGAGACCTGCACATCTGTCTCCAGCTGTGCAGCCACTCTGAGCTGAAATGACTAATCCTAGTTTGGCCAAAGTCAGTAATTATTTTTCCTGTTAATCTGAAGATCAAAGGTTATTCCCAGGAAGTAAGTAAGGATAGGGCAATGGACTTTCCTATCTAACAACAGTGGAGATTTATGCAAGCTATCATTTGGTTCATGGCTTGCACATTAACCTGCCGCTAATGCATATGGATGACTGCAGAAATGTAAACAGCCTTGATGCGATATTAATTATAATTGGCTAAAAGTAAATTAATCTACTGGTTTTGAATCACCTTTGCCCTTTTTCCTGGCCTTGTATTCTGACCCCAAATGTTAGGAAAATCTAGAGCTACAACGTCACACTTTTAAAAGAAAACATGTAGCTCTATGAATCCTTGCTATTCTTCAAACTGTCTTTGAACCTGTCCTCATTAAAATAATAGTACATAGAAAACTCTTCCTTTAAATAACTCCCATAGGTGAAGACAGTCCAGTTCCACTGGTAAATTAGTGAGAAATCTTATAAATGTTAAGTTTTCAATATTATTTTTTTCATCAAAGAGGTTATTATTCTTTGCAGTTAGTTTGGAAATGGACCCTATATTTTCTATGTGTTCTCTGAGGCCAAGCCAGACCGCCATGAAAGGGAAAACATAAATGAAAGATAATAAAATATTTATCAAGGGTCTGCTCTATTTGGGACACAATTATAAACATATGAATACACTGTAACATGCATATTTAGAATTTTTTTTCAAAGTTTTTATTTATTTTTGGGACAGAGAGAGACAGAGCATGAACGGGGGAGGGGCAGAGAGAGAGGGAGACACAGAATCGGAAACAGGCTCCACACTCCGAGCCATCAGCCCAGAGCCTGACGCGGGGCTCGAACTCATGGACCGCGAGATCGTGACCTGGCTGAAGTTGGACGCTTAACCGACTGCGCCACCCAGGCGCCCCTGTAACATGCATATTTTAAAGATATGCATATGTCTTTTAAAAATGATTTTAACATTAACATTTTATATACAAGAGGAAAATAATTTTATAGCTCAGAACAAAAGTATCTAAATTTTGAGATGTATACCTTATTTGTGTATAGCAAACTCCTGTTAACTTCATGGGGAATAAGGAACCTAAGTAAACTTTGAAAAGGGCAAAAAGATATGGGCATAGGCCACACTTAATAGGAATTTTTTTTACCTTAATAGCTTGCACTAATACATTTGCATTTTTGTTAATTTAAAAAAAATTTTTTTTAATTTATTTTTGAGAGGGAGGGGAAGAGAGAGAGAGAGAGAGAGAGCACGCACAAGTGGGTTTGGGGGTGGGTACAGAGAAAGGGAGACAATCCAAATCAGGCTCCAGGCTCTGAGATGTCAGCACAGAGCTCTGTGGGGCTTGAACTTGTGAACTGCGAGATCATGACCTGAGCCAAAGTTGGATGCCTAACCAACTGTGCCACCCAGGTGCTCCAATACATTTGTATTTTTATAAATGTTTATTTATTTGAGAGAGAGAGAGAGAGAGAGAGAGAGAGAGAGCAGGAGAAGGGCAGAGAGAGAGGGAGACAGAGGATCCGAAGCAGGCTCCATGGTGAGAGCAGATAGCCCAATAGCTAGAACTCATGAGCTGTGATATGGTGACCTGAGCCAAAATTAAGAGTGGGGTGTTTTAAATGTTTGTTTATTTTTGAGACAGAGAAGGACAGAGAATGAATGGGGGAGGGTCAGAGAAAGGGAGACACAGAATCTGAAGCAGGCTCCAGGCTCTGAGCTGTCAGCACAGAGCCCAACACGGAGCTAGAACTCACGGACTGTGAGATCATGACCTGAGCCAAAGTCGAGCTTAACCAATTGAGCCTGCCAGGTGCCCCAAGAGTGCGGTGTTTAACTGACTGAGCCACCCGGGTGCCCAAATACATTTGTATTTTAATTAGGCAATCTATTTTCCCCAAATTTGTATGGTGTATTATTTAAAAATTCCTTTTACACCATAGTGAATATATTCTTACATGTGTATTTAAAGTATCTATATTTAACCATCCTGTAAATAATGCCAATAGTATTTATTTCTCATAAAACCTCTGTCTCTTATTATTCCTCTTTGACATAAAGCACCGCCATAGCATCTTGATATCTGAAATATGTTCAATGTAAAAACCTTTAGATTGGGTATTTCTCATCTACTTAATATTATCAGAATTATAAAACCAAGGTAAAAGTTCTCTCATCAATATTGGTAATTTATCAATCTTGCTAGCTTTATGATTTTAACTGGAAAGTCATTTGTTAATGAAATAGGTGAGAGAAAAGTAAGGTGGCCACAGAGTTACTTCTCTATGTGGGTTCACCATTTCAGCCATAACATTGGCTCCAACAAAGCTGAACTTTATAGTGTTACAAGGATGTCGATCTACTTTCAGGCATTTTGGTATTTGGGGCTCTTGTTTGTAAAAGTGTTACTGGGTAAATGGACAGTTAAGCATTTATTTTTAAGAATTAATAACACTTAGATATATTTGGCATTTATTTTTCTTAGAGGTTTTTTTTTTTGAACTGAAGATACTGAAAATTATTTAAAACTGACTCATATTATGGACTTTCAGTTGTTGTGAAAGCTTGGCATGTCCCGTGAGTTCCTTCTCAGTTTTCTTATTGGTAGTAAAATTATTAAAGATCCCAGATTTACAATCAGTGGTTTAAATTTTAATGGATAGAATTTATTTAAATTTCAGCATGCAGTCATTGAAATGTCTTCACTGAATGGACCGTCACAAATATATCTAGGTGGACAATCTCTCGTCATTCTTCCCCTTGGTGTAATTTGCTATGGAGGATCTGAAATGTACCTGTCCTCTTCAGACAGAGAAACTTAGTATCAAATATAACATATATTCTGCAATCCAGAATTTGGCTCATAAACCTGTTTTTTTAATCCTTAATGATCACATTAGTCCCCCAAAATATTTCAGTTTCATTCTAAGATTTCAGTTGATTATATTTGAGAGTGGAACTGTCTTGACTACAGCTGTTCCTCATTCGTTGGGTTTCTTACTCCATATTCTCACCACAGTTTATTTTCCACTTCTAGAGATTTAAGAGCATTTCAGACACATCATAAATGTTATCAAGTCGACACTCATGACGATAAATGCAGGAGACTATTCTCTTTTCCAGATAAAAGAGAGAAGTAAGGCACATAAAGAGGGGTAATGCAGCTCACAGGGCTCAGTTATATTTTCCAGGGTGTTATGTGGATCACCATATACCTGAGGAAACCAGCCACTAATCATGGCTGCATAGGTCCAACCTTTCCCCAAAATGCCTATAATTGGTTCCATGTATCACAGAGCAAATCAGTATCAATAAGCCTATGAAATAACCGGTCTACTCATTTTCAGCCTTTATATGTATTTGAAAGGTCTAACAGGTACACTTAATCTTTTGGGCTTCACCAAGGTTACATCTCCTTCATTCCTCCTGCCATCCAAGAAAGAAATCTTAGGCAGGAAACCACACTCATAAAAATGCAGCCTATTCCCATTCCCACTTTTATTTCTCTATCATTTCTGACATATTTCCCTGAAATCCTGCATGCAACCAATGTGTTACTTTCCTTACTCTGAAGGATCTGTAACCAAGGTCTCAAATATAGATTTAGCTTTTGATCTATTGGTCTTTTAATTATGGCTAATTGTTATTGTGTGTTAGGCACTATACTAGACATTTAATGTACAATATTTCCTTCAATTCCTACAACTCAAGGTGGGCATTATTGTCCTTATTTATAGATAAGGAAATTGAGATTCTAAATGATAAGTAAAAAAGATTAGAGTCTATATCTTCTAGCATTCAAAGTAACTCCTTTATGAACTGTACAATATGGTCTCCAGCAAAGTCAAATTATAATTTTAGTACTTAATTTATTGTTATACTGAATTAGAAAATCTAGTCTTCTCTTCAGTGAATCTAGGTTTTGTTTGTTTGTTTGCTTGTTTGTTTGTTTTGATGGAATTACTGCTTTCTGATTGGGAACATTCCATGAGGGACATAACTTGCATGGGTGGCTATATTTTTCTTTAAATCATTAGATTAGAGAGTTGATTTATATAAGCTTGTACACAAATTTCATCTCCTGGGGGCATAATTCTAATTTGAATATGTATTTTTATTTTTATAGCTTCCCTAGTGTCACTTATAGAAATTAGCATATAGCAGGTACTCAATAAATTCAACAAATGTTTATTTTTTTTTCTTTTTTTTTCTTTTTTTATGAAATTTATTGACAAATTGGTTTCCATACAACACCCAGTGCTCATCCCAAAAGGTGCCCTCCTCAATACTCATCACCCACCCTCTCCTCCCTCCCATCCCCCACCAACCCTCAGTTTGTTCTCAGTTTTTAACAGTCTCTTATGCTTTGGCTCTCTCCCATTCTAACCTCTTTTTTTTTTTCTTCCCCTCCCCCATGGGTTCCCGTTAAGTTTCTCAGGATCCACATAAGAGTGAAACCATATGGTATCTGTCTTTCTCTGTATGGCTTATTTCACTTAGCATCACACTCTCCAGTTCCATCCACGTTGCTACAAAAGGCCATATTTCATTTTTTCTCATTGCCACGTAATATTCCATTGTGTATATAAACCACAATTTCTTTATCCATTCATCAGTTGATGGACATTTAGGCTCTTTCCATAATTTGGCTATTGTTGAGAGTGCTGCTATGAACATTGGGGTACAAGTGGCCCTATGCATCAGTGCTCCTGTATCCCTTGGGTAAATTCCTAGCAGTGCTATTGCTGGGTCATAGGGTAGGTCTATTTTTAATTTTCTGAGGAACCTCCACACTGCTTTCCAGAGCGGCTGCACCAATTTGCATTCCCACCAACAGTGCAAGAGGGTTCCCGTTTCTCCACATCCTCTCCAGCATCTATAGTCTCCTGATTTGTTCATTTTGGCCACTCTGACTGGCGTGAGGTGATACCTGAGTGTGGTTTTGATTTGTATTTCCCTGATAAGGAGCGACGCTGAACATCTTTTCATGTGCCTGTTGGCCATCCGGATGTCTTCTTTAGAGAAGTGTCTGTTCATGTTTTCTGCCCATTTCTTCACTGGGTTATTTGTTTTCGGGTGTGGAGTTTGGTGAGCTCTTTATAGATTTTGGAGACTAGCCCTTTGTCCGATATGTCATTTGCGAATATCTTTTCCCATTCCGTTGGTTGCCTTTTAGTTTTGTTGGTTGTTTCCTTTGCTGTGCAGAAGCTTTTGATCTTCATAAGGTCCCAGTAATTCACTTTTGCTTTTAATTCCCTTGCCTTTGGGGATGTGTCGAGTAAGAGATTGCTACGGCTGAGGTCAGAGAGGTCTTTTCCTGCTTTCTCCTCTAAGGTTTTGATGGTTTCCTGTCTCACATTGAGGTCCTTTATCCATTTTGAGTTTATTTTTGTGAATGGTGTGAGAAAGTGGTCTAGTTTCAACCTTCTGCATGTTGCTGTCCAGTTCTCCCAGCACCATTTGTTAAAGAGGCTGTCTTTTTTCCATTGGATGTTCTTTCCTGCTTTGTCAAAGATGAGTTGGCCATAGGTTTGTGGGTCGAGTTCTGGGGTTTCTATTCTATTCCATTGGTCTATGTGTCTGTTTTGGTGCCAATACCATGCTGTCTTGATGATGACAGCTTTGTAGTAGAGGCTAAAGTCTGGGATTGTGATGCCTCCTGCTTTGGTCTTCTTCTTCAAAATTCCTTTGGCTATTCGGGGCCTTTTGTGGTTCCATATGAATTTTAGGATTGCTTGTTCTAGTTTCGAGAAGAATGCTGGTGCAATTTTGATTGGGATTGCATTGAATGTGTAGATAGCTTTGGGTAGTATTGACATTTTGACAATATTTATTTTTCCAATCCATGAGCAGGGAATGTCTTTCCATTTCTTTAAATCTTCTTCAATTTCCTTCAGAAGCTTTCTATAGTTTTCAGCATACAGATCCTTTACATCTTTGGTTAGATTTATTCCTAGGTATTTTATGCTTCTTGGTGCAATTGTGAATGGGATCCGTTTCTTTATTTGTCTTTCTGTTGCTTCATTGTTAGTGTATAAGAATGCAACTGATTTCTGTACATTGATTTTGTATCCTGCAACTTTGCTGAATTCATGTATCAGTTCGAGCAGACTTTTGGTGGAGTCTATCGGATTTTCCATGTATAATATCATGTCATCTGCAAAAAGCGAAAGCTTGACTTCATCTTTGCCAATTTGGATGCCTTTGATTTCCTTTTGTTGTCTGATCCCTGATGCTAGAACTTCCAACACTATGTTAAACAGCAGCGGTGAGAGTGGGCATCCTTGTCGTGTTCCTGATCTCAGGGAAAAAGCTCTCAGTTTTTCCCCGTTGAGGATGATGTTAGCTGTGGGCTTTTCATAAATGGCTTTTATGATCTTTAAGTATGTTCCTTCTATCCCAACTTTCTCAAGGGTTTTTATTAAGAAAGGGTGCTGGATTTTGTTGAAGGCCTTTTTGCATCGATTGACAGGATCATATGGTTCTTCTCTTTTTTTTTGTTAATGTGATGTATCACGTTGATTGATTTGCGAATGTTGAACCAGCCCTGCATCCCAGGAATGAATCCCACTTGATCATGGTGAATAATTCTTTTTATATGCCGTTGAATTCGATTTGCTAGTATCTTATTGAGAATTTTTGCATCCATATTCATCAGGGATATTGGCCTGTAGTTCTCTTTTTTTACTGGGTCTCTGTCTGGTTTAGGAATCAAAGTAATACTGGCTTCATAGAATGAGTCTGGAAGTTTTCCTTCCCCTTCTATTTCTTGGAATAGCTTGAGAAGGATAGGTATTATCTCTGCTTTAAACGTCTGGTAGAACTCCCCTGGGAAGCCATCTGGTCCTGGACTCTTATTTGTTGGGAGATTTTTGATAACCGATTCAATTTCTTTGCTGGTTATGGGTCTGTTCAAGCTTTCTATTTCCTCCTGATTGAGTTTTGGAAGAGTGTGGGTGTTCAGGAATTTGTCCATTTCTTCCAGGTTGTCCAATTTGTTGGCATATAATTTTTCATAGTATTCCCTGATGATTGTTTGTATCTCTGAGGGATTGGTTGTAATAATTCCATTTTCATTCATGATTTTATCTATTTGGGTCATCTCCCTTTTCTTTTTGAGAAGCCTGGCTAGAGGTTTGTCAATTTTATTTATTTTTTCAAAAAACCAACTCTTGGTTTCGTTGATCTGCTCTATAGTTTTTTTAGATTCTATATTGTTTATTTCTGCTCTGATCTTTATTATTTCTCTTCTTCTTCTTGGTTTAGGCTGCCTTTGCTGTTCTGCTTCTAGTTCCTTTAGGTGTGCTGTTAGATTTTATATTTGGGATTTTTCTTGTTTCTTGAGATAGGCCTGGATTGCAATGTATTTTCCTCTCAGGACTGCCTTTGCTGCGTCCCAAAGCGTTTGGATTGTTGTATTTTCATTTTCGTTTGTTTCCATATATTTTTTAATTTCTTCTCTAATTGCCTGGTTGACCCACTCATTCGTTAGTAGGGTGTTCTTTAACCTCCATGCTTTTGGAGGTTTTCCAGACTTTTTTCTGTGGTTGATTTCAAGCTTCATAGCATTGTGGTCTGAAAGTAAGCATGGTATAATTTCAATTCTTGTAAACTTATGAAGGGCTGTTTTGTGACCCAGTATATGATCTATCTTGGAGAATGTTCCATGTGCACTCGAGAAGAAAGTATATTCTGTTGCTTTGGGATGCAGAGTTCTAAATATATCTGTCAAGTCCATCTGATCCAATGTCTCATTCAGGGCCCTTGTTTCTTTATTGACCGTGTGTCTAGATGATCTATCCATTTCTGTAAGTGGGGTGTTAAAGTCCCCTGCAATTACCACATTCTTCTCAATAAGGTTGCTTATGTTTATGAGTAATTGTTTTATATATTTGGGGGCTCCGGTATTCGGCGCATAGACATTTATAATTGTTAGCTCTTCCTGATGGATAGACCCTGTAACTATTATATAATGTCCTTCTTCATCTCTTGTTACAGCCTTTAATTTAAAGTCTAGTTTGTCTGATATAAGTATGGCTACTCCAGCTTTCTTTTGGCTTCCAGTCGCATGATAAATAGTTCTCCATCCCCTCACTCTCAATCTAAAGGTGTCCTCAGGTCTAAAATGAGTCTCTTGTAGACAGCAAATAGATGGGTCTTGTTTTTTTATCCATTCTGATACCCTATGTCTTTTGGTTGGCGCATTTAATCCATTTACATTCAGTGTTATTATAGAAAGATACGGGTTTAGAGTCATTGTGATGTCTGTATGTTTTATGCTTATAGTGATGTCTCTGGGACTTTGTCTCACAGGGTCCCCCTTAGGATCTCTTGTAGGGCTGGTTTAGTGGTGACAAATTCCTTCAGTTTTTGTTTGTTTGGGAAGACCTTTATCTCTCCTTCTATTCTAAATGACAGACTTGCTGGATAAAGGATTCTCGGCTGCATATTTTTTCTGTCTAGCACCCTGAAAATCTCTTGCCAATTCTTTCTGGCCTGCCAAGTTTCAAAAGAGAGATCAGTCACGAGTCTTATAGGTCTCCCTTTATATGTGAGGGCACGTTTACCCCTTGCTGCTTTCAGAATTTTCTCTTTATCCTTGTATTTTGCCAGTTTCACTATGATATGTCGTGCAGAAGATCGATTCAAGTTACGTCTGAAGGGAGTTCTCTGTGCCTCTTGGATTTCAATGCCTTTTTCCTTCCCCAGTTCAGGGAAGTTCTCAGCTATGATTTCTTCAAGTACCCCTTCAGCACCTTTCCCTCTCTCTTCCTCCTCTGGGATACCAATTATGCGTATATTATTTCTTTTTAGTGTATCACTTAATTCTCTAATTTTCCCCTCATACTCCTGGATTTTTTTATCTCTCTTTTTCTCAGCTTCCTCTTTTTCCATAACTTTATCTTCTAGTTCACCTATTCTCTCCTCTGCCTCTTCAAGCCGAGCTGTGGTGGTTTCCATTTTGTTATGCATTTCGTTTAAAGCGTTTTTCAGCTCCTCGTGACTGTTCCTTAGTCCCTTGATCTCTGTAGCAAGAGATTCTCTGCTGTCCTGTATACTGTTTTCAAGCCCAGCGATTAATTTTATGACTATTATTCTAAATTCACTTTCTGTTATATTATTTAAATCCTTTTTGATCAGCTCATTAGCTGTTGTTATTTCCTGGAGATTCTTCTGAGGGGAGTTCTTCCGCTTGGTCATTTTGGATAGTCCCTGGCGTGGTGAGGACCTGCAGGGCACTTCCCCTGTGCTGTGGTGTATACCTGGAGTTGGTGGGCGGGGCCGCAGTCAGACCTGATGTCTGCCTCAAGCCCACCGCTGGGGCCACAGTCAGACTGGTGTGTGCCTTCTCTTCCCCTCTCCTAGGGGCGGGATTCACTGTGGGGTGGGGTGGCCCGTCTGGGCTACTTGCACCCTGCCAGGCTTGTGATGCTGGGGATCTGGCGTATTAGCTGGGGTGGGTAGGCAAGGTGCTCGGGGGCAGGAGGGGCAGGCTTAGATCGCTTCTCCTTAGGTGATCCACTTCAGGAGGGGCCCTGTGGCAGCGGGAGGGAGTCAGATCCGCTGCCGGAGGTTTGGCTCTGCAGAAGCACAGAGTTGGGTGTTTGCGCAGAGCGAGCAAGTTCCCTGGCAGGAACTGGTTCTCTTTGGGATTTTGGCTGGGGGATGGGCGGGGGAGATGGCGCTGGCGAGCACCTTTGTTCCCCACCAAACTGAGCTCTGTCGTCCGGGAGCTCAGCAGCTCTCCCTCCCTTTGTCCTCCAGCCTTCCCGCTTTCTGAGCAGATCTGTTAACTTATGACCTCCCAGACGCTAAGTCGCACTTGCTGTCTGAACACAGTCCGTCAGGCCCCTCCGCTTTTGCAAGCCAGACTCGGGGGCTTTGTTTGGCCGGCGAGCCGCCCCTCCGCCCCGGCTCCCTCCCGCCAGTCCGTGGAGCGCACACAGCCTCGTCGCCCTTCCTACCCTCTTCCGTGGGCCTCTCGTCTGCGTTTGGCTCCGGCGACTCCGTTCTGCTAATCCTCTGGCGGTTTTCTGGGTTATTTAGGCAGGTGTAGATGGAATCTAAGTGATCAGCAGGACGAGCAGTGAGCCCAGCGTCCTCCTAAGCCGCCATCTTGCAAAAAACTCCTCAACAAATGTTTATATAAAAAATAATTCCAGTTGACTTTCGAAATAGGTTAAGTAGATAGAAAACCATTTGACTTTTTCATGAACTATTTCTAATTGTTTACAAAGAATAATTGCATATGAACGGAGGATTCTATTTTCCATTCTATAATTTACCATTTAAAGTTGTTCTTCCAAGGACTTTCTGTGTGGGTTTTTTGGATTCATTAAGTCCAGTGAAATGTGGAATCTTTGTGCAAGTATAGAAGTACATTGTTTGAGAAAAGGGTTTGTAAGATTGGTAGCAATAGGGGACAATTGATTTAGGTAGAAGTGAGGCAACATGAGAGAACACAATGCTTACCCTTGAACTCATTGCCAAGTGTAATGACTTACTAAGTTAGTGGTATGAGGTGGCTTCCTAAAGAAGGAAGGCATCTTATCTCCCCTCCTCCCACCACACAGGTATGTACATCCACACACCATAAATCTCCTTCTCTGAATGCATATATATCACAGATTTTCCCAGATACAAATTTACTTGTGCTAATTATGTGCTCTTGTGGGAAGCAGCTATTTTGCCTCTCCTTTTCCATTCAAAATTCACTGAACATTTATTGAGTAAGTACTGAGGGGTTCTGTGCCAAATCCTGGGGATTCCACAGAGACTGGTGCATAGCTCTCAAAGAGCTTGTGGTCACACAGAGGAGACAGAGTAGGATGCAACTATTAGAAGATACTCGGTTTAAATGTTTAACAGAGATGATAATTGGACTATTTAGCAAGAATATCTAACCCAATATCATCATTGAAGGAAGACTCCTTGGAGAAAGTAGTGTCAATGCTGAAATTTGAACCTGGTTGAATTTGTTGTTTATACTATAGGGTTCTGTTGCTTTAAGTAGCCTCAGCAGATAGAACTTTAGTGAATTGGAGATTTTAATTAGATGAAAGTAAATGTTTTTAGGATATAAAATGCCTCTCCAAAGAATGTCTTCACCCCCATGCCACCTTCCTATACCCAGATAACATCTCTCCTGCCTACACATTGTGATAGCATTCTAGCTGGTTGTTTGAAATCTACTTTTGCCTCCCGATATCTGTTTTCCACACTGCAGTTAAGTAGTAATCTGGCAGATCTGTTCATGTACTTCCCTGCTTAAAAACTTTTCCACACAGTGCTACTGCTGGGTCATAGGGTAGGTCTATTTTTAATTTTTTGAGGAACCTCCACACTGTTTTCCAGAGTGGCTGTACCAATTTGCATTCCCACTAACAGTGCAAGAGGGTTCCCATTTCTCCACATCCTCTCCAGCATCTATAGTCTCCTGATTTGTTCATTTTGGGATGAGCACTGGGTGTTGTATGGAAACCAATTTGACAATAAACTTCATATATTGAAAAAAATAAAAAAATTAAAAATTAAAAATTAAAAAAATAAAAACCTTTCCACGACTTGCCATTGTCCTTAGGATAAAGACAAAACTCCTTTAGATGGCTAAGCCCCTGTGATCTTCTCCCTTCCAATCTCTCTAGTCCTATGTGGAACCATGCCTTCTGCAGTTGGCGTACATGCCTTTCAATCCACTGTATTTATCATTCCAGCAGATTGTTAGATTCAAAGCCCCTTCTACTCTATCAGCTATTTGTCCCTGGGCAAGTTGCCCAACTTCTCTGTGCTTCAGTTTCCTGTCTGCAAAATGGGGATAATGAAACCCCTATTTACTTCATAGTATAAGGATTATAGAAGAAAATGTGTATGTGGCCATGTAATAGGAACTAAGTATTTTAAACTATTATCATTTCTTGAAAGCCTGTGATATGCAGGGAGCTATATTAGGCATTTTGCATATTCTACACGTTGTGAAAATTAATCTCTACCCAAGCATTCCTTTCTTTACCAGGAACGCCAAAATCTCCTACACATCACACTCCTCTAGAAAAACAAATAGAAAGAAAACAAGATAAAGCAAAAATAGGTCACACTGTATGTTTAAGGCACTAGACAAAAAGTTACTTGATTTATTTTTTCACTGTCTAGTTTTTTTAATCACATATGTATCTAAAGGTAGATAAAATCAAAAGCTTTTATTGCCACAAGCTTCTGGATCCAAGAGTCATCAGGCCAAGTTTGGTGATGGTTCCAGGCACATTTGAAGAATACTCTTAAGTATTGTCATCATTTCCTTCCAGAAATGTGCTAAGCATTTTTCAAATGGATAGTACACTATCATACCCAAACTTCATACCATATAATGTATTTAAGCTTCCTCCTGGACCGATGTTTACCATATCTGAAAAAATAGGCACAGTTCCCTAAGTATCAGGGAATCTGAAAGATGCTATCTCATTCTGTAGTTTAAAAAAAGGCCCAGTTACAAACAACTCTACCTACTAAAAAGAGGCTTATGTGCACTCATGAGTTTAAGTTGAGTTCTTCTTAGAGAAATGCATATATACCTGGGATATAGCATAAAGGCAAAGTTCAAACAAGCATCCTAAGAAAGGGCCATAAAAATTGTTGCATAATTCAGCATCAATATAAACTCATTTCAAAGGCGACTGAAACCATCCTTAAGAAATCTTACCAATCAGCTTGTGAGTTAAAATCATATGATGATTGTGTATGTGTGTGTGTGTGCTCTTGACAACTGCCTGAGATTCTGGGAACTAAAAGCACACATGTCCATCTTTACCTCTTTGACTTCCTTTTTCAGCTAACCTGAGCCTAGTCTTGTGTGTGTTTCTCTGAGTTGCTGTGGGAGTACTTTCTCACTTTTTTTCTCCAATTTGCAGGACACCTCCCACCTATCCCCAACTCTTACTCCCCTCACTTCTTATTTTTACCTCATTTCTTTAACTGGTCTCAGTAAAATAATTATTGCTTGATTTAATGGGCAGAAGGCACTGACCAAACTCCTTAATAACACAGCACTTTCTTTTTTTTTTTTAATTTTTTTCAACATTTATTTATTTTTGGGATAGAGAGAGACAGAGCATGAACGGGGTAGGGGCAGAGAGAGAGGGAGACACAGAATCGGAAACAGGCTCCAGGCTCTGAGCCATCAGCCCAGAGCCTGACGCGGGGCTCGAACTCACGGACCGCGAGATCGTGACCTGGCTGAGGTCGGACGTTTAACCGACTGCGCCACCCAGGCGCCCCAACACAGCACTTTCAAATAAGCATGAACTTGTCTGTGTCATTGCTGTTGAACAGAACGGTTTGACGTTGAAGCAGCACTGGGAACTTATGGCCCAGTGCAAGGACTTATGAATGTAGACCTATATCTAGATTACAGAAAGGCCTTGCCACAGGCACTTTAACTGTGGCACTTTTCGAAAGAATCCATGTATGTTTCTTCCCTCAAAAGAGAAGATGAGTAATTTCACATGTTATGTTTTCCAACTCCTCTGAACATGGTGGTGAATTTTTTAAATTCATTTTATGGCACGACTTCATAAATTCTACATAAAACACAATGAATATACCTCTAGAAATGGAGAAGATGTGAAGGCAGTTTCTTTCTATTATACTTTTATGACAGGGAAAACCTTGTCTCATTCCATGAGCTTTTTACCACAATCTTGCTGAGGTAACCACTTGAAAATTTTAAGGCTATGACACAAGCACTTCCTTTATTTTCTCTTCATTTTGAAAATCCAGGCTGCAGGGCCACCTGGGTGGCTCAGTCAGTTGAGTGTCCAACTCTTAATCTCGGTTCAAGTCATGATCTCACAGTCATGAGTTCAAACCCTGCACTGGGCTCTGCGCTGACAGTGTGGAGCTGCTTGAGATTCTCTCTCTCCCTCTCTCTCTGCCCCTCCCCTGCTCACTCTCTCTTGTTCTCTCTCTCAAAATAAATAAATAAAGTTTTTTAAAAAGTATATTTTAAAATCTAGACTGCATTCCTGTTTTTAAACACATTGTAAATATTTCAAATGATTAAAATAATGCTGTTTGTTAAAATAAATTTTATTTACTTAGGAAATGAATTACATGGAAGTATGCTATAAAAATGCTTAAAGAATGTTAAATTAAAAAATAACAGATTATTTAATAGATTTAAAAAACTCTTTTGTAGTTAGCAGTAAAATAACACTCAAATGGATAGAATATATCAGATCCTTTTGAGACTTCTGAATTTACTGAGACTAGGCCAAGTTAAGTGCTATAACAAGAAAAGATCAAGAATTTGGTGTAGCATTTATTGTAGCTTCTAAAATAAGTAATTTTTGAAGTTCTCATTTTATAAGAATGCCTATATTGTATTGTGATGTAACTTCATGAAGGTTTTTAGATTTATAAAAATACAAAAAATAACTTGAAGAAAAGTAGGGATTTTGGTTAAGTATTAATATCAGGATGGAATTGTAGAGAAAAGATTATATGAAGGGCAAGGAAGATAGATTAGAGACAATTTGAAGAAGGAAAAAATTTAAACACTCTAGCCCAGAAAGAAGGCTTTTGTAAAGAATGAATGCCATCCACCGAGAGATAGCATTTCCATGTCATATAAATATTTCTGAGCTCAATAATTAATCCTAAGTATTTTTATTTTTTCTTTTTATTATTATGTTTTTAAAGTTTGTTTTTGAGAGAGAGAGAGAGAGAGAAAGAGAGAGCGAGAGCAGGGTAGGGGTAGAGAGAGACGGAGAGAGAGAATCCCAGGCAGGCTCTGCACCATCAGCACGAAGCCAGATGTGGAACTTGAACCCAAGAACTTTATCTGAGCTGAAACCAAGAGTTGGACACCCAACTGACTGAGCCACCCAGGTGCCCCAATCCTAACTATTTTTAAATCAAATTCATTTCACTATTATTGAGGATATTTATAATCTCCCGTCATTGCATATAATAGGGACAGTCTAATGTGAAAGCTGAACAAGCAATGTGAAATACTTGAAACACCACTAATATAGTTTACATCTTTTTCTTAAGCATTAACCTCTTTAGAAATTGCTCTTGGGGCACCTGGGTGGCTCAGTCATTTAGGCTTTCGGCTGAGGTCATGATCTCATGGTTCCTGAGTGTAAGCCCTGCGCTGGGCTCTGTGCTGACAGCTCGGAGCCTGAGGCCTTCTTTGGATTCTGCGTCTCCCTCTCTTTCTGCCCCTCCCCTGTTCATACTCTGTCTCTTTCTCTGTCCCTGTCTCTGTCTCTCTCTCAAAAATAAATAAATATTAAGAAGGAGAAGGAGAAGGAGAAGGAGAAGGAGAAGGAGAAGAAGAAACTGCCCTTTAAGTTGTAAATAATCCTGACAAGCCATTGGTAAGGAGGGGTTCCTGAAGCAACACAAGGGATTCGGAAGTGGTGAAGTCTGAGCGCACCATGGGAGTTCCAAGGAGACGTTTTATTTGCCTTGAAGTTTTGACTAGGTTCCCCACTGCTTGCACTATGGGAAATCAGGAACTAGTTGTGAGCCTGCCTGGGTGTTACATTTTGCAATTTCTATGCCTACTGAGTCGGAGAAGATGTACATTGGTGTATCCCTTGAATTATAATTTTTAAAAAAGCCAATGTCTGCTAAAGAGAATGTTAATTAATTTATTATTTCCAAATTGAAAATATGGAATCCAAGAATTTAAAATTCATTTTTGGATTAGAACATGCTTTGGAAATATCCAGGCTAAGGAAAAATTTAGTACTGTTAGCAAGAAAGATATTTTTATGATGGAAATATTCGGAGCTTCATAGCTCTTAACCTGGGTAATAATAAACATAATTTGCAATGGTTTGGTACTACCTCAGTAGTTGAAATGGAAAACAGGATAAAAATAGCTCAAGCTCCAGAGTTTGGGTATTTGGGTTTGTAGAATGGTTTAATACCATGTAGATATAAAAACCAATACTCTCATAATGATTTATGTGGAAATGAAGGTTCTCAGTGAACTAATTTTACTCAATAACAAAGCACAATTTTCCAGTGATTATCATCAACCCATATATTTCCTTCACTACCTGAGATTTACAGATAGCAGGTATAATCACAGTACTTTGTTTTCTGGCAGTTTTATTCCCAGATCTTTTCAACATAATAGCGGCATCTTCTTCTGAAACCAGTAAGCTTTCTTTGATTGTGTCTTTAAAGAGGTGAGGTCTAATGTTGACTTAATTTCTTTGTACAGTTTAAATTTTTTGTAATGCTTTCTCCTGGCTGTAAAATCAGTTTCAAATAATTTTAATGC
Source organism: Prionailurus bengalensis (assembly GCF_016509475.1). Taxonomy (NCBI): domain Eukaryota; kingdom Metazoa; phylum Chordata; class Mammalia; order Carnivora; family Felidae; genus Prionailurus; species Prionailurus bengalensis. The sequence continues at coordinate 52,618,542 of NC_057349.1, read as the reverse complement.
TGCCATATGTAGATTTGAATCAAGAAATAGAGGTCAAATGCTTTTTTTACTTCAAACATTGGAAGATTCAAGAGTAAGCGTATTTTTAGCTGGACGTTCTGAATTCTTAGTCTTGTTATGCTTTGGGAAATAGAAAAAAAAAACTTGCATTGGCATTCTACTTGGTGTAATTTGGATCCTTGATTTTCTGGCTTCGGTTTGTACGCTAAGCATTTGGCACAGTGAAGCCAAGGCCATTATAAATAAACCCCTGGCTTCTGAAATACTGGGAGCATTATGTTCATAATGCAAGAAAACTTAAAAACATTGCTTTCATTGTAATAGAAGCTGCTATAACAATCCTGTAGAAGTAATGTTTATATCTGGATTTATTTTTTCCCAGTATTTTTGGTAAAAGCCTTACATTTTTATTTTGTAAGTGGCTGAAAAAAATTGGTTAAATGAAATCAAGATGCACTGATGCCAAAAAGACGTGTAAGCAATGAAATATGATGACTTAAAAAGTAGGTTTTGTTTCTACATCATCCAGGCTTACCACTTACACTGTTCACATACATTGGATATCTGCCATATTCCTACTTTGCAGTAGGAAGAACTGGCCCAGAAGTTTCCTCTTTATATATTTACATGGTTGGGGAAGGAAATCCCCTGGAATACTTACTTTGGTAAAAGTTATTGTGATTTCTCAATATTCATAGATAGAAAAATCTAATACTCATAGAAAATTTAAATTTATTTTGTGAATTGATTTGAAACTGAATTGAGCTGACAGCTAGGTATCACACGGGCAGACCAGTAACAAATCTGGCCATCCCTTAGGTGTTTCACTTAAGCATATTTCCCTCTTATTGCTGATACATATTATTTTACACTGAACAATATTTACATATTCTGCCCTGACATCAGTTCTCTGGCAACTAGGTGTCCTGCAATTCAATTTAATTCTGATGCTGACTACCCATGGTTAGTGTAGATCCCCCAGGTTAAGGACAAAATCCTCCCCAAGATTGCTCCCACTGCACACACTATTTGTAAGACTCAGAGACGCCAGGATTTCTGACCGACCAACTAAAATGTCAGACGTTTCTAGGACCTTCATTTGAGTTAGATAATTTGCTGGAATGACTAACAGAACTTATGCAAAGCACTATATTTATGCCTATGGTTTTACATAGTGTACAGATCAGTAACAGCTAAGTGGAAGAGATACATAGGCATGGTTTAGGGTAGAAAGTGGGAAATTCAGAGTTTCTAAGCCCTCTTTTTTTGGAATCAAGTCACCCTCCCAGGACATCAGTGGGTTTACCAACACAGAGGGCATTGTCCAGAGTTTTTATGGAGGTTTTATTATGTAGGCATGGTTGATTAAGTCATTGATCAGGCAAAGAACTCAAAAGTCCAGCTCTCTTCCCCTTGCCAGATTTGGCTAACCCAAAGTCCAGTGCTCTAATGCTATAGTTGGCCAGGGTTTTTGAAATTCTCTTACAGGAACCAAGGACAAATTCATTATAACACACATATGTAAGTTTAGTTGAAAGTTATTTGATTGATGCTCTTCAAGACGATTTTTTTCTCAAGTGTTTATTTGTTACGAAAACAGAATAATGTTTTCTAGTGAGTCTTCTAGAATTATTATAATTGAGTTATCATAATAAAATAGGAATTTGAATACAACTTTGAGAACTAGAAACCTAATTTTGTGTCATATAGCAAAAATAATTGCAGAATTGGTGTCACTAGAACATGTTTATTGTATTTAACATTGCCTTACAGAAAATACGAAAATCTAAATATGTTTGGTTGGATTAGTGAAAAAAGTAATTTCTCCTTTCCATGTTATTTATTATTCTCCAGTTTTTTAATTCTTCTCCTACATGACAGGCAGTACATATAAATACTCACATTAATAAGGAAATTTAGAATAAGCAACAAATATTACTAGATAATTTCAATGAAAAATTATGCATTGTTCATAGCACAGCATCCTATTTTAGGATATCTGATTCTATTTCTGTAGATGCTGTGTTCCTGTAGGTAATGCATCAATTCACAAAATCATTTTAACTATTCCTAATATATAAATTCATGTGTTCTTTGGCTTCTCCTCTGAATAAGTTTAACATTGCCCATTTGCCTCATTAATGCAGAGTTAAAAAAATATATTACAGATATTCATTATATGTCTTCTGGAGAGTTTGGATTTTTCTTCTTTTTGGAAAATTACCCTTTAAAAGAGATTATCAAGAGATTGATTACATGGCTTGGAAGAAAGCAGGAGAAAGGCAAACAAACACGGTTAGTTTAGTTACTTTCAAACCCTACCAGCAAGTCAAACCACTTCAGAAAATCTGTGTTTAACACTTCAGAAAATCTGGTAATTGGTATTCATTGTTTAGCTCAGTCTCTCATTAATTACTAATTTGTTAAATATTATTGTTTATAATTATCATTACCTAATTAAGTAATTATTGCAAGTTGTAGTTATGATGTAGGTAAGAAATACATTTGTACTGAAGAGTACCTTTTACAAACAAAAGGGATCCCATATGTAACTATCCTGTTAAATACAAAGAAAAACACAATTTCTAGGGAAATTCCTTGAAAATCATCTACATGCCGATAACTCTAACATTTACATCTCTAGCCTAGCCTTCTAGCCTGAATTTCAGATTCCAGTGTTTTAGGCCTAAGCAACTGGAAGAATGGATTTATTATAATTGAAGTGAAGAAGGCTGCCGATAGGGTGATACTTAGGAAGAACATCACAGATCATTAGATATATGAGGTTGAATTCAATAGCAAAGTCTCAGTAGAAATAGCAACGGGGAGCTGTCAGCATTTGCATGATATTTATAGCCAGGCGACTAGATGAGATCATCAAGGGCGTCAGTGTACATGGAGGAGAGAAAAGGAAGAATGAGCCCTGGGTTTCTGTACTAAGTGTCTGGGGATATGAGGTGAAACCAGCAAAGGAAACTGAGAAGGAAGAGCCTGTAAATTAGGAGGCACACAAAGAGATTGTTCTATCTTGGAATTCAAGTGAAAAAAGTGCATCCGGGAGACCAAATGGTCCTGAGAGGTCAATTAAGATGAGGACCTAGAATTGACCACTGGATTTTTACCTATGTGAAAGTCATATTACTTATAACAGGAAAAAGCCAAAAATACTCGAATGCAGTGGATTTCAAAACAAATTGGAAGAGAGACAAGTGTAAACAATTCCGTCCTTTAACTGATTTTGTTTATGCCTGTGTCTCCTGGCAGACTTTCCTCAAGATGGAAGCTAGTGTGATCCCTTTAAAACTGAAGTCGGATGTGGTTACTCTCTACTACAAACTTTCCCATCTTACTGAGAATAAAAGCCAAAATCCTTATCTGGCTCTTCCATTATCTTTCTGACTTTATCCCCTACTCCTTTGGCTCTAGTTCCTTTACCTCCAGCTCTCCAGACTTCATGCCTGAACTCTCATGCTTCAGCGACTTTGTTCTTGTTCTGCCTTTTAGTTGAAATGCTCTTTTTTCATATATCCACATACTTCAATCCTTCCCTGAATGCCATATCAGTGAGGATTTTGGGGGGCTATTCTATGGAATATCATGCCTCCCTCCCCTACCATGCACACAGATATTCACTTTTTGGACTTAAATTTTGTCCTGGGCACTTATCACTAGGTAACATATTTTACATATTTATTTAGGTTCTTTGTCCTCTCCACAATGTTAGCTCCATAAGGGCAGGGATTAAGTTTATTTTGTATACTAGTATATTCTCTGTGCTTAAAACAGCATTTGTCACCCAGTGGGAATGCAATAAATATTGAATAAGCAAATGAGAGAGATATCATTCAGCTCCTTATAAAATAAAATAAATCTCTGTTTTAGTTTTCATATAGTAAAGATAAACACCAGAAAATTACATCATAGTCTATTTTAAGATTATTAGGTGAAACATTTATGACTATCTTAAATGGCAAAAATAGAAGTAATAATCATTAATCTTATTGCAAAGGGTTTGAGTTTTGAAGGAAATTCAGACGTGAAATAATAGATTAAGTTACTTTGAAATGTATGTGTAAAGATAGAAATGGTATTATAATAGTATTATCATTTACAGTTATAATAATAGTGTTATAAAAATAGGAATGGTATAATTATAATTTCACATTTGTTAAAAGTGAAAAATATTTTCAAACGTAAGACACCATAATTATATTTACTTCTATGAAATTAGTAAACTGTTAGGAGGAAGCATTTTTTGGAGCAAACACTTGAGTACACTTTTTTTTAGAGTAAAAATGATCTGAAATGTCTCAATCAATCATAAGAATTACTATCATAAATAAATGTTATTGAATGATATTATAATATGTGAGACAGAAAAAGGAACAGGTTCTAAGAAATATAAAGATTCTTGCAGTCACTAAGAAACACTAAAAAAAAAAAAAGCTAACAGAAAACTGAATATGATAGGCAAATAGTAGAAGAAACCAGAACAGCTAATAAAGTATGGATAGATCCTCACTGCCTTAGAACTCAGAAAAATGCTATTAAATCAATAATTAAATGCCACTTGACCTCCACACTGACAAATAATTAAAGAATGGAAATGCCAAGTGTTGGTTAAGATACAGAGTAAAACATTGTTGGAGGGAGTATAAATTGATACAACCAATTTGACAATTTCTAGTAAAGCTGAAATACACATATCCTATGATCCAGTTTGTCTGTGCCAGTGAAACGCTGTGGCCACACCTTAAATCTCCAATTAAACTGACTGTTATAATCCTAGGGAGACAGAAATGGAACATGTTTGGAACCAAGAAATTGAACTCTAATTAACTGTGTTGTTGGCTTTTTGGGGGCTTCTGAACTAAGGAAAGGTAAATGGTCAGGATGGAGGCTAGACATAGGACATACAAAGCTTAAAAAATTAATGTAACTCTGTCGCTCCCTATGAAAAATGATAGATGATCAGTGGGGATAAATTGTCTGAATCTCTGGGCTAGTATATGCCTCCACTGTAGGCTTTTTCATTTTTGGCTTTATGGACATTTGGGGCTGAATAATTGTCATGGGGGACTATGTCTTGTACAGTGTAGCATGCTTAGCCCCATCCCTGGTCTCTACTGCCCAGATGTGAGGAGCACTTACTTGTGACAACCAGAGATGTCTTGACATGTTGCCAAATGCCAAATGGGAAGGGGAAGAAGTTGGACCCCCTATAGAGAAAGTTCACTGATGAATGTCATCAATATTTCATTTGACGTGAAGGTAATAGTTCCGATTGTGTAAACTGGCCGTCTTACTAGAGTTGATATCATTCTCTCTGAACCTCATATGCACTAATGAGAGTCCAGTTCCTTGGCTTCCAAAATGGGCCAGAAACTAGAAATGGTGAACACATCCACATATGGTCACTTTTTGAAATGCTACCCTATGACTGGCTGGTCTTCATGGATAACATCACTATGCCAAAGTCCTTTGCAACTGTAATAACAGCCAGTAAGATTTTGACACATTCAGTCCCTTCTAGGAATCTGTTATGAAGAAACAGAAATTAGGACAAAGATTATGTACAGAGAGTTCATTGTTATGTACTTTGAAAAATGATTATATTAAACTCTTTCTACCATTCTGATTCAAATGATCAAACCCAATTAAACCTACATAAGGAAAAACCAAAGAAAACAAAACAATAAAAAAAGAGTACAAGTAATATATTTGTATATTCAACAAGATTGTGAGGATACCGAGTAACTGGATTTACACATGACTGCATCCAGAAACCCAAATTATGTCAAGACTCCCTTGTTTTATCTTTATATCTCATCCTTGCTTTTCTACGTTGACTTATCTCAAATGGTAGCTGAGCATTCCCATATAGGGTAAGCATGAATAGTGTTAAAGAGTATTTTTAAGTCCTCCAGCATCCAAAGATAAGCACTACCAGGGCGCCTGGGTGGCTCAGTTGGTTAAGCGTCTGACTTCAGCTCAGGTCATGATCTCACAGTTGTGAGTTCAGGTCTCGCATCAGGCTCTGTGCTGACAGCTCAGAGCCTGGAACCTGCTTCAGATTCCGTGTCTCCTTCTCTCTCTGCCCCTCCCCTGCTTGCACTCTGTCTCTCTCTCTCAAAAAATAAACATTAAAACCAAACCAAAACAAAAACAACAATGATAAGCCCTACCAACAGATTTTCTTCCATGCTTTATGCATGTAATTGTTATGCATGCATAACATCCCCGAATACACACACACACACATACACACACACACACATATTTGGGGAACAAACTAGATATATATAATTTTATAGCCTGCTTTAGTTACTTAGCACTTTTGTTTTTTGCTTTTTACTTAGCACTTTTTTGATGAAGATTTCCTTGTTACTAAATTTTATTTGAAAATGATGTTCAAAGATTGCCCACTGTTTCATTCATGTCTACCTTTATATAACCATTTCCTGCAAGATGTTTCCAACATTTAAGATGCTTTTAGTTTCCCACTGATATATGCTAAATGAAATCTCAAGTAAAATAATCAAAAACACAAATTTGTTATTCTGTCCTAGGACAAATTACAGAATTGGTGAGTCAAAGAATATGTATCTTTCTGAGAATCTTAAAAATAATTGCCAAAGTGACTTTGAGAATATTGTCCTGATTTAAAATTTCAACAGTAGGTGGCGTGGGGTGGCTCAGTCAGTTGAGCCTCAGACTTTGGCTCAGGTTATGATCTCACCTTTAGTGAGTTTGAGCCCTGCGTCAGGCTCTGTGCTGACAGCTCAGAGCCTGCACACTGCTTCAGATTCTCTCTCTCTCTCTCTCTCTCTCTCTCTCTCTGCCCATCCCCTATGCACACTTGGTCTCTCTCTGAAAAACAAACATTAACAATAAATAAATAAATAAATAAATAAATAAATAAATAAATAAAATTTCAACAGTGTGTGTATTTCCATTTTATTCCTATAAATCTGCTAATGGATATTCTAGTTTACAAATGTCTTTGTAAGTTGGACAGGTGCTTTAATTTGTTTGAATCATTCTTCATGTATTTATTATTAATTTGCCCATCTTATTTTGAGAACCGTTTAAGTGTTTATTAGCATTTATTGGGATGGTTTTCTTTACCTTATTGATTTATTTATTTTTATTTCTTAATATTCATTTATTTTTGAGAGAGACAGAAAGAGAGAGAGCATGTGTGAGGTAGAAGTGGGACAGAGAGAGGGAGACAGAGGATCTGGAAGTAGGCTCTGCGCTGACAGCAGAGAGCCAGATGCAGGACTCAAAACTCACGAACCGTGAGATCATGACCTGAGCCAAAGTCAGACACAACCAATTGAGCCACCCAGGTGCCCCTCCCTTATTGATTTAAAGGAGATATTTATGTGGTCAGTTTATTAACTTTTTATCATATATGCCACAAGCACATTTGTCAATGTGTCCCTTACATTATAATTTTGTGTTTTTGATATATAATAACTTTGGATTCATATTTAGTCAAATTTTCACTTTTTTTCCTCTTCACTCAGTCCAATCACCAATACCTGTTGTCATATTTAAACACTATTATTATAACTACAGTATCTGCATAAATCTAATTTCAAACATACTTTCCTTTTTCAACTTTCTAGCTTCCTCCCTATAATATGCCAACTTCAGTAACTCTCCTCACCTCAGGACTCCCCACTCATCAACCCATTACCATTTGGTCTCCTTCAAGTCTTGATTTCCCTTATGACCCAACAAAAAGCCCATCAAGATAATAAATCTCTGGAATATCATAAACTCCCTTATCCCTCTTATTCTACATTTGCCCATTCAATAAAAATTCAATCCTGATCAGATTCAGCTCTAGACTGTTTACCATATGATTCATTGTAATGAAGAAAAAACCAGCCATGTTATCTGGTTTCCCAGTAAACCAATGACCACTAACCACAACTGACCCTTTTTGCTTCAGTCACATCACAGTTCCTTAAACTGTTAACATCCTTCTCTTCTCCAAACTATCAGCTAATGGTCTTCACCATTATTTCACTAAAGAGATGGAAGTAACCCGCAGAGGGTCCACATTCCCCACTGTCACAACCTGTCAATCTGTGTATATTGCAAGGGGAACTTTGCCAAACCTCTGTTCCTATGGATGTTCTGTTTTTGTTCTATGAAAATCAAATGTTACAGTTATCCACTCAATCTCAGTCCCTCTTCCCCGGGTCATTACTTAATTCCAGAAATGGTTCCCTTTCTGGTTGGTTAGAATAACCAATCATCCCTTTCGGTACTGTATTTTAATTGTATCTAAGTGTGGTCATTGTCCAGGGACCAGATCAGACCTGTAAATTTGTGAGAGAAACCATCGTGGATTTAAAGGGTACTACATGGTCACAAGGCTTGATTCTTTACCATATTGAGATGACACCAGCCCCTCAGCTCTTTTATAGATTCAGACAAAAAACTGGAGAGAAGTCAAGGGTGGAAGAGAGTATTTGAAAAGATTGCTTTCCCCCCAAGAGTCTGAGTGATCCATTAAAAACTATGTAAATGAAAAGATACATCATACCTTTTTTACAAAGCTTGAGTCAAATTTTCTTTTTTCTATTTTGCTTAGTGAAATTTTTGTTAGTGTTGGAATAATATAATAAATTTTCAGCACACAAGATGAATTTCTAGTTAAAGATGTAGTCGAGTGCCAAACTTCTTATTTTGTCTGAACAGTATTAACATAAACTGGTAAATAAATGACATAGATTCCAACTTTCAGTGAAAGGAAGTGAAGAAATTCCACTCGTACTTTCAGTTAATTAGCTAGAAAATATTTCAGAAGAAATGCTTTAAATCTGAAGTAGAAACATTCTTTCTATAATAATAAATTTGAGGATATTTATTGCTAGACTTATTCAGAACAGAATCTGTCATACCTTTTATGAATATCATCTTTAATACCCTCAAGTCTTTATGTTCTCTAATACCCTTAATGAATATCATCTTTCAGAAGTACGTATGAGTAACCACTCATGCCTAATGTAGGAGTTAAACAGACACAGAGTCATTTGTAACAATAAATAGGAAGCAGAGAGACAGAAAGTGAATTTTGATTAAGGTAGATTAGAATAACCAATCCTCTGCCTCTCTCTTCTTTCTTCTAGGGTGTATTAGGAGTGGATGGGATCTGGCTATTTCATTTCCCTGCTGAGTTGTGTAGTATGAAGCCACTCCTCAGTCTCATAGGCCCAACCATACTGTTTTTAGATGCATGATGGGAAACTTTTCACTTTATTACTGGCTACTGCCTGGAAGTTCTAGACCTACTTCCCTAAACAGATAGTACTCTCCCCCAGCAGAACCAGTAGAGAATTTGTTGTGGGTACACTGTCTTTAATTTGCTACCTCACCTCTTCTTCCACATCACTACCAATCAATCTATACTTTGATCAGACTTTTCTCAAAATTTGGTGGTAATTATATGGAATAGATACAAAGGAAAGAAAGAAAACATAGAATTTAACTTTACTGGTGAGTTGTATTCTACATACACCAGTGAGTCTGCTTTGAGGGGTGCCCATTTTTTTAAATTATGTTTTCTCCATTGCCAACCAATCACCCCCTTCCCAACCTGACCTAATGTTGTTTTCTTCTAAACTCTAAAATGCAAATATCTACTATGTTTTAAGATACTACCTTTTATTCCCAGGAATGATTTGCCTCAGAATTCACTGTCTTCCCAGCCAAACCCTAATCAATCTAGATATTAATGATTTCAAAGCTCCATGTGATTAGTCATTAAAAAGTCAAATCCTCCTAAATGGTGTTGGCCATGCAGGGCTTTGTCCTTCTAAATCTCACCAGGAGACCTAGACGTAAGTCTAATACCTGTGTGTTTATTCTCCCCAAAGTCTTGAAAATAACTGTAGACCCTCTCTACAGTCCCTTCTCCTAAAGATAAGTATTAATTTTCAAAGCAGTAGAGTTAAATTCCACAATGAAGAAGAGAATTATCTTTGTAACTGCTTCATAATTTTTATTTTAAAAATTTTTAACATTTATTAATTTTTGAGACAGTGCATGGGGGGGGGGTGGCAGAAAGAGAGGGAGACACAGAATCCGAAGTAGGCTCCAGGCTCTGAGCTGTCAGCACAGAGCCTGACATGGGGCTCGAACCCATGAACCGCAAGATCATGACCTGAACCAAAGTCGGCTGCTCAACCGACTGAGCCACCCCCGCGCCCCATTCTTCATAATTTTTAAAATGTCTCTCTCAGTAGGAGTCTACTCACCTTGAGAAATGGGTTATGATGGACATTTATAACATAAACCTTTAAGCCTTTGAAAGAGTATTTAGTTTAGGAAACAAATATTTATTAAGCACCAGTTGTCTACCAACATGGTGTTCTAAAGGTGAAACCTTGGTTAGAGAATCTAACCATATACACCACAGCCTCCTGCGCTTCTCAGGACAGCCCTTAAGAGGCCACATTGCTGGGGCGCCTGGGTGGCGCAGTCGGTTAAGCGTCCGACTTCAGCCAGGTCACGATCTCGCGGTCCGGGAGTTCGAGCCCCGCGTCAGGCTCTGGGCTGATGGCTCAGAGCCTGGAGCCTGTTTCAGTATCTGTGTCTCCCTCTCTCTCTGCCCCTCCCCCGTTCATGCTGTGTCTCTCTCTGTCCCAAAAATAAATAAATGTTGAAAAAAAATTAAAAAAAAAAGAGGCCACATTGCCTGTTTACTTGCATGAATCTTCCATCAGATTATATGCATCATATGGGTGGGACTTTATAAAGGTTCTTTTTTGTCTCCTGTCACCACTATTTAGCCCAGTGTACATTACATGTACATCATTGGAACATTTAGAGTAGCTTCTTAATGCATTTTTGAGTGAATGAGTTATAAATCTCATAACAAGATATTTGACATATTAGAGAGAGAAACATACCTATGTAGCTGATTAAAAATTATGTGGTAGGATAATACATGGAATGGTTATCTTGTAGTTTATTTTTGTTGCCATAGGACAGAAAAGCATGAGAGGTACATTTGCCTTCATGAAAAAGTCCTAGAGTGTATAAGACCTGTGTTCTGAGTTCTAGGCTCCTTTTTAGTGGGGTGAGAAATAAGACTTCCTTTGTGTTTCTTGGAACTTCTTGATAATAGTTCCTACACAGACTGCATTGTGGAGGTTTAAAGCTATTGAGAAACTCATTCTAAGAACTGATGAAGTGGAAGATGCTTGATCCAAGAGGGCAAGACCTCGACTCTTCCCTCTCAGGGCTATGGGAGGGAGAGCTGTGTACTGTGCCTCAGGAGGCTGGACACTCTGCTGTGGTTGAGAGCTCAAGACTTCTCAATATGGAGGGAGAGAGCTATTTGAGTGGTTCTGAGAGCCTGGACATTCTCGGTGAAGACAAGATGACCTTGTCTGCCCAGTTTTAGTTCCTATAAGCCCTTAATAACCTCAGAAGCTCTCTGGTAA